>NC_143133.1:135498236-136175244 GCF_059928025.1 Delphinapterus leucas
GAATTTTAAAAATATAACCTTTATCATAGAAAAAGCCAGAATAAATCAAATAAGCAGACATAATATAAATCCAAATTTGCTTAAAATGCTGCCCTAGGGAGAAGAGTAGCTTTACATATATGTGAAAGCATTTATTTTGGTGAAAATTCACGGTCAAGAGTAAACGAAGTATGGAGTAGGCTTACATCGCTGGAGTTGAGAATACATGTAACAGGGAGAGGTGCTCAGACATTGGCTGCATTTTTTTATTGTCCCCAAGTGAATAGGGGCTGCAGGGCTGAGACAGCCCATGGACCATGTCAGCCCTGTTGTCTGGGCTACGAAAAGACCCAGATGTCCTTCCCCAAAGGTATTTTCACCCCAAATTTATAAAAGTTTCTTACCCATTAATAATATGTCGATCATTTAATAATGTACCTAAACCACTCTTAAACCTATTTCTATTTCTAAACAATGCCCCTTCTTGAGATTATAGATTTAAAACTTCATTATCTCGTCAATCAGGCTTCCTCTCTGTCATGAAAATACATCTATGAGGGTGAAAGCTCCATCAGGACACCAACTAGGGAAATGTTAACCTCGTGACCATAGTGAAGGGCACAATATCTTGCACATATATGTTCATAATTAATGTATGCTAAGTGAATATGCTGGAATTGGTTAGACAGAATAAGACCATTTTTTATTTATCTGCCTCTTTGCCTACTGGAGAAGATATTTATATTGTTTTATTCTCCTATATTCTGCCCTCATGTTCTCTACCAAATTGGAAGCTGATACAATATTTGTCTCTGAGTATATATCATGAAATATTATTAAACTTCAAGATATTTTTGTAATGTGAATTCCCACAAAAAACAAGTGATATTGGAACCAAGCAGAACCCTGCAGCTCATCGCCCCAACCCACTGCCAAGTACAAAGGCCCCTGCACGTCTCCTGCCTCTGGTCGTAGAAAAGCTGAAGTCTCCCAGGCCTCCCTGAGTCACAAAGAGTGGCCTCGAGCAGTTAACGATCAGGACAACAGAGTCACAGACTCAGTGTCTGATGCACCTTCCTGAGTTGTTTTACAGATACTGTAACTGCCACCAGCGGGAAAAAGCCAGACTGCAGCCATGACATAAGCTACTCCAACTTGAGCAGTACTGAGTCTACGGCCAGCACAATTCCAAGAACTGGCCTCAAGAGAATGGGGTTAACACGACTGCTCATAATAATCTATGTCTTTGTGGGCATCAAAATAATTGTAGCTTGTTCTATAAAGGAGCAACTAAAATTGTCAGCAAAGAGATGCTACGGACCCATGTCGACCTCTTCCACTCTGAGAATACAGCGCGCCATGTCAGCATGAAGAAGTGACAGAAGATGGACCTTCGCCCCGATCCCATAGAAATGGAATGATGATTGACGGTGGGGAATTGAAAGCAGCTCTTTGCCCATTTCCCATTTACCCATTTCTGTCCCCCTCTAACCTTAAAAACCTAATTATAGGAATGAGATCACTAAGCAATGTAACTTAACTCCTGACTTATGCTCTCCTGAACGTACACCACGCCTTGCCCAACGTGTTGGTTCTTTTCCTAGTTTAAAAGGAGGAAGAATGAAGAATTCAGCAGGTAAAAATGAGTAGCTCTCCACCCCCAACAGCTGCCCTAAGCAATCCTGCAGGCAGATCACACAGGCAAGATAACGTTGGAAGAACGTCAGCCAGCCTGCACTCCATGAAGGATGAAGCAGAACCCAACCTCCTGCCTCGATAATTCACTGCGATTCTTTCCCCATTTTTCCCTTGAAAACCTATCACGACTGAGCAGAATCTTCGGAGTTGGTTTCAGGGCAAGAGTCCACCTTCTCACCGGGTTGCTGGCTTTTCTGATTAAAGCAGTTTTCTTACTACCAACACTTGCCTCTCTAACTATTGGCTTTTGAGTGGCGAGCAGCTGAACCTGAGTTTGGTAACAATATCAAAATGTTCTGGAACAAAATCATAGGCTGATAGATTTCGAAATGAAGTTACACAATTTTTAAAATAAAATCATCCATTAAATATGTCGATTATTCCAAGTTTGAAATATCAATTTTGGATCATTAAAATATTACATAAAATGTTTCATAAATATGGATGCCCTTCAGAGAAAATCCAAAAACTAGCAACGAAGTAAAAGGAAAAATACAAATTAAACTCAAGATAACTTCTCTTTAAAGACTACAGTTTTGAGAGGACATCTAAATGACGTGAGTCATGTCAAAGCTAATATTCACTAAGTGAAGGAAAATGTCCTATTTCATTCATAAATGCTTTACCATTAGTTTAAATATATTTCTCAACGTATGAATAGAATATTCTTTCTAAAGAGTAAAGGCTTTCAACAAGCAATCTAGGAAAAAAATGCACACAGCTATATAGTGTTTTGATTAAGTTACTCGACGCTGTCTTAGTGGTTTTTGTCTCACTTGGAAGATAAGCAAGTTCTGACATGTCAATCTAGACCTACAAAGTACAAGCTTCTATTAAGTTAAATCAGTCACTGTTAATAATCAGGCTTCACACATATTATAACATGGCATTTAAACTGAGCAGGAGTTTATGATATAATTGTGGATTAATACAATCTACAAATTATCTAAGATCTGAAAATACGCATTGCTGATTTGCATAAAACTAAAAGGAATTTTTTCATAGGTCGGAATTTTTGAAAGTTATACATTTTTTTCACAATGGGTTAATCCATTTGTCTCCCAGGTGTTAGTTTACTGTTTACTTTCTTAACAAAGTTAGTGAAATGCATTCATAACCATATCTGTTCAACAATATTTGTCTGAACAGATTTGGCCAAAGGTGTGCAAGTACAGTAATTCACAAACAATACAATTCTGTTATGTGGAAAACTATCGTCCATTAGGACAAGGCATTTATTGATTTGAACTTTGTAGCTGCCTTCAGAGAAAGAATAGGAAAAATCAGGCTGCATTTTGTAGTGAGAGACAGTTCAAGGGATTTGTGTTTAATTTCTATTGACAATATCAGAAAAGTTGTTGGTCTGAACTAAGTAACTAAATAGGTGGTGCCTAGAAGTCCTGTTCTCCAAAACCACAGCAATCGAGAAAGTAACCTCCAGGAAAGCGATCCAAAGGCAAAGTGAGATTCTCCCCTAGGCTCCCATCCAAGAGCCTGAATGATAATTTATCATTACTTTATTGCCAAGACAGTTTAAGTGACAATGTTTAATTTCACCCAATCTGCAAGCTAATGGTCTGATACACTGGAAAGCACACTACAGTCTTCAGCCTCTTGACCGCTTGTTTCTTAGAATATATTTACAAATAGACTAAAATGAAAAAAAAAAACCCAAAACAACAGGGATTTTTTTCCCCGGGTTAATAATAATCCCATGCACAAAAAATAGAACTTCCTATTAATATTCTGTATTTCAGCAATTCAAATTACAGACATTATTCTACATCAAAAGCATCCAGAAAATTTGGGCAACTTTCTGAAAAATGCAAGTCACATACTGATCAAATGGATTCAATCAGCCTCTTTGTGTGGACTTCAAAAGTGAGCGCCAGGCTACCCTCATAAGCAGTGTCTAAATCTGAGCATGTTTTAGCACAGTAGAAGAGGGGACACAAGCAAACCATTCTGACCTTTTAAGTAAACCACATACTTTTCTGTCATTTGTAATACTAGTCTGAGTTCTTGTCCTGAGAGAAGACATTGATGCGATGAAGAAGGAAAATGAAGGGCTGGGACGCTGGCCTCCAGTCTCTGTTGCCAAGATGGCACATTCCAAGATGGCCCTAGGTAAAAGGTCTAAGTCTTTCTCAGGATCATTACAATTTTCTTTCCTACCTCTCTGCAAGTCTAAGTCTCCACCACAGCTAAGCCAAGAAACAATGTATTTTCTAAGTTTACATATTAAATCAAGGAAACTACTCTTTCAGGAAGTATGATAAAATGAAGTGAATTTCTTCAGGATGGCATCTGCCATCACATTTTGATGAAGAGATAAGTGACACTTTGTTAAGAGGAGATAAATCACAGCTTGGTCAAGACAACACTGATTATCTTGTGTTTCTTAAGGAGTCAAGGCTCTTTGAACATGGCTGTTCAATTCCCTTCCCATCCTTTGATATGACATTAGTCATAGGGATATCAATTTGACTAATATTTCATAGGAAATAATTTTAATATTTCCTTAGAGAGAAAATATACCCATTGTCTACTACTGTTGGGGAAAAGTTCTATATAAAGTAAACACACCCGATATAATTATATCTAAGAAAACGATGGCTTCTTTTCTTGTGAAAGAAGCCAACAGTCATTGTAATTTAATTTTATTTTTTCCTCATATACAGTAATATAGGCATTAATTTCTCTACCAGCTAAATAAGACTTTTCCCTGTTGGGAAAAAGCGACTTTTTAAAGGAAATGATTATTATCCTTATGAAACATATACATGTTTTCAAGAGTTAAGAAAATACTGGTGCTGCCTGGTAGACATTCCTTACTGCTTACTCTATTAACTCTTACACAGTTCACTTTCAAAAAAAAAAAAACAAAAACAAAGCAAACAAAAAAACAAAAACAAAAAACCTTATTTACCCACTAATTTCTAATAAAATATCGAATACCGTCTCACAATGTCAGCAGAACATTTTTTGCTAGCATGGGAGTTCTAAATGATTTCCAAATACGAATGATGTCCAAAGGTCCTAAACAGAGATTCCTGAATGGCTGATATGACTTTAGCCCAGGGGTAAGTTTATAAAGTTGTTGGAGCCCCACTCCCCATTATAATAATTTTTAGATCTCACTTTCACTTTGAACATTAATAGAGACACTTCTCATGAAAACCTCTCTTTTCTTTCTAGGAAAATTATAATGTCTGAGATAGTATAACAACTAATAAGAAGGTAATTCTATCTGTGGGTGAAAAACCTTGACCTAGAGCCTCCTGAATGTGAAGATTAAGAGTCATTCATAACTTGTGAATAAATAACCTATATTTTCTAAGCCATTTGGTTGACATTCTATAAAAATGTGTATTTAAGACAAAAGAGAATTGCCCTTCCTTTTACAATTTCATCATTTTTCCTGATTCTTTAGCATTCCTGTAGAACTCATAGCAGGGCCCATCGCTTCATTCTAGATGTCAGCAGAAATTCCCACTGTCCCTGGAAACAACTACTTTTATCAGGCAAAAAAGAATTCCACAGTAGTGGGATTGCTGGATCATATGGTAATTCTATTTTTAATTTTTTAAGGAACCTCCATACTGTTCTCCATAGTGGCTGTATCAATTTACATTCCCACCAACAGTGCAAGAGGGTCCCCTTTCTCCACACCCTCTCCAGCACTTATTGTTTGTAGATATTTTGATGATGGCCATTCTGACCGGTGTGAGGTGATATCTCCCTGAGAAAACCATAATTCAAAAAGATGCATGCACCCCAATGTTCATTGGAGCACTATTTACAATAGCCAAGACACGGAAGCAACCTAAATGTCCATCGACAGAAGGATGGATAAAGAAGACGTAGTACATATATACAAATATTACTCAGCCATATAAAGAAAAGAAATAGGTCATTTGTAGAGATGTGGATGGACCTAGAGTCTATCATACAGAGCGAAGTAAGTCAGAAAGAGAAAAACAAATATTGTATATTAACGCGTATATGTGGAATTTAGAAAAGTGGTACAGATGAACCTAGTTGCAGGGCAGGAATAGAGATGTAGATGTAGAGAACAGACATGTGGACACAGCGGGGGAAGGGGAGGGTGGGATGAATTGAGAGATTAGGATTGACATATATACACTACCATGTGTAAAACAGATATAGCTAGTGGGAACCTGCTGTATAGCACAGGAGGCTCAGCTCGGTGCTCTGTGATGACCTAGGTGGGTGGGATGGGAGGGGGTGGGAGGGATGTCCAAGAGGGAGGGGGGCTATGTATACATATAGCTGAATCACTTCATTGTACGGCAGAAACTAACACAGTTATAAAGCAAATTATAAAGTAAATCAATTGTATTCCAATAAAAATAATTAAAAGCCCCCCCCCAAAAAAAAAAAAGAATTCCACATAGGTTTCATTCTGTTATTCTTTGCTGTTTACAAATATGCCATCCCTACACAAATTTGTCTGTGCTTCTGAGTTATAGTCACTTATTTGAGATCAAAATTTTTAAAATCCACAAGCATACCCTGGAATTTTAATTTTCTGTAGTAAGGTCCCCCCCGAGTAGAGTGTATCTGTTGTTCATCTTCTATTCAGATGTAATTTCCAACATAAACAACATATAGTCAAATTGAATCGAGGAAATCTTAATATTTTGAATTGAGTGTCTCTTGTCACTTTCTGTGTTGTGCATCACTAGAAGTCTTCACATCCCCGTATCTCTCTGGATGAAGCTAAATTATATAATACTGACTTGGAAAACTTCATCTTTCTATAGCTTTCTTTATTATGTATATTAAATATGAATGGTATTTAAACATCAAAGATTATAAAATTACTTTTGTGAAACTCTTACAAAACAAGTGCTTTGAAACTTGGCTCTTATTTCATAGCTTTGATACTACTTTTTCACTTCATTTGCCAACAAGAGCAACACAAAAATGAAAGGAATAAAAAAAAATGAGAAAACCTAGAAAGTGTTCAGTTTGTTAAGTATAATTGTCATGTATGATAAAATCCCTAGACCTCTCCTGAGTCTTTTTAAATCAGTTTTGCTAATGAAAGTTTATGTCATAAAAGAAAGACTATTTTTTAGGTTTTTCTTTAAATTTAAAAAGAAGTGCATTACTTTCCCTGATGGAAAAAAAACCCAAAAAACAAAAAACTGCAGCTACAGAAATGGTCCCTGCAAATTAAGGGGGAAGGGAAAATTAACAAGTTGTGTCATACAAATAAATATTTTTAGAGAATTTAATTCTATCAACTTAACACTTCTTACTCATCCTTTAGCTGAAAAACATGAGTTTTTGCTCATATATTGATTTTCTAATACACTCAAAAACCACACCATCTGCTTCAAGTAAAAAAAAATAGGAAACATTTGAATAAAGTCAATATGAATATTTTCTTAGACATTCCTTTGCTCGCTTAGTTTTAGTAAAATTTGATGTTTAACACTATAACTTTTTGGATTTAAAATAAAAATTTATATTCAGAAATTGTCAATCCTTGAAGTCGCGAGTCAAGTCAGTGGGAAATATTTTTAGAATCATTAAAATCAGATGTCTGAAGTAATTATGAACATTTTATATGAAGTCTCACAGTATGTTTTTCTCTTTCTTATTAAAATGCAATAATTACCTATTTATAAATGATTGCATTTAATAAAATACTTTACAGAAGTGTAGTTTGATTTGTTTGATTTCGTGAGGATTTTTCTATATGGGTAATATGTCATTTTAAATAAAACTAAGTCTCCAATAATATTAACAAGATTCACATTAAACTATATTTCTAGCAATTTCTCAGTTTCTTAAAAACTGAACAAGTATTTATGAAAGCATCTAACTAAAAGGATTTTTAACAGCTTAAAATTTTCAAAGGATTAGCACTGGAATGGACCTTAAAAATCACTTACTGTATTCCAAGCCCTTTATTTTAGAAGCAAAGACTCAGGGAGATTAAATAACTTGTCCAAATTAGCATAGTTTGTCAGCCCCAGAAGAACCAAGACTACAGTCTGGATACTCAAATCTTCAATACATGTGTATATGCACTAAATCAGAAAAATACTGAGGAGTAGTATTCAGAAGAAACAAATCACTTGACAATATTATAAAATTTAGAGAAATTCAGTTAAATATTTCTGTATAATTTATTAAAAAGTAAACTGAGGCTTAACTAAATTGGATTTGTGGCAGCATTTTAATCAACCAAAAGCAAAGCTAAGTTATGCCTCAGTGTTCTCGTTGGCATTTTGAAATTACTTTCAAATGTGAAAAATAGAGTCAGGTTAATGCATATATTATTAATAGAATCATATCCTTCTGATTATTTTCTGCTTGGAAAATGATGTCTTTAAATTTTAAAATGTAATTGGTATTTCCATACCTTTTCATTCCCTTACAAATGGTAAATGTCAGTACTAAAGTGTTCTACTAATAAATCTTATTTATTACCCATATGTGCACACAGGCATATAATGTGAATTGATAAAGCAAGAGGAAGCGCAAGTGGTCCCCTATGGTCACGTCTTTTATTTTTAATAGGGTTACTCAATTAACCCATTTAAGGTCTATAGTGAACAGATATCTTGAGTATCATCAATGTTTGACAAAATAGCTCATATTATCCTTCTGGATTAAATGGAGAGTTACGGTTATCAGAATTAGATGGGTTTATAATTAAAATATCAGTCACACCCAAAGAGTACTGGTTATTAATTAACATGCAAATACTGTGCTGAAGGGAAACTTGTTATAGCACTGATTCCATACATAGCCCCACTGTGTTCAGCGTTTCAGTCAATTTGGATGAACACATAAATGACAAATGCTTCAAAGTTTCATATATTTATATAATAGATAACAGAATCAATATTTCAATTTTATGGGCTTGGGCAAATAAGCCAAAATCCAAGGTAAAATTTAACAAGGATGAAGAGAATATCTGGCACGTGGTTTCAATCAACCGCATACACACAGAATGAAAGACATGAGGCTAACCAAAATTCACCTTAAAATCACCCAGGTTTTCCGTAAGCAGCACTTTTAGGGCAAGCTATTAGTATGCTACAGTTACCAGGAAAGCTAATAGACTTGAGGGTTTTAAATGGAATCAAGTCTAGGTAACAGAGCTGTAACTTCAAATACCCTGAAGGCCAAGAAGGAAATGTGAGTGAAACAGACAGGAAGGGGGTAGTATAGAATGGTGTGTCTGTAGTAACTGGAGAGTCATTCTCTAGCTAAAGGCATTCTTTGTTTCTTTTCCTCCTTTTAAAAAAATAAAATGTAAACACTATGTTGCCAAAGAACACAAGTGTTCAGGTTGAAATTGGTCTGAAATCTGAATTGTCAGAGTCTGGCTAAAATCCTTTCTAGTTAGAAAAAGTCACATACCATGTCTAGACACCACACTTTAAGAATAATACTGGGAATTCCCTGGTTGTCCAGTGGTTAGGACTCAACATTCTCACTGCCAAGGGCCCAGGTTCAATCCCTGGTCGGGGAACCAAGATCCTACAAGCCACATGGTGGGAACGAAAAAAAAAAAAAGAATAATACTGAGAAGCCTACATTTAAAAGGTAAACATATAGAATGAAGGGTTTGAAAACATAATTCAGAATTCTTAGGCTGGGTGATGGGAAAATTTAAGGAAGAGATGCTAGTTATTTTCATGTATTTGATTCATCTGTATTATGAAAATGAAAGCGATTACTAAAGTCAGAATTAGGACCAGTATATGAAAATACTTAGGAGGGAAGTTTTAGTTCCAAAGATCTTGCTAAAAACTGTAACAATGAAAACTGCAGTGGAATTGGATGTTAAGAAAAGTCGTAAGTCAACCTTCACAAGGCACACTCAAGAATGGTTTTTGAAGGGTTAATTCTTCACAAATGTCATACTCTTTCAAATGCAAACAGAGTTTGAGAGGTAGTTTATAACCCAAGCCCTACAGTTAAAGACAAGAATGCTGAGGCCGTCTGAGATTACCAAGGATCAGAAATAACTTTTTCTTCAATGTGGGATTTGCTCCTAAAACACGCTGATTGAACTTCCTTAACCTCAACAGCAAGAATAGAGCGTTTTAAGTGTGGGTTTTTTAAGGCAATTAAACGATGTAGACAATTACGGGCAAATTTGGGTTCTGTTGGCTCACTATTCTAATCTAAAAGGGTTTGCAATTTTTGTTTTTTAAAGGAACTTATTTATTTATTTATTTATTTATTTTTGCTAGTGTTGGGTGTTCGTTTCTGTGCGAGGGCTTCTCTAGTTGCGGCGAGCTGGGGCCACTCTTCATCGCGGTGCGCGGGCCTCTCACTATCGCGGCCTCTCCCGTTGCAGAGCACAGGCTCCAGACGCACAGGCTCAGTAGTTGTGGGTCACGGGCCTAGTTTCTCCGCAGCATGTGGGATCCTCCCAGACCAGGGCTCGAACCCGTATCCCGGCATTGGCAGGCAGATTCTCAACCACTGCGCCACCAGGGAAGCCCTGCGATTTTTTTGTTGTTGTTTTGAACACGTTTTCGGGGGAGCACAGTGGTTTTGAGAAACACCACTCTACACCTTTTGCACTGTACCCTACAACAAGCTAATATTACTTCAGCAAATATTTCTACAGATCCCGCTGGAGGTTTCAGAGTGTTGTTTCAGCACTCTAAGGTTATAAAAAGAAAATAAGGAAGTCCCAATACAAGGACTCAATTTCTTCTAATAATTTTATTTAAGAAATGTGGATTTTAGGGGGGAAACTTTTAATGTGGCTAGTATATTATAATCTAGTATTATAATACAGTTGACCCTTGAACAATTCGGGGGTTAGTGGCACTGATTTTGATTTTTAAATAAGCAAACAAGCAAAAAATCTTGGAAGTTAAGGGAAGTAACATAAACAACGAAATGGTAGCAAAAGTTACAGAGTACCCACGAAAATACAATTCATATACACGAGACATGTTGGGTCCCTTAGTTCATCAGTATCAGTATAAATTTTTTTCGTAAGTCAAAGATACAGTATTTTCTACCTTTCTTACTCTCAAATGTCACATTACTAACCCAATTTGGGAAGTTTATTGTATTTTGAAATAAACATGTTAAAGACGCTGATATAAATCATTCAGATAAAAAAATCAAAGTTATTTCATTATTAAGGTATTGCCTTCCCTATAAAAGGATTTAGCTTAAGTCCCCATTCTTTGGCCATGCCAAGAATGAAACACTAGTAAGAAAGCTAGTTGGAGCAACACAGTATAGGACAATGACTTTATACACGAGTAACTTCATATATGTACGAGGATACTAGCCATGTTAAATGTAAACGATATAACATACATTAAATACAGTTGACCACTGAGCACCTAGGTTTGAACTATGAAGGTCCACTTGGTAGCAGATTGTTTTTCAGTAAATGCGAACTCCAGTACCACACGATCCGAGGTTGGTTAAATCTGCAGATGCAGAACCTTGGATTCAGAGGGCAGACTGTAAAGTTATATGTGGATTTTCAACGGTGCGGGGTCGGAGCCACTAACCCCCTGAATTGTTCAAGGATCAGCTGTATATAACATATTATAATATAGTAGCCACCTTAAATTTTCTATGCACTTATATGTATATATCAGCATAAATATTCATGCCTGCCTCTAATTTTATTTTAATACTAATATGCAAAATTTACATTTAATCTTAAGGAATATTTTTTAAGAAGCAACATCAACTGTAAGATTAGAAGTTCTTTTAAATTTTTAAATACCGCAAAACATTTCCTACTAAGATAGGTTCTTAGTTTTTGTTTTTTGTGTGTGTCTTATCTAGGGGCAGGTTTTGGTATTTTTTTTCAATCATGTAAAAAAAATACATGGTATGAAATCTACCTTTATAACAAATTTGTAAGTATACAATACAGTATTGTTAAGTGCATACACATTGTTGTACAGGAGGTTTCTAGAACTTTTTCATTTTGAACGACTGAAACTTTTCCCATTGAAGACACTCCATCTCCCCACCTCCAGCCCCTGGGGACTGCCATTCTCTTTTCTACTTCAGTGGGTGTGACTACTTCAGATGCCTCGTCTAAGTGGAATCTTACGGTATTTGTCCTTCCGTCACTGGCTTATTTCACTTGGCATGACACCCTCAAGGCTCATCCATACTGAAGCTCTTTTTTTTTCTTTAGGCTGAATAATATTCCACTGAGTAATATACCACGTTTTCCTTATCTCGTCATCCTTGGATGGACATTTAGGTTGTTTCCCTCTCTTGGCTATTGTGAATAACACTACAATGAATGTGGGAGTGCAAATATCTCTTCAAGATGCTGATTTTAACTATTTTGGATAAATATACAGGAGTGGGATTGCTGAATCATGTGATGGTTCTATTTTTAACTTTTTGAGGAAACTCCCCACTGTTGAACATAGGGACTGCACATTTTGTATTCCCATCAACAAATGGGAATTTGTTGCACAAGTGCACAAGAGTTTGAATTTCTACACACCCTTACCAACACTTGTTATATTTTTCTTTTTTAAAAAAAAATAATTTATTTTTCATTAATTTATTTTTGGCTGCGTTGGGTCTTCTTTGCTGCCTGCAGGCTTTCTCTAGTTGCAGTGAGTGGGGGCTGCTCTTTGCTGTGGTGCGCGGGCTTCTCATTGCGGTGGCTTTTCCTGTTGGGGAGCACGGGCTCTAGGCATGCAGGCTTCAGTAGTTGTGGCTCTCAGGCTTTACAGCGTAGGCTCAGTAGTTGTGGAGCACGGGCTTAGCTGCTCTGCGGCATGTGGGATCTTCCCGGACCAGGGCTCGAACCCGTGTCCCCTGCATTGGCAGGTGATTCTTAACCACTGTGTCGCCAAGGAAGTCCCTTTTTTCTTTTTACTAATGGCCATCCTAACTGGTGTGGGCACTATCTCATTGTGGTGTTGATTTGCATTTCCCTGATGATTAGTGGTATTGAGCATCTTTTCGTATAACCTGCTGACCATTTGTTAGTCTTTGGAGAAATGTCCATTCAAGTCCTTTTCCAATTTTTTAATGAGGTTATTAGGTTTGTGCTATTGAGTTGTTAGATATTTTGCATATTTACCTTTATCAGATATATGGTTTCCAAATATGTTCCTCCTCTCCATAGTTTGCCTTTCCACTCTGTGGATTGTTTCCTTTGCTGCACAAAAGCTTTTGAATTTAATGCAGTCCACTGGTCTACTTTTGCTTTTGTCACCTGTGCTCTTAGTGTCATAGCCAAGAAACCCTTGCCAGGACCAAAGTCCTGAAGCTTATCCCCTTTGTTTTCTTATAGAAGCTTTACTGTTTCAGATCTTGCTTTTAGATAGTTAATCCATTTTTAGTTGGTTTCTGTGTATGGTATAATACAAGGGTCCTATTTTGTCCTTTTACATATAGATATCCAGTTATCTCAGTGCTATCGTTTCCCCACTGTGGAGTCTTGATGCCTTTGTCAAAGTTCACTTAAACGTATATTCATGGGTTTATTTCTGGGATCTCTCTTCTGTTCCACTGGCCTATAAATGTGTCTTTATGCCAGTGCCATAATGTTTTGATTACTATACCTTTCTAAAATGTTTTGAAGTCAGAGTGTGTAAGGCTTCCAGCTGTGTTCTTGTTTGTCAAGATTGGTTTAGCTATTTCTGATTCTTTGCATTTCCATATGAATTTTAGGAATGTTTTTCTATTTCTGCAAAACAAATGATTTGATTTTGATAGGGATTGCACTGAATCTTTAGATCACTTTGTGTAGTATGGACATTTCACAATATTAAGTCTTTTAATCCATGAACAAGGGATGTCTTTCCATTTATTGTGTCTTCTTTAATTTCTTTCAGCAATCTTTTGGAGTTTTCAGCATACAAGTCTTTTATCTCCTTGAATAAGTTTATTCTTAAGTATTATATTTTATTCTTTTTGATGCTGTTGTAAATGGGACTTTTTAAAATTTTTCTTTTCAGATTGTTCATTGTTAGTGTATAGAAATGCAACTGGTATTTGTATATTGATTTTGTATCCTGCAAATTTACTAAATTTCTAAAAGTTTTTTGTGGAATTCTTTGAGTTTTCTATATATAAGATCAAGTTATCTGTAAACAGAGATAATTTTACTTATTTTCCAATTTGGGTGACTTTTATTTCTTTTTCTTGCCTAATTTCTCTGGCTAGAACTTTCAGTACTATGTTGAATAAAGGTGATAAGAGTAGGCATCCTTGTCTTGCTACTAATTCAGAAGAAAATGTTTCAGTTTCAACACTGAGTATGATGTCAGCCATGGGGTTTATATATGGACTTCATTATGTTGAGGTAATTTCTTTCTATTCCTAGTTTATTGAATGCTTATATCATGAAAGTGTGTTCAATTACTTCAAATGCTTTTTCTGCATCTACTGAGATGATGATGTGATTTTTATTCTTTATTCTATTATTGTGATAATATCACACCGATTGATTTCCATAGGCTGAAACATCTTTGCATCTCAAAGATTAATACCACTTGGTCATGGTGTATGATCCATTTAACTTTCTGTTGAATTTGGTTTGTTATTATTTTGCTGAGGATTTTTGCATCTATATTTATCTGGGATATTTGCCTGTAGTTTTCTTTTCTTGTAGTGTCTTTGTCTGGCATTTCTGGCCTTGTAAAATGAGTTTGGAAGTGTTCCCTCCTCTTCTATTTTTTGGAGGAATTTGACAATTGTCATTAATTCTTCTTTAAATGTTTGGTAAAATTCTCCAGTGAAGCTGTCTGGTCACTTGCTTTTCTTTATTGCGAGTTTTTTGATTACTGATTCACTTTCCTTAGTAGTATAGGTCTATTCAGATTTTCTATTTCTTCATGATACAAACTTAGTAGATTGTATGTTTCTAGAAATTTATCCATTTCTTCTAGGTTATCCAGTTTTTCGGCATATACTCTTTCACAGTAGTCTCATTTATTTTTAAATTTCTGAGGCATTATATGTCTTCCCTTTTATTTCTAATTTTATTTGAATCTTTTCTATTTTCTTCTTAATTATTCTCTACTCTTTTACTTCCCCCCTCACACTGTATGTTACAGATGCCACAAATTATTTTTTATATTGTGTATCCATTGACATATTTGTATAGTTATTTTTATACTTTTATATTTTAACCTCTATACCAGAATTAAAAGAGACTTACACGTCACTGTTATGGCATTTTAGTATTGTCTATTTATCTACATACAGACCTTTACCAGTGAGCTTTGTACTTACATATGCTTTTGGTTTCTGTCTAGCATCCTTTCATTTTAACAAGAAGGACCTCCTTTAATATTTCCTGCAAGGCAGGTATAGTATTGATAATTTCTCTCAGATTTAGTTTATCTGGGAAAGTCTTATTTCTCCTTAATTTTTGAAGAAGATATATCATTATTGGTTGACAGTATTTTTTTTTTCTTTCAGCTGTTTGAATACATCCTCTCACTCCCTCTGACCTACAAGGTTTCTGCTGACAAATCTACTAGGAGTCTTATGGGTGCTCATGTGTATGTGACAAGGCACACTCCTCTTGCTGTTTTCAAAATTCTCTCCTTGCCTTTGATATTTGACAATTTGATTGTAATGTTTTTCATTGTAAACTTATTTTGAGTTCCTCCTATTTAAGATTCTTTGTGTTTCATGAATCTGGATGTCCATTCCCCACCCCACCCCTAGATTTAGAAACAATTTTGACCATTATTTCTTTAAATAAGCTTTCTGACCCTTTCTCTCTCTCTTCTCCTTCTGAAACTCCCATAATGTGTTTATTGATCCCCTTGACAGTATTCCATAAGCCCCTTAGGCTTTCTTCACATTTTTCATTCTTTGTTTTTGTGTTATATTTTTACCACGGGCCTCTCACTGTTGTGGCCTCTCCCGTTGCGGAGCACAGGCTCCGGACGCGCAGGCTCAGCGGCCATGGCTCACGGGCCCAGCCGCTCCGCGGCATGTGGGATCTTCCCGGACCGGGGCACGAACCCGTGTCCCCTGCATCGGCAGGCGGACTCTCAACCGCTGCGCCACCAGGGAAGCCCCATTCTTTGTTTTTTATTGATCCTCTGGATATTTTCAAATGACTTGTCTTGAGTTTTCTGATTCTTTCTTCTGCTCGATCAAGTCTGATGTTAAATCCCTTTAGTGAATTTTTAACTCTGTCATTGTAGTCTTCTCCTCCAAAATTTGTTTGGTTCTTTTCTTTATATTTTTTACCTCTTCATTAATATTCTCAGTTTGTTCATGCATCATTTTCCTGAGCTCTTTGAGCATTTTTGTAACAGTTATTTTGAATTCTTTGTCAGGTAATCCATGTATCTCCATTTTTTTAGGTTGCTTTATGGAGATTAATTTTTTTTCCTTCGACACATTTTTCTGTGGTTGTTTTTCAGTGTTTTGTAAGTTTATGCTGGGATCTGTGCATTTTAAAAAACAGCCCCCTCTCCCAGTCTTTATGGACCAACTTTGTATAGGGATAGACCTTCACCAATCAGCCGGGTTTCATATTCTAAAGGCCTCTCAAACATTTTCTGTGGATGTGTTTTCTTTGGACTTGTGTGTGTGAACTCCCAAGTTAGAAGGATTTGCCAATATCTTTTTTCCAAAGCTCATAATCTCTTGCTCCTTTGGTGTCTGTCTGTAGTATTGCAGGTTCTCTACAGCTAGAATAAGCCTCCGAGCTCTTTTTTATTCTCAGTGGACCCCAGGCTTATAAAGTATGCTGGGACCAAGTCGGGCAAGACAGAGGCAGTCCCCAATGTGCCCCACAAAAGGCCAGAACATTGCATGCACATGCCACTTTTGTCCTATCCCCCACAAGGGGGTGGCCACCCAGCTGTACTGGCTTGTCTCTGGTGGACCACAGGTCTCTGAAGCAGCAACAAACAATCAGCTCCCTCCCGTTCTCAGCAGCCCCCAGACATCTAGCATATGCCAGGTCCCAACAGTGCTCTGAAGCAGGCAAGTCAGAAACCAGCCCCTCGAAAAGCCAAAGTAATGGAACTACACTCCAACTTGTTCTTTCCTTCCCAAAGGGAAGCTGGGATTTGGGGGTTTTCCCCCAGTTTCCCCACACTGAGCTGGAAGGGAGGGTCTATGGTGAGTGCGTGCTAGGCCAAACCTTCACCTTTATTCTCAGCAGCCCCCAACCTGGTGCCATTTATAATGCTTAGATTCAGGCAAGACATAACCCAGTTCCTTTGAAAATTCAGAACCTGAAAATACAGTCAAGTCTTCTCTTTCTCTCCCTAGAGAGAAAAGCCAAGAGCTGGGTGTTTCCTCCCGATAGTGGTATGCTGCGCCAGATAACTACAGCCAGCGAGGCCGTGAATTTTCCTACAAGGTTTGACATGGTTGGTTTCACACTCACTTGGTTTGCAGGAGCCTCTTAACTGGTTTCTCACAAAGAGAATCAGTCAATGTATTGCTGCTGAGTCAGGGTCTCTGGGGGGAAAGAGGTTTGCCCACTACCTTCTGACATCACCCCCTTGGCCCTTTGTTTCCTCAGATGCAATCTTAAATATCACTTTTGGGGACCCTGACCATATCTGACATTGCTTGCTTTCCCCAACTGCCTTTTATTTTTTTCTAAAATCTCATTTCCCTGTGAACATAAGTAGCCACCTTCACTAGCAACTTGTTTTTGATCATCCGTCAATATGATATAGAGCAAAATTATATGATGGAAACGTGAAGTGTGAATTATATCAAGTTTTCCTTCAAATATCAAAAGTCTAATTAAGGAATTCTCAAAATTTTATCAACAATATTTATATTTAGTTCAGGTTTTGATTCCAGTATATTTAAATGATCACAAAATTCTATTTCTATTCTCTACAGTACTCTTTGACTGCATCTGTTACCATGGCAACTAGTGCAAAATATCCAATAAAGACAGGCATGATGATTCTTTTACTTAAACACAAGAATAAAGTGAACTGAACACTAAGTCATCTAAAGTACTTGCAGAGGTTTATACCGATATTTATCTTCTCCTACACATCTAAACAGAAATTTTAGAAGAGTTTTGAGATGAGAGACTAATCTCAAATTTCATCTATTGTTTGAACCTTTTTGGCTGGAATAATTATGCTCATGACCTGATGGTAATGTGAAAGGAGCACGGGAGCATTTTCTCTTTAATATGGATGATGACAGAAAGCCTCCTGTAATTTGGTAAGAGTCAGATTATCCTTCCAGTGGATAATGTGAGTTCTCATCTCTCCTTTGAGTCACAGGGTGAGCTCTAAATGAAATGACCAGATGGACACAGACATTTGCTGAGAACGGCCATGGAAAGAGGACAAGGACCAAAATGACATAGTTATTCTCAGAGAAGCTACCACGTTACACAATAATCATAACTCAGCAAGTAGACATACCCTTTTCTTTTTCCTTCCACAGCACTTTGATCCCACAAAGGACCATTCAGTATGGTCTCTCATACATTTATCTCTGAATTTGGAAACCGCTTAATGAAATGCAAGGTCTTTAAACTGATTTTAAAGGAAATGGCCAAGTCTTATAAAATTTAGACGTTTCTTTCACTGTTAAACCAGCCACTTTCAGCTGAAATGATAGAACACAGACATACCCCAGGCAGCTTAAGCTTAGCTTAAAGAGTTAAGCAGCCTTAAGTCTTTAAGAATTCAATACTGGGGGGACCTTCAAGATGGCAGAAGAGTAAAGCCATTGAGATAACCTCCCTCCTCACAAACACATCAAAAATAAACCTACAAGTGGAACAACTCCTACAGAACACCTACTGAATGCTGGCAGAAGACCTCAGACTTCCCAAAAGGCAAGAAACTCCCCACGTACCTGGGTAGGGCAAAAGAAAAAGGAATAAACAGAGACAAAAGAATAGGGACGGGACCTGCATCTCTGGGAGGGAGTTGTGTGAACAAAGAAGAGAAAGGGATATCTCTCCCAGCAGCCTCAGGAGCAGCAGATTAAATCTCCACAATCAATGTGATGTACCTGCATCTGTGGAATACCTGAATAGACAATGAATCATCCCAAATTGAGGAGGTGGACTTTGGGAGCAACTGTAGACTTGGGGTTTGCTTTCTGTGTGGAATTTTTTTCTGGTTTTATGTTTATCTTAGATTAGTCTTTAGTACTTATTATCATTGTGGATTTCTTTATTGGTTTGGTTGCTCTATATCTTTTTTTTTTTTTCTTCCTTTTTCCCTTTTTGTGAGTATGTGTATGCTTCTTTCTAGGATTTTGTCTGTTTAGGTTTGCTTTTACCATTTGTCTTAGGGTTCTGCCTTTGTTTTTTTTGTTTTTTTCTTTCTTCCTTTTATTATGAGCCATGTGGCTGGCAGGGTCTTATTGCTCCAGCCAGGTGTTGGGCCTGAGCATCTGAGGTGGGAGGGCCGAGCCCAGGACACTGGGCCACCAGAAACCTCCCAGCCCCACGTAATATCAATCAGCGAGAGCTCTCCCAGAGATATTTGCCTCAACACTATGACCCAGCTCCACCCAAAGGCCAGCAAGCTCCAGGGCTTGAGGCCCCATGCCAAACACCAAGCAAGACAGGAACACAACCCCACCTATTAGCAGAGCGGTTGCCTAACATCATACTAAGTTCACACACACACCAAAACACACCACCGGCTGGAGCCCTGCCCACAAGAAGGACAAGATACAGCCCCACCCACCAGAGCACAGGCACCAGTCCCTCCACCAGGAATTTTACACAAACCACTGAACCAACCCCACCCACTGGGGGAAGACACCAAAAACAACAGGAACTACGAACCTGCAGCCTGCGAAAAGGAGACCCCAAACCCAGTAAGTTAAGCAAAATGAGAAGAAGAGAAACACACAGCAGATGAAGGAGCAAGGCAAAAACCCACCAGACCTAACAAATGAAGAGGAAACAGGCAGTCTACCTGAAAAAGAATTCAGAATAATGATAGTAAAGGTGATCCAAAATCTTGGAAATCGAATGGAGAAAATCAAGAAATGTTTAACAAGGACCTACAAGAACTAAAGAGCAAACAAACAATGACGAATAACACATTTACATGTCATTTACAGATGACATGATACTATACATAGAGAATCCTAAAGATGCTACCAGAAAACTACTAGAGCTAATCAATGAATTTGATAAAGTTGCAGAATACAAAATTAATGCACAGAAATCTCTTGCATTCTGACACACTAACAATGAAAAATCTGAAAGAGAAATTAAGGAAACACTCCCATTTAGCATTGCAACAAAAAGAATGAAATATCTAGGAATAAGCCTACCTAAGAAGACAAAAGACCCATATGCAGAAAACTATGACACTGATGAAAGAAATTAAAGATGATACAAACAGATAAAGAGATATACCATGTTCTTGGATTGGAAGAATCAACATTGTGAAAATGACTATACTACCCAAAGCAATCTACAGATTCAGTGCAATCCCTATCAAACCACCAATGGCATTCTTCACAGAATTAGAACAAAACATTTTACAAAAAAAAAAAACAAAAAAAACACATTTTACAATTTCTATGGAAACACAAAAGACCCCGAATAGCCAAAGCAATCTTGAGAAAGAAAAATGAAGTTGGAGGAATCAGGCTCAATAACTTCAAACTACACCACAAAGCTACAGTAATCAAGACAGTATGGTACTGGCACAAAAACAGAAATATAGATCAGTGGTACAGGCTAGAATGCCCAGAGATAAACCCACAAACATATGGTCACCTTATTTTTGAAAAAGGAGGCAAGAATATACAATGGAGAAAACACAGTCTCTTCAATAAGTGGTGCTGGGAAAACTGGACAGCTAGATATAAAAGAATGAAATTAGAACACTTCCTAACACCATACACAAAAATAAACTCCAAATGGATTAAAGAATTAAATGTAAGGCCAGACACTATAAAACTCTTAGAGGAAAACATAGGAAGAACACTCTTTGACATAAACCACAGCAAGATCTTTTTTGACCCACCTCCTAGAGTAACGGAAATAAAAACAAAAATAAACAAATGGGACTTAATTGAACTTAAAAGCTTTTGCAGAGTAAAGGAATTTAACCTCCGTGGTTAAATTTATTCCCAGGTATTTTATTATTACTGGTACAATTGTAAATTTTTTCCTTAATTTCTCTGATAGTTTGTTATTAGTGAAGAGAAAAATAACAGATTTCTGCATATTAATTGCATGTACTTCAATAAAAATAAAAACAAAAATTAACAAATGGGACCTAATTAAACTTAAAAGCTTTTTTGCACAGCAAAGGAAACCATAAACAAGACGAAAAGACAACATTCACAATGGGAGAAAATATTTGCCAGTGAAACAACAGACAAAGGGCTAATCTCCAAAATATACAAACAGCTCATGGAACTCAATATCAAAAAAACAAACAATCCAGTTAAAAAGTGGGGGGAAGACCTAAATAGACATTTCACCAAGGAAGTCATACAGATGGCCAAGAGGCACATGAAAAGACGCTCAACATCACTAATTATTAGAGAAATGCAAATCAAAACCACGATGACGTATCATCTCACACCGGTCAGAGTGGCCATCATCAAAAAATCTACAAACACAATAAATGCTGGAGAGGGTGTGGAGAAAAGGGAACCCTCTTGCACTGTTGGTGCGAATGTAAATTGATACAGTCACTATGGAGAACAGTATGGAGGTTCCTTAAAAAACTAAAAACAGAACTACCATATGACCCAGCAATCCCACTACTGGGCTCATACCCTGAGAAAACCATAAATCAAAAAGAGTCATGTACCACAATGTTCATTGCAGCCCTATTTACAATAGCCAGGACATGGAAGCAACCTAAGTGTCCATCGACAGATGAATGGATAAAGATGTGGTACACATATACAATGGAGTATTACTCAGCGATAAAAAGAAATGAAATTGAGTTATTTGTAGAGAGGTGGATTGACCTAGAGTCTGTCATACAGAGTGAAGTAAGTCAGAAAGAGAAAAACAAATACCGTATGCTGACACATATATATGGAATCTAAAAAAAAAAATGTTTCTCACGGACCTAGAGGCAGGACAGGAATAAAGACACAGATGTAGAGAATGGACTTGGGGACACGGGGAGGGGGAAGGGCAAGCTGGGATGAAGTGAGAGAGTGACATGGACATATATACACTACTAAATGTAAAATAGATAGCTAGTGGGAAGCAGCCGCATAGCACAGGGAGATCAGTTTGGTGCTTTGTGACCACCTAGAGGGGTGGGATAGGGAGGGTGGGAGGGAGATGCAAGACGGAGGGGATATGGGGATGTATGTATACGTATAGCTGATTCACTTTGTTATACAGCAGAAACTGACACACCACTGTAAAGCAATTAAACTCCAATAAAGTTGTTAAAAAAGAAATAAATGAACTTTGCCTACTGTCTCACACCATATCAAATATCAGTGCTAGATGAATTGTATGCCTAATGTGAATGGTAAAACAAGCTTTTAGTAGAAGAACATCTTCATAATATTGGGGCAAAGATTTATTAAACAGGACACAAAAATCCTTAACCATAAAAGAAAAGATTGGTATATTGGACTTCATAAAAATTAGTGCTTTCTGGTTTTCAAAGGTCACCATTTGGAAAGTGGAAAAGCAAACCAAAGAGAAGGTGTGTATAATAATACATCAGACCAAAAACTCATTTCATTAAAATTTAAAGAAGCCCAGCAAATCAATAGGAAAAAGACAACCCAATAAATATTAACAAGTGACTTGAACAGGCACTTAACAAGTGAAAATTTCCAAATGGTTAATAAAGATATAAAAAGGTATTCCATATATCATTACTTCTCAGATAGATGCATATTAAAACCACAATAAAATACACACTCACCATAATGGATGAAATACACACTTGCCAGAATGGCTAAAACTAATAAGGCTCATGGTACATAGTACTTCTGAGGAGGCAGAGCAACTGGAACTCTCATACATTGTTGCTGGGAGTTTAAATTGTTACAAGCACTATTGAAAACTATTTGGCAATATCTTCCACAGCTAAATATGCATCCATCCTATAATTTAGTAGTTTTATTCTTATGTATAAACCCAAGAGAAATGAGTGCACGTGTGCACTGAAAGATGTGTACAGGAATGTTCATGGCAGCTTTAGACATAAAAGCCAAAAATTATACACAGCCCAAATGTCCACCAGTGGTAGAATGGATCAATTATAATATACTTATATGATGGAATACTACAGAGTAATAAAAAAAGAGCAAACTATTGTTACTGTTACATGCAACAACATAAGTGAATTTCACAGACATTATGATGATCAAATAAAACCAGACACGAAGACTAAGGAGTGTATAATTCCATTTACAGGAAGGTCAAGAACAGACAAAAGTAGAATACTTTTGTGACAGAAGTCAGAAGAGTGGCTACGTTTGAGTATGGACTGGGAGCCTCATCTTGATCTAAGTGATGGTTATATGGGTGCATATATATGTAAAAATTCATTGAGCTGTCACTTAAGATCTGTGCACTTTATACGTCATACTGCATTAAAAATATGATCACTAAAAAAAAAAAATCAATACTGTCCTCAGATGCTGTGTGGAATGGTGAGAACATTTAAAATGCCAGAGAAAGAAAACTGCCAAGCAGGGAGCAAATGATTTGAACTTGTCCTGGATTATCTAGAGAAGCCTTGGACATGCAGAATTGTCAGCTGTGCAGACTTTCATGACTAATCAAGCTCCCCAAAAAACTAAGGAAGAAAAATCTGTAATAATATGACTAACCACACCAGAGTGACTTAGAACATATCCATGTAGTGCTGTTTGTTCCTAATTTATTCACATTCAGCATTGATTTAGTACTGAGTGCTTTAGAAACTATTTAAAGAGTTAAGCATGACTGAAAGATCTGTAAAGGGTCTATTTTGATATTAGTAACATACATATAGTCAACTATACCCACTTCATCTCCATAATATTTGAAAGATATAATATATGTATGTATATGTATTCATGTATATGAAGTTAAGAAATATGTGTATGTATTTGTACATTTATATATACAAAGCTAGGTATATATACATATTTCTACCCACACAGAAATAGGTGATATATAGGAAACTATGGCAGAAAGATCTTTAGCTATACCAGAAATAAATAAGTATGGAGAACCACCACAAATTAGTGAAATCTGTTCTATAAAGTATCAGTAAGGAAATCATGCTTGCATTATTGCTAAACACAAGCAATAAGTGGAACAAAATGTAACTGTAATGAAATAGCACTTAATGCGGTTCTATACAGAAGCTGCTATAATGGCTAAAACATTTTTATTTACAAATATATTGCAATCAATATTTTATATATTAACGTAAATAAGTGTATCTTATGCTAGAGAAGGAATTGAAAAAAAAGGTCGCTGCCTTTAAAAGGATAAATTGTTGTAATTCTCTTGTATTTGTGGTTATTATATGGTAAAGGAAAATTTCAAACCAGTCTTTTCAGTCAGGTAAGGCACACCTGCATTAATACTATGTATTTATCTCATTTATACTCTCTGGAAACTCTGTGAGGAGTCTACAGTGCTGGATAAGAACAATATGGATTATTATCTGACTAAATCAATCTTCTGAGAATGGCATAATTAACTTCATTTAATGAGAAGGGGAATACCTTTATTTTGACCATATTTTAGAACCTCTTCCTTCCAACGCCAGCATAATTAAAGGAGACCACTTACTCAGAGACACACCGAGTAAGATAAACAGGTTGCAGTGTGGGGATTTAGGATAGGCATGAAGTACTTCCTTTTCGCAAGTTAATACTTCTGTTTCATGGATTGACAGGCCAATGGTAGGTTTATTTATAAAGCCATTTTCTATTCCCCACATCTAAGTTTCTGTAGGAAAATAATGCACACAGTTCTTACAAAATCATCTTCTGCTCATCTAATTCAAGGTCTGTCCTCTTTTATTGAGAGAAGAAATTATCAAAATGTGAAAGTCTAAAAATAGTGGCGTATAATTGATAGCCTAATTCTTTCTTAATTATAGGTGTGTTACAGTGGCGCTATAATTAGGCAAGAACAGCAGCTCCAAAATGAGTCAGACTTTACCTTTCACTCTATACGAGGATGTACACGGGTTCCGTGAGCAGAAAGCTCTGGAAAAGGAAGATGCAGGGTCTATTTCCTCACACATCTTGTTGGTTACAAGATTGTCCCCTATTTCCTCTCTCTAGCACAACAAAGTAAATATTCCATTCATATTTCTTTTACTGATTATCATTTAAAGAACATATAGATTTTTAAATTAGAAAACTTACAGCTTGAATCGGAATTCTAAAACTAATGCACACACGCTGACTTCCCTAAAACAATATTAATATAACCCATAATTATTAAATTATGTACCTGAAATCTGAGTTAAAAAATCTTTAGATTTAAATTGAGTAATTATCATCCTAACGATGACAAAACAGTTTCGTATAAATGAGATGAAATATTCTTCTTATAATTTGATATAAGATGCTTTCATCCCTTCAAAGATGTATCTTTAGTTAATTATCATTAATGTATCATTAGTTAATACGGAGACAAAAGACTAGGCTCTCAGAACTCCGAATTCTGTTTTAAAACTGGCCCTTTAATCTCTAAATGGTCTTAAACAAGTTATTTTTCCATCTTTTAGTTAGTTATACATCTTTAAAATTCAGACAGTGACTACCTTCTCAAATCAGTTTCTCCAATGGCTAAATCCAAAGCTCCTGCTGTGATAAAATCAGAAAGTTGACTTTCTGATAGACACTGTGATAGTAGAAAGTTTATAATAATATAAATGATAAAATCCCTCTTCATAAACAGCATAAGAAACAAAAAGCTATCAGTAAAGCCAAATTAAGCCGTATTAGGAAACATAACTGTTAGAGCGTTAAGTATTAGCAACTGGTAAAAGTTGTGTCTTCCACGTGTCATGAGCTGCCTCGGGCATTAGAGTAAGTATTAAACATGAGACAGCCAGAGAACAAAAAGCACAGCACCTGTCCTCAGTCTGGGGCCAGCCCACTCCCTCTGCATCCCCACTCCTGGAGGATCAGGCACCACGATGGTCAATCTCCCATCACTCACCCTGTCCTGCACCCACCTTCCAGGAGCCCCAAACGCCCCTGAGGTTAAAGGACAGTTGAGAGAGAGGACAACCCAAGTGTGTGGTGAATGTTAATTTTAGGAACAGAAGCAAGGAGCATTTCCTTTGCACCTCTTTCCACCATAAGCTTAGAAATTCAACCAGACTACTGCTAATAGACAGTTTGTAGAATATAACCTAGGTTTTAAGGGGAAAAATGAAAAATCAATGATATTTTGCCTTTATAATGTCTATGAATTAGCTTCATCTCATCCAATACGTTTAGAATAACACTCTATAGGAGAAATTCTTTTTTTTACAAAAAGGAATTTCTTACTCAATTTCCATATACTAAAGCAATAAACTCTGTGGGGAAAGGTATGAGATGCGATGGCTACTGCTGCAAGCCAGAGTATCTCTGAAAACACCTCTGAGAGTCAGAAGCAAAATTAACATTGCCCTCACTATTGTCACCGTGGTACCCAATTATCCAACATTAATACAGTTAGAAAAACTATTCAAAATTACTCAATTTAGCAGCACCTTTTTATTTAATCCGACTTTTAAAGAAACATACCTTTTGTACATACTTTCCCAAATCACAGCCATGCCGTGTTTTAATGGTGGGATTAACAGGCATGCTCCTATTCACTTTGGCGATGTGTGCTCTTCCATTAGCCTCCCTTCACTGGTACAAACAGAATGAACAGTGTGGCTTTTAAGTACTTTTGAGCCCACACCTTCCTTCTCTAGGTAAGGAGTAGCTGACTGCTATGCTATAGCACTGAGACCTAGCCAAGGTCATGCATCAACAATTCCTTTTGAAGGTATATTGAGAGGAACTGTGAGGCCCTGTCTGGATTTCCACCACTATAATCCTCTAACATGACATATGCCAACACGGAGGTGACCGAAACACAGCAGGAGAGCAGCAAAGTAAATCCGGAGGAAGGAAGGAAAAACAGTGTACGGAAAGCACTCTTTAGGAGTAAAAGTCCTCAGCACACTTGTTATCTGCTAGAATTTGGTCAAGTCCTCACATTTATCCGAGCTTAAATTTAATAACACACAACATGCAAACAAAAGTGATCGCCCCAACTATCAGACAGAAATACTGTGAGATTCAGAGATGACGCACAAGAAACTGCTTTGGGAAACTATACGCATAAAGGTTATCAGGTTGCCTAAATATTCACATCACTTCTCTATTATTCTAGGGAAGGAAAGCACCACAATCCTATATAGGCGAGTGGCACCCCACAGATATGTCAGCGTGTGTGCACGCGCCCATGTGTGTGTGTGTGTGTCTGTGTGCGCTGCACGTGGGGACCATGGTCTCCATGGGGTTACTGAGCTGAAACACAAGAGTAGCAGCATCCTTTGCCCAGAGTCACACAGCCTTCTCACCCTGTCTCCTGGGGAATTTGCATATTCTAATCATGAAATCTCGGCATCCCGCTGATTACGGCGCGCGTTTCTATGATGGAGTTCAGGTACACTGAAAAGCTCCGAGGTCCTGAAAGTGCAGTCGATGAGAACATTGGTCCTCTTGTTGTCCAAACAAGCTAACGAGAGTGACTCTCAACAGACAGTGTCTGGAAACAATCACGGTTATTTTCGTCAATATAAGGAGCACTACGTAAACCATACGATCTAACAAGTCTCTGCCTCATTCACAGGGCTCATTTACTTCAAGAGCGCGGAATACCAATAAAATATACCAGTAAATATACCAGTAAAATAAATATATATACCAGTAAATAAATATATACCAGTAAATATACCAGTAAATATATTTATACCAGTAAATATATACCAGTAAAATAAATATATGTACCAGTAAATAATATACCAGTAAAATATACCAATAAATATACCGGTAAAATATACCAGTAAAATAAATATACCGGTAAAATATACCAGTAAATATACCAGTAAAATAAATATATATACCAGTAAATAAATATATACCAGTAAATATACCAGTAAATATACTTATACCAGTAAATATATACCAGTAAAATAAATATATGTACCAGTAAATAATATACCAGTAAAATATACCAATAAATATACCAGTAAAATATACCAGTAAAATAAAAGCAAGCCCTATCGGGACACAAACAATTTAAAAATGTTTCAAAATACACTTCTAATTGAGAATCATGCGATATTCTAATCTATTTTAATAGGTCCATTGTTATGATCAGGCTAGAGCACTGTGTTATATTAAGAGTATTGCAACTATTTTCAGAAGTAGCAGTAAATTGTCATTAGTAACAAATCTGCATTACAGCGTTCATACGCAGCATCAAAGTCAAAGTACCGCTGACAGACGGACCACATCTCGGCTTACGTCGCGGTACCTAGTGGAGGAGTCAAGGTCCTGCCCAAGTTATTTTCCGTTGTCAGCCGTCTGACAACACCACTTTTTCTCCTGTGATATCTGGAGCACAACTGATGTTATTTGGAAAAGAGACCAGTGGCAATGCAGAAGGAGACGGTCTTCAAAATACAGTCTACTACTTCAACTGGAAGTTGAAAGTCCTAATCCTAATGCAGAAGTAAACTGGCCTGGATCTCACTCAAAGTTAGGTACACCCAAAGATGGATTATCAGAGATCATCATATGGTCCGTATTTGGCTTAATGTCAATACCAAAGTTTATCTGCTATATTTAGGCATTTTAATAGAATGAGTTCTTACAGAGAGATAATAGTATAATGAAAGAAAGTTATACCAACATCAGCCTCTGGACTGGTGCCCATAAACAGAGACCATAATAAGGCCACAGATCTTTTAAAAACTAAAATACGTTTAATAGACACGTTGTAATTACGATTCCCATTTTAAAAGTCGAGAAGTTGAAGGCCTTTGTTAGCCTTTTCTTGGAGGGTTTAACAGAAAGTTTGGAATTTCCACATATGAACACAATCTGTTTCCTGACTTAGAATTAACATAACGGATTGGAAAGTGAGTTTTCAACTGTAAATTATGTAAGATAGATGGAAGTCATGCTTTAACATAAAACGAAATACAACATCCTTTTCTTTTAAAAATAATCACCTAAATTTAACTATACTTGGCTTCAACTTTGTTCCAAAAAGACAATCAATTTTTTTAAAAAACTAGATTTCTTTGCAACAAAGTGTTTTTCTCTGAAGGAGTCAGGAATCAAACAGAAGGATAGAGATAGTGCTAAGTATAGCGGTAGGGAAGGGAGCGGGGTAGAGTCAAGGTTAAAAACAGACACAGAAAACAAACTTATGGTTACCAAAGGGGAAAGGGCAGGTGGGATAAATTAGGAGGTTGGAATTAACATACACTCTACTCTCTACTATATATAAAATAGACAACCAACAAAGACCTACTGTATAGCACAGGGAACTCTACTCAATATTCTGTCATAAGCTAAATGGGAAAAAAATTTGCAAAAGAATAAATTATATGTATATGTATAACTGAATCACTTTGCTGCACAACTGAAAGTAACACAACAGTGTACATCAGCTATAGTCCAATATAAAATAAAAATTAAAAAAAAACAGAAATAGAATTAGAGACAGGGATGGAAATTACTTGCGCATAGCACTTTTGTGTAGACCATGGGAGGAGGGGCAAGGGGGCACAAAGTTTAATTACAAGAACAAAATCAGAAGTTAGGAAGCAGAATCTCTTACCCTGAAAAATTCCTTAGTGGAGCCAGAGTCTAATGTTCCATAAGCAATTTCTGTTTGCTTAGAAAGATCCTCCGCACTTTCAATGGGAGACACCATCCTCTCTACGGTCAGGAAGGCAGCTAAGTTAGCCGTGTAGGAGGAGATTATGATCAGGGTAAAGAACCACCAAACTCCTCCAACAATGCGCCCAGACAGCGATCTGATAACAAGTACGAAATGGATTTGTAAAGCGAAATGAATGACCTCATAAGAAAACAAGTTAGCAGTATTATGCAAATATCGATTTATAGGGAAATATTTAACTTTATACTTTTCAATATATCTGCTAGTTGATGATACTTGAAATTATTAAACCTTCTGAGCAAGGAGTACAGATTTGCTAGATTTGATGAGACATCCCGAGGCAGAACTTCAGATTCCTGAGATTCTTTCATAGATATCATGGCCAAATAGTTTATGGTATGAAATATCGTAACAATCAATTTCAAGAAATGTGCAAATAATCTATCCAATGCTCATACTACTTTATCCACTCATGACATAAGTAAACGAACAATAGAATCTAAGATCAACAGCAAAACTCAGAACAACGTTGACAAACAAAATCAAATATCAAAAATAAAAGAGTATGTACCACAGATGTGGCTTTAAACACCGAAGAAACCCTCCTTTTAATCCAGCCAATGAAGTTCCAAGACCCTCAAAAAAGGTCCAAAATTTCATTAGGTATTTCTTTTTGTGCAGAAACATAGGTTTTAGATACAGTACAAGATAAAAATGGAAAATAGTGATACTATAAACAAAGTATGACACAAAATATTATTCTTAATGAATAAAACTCTGATGCTTCAGGGCATGGACAGCTATGACCCTGTTCCTTTGTGCCTCCTGCTTAAGAAAAAAAAAGAAAACTCAAGGAGAAAAAATTAGACATGTAAAACTTTGCCAAGATATAAATTCCTAGTCTGAAATATAATAACAATACTTCTGTGACCATAAATTCTTACTTAAAATACTTTTCAAAAGCTTAATTGATTCCCAGTAATTTACTGGTAGATAAACCCTAGGTAGATAAATGTAGACATGTAGATACAGAAAGAGATGTATAGGGTATTATTTGGTAAGGTTTGCTGGGGTTCTACATATAATGGTATTTGAGTAGTATTAACACGCCAGTATAATAACTTTTTCTTTTTTGTTAATAACTCTGTTATGCCTAAAAATTAAACCCTCTACAGTGAAGAGGTAAAACACTTCTAAAAATTTAAATCATGAAAATATGCCAATTTATGACCTAAACTAAACCTCCTGACAATTAATAACAAGAAATATTTTTGATGAAACATAGATACTACATCAAATTATTGGGTCGTATTTGTAGAATAAACTACTCAAGCAGTCAAGAAAAGGGGTGAAGCTAAAAGTAAAGATTTTTTAGATAAAAACATCTGCAGCTAAAATAAAAGAGAAAAAGAGAGAGAGCACACAAGCAATGAAAACATAATAATAATATAATTAAGAGCCTTTACCAGTCTCTAAGAGTTGCAAAGAATGAAACAAATATGATAGAATGGAAAAAAGTTAAACAAGCCTCACTTATATTCTGAAAAGGATATTAAATACATTTTGATTTTGGAAAAACCCTATGTAGACACAGCCACTCTCAAAATGTTCACTATTTATTCCATCACAATGGAAGGTGTCATTATATGACATGTAACCTATACTGAAGAGGGCAGATTCAGTATCTGACTTCTCACAGCCCTTAAAACAAAACGGATTGCATGGTAATTGCTTTTGATACTATACATCTCAGGTTTATTTGTAATATATTTGAGAATCATTTTTATAAGTCATTCTGTCCTAGTTGTAAATTTAATTAAATATGCCAGTTTATTTACAGTGTGTGAGATAACCCCCAAATTTATTCGACTTGTGCATCAGTGAAAACAAAATTCTTGAGCAATTTATTATTTACTTGTAAGTGTTTTCAAAGGATCAATTATGATTCTGAATGAGTTCCTGAGAAATTTTATGCAGATGAGCAAATTCAATATTATGTTTCATGGTGACAGACAAAAATGTTTTTCTAATTAAAAATAAAACTTTCATCTCTCAGTGTCTGCACTAACGGAGCAAATAAATGCACATATTCTGCCATTTCTTTTAAATTTCTATTAAATAATTATTTTAAGAATGAAATTTTTTCATCATTTTAATCCTTTAAGGATATTGGGGGGAAAAAAAGGAAAAAGAAGAAGAAAACCAGAGAATAAGAGTCAACTTTACAACATTTTGCTCTCACAATTCTGTGGTCCTAGTCTCCACAAAACTACAGTTAACATATTCTAAACTTAATTTCAGGCAATGACCAATTCACTTCAATAAACCATTCTATATTAAAATTTAAATGTGTTCTACTCATATAAATACTAGAGTTCCATACCATATTTTACTTGGAAAAAGTTGATAAATATCGTTTAAAATATATAAAGGGCATCTCTAAAGTGATCTGTGGATTTCATACATTATTATTAAGTTTTTTTAGGTACTAAGCTGCTCTATTCTTTCCTAATCTAGAGTTACCATCATTGCATTCTAAAAAATGATAGTTTGGTTCATTTAAAAAACTCTTTGAATTTCCCAATATTAGGTAGTAAGTTCAATTGGTAAATGCACATATACCATAAAGTGAAAGATACATATGCTTGAAAATTTTAATAAAGTGAATTTTGCTTATATATATATATATATGTGTATATATCTATTCATATATATTCTGTGGCCAAAAAATGCTAACAAGGAAAAATATGCTATCTAAAATTGATACATCTTACCAGGAAATAAAAATGATTACATGTGGAAGTTTAGTGGGTCATGACTCATGAATGAAACCACAAATGAAGAAAAAAGATAATATTTTAGGAAGCAGGCTTGTTGAAAATTAGAATGTCACTATGTCATGGTGGACCCTGGGAAAACACAGATTGTTAAATGTCCCTTGTGCCCCAGCTCCTATGTGTCAATATGTTTTCTGCTCCTAGACAAGCACTGGAGGCCAAAACCTTCAGAGCCCTGGTGCATGAGGAGCGGGGCAAACAAACCTGGGTCCATCGATGGGAACCCAGGTCGTTATGTCCTGTGTCCTAAGGAACCTTCACATGCTTCTCCTGCTTATTCAAAAGGCAGAGCGTAGTTTGTGGAACCCTAGGATAACTGCCTGATATCTCAGGACTATGGTAACATCATACTTCAAGAGCCTTCTTACCAAAGATGAATCACTTCATTATTATTATGAGCCACAGTGTTCTCTGAGATTCCAATCTGGTTAGTATTTTCCTCCTTCATCATTAGAAACTTCTCTTTATGCCTTTAAGTTCAATCAGATCAACTATAGAGATGAAACTATGAATCTTATATGTTTTGTCAGAAGTCATAATTATATATATATATATAGTATGTTATAATTATTATTATATGCTATACATTAAAATTATATATCTCTATATATATGCAATGCAAGTACCATTGATATAGTTCTAATTTAGTGCAGTTCCATAGAGAAGCCACAGGGAATTTGATGGAATTAAGATTGTTCAGGTCCATAAAATTCATAAGAATGTGACCTGCTATCTGAGAAGTAGGTCACTGATAATTTCTGCATACATGATATAGTCCCTTTATCTTGATGGGTGTAGTATACAGAAAAGATCGCAGAAGATACAAAATTTTGAGCTTCACATATAGGTTTTTGAAATTAATCACTTCTTATCCCCAAAGTGCTCAAAAACTAACAATAATGAAATAGTATTTAAGAAGCCATTGCCTCTGGTAGTTATTAAGATACCCATAGACTCAAAGGAGGGTAGTTGAGCCCAAATTAAAATGTGCCGGTAGATCGATAATCATATAGGCTTTAAATGTGAAAGCAACCTCATTAGGAAAAGTAGGATTTATTCCTCTGAAGAACCAGACATGGCTATCATTCTTAATCATGTACATGACATGAATAAAGGCAATGTGTGTTTTGTGATACATTCATTATATTTAGGCATTCTAGGGCAGGAATTAAAATATTATGATGAGAATAGGGATGTATGAATTTATTCCATCCTGTATGTGTATTGCTATTCAATACGGCACAAGCGTTTGTAACAATCAGCCATCATTATTACCCACCTATATATTTCTAGATACTTGGAAAATATATTATCATACATTCTTTTTAACCCAGCAACCTAACCTTTTAAAAAAACACAAATTTTACAAATATCTCTCTCATGTCATTTCCATGAGCTAATAATAGGGGGGAAGAAAAAAGAGAGAGAGAGATGAGATGTGTGCAAATGGAGTTCTGTCGCTTTTGTAGTTAGTAAGTAATGTTGCCCATTTTCCCATATACAGGTCTGTGGATCAACACACAGATGACTGTAAAATGAGAATATGCAGCAAAAACACGGTACCCCTCCAAGAAGGCATGGAATGATAGGAACCTTATGCATTTTATAGCCTCTCCATGGTGTGTATAATCTCACCAGGGAAATATAGGATCAACGTTCAAAGAACATTGCTCAGATATTTCACAGGCTTACGCCGACGGTAAGAGTCTGTCCTTACGAGTCTTACACTGCTTGGACAGGTAGTCGGCCGCTGCTAACTTCTTTACAGTGAATTCATAAACACCATGAATGTCCACTCGAGACCTAAAATGCACAAAGTTGAAGCGGGTGAGTAACCAACCTTGGCGAAATATCGCATCCTTGCTGCATAAAGGCACCCAAGGAAAACCAGAGACTATTAAAAATCCCAAATTCATTAGTTGATTCACTACTTTGTGTTTCTCTTCCATCTTCAAACTCCTCAGTGTGCCACTCGTAGGGGCTAAATCTGCTGACCAGGAATAAAACTACACTGACCCCTATGTAGGCAAAAACAATGCACATCCAGATCTCATAGGCTAAAGGATCAAGAAATGAAAACACTCCTGGTTTGGACTTCTGAGGCTTCTTGATCATGATTGATATCCCGAGGCTCATAAAGGGCTTTGAGAAATCGATCACCTCCTCTCTCACAAGGGTGATGGTTAATGGAGCAATTGCAATGTCAGCTTTCTGTAAGGGAAACAAAGGAAAATAATAGAACCAGGAGTCACGGTCAGAGAGGAATCGTGGTTACGTTATTTGATCAAAGGGAAGGGAAGGACATCAGGAAACTGGGAATAATCATTTCCCTGGTGGAATCCCAGTAAATACTTAACAGAAGAAAAGCAATTAGTTCCCCAAATATCCCTCCTGTTTATAAACACAGAGTACACCCTTCTGGCTTGATTATGGTAACTACATCTGCCTCTATGCCTTGGCAATCTCTGAACAATGCATATGGCCCATAGGCTTCAAGACAGGTGAGATGCCTGTCTCCATCTGCATATTTGCTTCTAACTTCATCCTTCATCTTCAAATGTGCACAAGGAAATAACACAGCATTCCTAGAGCAATGTGGGAAACCCACAATCTCAGACATTGGTACTTTGCATGGAAGGCAAGCATTCTCTCAACAAGAGTTCAAACGTAATGACTTTACCTTTGAGAAGCGCAGTACTTACCCCATATACAAGTTCTCCAACCATCCCATTCCAAATTTTCGTGTCTGCATCCCTGGCCCCATACTTGCCATCCCCAACAATGGTCAACTTGTACTTGAACCCACAATGCTTGGCTATTTCTGCAGCCAAGTCAACACAGTAGCCCTCGTAGCGCTCATTGCCTTCAAGCATTTCATGATTTTTCTTCATCATAACATATGGAGATTCCTATATGGAAAGAAAGTGCTCTAGTTGACCAAAACAACTGTGTTACTGGTCTACTCGCATCCACTCAAATCTTCTGGTTTAATTATTACCTGTAAGTCAGAGATGTTGTAGAATACAGATAGTGGAAAATATGACTGGGAAAAAATTAAGCATAATGCTTCTGATCAAAGGTCCTCATCTATCTTTCATTATATTTCATGCACATGGCTGGCACCTGGCCATACCAAAGTAAACAAGAGACTCAAAAGCACAAACTGTTAGTATGTCCCCTTGTAGTGTTTGTAATCCTAGTATTTAGAGAGGAATCATGTGGTTTAACATCTGTTTTAGTCAACTCTGGATCCACCACTCTCTTATTCTAAGTTAGGGCTCCCCTGACTCCAAAGAACCAGCATTAACCCAAAACCCTGTGCCACTACGAGTTCGAGGATAAGGATCTTGTGGAAATCAGGTCCATGATCAGTGAGCCCAGACTCAAAGAGTCGTTGCCATAGTGATGTATGGAATCTACCCTCTCAGACTTGAGAGCTCACTTGCTCTTTGAGATAGAATATCCTAGAATTACGCTACACGGATAGCTAGGGAGTAGCATCCCCCCTGTGAACACCATAAAAAGGAAGCAAGAAAACATGACTCAACACCAGCCCCCAACTTTTCTCAACTGGAAAGTGGCACTGAGGATATTTGGGGTTCAGTGAGATACCTCCTCTCAGTGGCATGATTCAGGCAAAAATCCTCAAACGTCTAGCTTACATTTATTAAGACTTTTCCAAGTGCCAACCAGTGTTCTTATCCAAATCCCTTATTAACCTATGTCTTCTTCTCAATATCGTTACCATAATGAATCTCACAAATTCACTACATCACAACTTAGTAAAATGAAATCAGACTGCTTGCTGCAAAATCACGTATTTCCTCCATTTCATTTCCCCAACAGCCTCTTGTCATAATCGACATCTGCCGTCCATCTATCCAAAGCCTCGACGTTCAGGATCCAGTTCAATTTTGTCTCATCCAGCCAATACACATCCACTTAGCACTAGCTATGTGCCAACTACTGTGTTGAGACTCGGAGTTAAAAAGAAGGGAGATCACCCTTGTCTTTCAGGAGTCCATCTTTCCATACGAATATAGAGAAGTTGACAACATTATTAAACCATGTAACGAATGTAAGGACAGAATGGACCCAGAATCGTGTGGGAGTGGAAAGGTAAAACATGGGAGGAATACAAGGAAGGCTCTTCCAGGCTTGCCCTAGGTGTTCACCCGTGTGAGCACCAGGTTACCAATTATCTGCGGAGCCGAAGTTCAGTCCTGAAGAGGATAAGACGTATTCTGAGTGCCGTAGCTCGTGTTTGTGAGTCCTTCTGACAGAATAAGCATGAAGCGAATGACTAAAACATTCAAAAGCATCACTGTATCAGTTATTCTCCTAAACATAAGCAGCGATTCCAGGTGGCAGATATTTTTCTTAAGAAAAATAACGTAGAACAGAGGCATAGGTAGCTAATTACCAAAATTGTAGTGACGACCACAGTCTTATTCTCCAGCCCAGAAGTATCGTTTCCAGAAGGGAGTTCGGTGAGAGTAACAACCATTTTGTCGACTTCGCTCCAGTAGCCGATCTGCAAAAGGGTACAGAAGGTGGGCACCTGGACATATGACCTTCCTACTGGCAAAGCACTGAGTTATTTTCAAACCCATGTTTGAACCTGAAATTACACCTACACTAACTAGGCTTGTTCTAAACAGAGATGTACCTTTTATGCACGTGAATCTAATAGCAATAGAAAGAGACTATAAAAATAAACAAACAAAAACAGTTCTTAGAAACGGCTTGTCTCTTCGTGTTCACTTTTCATACTCTCCAAGGGTAATTTGTGTGGGAGTGATCATATAGAAACATAAATAAAATCCAGACAATGGCATTTCAGCCATAACAGAAGAAAAAAAAATGTTGACTTGAACAGTTACATTCACACTTGCACCAGCTATGTTTGGTCTCCCGAACCATAATCTTTCAGGAACAGTGCTTTTTCTTCTCATTAAACTCTTTTTCTACCTCTGTCTAAAAAAAAAAGTATAACAGTTTTATTTATTATATCTTAAAATTACATTTCAGGGTTACTTACCAGAAATAAATAGAGTTTATTTAGAAAACATATTTTAAAATATATGTTTCTGAAAGTTGTTGAATCCAGCTATGTGAATATATGTCTCCAGGATTCTGGAAGATGAGGTGATGGGTTCACTAACTCACCTCCTCACACAGAGAGAATGCCTTCAATTCACTAATGATTTACCTTCCGTGGCCCATTCGTTTTGAGTTCCATGATGTTAATTGTATAATTTATTCTTTTTCCATTCTGGTCAAACTTGATATTTCCTGAGAGACCTTCAACCTGCACCTAATGAGGAAATGGGAAAGGAGCACAATTATAAATTCACTTCCACCAGATACAGAGTGGTTGACCAGATGACTCTCCCGGGATGCAAGTCAAGAAAACGACACTTATTAGGTTTCTGCTCTTCAACTTACCTTTGTGTAGTTAGGAAATAATACTCCCTCTTTATAAAACAGAAGAGATAAAACAAGAATGACTAATTCAGCAGGAAAAAATACTGGCCATCGTTAAGTCACATTACAATCATTTTCAGTGACTGACCTGTTTGAGGGCCCTTTCTATTTCTACCCCTTGTCCCCAGGGCACAGCTGGGTTTGCCAGACAGTCTCCTGCATTCCCCCTTCGGGAGATTTCAATTCTCTGCTTCCGTAGGTTTCGAAAAGCTTCGGTCATCACTTGAACGGCGTCATAGGTCAGAGCAGAAGTATACTGAAAAGTACCACACACATTTCATAAGAATGGGAGAAAATTCAGAGGCTCACTGTACACTGGCAATCAAGATTCCAGTTGCCCACCATACACACCATACCAGGGTCCGAGAATTTAGGCACAATTTCTATCTCTAGAAACCTAAGAATGTAAGAGGAGTAGTATGGAATATTGGAACTATGGACTGTCCCTTCGATTCTAAACATTTTCAATTATATTAACGTCTCATCTATTTCAGATGAGACTTTTCATAATAATTGTGTTGATGTTTTCACTTTTGTTTTTTCTAACTAGTTTCTCATTAGAGCATCACTTTATGGCCTGACCTGGTGATATGGGAAATTATGAAATTAACAAATCAATATTTCTCCACTGTCTAATGAGAGATTCACCTGGCAATATGGAAAGAATACTGATCATTTTGGGGATCCTTAATCTCTAATTCCACCCTAGTGATGTGCATATATGTGTGCAGTGATCTTTTGAGTGTCTGTTTTTAAACTCTCCTAGGTGATTACGATACTCAATTAGAAGAACAGCCAAACTTCATGATTTCTAGGTCCCCTCAGGCTTCAATAATCTATGATAGTAGATTACAAGGTTACAAGCTTATGGTATTCAGATCCCAGTGGGGCAGCAGGATTATTTTAGGAGCCTGGGGCCTAGCAGAAGAAAACTACTATCAATACATGTGTACTAGGCACGGTCAGGGGCTGGATAAGTATTATTATGGCATGTGTATATACTGCCATTTATCTACGTTTGATGCTGCTGTCAATAATGATAAATCCCATTGTAACATAAAGGCTTTAATTACTGCTGAGGAAATTTCTGCTATTCAGTATTTTTCAGTCTTTAGGTAACAGAAGTACAGTGAAGCTGGGGGGAAAATGCCATATCATACTGATTTTGTGACACTAAAAGTTTTGACCACACATCCAAAACAGGACCACAACATTTCCAAATAATCCTCCACTTTCTTCAGTAACTTGGTTCTTCCACGCTCAAAAGTGACTATTCTATACCTTCTTTTTATCTTCTCTATATACTTCTATACATTCCTCTTTCTCTCCTGCTGACACCCCTGCCTTCCCGGTCGCCAGGAAAATAGAAGCCAACAGACAGAACCAGCTGACCTTTCCACCGAAAACTACCAAGCTCCACCTTCCCTCCGTCTCCGTCCTGAGCTGGCATCCCTTGAGGTGGCCGCTCCCCTTCTTCAGGACAGCCACTCCAGCCTCACACTGACTCCGCCCCTCATGCCCCTGAGGACGTTTTTTTATGCACTTATACTCTCAATATCCCGCATCAGCCTTTTTTCTCTATTGGATCATCTCTATTAGCAATTCTACTGCTCCAGTGTCTCCTACCACAAGTAAAAGAAGAAAACAATAGGTAGGTAGGTTTGATAGATAGGTGGGTGGTGATGATACATAGATAATAGACAGATTAGACAGATAGATATCGATAGACATAATAACTGCTTTTTGGGTCCATATCTCCTTCCAATTTCCACCATCTTTTTCTGTTTCCTTCACAAGAACATTTGTGAAGACAGATTTTCTAAATTTTCCATTTCACATCACCCTCCTTGCTCTCTTGAAGTGATCTCATTCAGTCCATGACTTGAAATCGCATCCATTCACTCAAACATGACTTCCTCAGCAGTGTCCTTCCTGCCCAGCCCACCCAGTCACTCTCCTGCATGGGACCTTGTTCATCCCCTTCATAGTCTCTACCAGCATCTGAGTATCTTCTTCATGCATTCTTTGCCTACTTCATCTCTCCTCCCCAATAGAACAGTTACTCTAGGGAAGCAGAAAACTTACATCACCACTGAATTCTCAGAGCCCAGGGCACAGTTGGAGGAAGGAAGGGAGGAAGGAAGGCCAGAGATCTTGATACTGATTCTATCTTTATGGGACTCACATTGCCTTCCAGTTCAGTGAAAAGATACATAAACAGATAATTGCAAAATATCATTAGAGTGTTATAAATCGGTCCAGTGGTGGATAGACGCGTGTGTTGTTTATTTTTAACATGAGAGCTGGTACAATAAAGCAAATGAGAAAGTAATTTATGTGGTATGAATTATCCTCTCCTCACATGCAGAAATTGTTCTGAGTTTTTAATGCTAAAAATGGTAATGTGAAGTTATCACTTAATCTTCGCATGAAATAGTTTAGTTGAATCAGTTTCATTTTATCCAATGAATGAATCAAATTTGATGGGAAATTTGGTAAGAAGAAAGAAGAAAAAGAAAATGATTTGAGCCCGCAGAGCTGTGATTGATGCTGTTAACTGTGATAAGATATTCACATTTACTGCTACATTTTCTTAAGCAACGTCACTGCAGGCCTATTCGTGAGTCCTTCTTGACAAATCTAGAATAGCTCCTGGATGACTGCAGTTAAGTTTCCTGGAAATACCTCTACTAGATGGATCTAAATAAAACCCATCACTATTTTTTCCAAAATCTGCAACCTCTTCCTTCAAACTGTACATGCAAGATATTAGCAAAATATACTGTTACATATCCATTTAGGCAACTTATATTGTTGGATTGAAAATGTAATTTTCAATTACTGGGAACTTATCCTGAGAAAATATTCTCAAATACAGAGAATTTTCACACAAGCTATTCATTTCAGTATCATTTGTAATATGCAAAAATTAGAAGGAACCTAGATTTCTGAGAGTAAAGGAACGTTTAAAAACCATGCTTTCTGGGACTTCCCTGGCAGTCCAGTGGTTAAGACTTCTCCTTCCAGTGCAGGGGGTGTGGGTTTGATCCCTGGTTGAGGAGCTAATATCCCACATGATTCGCAGCCAAAACACCAAACCATTAAACAAAAGCGATATTGTGACAAATTCAGTAAAGACTTTAAAAATGGTCCACATCAAAAAAAAATTCTTAAATAAAAATACACTATGCTTTCTGCCTTGTGGAAGTATTATGTAGCCATTAAAAAGTTCTACTAGTAACAATTTGTAACAATACAAATAATGTTAGCTATAAAATAAGTGAAAAACAGTATTACAACTAAAGTTTTTTCAACAAAAAGTGAGAGTAATAAACAATGGTTATATCCCTTCAACAAAAAAAGGAAAGAAAAATAAACAAAATCGTTAGAATAACAGGGAGGAAACATACATGATATTTCTTTTCCAAGTATTCTACAATAACCATGTACCTTTTTAAAAAAAACTGTATTATATCAAAAGTATTGTTTTAAGTCATATCTACTTAGGAAAAGGCTTCTTGGAGAAATGGAGATATCACATCAGCTTTTTCCTGCCTCACTTATATGACTGTCTCTATTCTCCTAGAGGAAAAGAAACCAATTAGTTTGTTTTCTTATACAGCAATCCATCCACTGCTAAACAGAAACCTGTACTGCAGTTTGTACCTGAGAGTAATGATCACAGTTAAAAGGCAGACTCTTCCTTGAGTTACCCTGCTCACATTACTATGAGAAATCTATAAAGCCATCTGCTAAATGTTTCAGAGGTCTATAAATGTTGGTGAACTACATGAAAAAATAAGATGAGGCTGAATGAACTAAAAGTATTTAAGTCCACGCAGTGTGTTATCATTATGACTCAGGGCATGAGCTCACTAAGAAGAAAAATCCTTCCAACCTTTTTCCAATGTTCAAATCTAATCAAGTCTCAAGCCTATTACCACTGTAAATTAAAAGTCACAATCATAGACACAATTCAGGGCTGAGAGGAAATCAACAGATTCTGTATCCGTACCTCCTTCTTGTTTATGTTCTGCATATGTGGCTCATTTATTTTTCTCAACAAATATATCACGTTTTTGATTGGACAGTTCAATATTTCAGTTTTATTCTACCATTCACTAAACTAGATGTAAATTCATTTGAAGGGAACGTGATGGTGATGTAAGATCTCCTTCTTCGAAAACAAATGCATCATCTCTGCCCTGATGCTCTGTGAAATCCCTCAGCTGAGTCGGAAATTTGTGTCTCACTGGGGACCATTATGCTCTGTGATGCTATATCACAATCACTCCTGTCCACACTTGAAGAAGAAATCTGGGAAGACGTTTTTATGGTCCATTTTCCAAATGTGCTCTTTATTCCATTTCAAATGTATCTTTATTGAGACTTACTTTTCAAAAATAAAATAAAATATGCATTTTAAACATGTTTGTTAGGCCCAATAGTGATCAGATATTATTCAATAATGCATTACTATAATCACTGATACCTGAAAGGGTAGTCTTACAGCCAAAAAAAGAAAAAAAGAGGAGATGAAAAGGAGTTCTATATACATTTCAAATTTAATGAATATTCAAAGAGGATAAATGGGCTATAATATAAAATTTTATGGATCTTCATAATGATAGCACCTGTTCCGAAACATATGTTACCTGCACGGTGTGAAGATAGAAAAAGAAATGCCATTCAAAAAGGAAGTACTAGGCTTTAGCATTATCAAAGTGTTACAAAATTTCCTATGAATGGCCACTTTCCAAATATCCGTTGACACTTGAAATCGAACTGAGGATAGTTTAGAAAGCATGGAACACAGCACCTTCTGATTTCTATCAGGGCTGCCTCAAGTCCTGATTTTGCCATTTACAGCTCTGTTGCCTTGAGCCAGTTAACTAAAGCATCAGTGTCCAAAGTTTCTTATCGATAAAATAAGGAGAACAATGTCTGCTCTACATCATAGTAGTGCTGGAAAGGGAGGTGAGGGAGAAAGGAAGAATTCAGGTTGACCTAGTTCTCTACGAGCCAAACCTGAGTTGGATAGTTTCCTAGTAAGTCCTTTAAAAGAAAAGAAACAAAAACCTCTATGCAACAAATATTTTTATTCCAATTTTATAGGTGAAGACTGCAAGTTACAAGTTATGTTTTTCTCAGGGTCACAAAAATATGTGACAAAGGTGGAGGAATTTGAAGTAATGAGGGTGACTGACCTTCCTGGTTTGCCTGGGCCTGTCCCAGTTTTGGATCAGAAAGTCTGGAGTCCCAGGCACACTGGAACTGTTGGTCCCCTTATTTGGCAAATTCCACATCAAATGAATAAAGTTATAGGAAACGAGAAGCCGGATGAGTTGAAAAATATGCTAAAAATGCAAGTTATTAACCAGCATGTTTGCCTTCTTTTTTCCTTTTATTATGATCTAACTTGTTCAAAACTAGCTTATTTTTACAACATTTTGAAAACTGCCATCCTGATCTACAAGAGTCTCGGATCCAATAAGTTCAGGAGATGGTTCTCATGTTGGCATATTAAAGGCCCTGAGAAATACTGCAGTAACAATTCCAGTTTAACTTTGTTTGGTCAGCATTGCCCAAACTAATTACCATTTAAAATTTTTCCTTAACATCAATTACTCTCCATAAAACTAGCATTTGTGTAACATACTTTGGGCTGTAAGTTTTATAGACTGATACATTTTCCATAATCATTTTTAAAATAGCATCAATTATTTAGTTAAAATTATTATCAACAGAATGATATCTCCCTAGAGAATCTTACACAGTATAACAATTCTCGTTTCTCCATTACAAAATCATCAACATAGTCAAAAATGATGAGCTCTAGGAAAAATAACTAAGCTTATAAGAAAATTTTAGAAAGTCTTTTTTTGTAAACTTCTTGGCAATGGCCTAGAATCAACTAAAGCCATAGAAGAGAAAAACATTATTATGAAATATACTATAAACTTAAAATTATTCACTTCTCTTCATTTCAAATTCAACTGAAGTCTAACCTCTGGAAAAGACCTGTCTGTGATAAGGTCATCGTTAATTTCCTCTAAGCCTTTTGGACGTGTGACCTTTGTAGCTTCACTGCATAAAACTGCAAAATCTTCAGTAAGACTAAACGTCACTGGAGGAACAGGAACTCTCACTCATTGTCGGTGGAAACACAAAATGGTATATGGCTACTTGGGCAGACAGGTTGTTTCTTACAAAACTAAACAGACTCTTACCATATGATCAGCAATCACACTCCTTGGTGTTTACCCAAAGGAGCTGAAAGCATATGTCCACTCAAAAACCACCACACGGGTGCTCATAGCAGCTTCATTCGCAATTGCCAAAACTTGGAAGCAACCAAGATATTCTTCAATAAATGAGTGGATAACTAATTTGGGGTACATGCAGCCAATGCAATAAGATCATCACTACAAAAGAGCAAGCTACCAAGCTTCGCAGACAAGGAGGGACTTTAAACGCAGATGACTAAGTGAAAGGAGCCCACCAGAAAAGGCTACAGACTATATAATTCCAACTATATGACCTTCTGGAAAAGGCAAAACTATGAAGACAGTAAAAACTACGGAGACAGTGGTTGCCAGGGGCTGGGGGGAGGGAAGGACGAATAGGTGAAGCCACCTTTAGAGCAGTGGAGATGCTCTGTCTGAAACTATAATAATGAAAGCATGTTACTGTCCATTTGTTCAAACCCGTAAAATGTATAACAAGAAGAGTGAACAGTAATGTAAACTGTAGACCTTTAGTAATTATGACGTGCCGATGAAGGCTCATCAATTCTAACACATGAATCACTCTGTGAGTGGAGTTGATATTGGAGGAGGCTGTGCAAGTGTAGGAGAAGAGGATATACGGGAAATGTCTGTACTTTCTGCCCAGTTTTGCTGCGAACCTAAACCTGCTCTACAAAAATAAAGTCTTAATTAGAAAGCTAATAAAAACTCAACATCTGGGCTTCCCTGGTGGCGCAGTGGTTGAGAGTCCGCCTGCCGATGCAGGGGACACGGGTTCGTGCCCCGGTCCGGGAAGATCCCACATGCCGCGGAGCGGCTGGGCCCGTGAGCCATGGCCGCTGAGCCTGCGCGTCCCGAGCCTGTGCTCCGCAGCGGGAGAGGCCGCAACGGTGAGGGGCCCGCGTACCGCAAAACAAAAACAAAAACAAAAACAAAACTCAACATCTTTAGTAAGCACACAAGCTGTATCACATTTTCAAGGGGGAAAAAGACAGCTCCACTGGCAGGAAACCACCATTAACATCCTTTTTTATCATTCTCTATGAATAATAAAAATAATTTTTAATACACTGGGGTGAAAGACTCTTGAATGTAAAAAGAATATATTAAAAACAACATATCTTTGCCTAACTTAGCCAGATTGGCTATTGACCCTGACTGAAAATCTTGCTTAAGGACCAAGACTTTTACATTCTGAAACTCTAGATTCACTTAGGGATTCAAATTTTCAGCTAAAACGAATCAGATTCATCAAGATAGAAAAAAGACACTCGAATCAACACAGTGCTTGGTTTTGATCCACCCTGAGAAGAGAAAAGGCTTCTCTTAGAGGCAGGTATTTTACCTGTTTGTTGCATAAGTTCCTCCCCCCGATGCTCCCCACTTCTTAGGCACCTTCTAACAGGTGAAAGTACCTTACTTTTTGTAGTCTATGAACAACAAAACCAATATTTTCCAGGGTAATTTAAGATTTGATTTCAGCAGAGGTGACCTGCTCAAAGTCACTACAATCTTTAAGAGACAGAGGAGCCTCTTGAGGGTCATAAATTTGGCAAAAATTAGAAATGTTAGCATATGCTTTTGCATGCCTAAATTTGCACGTCACATGATCATGGTATTAGAGATTTGGGAGAAATCTCAGAGGTCGTGGACATTTATTCCCTTAGCAGACCAAAAAATGTGGACCTGAGATGAACCCAGATATCCTGCATTATAATTCAAGCAGTGGTAATGTATTTTTATTTTTCATGGTGTAAGATGTATTGCAATAGCTTAATAAATTATTTTTCAAGTAAATTTTATGAAATATGTAATGTTATCAATATCAAAATTTCAATTTATGGGTTTATTTCAGTCATAAAGACACTTTTTTTTTTCTTTTGGTACGCGGGCCTCTCACTGCTGTGGCCTCTCCGGTCGCGGAGCACAGGCTCCGGACGCGCAGGCTCAGCGGCCATGGCCCACGGGTGCAGCCGCTCCGCGGCATGTGGGATCTTCCCGGACCGGGGCACGAACCCATGTACCCTGCATCGGCAGGCGGACTCTCAACCGCTGCACCACCACGGAAGCCCATAAACACACTTTTTAAACCACAAAACATAACGGACTAAACTTGTCAAGCCTCTTTTTTGTTGCATGTCAAAATACTTTAATGTTCGTTGTAGGGGACTACAGTGTGCCAGCAGTGGGTTTGGTCCGTTAAAACATTCGAGAAGCAGAATTAATTCTATGAAGCCACCAGGGCACTATTTAATGCACAGCACTAATTACCAAACTCAAAAAGATTATGCTATTTCCAGACAGGTCTAATAAGTCTCTTAGGATAGCAATTAAGAAAGTTCGAATTGCTGCTTTAAGTCTTTTCCTGAGTAAAACGGGATTCTTGCAGGAAAGCCATTATTTAAGTGGCACACCATGTCAGTCCTGTGTTAGGGGTGAATTCCTTGACACTGGCAGGCCCGGCAGACACAAGTCAAACTAGGTTCAAACTGTCCACTTGACAAGGTAGAATGGATGGTTACGTCTTGTAGGTTGTTGAGACCCCGAGAACCCTGAAAATCCAGCTCAAAATAGAAATGTGTGTAAATTAGTTTGGAGATAGTGGCAAATCATCCCTACCATCTGCCTCTTTGTCAGCATCTTCCTGAGGAAGGTAAAATGCTCCCTTTAATTGTCCCATTTAAACCCAGGCGCCGCGATGGTTCAGGTCTGATTACTACAGAATTTTCTATTTCATCCCGTAAAATAACACGACTTTTCTGTCACGGCTGAGTAAAAGAACACAGCAGGTGCTAAGGGCAGGAATTTACACCCCATCCTATAGCAATGATAACTACTTATTTTCTTCTTTCTCTGTGACGATATTTTCAAAGTGTTGCCCTAGTTTTCGCTTTATTCCTCTTCATTTCAGCAAATCTCTGTTCTGTGCCTTCTGTGCAAATCCTGGCATGAGACGAGGGACCAAGAAGACAGAAGGAAGGAAGGAGACTGCTTTTCCATCCACAAATACCTCTCAGCTGAATTTATATTAATACATTATAAATGCACGGTTGTGATTTTTGCGATTATTATTTCTAAAGAAATGGAGAGAACTGGGCAACAAATCCATTTATTTCCCCCACCTCAGACCACAACCACCATTCAGACAACTGACAGCCGTTGTCTGCATTGTTCCTGCATCGCCCTAAAAGCTCTCCTGCCACCAAGTTCTCTTGTCGCCAGGGCAGCCCATTAACTTCCTGTTTCACAACCGTGGTGATGGCTCTCCTCTAGGGGGTCCCTGCTGCTCACAGAATGAGACTGAACATTCCTTGGTAGGTCAACAAGGCACTCAAGATCTGGAGCCTGCATATTTATAAGTATTATTTCTCAGAATTCCCCCCAAACACCTCTGTTCAGCCTCCAGCCTTACAGAAATATTTACATTTTCCTTGCACACCAGACTTTAATTTCTCATTTTCTCTATGGGAAGTTACTCTCCCTTCTTTCTCCTAATACCTACCTCTCCTTCAGGTCTTAAATTCCATATGATTTCCTCAAAGAAGGAAGCCTTTTCTTACGTCTAGAACTGGGGTTAGAAGCCTCTTAAGGGTGCTACCACAGAACTTTTGCTTTCCTCTATCTGTTCATTCGGAAAGCCTTTACTAAACAGCGGCTCTGTGCCCGGCCTTATTCTAGGAGCCTGGGAGCAAACAAGCACCAACAAAGACTCCCTGCCCACATGTCACTTACTTTCAAGATGGAGAAAACAATTAACAAGGTAATGAATACATTCATTATAAATACAGTAGACTAGGAGCTATTAAAGGGAAAAACACGAAAAAGCTGGAGCAGGGAAGGGGGATGGAACACACCCTAATGGGTGGGAGAGCGCAAGTTTAAATAGAGAACCTGCTTCTGGGGTCGTTAAGGAGATGGAAACTGAACAAAGAGCTACAGAGGGCAGGAGGTTTAGCCTTGCGGATGCTAAGGGCAGAAGAGTCCAGAAGAGGACAGAGCCAGTGCAAAGGCTCTGAAGCGAGAACATGTCTCCCGTGCTTAAAAAACGGCAGAATGATACGTGAACCCCAATGCCTATAGCAGCTCTATTTACAACAGCGAAGACATGGAAACCACCTAAGTGCCCACCGACAGATGACTGGATAAAGAAGATGTGGTACGTATATACAATGGAATAGTACTCAGCCATAAAATAGAATGAAATAATGCCATTTGCAGCAACATGGATGGACCTAGAGATTATCATACTAAGTGAAGTAAGTCAGAAAGAGAAGGACAAATACCGTATCATATCACCTATATGTGGAATCTATAAAAAGGGTACAAATGAACTTATTTATAGAACAGAAATATATTCACAGATGTAGAAAACAACTTATGGTTACCAGGCAGTGACGGGGGGGGGGATAAACTGGGAGATTGGGATTGATATATACACACTACTACATATAAAATAGATCACTAGTAAGAACCTGCTGTAGAGCACAGGGAACTCTACTCAATACTCTGTAATGACCTGTATGGGAAAAGAACCTAAAAAAGAGTGGGTCTATGTATCTGTATAACTGAGTCACTTTTCTGTGCACCTGACACTAACACAACATTGTACCTCAGCTATAGTCCAATAAAAATTAAAAAAAAAAAAAACTGGCAGAAAGGCCACTGTAGCTGAAGCAGAGGGAGTGAGGGGAGAGCCCGAGAGAGGAAGGCGGAGCATGTAGGGCTTCGTGGCCAGTGGGGTGAGTCTGGCTTGCACTGCTGTGGTATGGATGGCCACAGGGCTGGGGGGCCGGAGAGCAGCAGTGACATAATGTAATTTACATTTTAAAAGGACCACAAGCATGGGAGAGAGAGGGGTCAGTCGGGAGGCAGGGAACCCCGTCTAGGAGATCATTGCAGTAACCCGGCAGCAGGGCCATGGGGGCTGGATTTAGGGTGGGTGCAGAAGAGGCGTAGTGTTTCCTGACAGACTGGATGTGGGCCACCGGGTAAGAGAGGGCTCCGGGACACTTGCAAGTCCTTGGCTGAAGGAACAGCTGAAAAGATGGGGTTGCCATCAACTGAGAGGGAAGGGTTGTTGCAGGAATAGTGTTTCAGGGGATGAAGAGGGGGCAGAGGTGGAAATCAGAAGCTGAGAATGCGTTGATATCAACGCGTCAGTAAGACAACTTCCACCGAAGTTAATACAAGGTGATTGCTGGTTTCTAGCCTGAAGACGATCAACCCCTTGAAGGCTGGAACTTTGTCTTTTCCCTGACACCTAGAACAGTGACCGCTTGCAGAGTAAAAACTCAGTAAAATGTATAATGGGTTGATGGATGAATAAGTGAATACTGCCCCAAATTAGCACATTAGTGAAAGAGAGTCAGATTTTAAATCTCTAGAGTTATTTTTGGCACAGGACATAAGAATGAAGAAATTTAACATTTGCAATTTATATTCGGTGGTTATTAAAATATGTTAAATATTGAAACACATAAGGTTTACTTGTATTTATTGAATAAGATTGATTTTAATTAGGAAGCTGTGGAAGGTGCATTGACTTTCAAGGAAGACTAGAAGTTTTAAATAATTATTAATTTAATAGTCCCACAACTTGATATAAATTATATAATTTCCAATGCCTAACCATGGAGAGGATTTGATGTAATGAATTATATTTTTACAGGCTCTCATGCCTATAGCATAAGTTTACGATTTAAATTATCTAGCAACATACCTGATAGAGTCCGTGACCCAAAACACAATGTAAAGAGAGATAACCGCATTCGAGATATTTTCGCTTGTACAGATGATATACGCTTGTTTGTATTAGGAGATGGTATATGTTCCCTATCTAGTTTTTCTTCCTTTTTCTGCCCGTGAAACAATCATGACAGAAACAACCATGAAAGTCCTGTCTTGGAATTACTCTTTACACCTGTTGACAACTCACTCCTCCCGATTTCCCTGGACCTGTTGCGCTGTTGCACGGCTCACGGGCAAAGCCCTGCTCAGGCATCCTACCTCTGGAAAGCCTTCCTACCGTACAGTCCTAAGCATGTGTAGGAGCTGCCACAGTTTACATGTATCACTCTCTACTATATTTGCTTACTGGCATGTTTGTATCCTCCATAAGACTTTGGATTATCAAAGGCAAGAGTCATTCTTTAAAAATATATTGAGTTCCCGGCTGTCTAGTACATGAGCAATATGCCTCCGTGTTAGGATGAACTCCCACCCAAAGGCACATCCTCCACACAGATTTTCAGTACTTTTTATCAAGCTTCAAAGACCATATAAGATATATCTCCTACTGGCACCTCTGTTTCCAAAGCTGTGCTAAGTAAGTCTTTGTAAATGTTGTTCAATTTTGGGGCCGAGGGTCAAAAAGTGATTGAGAGCCTACTTTTTGGGGGGTGGAGGGTGAAGTAGAAAAGAACAGCTTTACTGCTTTGCCAGGCAAAGGGAGCCACAGCAGGCTCGTGCCCTGAAAAACTGTGTGTCCCAACCCTGAAGGATTTGGTGAGGAGTTCTATAGCAATGGTTCTAGGGCGGGGTTGCTGATAAGGACCAGGGTGTGTGCAGGGCCTGCGCTCCTTTAATCTGGCCTCCAGGACCTTCCCTGAGTTCCAACCGGCAGGTTCAAACAGCCGCTAATCAGGGAAGGGAGGGGATGCAGAGACAAGGGAGGGGCAGTCAGGAAACAACAGTGTAGCCTTGGGGCAGGGTCCTTGTACTACCTCAAGGGATACACAGAACATGGAAGAGGCTGTGTTTTGTTTTGTTTTGTTTTGTTTTGTTTTTAACATCTTTATTGGAGTATAATTGCCTTACAATGGTGGGTTAGTTTCTGCAGTATAACAAAGTGAATCAGCTATACGTATACATATATCCCCATATCCCCTCCCGCTTGCGTCTCCCTCTCTATCCCACTCCTCTAGGTGGTCACAAAGCACTGAACTCATCTCCCTGTGCTATGCGGCATACCATATGCTAACACACATATATGGAATAATAAAAAAAAAAGTTCTGAAGAACCTGGGGGCAAGAAGGGAATAAAGACACAGACCTACTAGCGAGGCTGTGTTTTTAAACTTTTAAGCCTATGCTCTTTGAGGCGCCCCACAAGGAAGGGCCATCACGATCTTTCTGAAACTTGTCAGAAGAAACCAAAAGGGAGCCGCTCTGGAGGGAAATGTTACAGCCAGAAGGGAGCAAAGAAAGGTCACCAACAGAGTGAACTCTGGTGCTAGATCTTAGCAAAAATGTTAGCAGAATGCATTGCCAAAGATCTCTTATCCCCTAAATCCGCTTGCGCTTTGAGGCATAGCACGTGAACTTTAATAACGATATGACTTCCGTGAGAAAAAAATCATCTCCTTTTGCTTTCATCCTTCTCACAGGCAGCAGCAGTGGGAGGCTACACGATGACTAGCAGAGTGTTCAAAGGAATGTCAGTCCCATCTGAGGGGGAATGCCACATGCACGCTCCATCAGAGGACTTCACTGGCAGCACATCTGGATGCAGGGAAGCCTGCAATCCCAGCAGATGTGGGCCTCAGTCAGACCCCTGCTGAACACAGGAGGAGACAGACACTGATGGGGTCCCCTCCCTTCTAAGCAGCCCTGTTAAATGGTGGCACGCCCACGGCCCTCAAGCCCTTTATAAATGTATATGTGCTGAATCTCAGTCAAGGTCACCAAACGAGAAGTCACCTACTTTAGAGAAAAAATTAGCTCCGGGCTATGCTTTAGCATCCTATGGGATGCTTTCCTAAATTTGACGTTGAATTAATAGGATCCATTTACACACCCCAAAGTAGAAAACTTAAAAGTTTCTAATTCTTATCTAGCACCAGTCTCACAACCAGACGCAAATTTAAAGACAAACATATCTGTTTTTTTCAATTTGTGCAGAAAACAACAACATCAACAAAACTTCTCCAGGATGTATGAACGTAACTATGAGAGCAACTGAAATGACACTGTCCCTGACTGGTTCTTGCGCAGCCTGCACTATGATACACAGATAACACAGGTAAGCAGATCACTATACATTTGACAATACTCTGCAGCTTTTATTTTTCATAAACCTAGTCTCCAAAAGTGAACACGATCTCATCTCACTCACTCTTCCTCCCGCTGGTTTTACTCTTATCTCTGCTCTCAATCAGGTGACGAACAGAAGAAAAAGAAACCCCTTCCTATCAACAGCAGAAATGTGTCATATTTGGAGGTAAATATATGCATGTATGTATTTACACAATAAAGTACTGAATAACCAGTGAAGACCTCAAGGTGTCCAGGCACACAGAGAATAGAAGATGAGTCTGGAGAGCGCTTATTACAGAGCAGTGCATGACATTTAGCGTTCAGCGTTTCTTTGATTACATAAATCATTATATTTATTTTGTTAATTATGAACACAAATTGAGACTTTTATCTTCTTCCTAAGGTGTCCCAGAGAACAAGCTACTCACCCGCAGTTAGATAGAGATAGAGATGAGGGTGGATGGGGAGGGGGAGGGGGATGGGGAGGGGAGGGGAGGGGGAGGTGAAGATGGTGGAGGTGCAGGTGGAAATGGAGATGGAGGTGGAGGTGGGGATAGACATGGTGATGGAGGTAGAAGTAGATCCTGATAGATATGTACCTTAATTGTAGTCGTGTGTGCTCCAGGGTATTCTTTTTCTTCCAGTGTTGACCATCTCTCTATAAACTTAGATACCATGGAGTCATCATAGTCTACTATCTGAAATCCAGAGACGTTTGCACCTCCAAACTGAATTTTTAATAGGTCTCCATCGGTAAATCCCTGGACAGAGAACATATTTATGTCATGCTTTCTATTAAGAACCAAATAGAACTTAACGTTAAGCAAATAGCTCTATACATTGTGGTTTTACAAATTTCAAAGAACTCATGAGGGAGATAAAAAGCCTATAGTAAATGTTTCATGTATTTTAACAGCCAATATTCTTCCCCAGCACCTAGCCTCATCCTGGTCATAGCGGGTCCTTAATCAATGATTGTTTATTGGTCATACTTACATAAAAGTTCTCTGTATTATTGAGAAATCTTCCAAGGCTAAGAACTGGGTTTTATTTGCTGTATTTACAACAAAGCACCACCAGATACTTAAACATTAAGCTACATCTCCAAGAGCTACAACATTGTGTGATGGTTATTTCTATTTAAATTGTCCACTCTCTCAGGTGATATCAAAACCTTGTAAATGAGAAGGGAAGGTACCAAATGCTTTGTCATTATTGGAGAACGATTAAGTATTTTCATTTTAAGCACGAAACTTTGTTTCTATAAAATGTATTAAATTTTAAAAAGCCACTTCTACTGCATTGTTAGAATGAATTCAGTCATTACTAAAACTATCATAGAGTGTTTCCGCTGCCATAAAGTATATCTCAGTTTGGGAGTACATTCTCTGAAAGATGAAATCGCAATTTTAGAAAGTCACAATTATAAATATTTTCATCTTATACACTTATTCCTTATTATCACACAGAAGAATTGGAAATATTTTGACCTAAATATGAGAGCCTTTTCTTTGTTGTTGATATTAAAAATATAGTTTAATATTATTTGTGTGGAGAAGGATAATTACGCTGTTATTGGCTCATATTTTTGCTTTTTCTTTTTATCAAATAATGCAAATAGAGGAAAATGTATATAACAAAATTCATAGATTTTCTGTTCTGACCCACGCATGCCCCAGTTAAGCTGCTTCAAAACAATCAATTTCAGTAATTTTTGTTTTTTGTGTATTTACCTCTGTAATTCTGCATGACACATTTTTGTTCTTCTTTCCTAACTTACCCATGTTAGATTTTCTTCTTCAGTTTATACTTGTGCCAGATGAATATGTAAGTCTCATAAGCAAACCATCTATCTCCTCAGCCATTTTAATGTTCACTGTTTTCACAGTTAAAATTCTGTTTTTCAGAGCAAAGCCAAATAACATGTTTGGATTGCACTTTCCTTCTTGAATAGTATTTTATTCTAATGTTAATGATTGCTTCATTGTTTTCACTACTAGAACTTCCTCTTTCTTATTTTTTCTCCAGTTGCTCCATGTAAAAATTTTCATGTTTATATGGGTAAAAGTTTTTTCAATTAAAATATTGAAACATATCAAGTCATCTCTCTTTTCCCCTGCCTCCTGGAGCCTTCCACCTTAACGCTGCGATCTGAATGGTTCCTCTTTCATCTGCTCTGCAATTGTTCTCCTGAAATGCCCCTTCCCCTCTTTTCTGAGTAGCTTCTCTGTATCCTCCATCACTTTTCTCTCCTGTTTTACCCCTTTCTTCAGCTAGAGTCCTCAGTAGTCTCCTGAGACACGTGGAGTTACCTTTTTTGAGACACTGAATGTCTGTAAATACCTTTGTTTTCTCTGACACTTGACTGGTATTTTGGCTGGGTATAGCATTTTAAGTTGAAACCCTGATAATCTGAAGGCATTGTTCTACTGACTTACTGTTTCTACTGAAAAATACAATAGCATTATTTCTAATTATTTTTTGTCTGTGACCTGCTTCATACTCCTTCCGGCTTCCCACCTGTCATAAACTTTAAGATCTTCTATTTATCTCTGAAAGTTCATGGTGATATTTTACGAAAGAAGCCTTTTGTCTTTCATTATTGTGTGTGCTCAACAGGCAGATTTATGTCATTTAGTACCGGAAATTGTTCTGAATGTTTCTCTGATAATTTCCTTCCCCTGTTTTCACTATGTCTGTTTAGAAGGTTCATTAATAAGACATTGCAACCCCTAGATTAAACGTCTGAGTCCCTCAGTTTTCTCCACATACACCGTTTTTTATTGTATTGTCATTTTGCCACATAATCTGGAAGATTTTCTCAACTTTACCTTCAAACTCATGTAATTTTACTAGTTATTTCACGAAAAATAAGCTAACTTCCCAGAGCTCTTTCTTGTTCCTTGAATTTTGTTTATAGCAGCCTTTTCTCCTCTTTATGGATAACATATTTTATCTTATTTCTCTGAAGATATTCTTACAATTTGAAGCATTTTTCTCCTGATTCCTGCCTGCCTTGTTTCCGTGTACTTGTTTATTTGTATTGCATCCCTCATGGCAAAGACTTTTTTCTCAAAAGTCTGGTAATGCTTGGCTGTCTAAGAGGAAGATGCCAAAACATTTCTTGGAATTTCTATGTGCACGGGCAGGGCTGGTTGATGAGTGAGCCTCACTGTAAGGCAGAGTCAGGTGGGCGGATTGCAGGACTTTTTGTCTGATTCTGAAGGGCTGAAGAAATGAGAATTGGATCCCTTATGACCGCTTCCTCATCCTTTATCCCCTTTAATGACGTGTCAGGAACTGAACTATAGCCTGTGATTGGGGAGCCTAATCAAGCATTCAGCAATTTCTGAAGAAATAAGTCACTAACAATATCTAAGGATTTTTCTATCTTTTACAGCCACCTCCTTTAACACCCATTAGCCACTGGACATGGAAGAAGGGACATTCCCAGTCAAGACTTTGGAAGATGAAAGCCCTTCAACTTTGGATGCCATTCTCCAATTTTAAATGTCACTGAAATTTTCAAGTGCCCTAGAGATTCTCAGAAACTGCAGCACTCTACAGATTCTTTGAATTTACTGATTCACTAGAAATTCCATATGGCGAGGATACCAAGTATTCAGAGAAGGAAAAACACAACTTGAATTCAGATAAAATGTTATGTAGATTTCTCCCTATAGCAGCATGACAGCAGCAAGAACTTGCTTTTATTTTTGAACCTTTTTACGTTGGTCAACACATGTTTCCTTTTTCACAGCATCTAATATCAATTCTCAAATTGATGACCTCCTTCTGCCATTATTTCTCAATGTCCCAATATAACCTTCTCCATCTGGACATTTTTAAAGATCACAGCTTTCGGTGTGGCTCTGTGCTGTTCATCAATGGCACAGGTCACACAGGGACTGACTGGCCAGGCTGTTCCCTGCACAGAATGTGGTTCTGGAAAGCCCGATTACAGAGCTTCACTTATTTTAACTCTCGCTATTCTGGTCGGGACTCATTTAGGATCTATAAGCCATATTATAAGGGTAAGTTCTAAAAAATTATTATAGTGATGAGCCATTTCATTGCCAAACAGAAATTTTATCTTGAACAACCAACTTCTCCCAATATATGTAGGTTTGAGGTTGAATATTCTTTATCACTGGTGCCACTTTCTAGTGAAAACAATATTTATCACTTGTAAGGCTGTGGGGTTTTAAAATCTCTCCATGACTATTGGAAATAATGTCTTGTGACATAACAATCTAATATTCCACAAGCAATGTCATAAATCCTCATCTCTAGTATAAATAGGAAACTTTCACAGTCCTACAATGCTACGGAGAATACACTCATTCACTGCTTTTGTCACTCTTTTACTCACCTTTTTTTCTGAGGCTGGGGAGACGGAGCCCTCAATTGCACAGAATCATACTTGTTTAAAGAACGTAAACCTTTGCAGCAGGGGAGCCTCAAGCTCACGTTAATGCCGATCTAAAAACTATCTTGAAAACAGAAATTTCTAGTGGTAGTTCTAAATTGACTTTGATCATACTTAAGAAGGGAGATACAGTTAATCACGGGACTGTTTCAGTATAATCTTAATTTGAGGGAATCTCAATGGAAAAGTGATCAGCTATTCAATTTTCATTGTGTTGCTTATATAGTAAGTAGGAAATCAGACATAAATAATACACAATATATAAGTATTCTGGGTATTTCCAGGCTTTATTTTGCACCAAGACATAGTCTCACAAATGTGCATTTCAAATATTATAGACACTAAGAACTTTAAAGAAATGGGCAAAGGGTAAAGTTTATAAATTACAGTGACAGTGAGAAACATGGGGAAATTTGGACACTTAAATTTTATATCTTTTTGAAAATTTTCCCTTAGTTAAAATACTCCTTTAACACAAAGTATAAGCTTGTCAAATACTGTTCTATAATTTCTCACATCATTTATAACAATAGGAAATTGATTAGAAAATATGAAATGGAAAGTAAATCTAAAGTGTAACAAATTCAGAAAAATATTGTCTCTTCTAATTGATTGATATAATCAAAATATGTTTTTTAAAATACCACTGATAAATGCTGGCCATAAAATTTTTTTGAATTAACAGGCATCTCTATTAAAATAATAGATATCATTAATTCACCTACCAGATTTGCAATGATGTAATGGTACCCTTTAACATGTTTTCCAATGGTAATAACCTAATAAAGATAAAGAAACAAATGTAAGTAATGTAAATGTAAAAGTACTTCTGTTATGACCTGATTCAGAAAATAAATTTTATCTACTTTGTTTCTTGATAGTCTACAATGAGTCATATTTGATAAAATATAATTATCAAATTCAGATAATATTTCTCTCAGAAAAAAGTAACCATACATTTTAGTGCTTTATAAATATTATCTTTCAAGAAGTCAATAACTAAACAAAAGTGATTACCTTGGTTTCGTTAATAGTGAAAATAAGGTTTCAATATTTTAAGAAATGTGAAATCAAAAACGTGTTGAATCCCTAATAAGTCATAATTTTATTCCTACAAAAGCTATTTTTTTTCTTTTCAGTGAAACATAGACAGCTGAACCCAGCATCTGAGATTTTATATTCACAACCTACATTCAAAGATAAACACAGAGTTTACAGCAGTACATGGGTTTTAAAAGAATATTAATAAGCATATAACAGAATTGTTATATAGATCTATAAAATAAAATTCTAATCTTAAGAATCTTGAAATACTTATAGTCTAGTTCAAATGAACATTGTTATTTCTGGTTTAAGGCAGCAAAATGTCAGAGAAGCTAATTTCTCTCCACAAATCTAAGTCAAAAATCATGGCACAAGTAGTCATTTGGCAATGCTCCCAACAGTTTTGGACATTATTGCATCAACTGGACTCTTCATTGATCTCTATCACTTATAAAGGGAAGTAGGTAAAATGGCCACGCTGTAGTCCTGGTACTGAGATACTCAAATGTAATTTCTATTTTTAAGAAAATAGTCACACTAACGGAAAGCATTAACTGTTATTAAAAATGGAAAAGGTTAGATCCCCTCCTTACTGAACTGTTTTGGTGGCTTCCCATCGCTTTTATTAGCGTAATGTACGAAATCCTTCACATACTGTGAAGTTCAGGCCCACCTTCTCACTCTCTATACTAGAGCCACGTGGCCCTCTTTTTGTTTCTTTGTGCAAAAAGGGCTTCTTTCCATCACCTCAGGGCTTTCATAGATCCTGTTTCCTCTGCTTGGAAAGTTCCCTCCACACCAAACCCTTCGTCTCTTAAGGCACAGTGAATCTCAGCCCAGTGTTACCTCCTAGAAGACTTCCCTCCTTCATCCCAGGCAAAGTCAGATGCTCCAAAGCACCACACTTAGTCAAAGAGCAAGGGGAGGGCCAGATCCTAGAAGGATTCCACCATATGTTACTTTGATAGTACATGGTCACAAATTTGGAAGGGAGTTAGGCTTATCTTATTTGTTAACTTATTTTTTTGTAACACAACTAAGTTGCCTTTTCCAAGAAAATGAATGCTCTGTGTTGAAGGGAGGATTCTGAAGAAAAGATGTCCTCCTGAATAAAAATATATTAATTAGCAACAGCTGAACTGAGATGGTCATGCCCCTCATATTTCCTACTGGCATTTGTTGATTGTGCTTATTGGTCATTCTACCTTCACAATCGTGCATGTTTTCCTTCTGGGAATTCAGAAAAAACACAGTATTAATGGTGCTACCAGAAGTAGAAGTAGTTGAGTTTAGTGTTCATTGAGAAAAAGGAGAAATATGAAGAATGGTCTAGACTTACTTCTCTCTAAGAATTAGTATCAGCCATACCATCATATCTTTGTTTTATGGAGCCATTAGTACTGCATTAACAGTAGTAAATTTACGTTAATTTCTAAGTGTTTTTGACGTCTGAGTCCTTTCCCCACCTAATTACAACTAGAAATAAGTGTCTCTAAAGTTTTATTGAATGATAAAATACTCATAGACTAACAGCGTTTAATTATATTTCTAACTTTAAGCAATGATGAATATAAAGTTTCATCTCATCTCCATTCTCTTGACAGAGTGAGTAAGTCAATAGTGTTTCCTTTTCTTGAAATGTACCTCAATCCCACTTTCTGCCTGGTAAACTCTATTCCTTGAAGGCCTCCCATGATCTCCCAATCGACATGATTTTTTCTGCAATTTTTTTTCTCATAACATCCTGTTCTGTTCATTCATAGTATTACCATTACTATAATTGCATATTAATGTAACTATGAAACATCATGGCTATTCACCTTGATGGGCATGCCTGTTTTGTTTAACACTACGTCTTGGATCTCCTGCAGTGCCTGTCTGGTAAGCATTAGACACTCAGGGAAATTCACTGAACAAACAACTGGAGGAATCCAAGCCAGCCAGCCAAGTGGTACCCATGTGTGACCCATTCATACATCTTCCCACCCCTGTTAAGACAGGTACTTCCTCCTGCATGCTCTTAGACCACATTGCATTACAACTTGTAATACTGCAGTGTTTATTATGTGTGTACAGTTTCCTTCCCCTTTAAACAATGAATTCAGAAGGTAAAGTCAAGACCCTTACCTTTCTTGGCATCCCTCATTCCAGATACATACAATGTCCTCAATAAATCCACACACTCACATAATACATTCAATAAAATATATGTGCAAAATACTGTGTACATTTTGAATGGATGTCCATATGGACATTTATTTAATCACGATCATATATTTGCTACAAAAAATTTCATTCCATGAAATAATGCCATTTGGAGCAACATGGATGGACCTAGAGATTATCATACAAAGTGAAGCAAGTCAGACAGAGAAAGACAAATATCGTATAATATCACTTATATGTGGAATCTAAAATATGACACAAATGAACGTATCTATGAAACAGAAACAGACTCATAGAGAACAGACTTATGGTTACCAAGGGGGAGAAGGGGTAGGGGAGGGAAGGATTGAGAGTTTGGGATCAGCAGATGCAAACTACTGTATAAAGAATGGATAAACAACAAGGTCCTACTGTATATCATAGGGAACTATATTCAATATCCTGTGATAAATCATAATGGAAAAGGATATAAAAAAGAATGTCTATATGTGTGCCTGCATATATATATATATATATATATATATCTGAGTCACTTTGCAGTACAGTAGAAATTAACACAACATTGTAAATCAACTATGCTTCAATAAAATAAATTTTAAAAAAATTCCATTCCACTCATGCAGCTTAATATCATCAAAACAAGCAACCCAATCTAAAAATGGGCAGAAGACCTAAATAGACATTTCTCCAAAGAAGACATACAGATGGCCATGAGGCACGTGAAAAGATGTTCACCATTGTTAATTATCAGAGAAATGCAAATCAAAACTACAATGAGATATCACCTCACACCGATCAGAATGGCCATCATCAAAAAATCCACAAACAGTAAATGCTGGACAGGGTGTGGAGAAAAGGGAACCCTCCTCCACTGTTGGTGGCAATGTAAATTGATACAGTCACTATGGAGAACAGTATGGAGGTTCCTTAAAAAACTAAAAATAGAGCTACCATATGACCCTGCAATCCCACTCCTGGTTATATATCAGGAGAAAATCATGGTCTAAAAGGATACATGCACCCCAATGTTCATTGCAGCGCTGTTTACAATAGCCAAGACATGGAAACAACCTAAATGTCCATTGACTAGAGGAATGGGTAAAGAACATGTGGCACATATATACAATGGAATATTACTCAGCCATTAAAAAAGAATGAAATAATGCCATTTGTAGCAACATGGACAGACCTAGCGATTGTCATACTGAGTGAAGTAAGTCAGATACAGAAACAGAAATATGGTATGATATCCCTTACAAGTGGAGTCTAAACAGAAACGATACAAATGAACTTCCAAAACAGAAACAGACTCACAGACTTAGAGAACGAATTTATGGTTACCATGGGGGAAGGAATAGTTAGGGAGATTGGGATTGACATGTACACATTGTTATAAAACAAACAAACAGATATGAAGAATGCAATAACTGAAGAATACACTAGAAGGAATCAATAACAGAATAACTGAGGCAGAAGAATGAATAAGTGAGCTGGAAGACAAAATGGTGGAAATAACTGACAAGAAGAATATAGAAAAAAGAATGAAAAGAACTGAAGACAATCTCAGACACCACTGGGACAACACTAAATGCACCAACATTTGAATTATAGGGGTCCCAGAAGAAGAAGAGAAAAAGAAACGGTCTGAGAAAATATTTGAAGAGATTATACTTGAAAACTTCCCTAACATGGTTAAGGAAATAGTCACCCAAGTCCAGGAAGCACAGAGAGTCCCATACAGGATAAACCCTAGGAAAAACACACCAAGACACATTAAACTATCAAAACTTAAATTCAAAAAAAAAATATTAAAAGTAGCAAGGGAAAAACAAAAATAACATACAAAGGAATCCCCATAAGGTTATCAGCTGATTTTTCAGTGGAAACTCTGCAGGCCAGAAGGGAGTGGCAGGATATAAAGTGACAAAAGAGAAAAATCTAAAACCAAGATTACTCTACCCATTAAGGATCTCATTCAGATTCAATGGAGAAGTCAAAAGCTTTTCAGACAAGCAAAAGCTAAGAGAATTCAGCACCACCAAACCAGCTTTACAACAAATGCTAAAGAAACTTTTCTAAGCAGGAAACACAAGAGAAGAAAAAGACCCACAAAAACAAACCCAAAACAATTAAGAAAATGGTAATAGGAATATACATGCCGATAATAACCTTGAATGTGAATGGATTAAATGCTCCAACCAAAAGACACAAACTGGCTGAATGGATACAAAAACATGACCCATATATGTGCTGTCTACAAGAGACCCACTTCAGGCCTAAGGACACATACAGACTGAAAGTGAAGGATGGAAAAAGATATTTCATGCAAATCGAAATCAAAAGAAAGCTGGAGTAGCAATACTCCTATCAGATAAAATAGACCTTAAATAAAGACTATTACAAGAGATAAGGAGGGACACTACATAACGATCAAAGGAACAATCCAAGAAGACATAACAATTATAAATGTTTATGCACTCAACATAGGAGCACCTCAATACATAAGGTAAATGCTAACAGCCATGAAAGGAGAAATTGACAGTAACACAATAATAGTAGGGGACTTTAACACCCCACTTTCACCAATGGACAGACCATCCAAACAGAAAATAAGTAAGGAAACACAAGCGTTAAATGACACAACAGACCAGACAGACTTAATTGATATTTATAGAACATTCCACTCAAAAGTGGCAGAATACACTTTTACCTCAAGTTCACATGGAACATTCTCCAGGATAGATCACATCTTGGGTCACAAATCAAGCCTCAGAAAATTTAAGAAAACTGAAACTGTATCAAGCATCTTTTCTGACCACAACGCCATGAGACTGGAAATCAATTACAGGAAAAAAACTGTAAAAAACACAAACACATGGAGGCTAAACAGTGTGCTACTAAATAACCAAGAGATCACTGAAGATATTAAAAAGTACATAGAAACAAATGACAATGAAAACACGATCACCCAAAACTTATGGGATGCAGCAAAAGCAGTTCTAATAGAAGTTTATAGCAATACAATCTCACCTCAAGAAACAGGAAAAATCACAAATAAACAATCTAAACCTACACTTAAAACAGCTAGAGAAAGAAGAACAAAGAAAACCCAAAGTCAGTAGAAGGAAAGAAATAATAAAGATAAAAGCTGGTTCTTTGAGAAGATAAACAAAATTGATAAACCATTAGCCAGACTCATCAAGAAAAAAAGGGAGAAGACTCAAATCAACAGAATTAGAAATGAAAAAGGAGAAATCACAACTGACACTGCAGAAATACAAAGGATTATAAGAGACTACTACAAACAACCATATGCCAATAAAATAGACAACCACAAAGAAATGGACAAATTCTTCGAAAGGTACAATTTTCCAAGACTGAACCAGGAAGAATTAGAAAATATAAACAGACCTGTCACAAGTAATATGATTGAAACCATAATTAAAAATCTTCCAACAAACAAAAGTCCAGGACCAGATGGCTTCAGAGGTGAATTCTATTGAACATTTACAGAAGAGTTAAAACCGATCCTTCTCAAACTCTACCAAAAATTTCAGAGGGAGAAACAATCCTAAATTCATTCAATGAAGCCACCATTACCCTGATACCAAAACCAGAAAAAGATATCACAAAAAATGAAAATTAAAAACCAATATCATTGATGAACATAGATGCAAAAATCCTGAACAGAATACTAGCAACCAGAATCCAACAGCACATTAAAAGGATCATACACCATGATCAAGTGGGATTTAGGCCAGGGATGCAAGGATTCTTCAATATACACAAATCAATCAATGTGATACACCATATTAACAAACTGAAGGATAAAAACCATAAGATCACCTCAATAGATGCAGAGAAAGCTTTTCACAAAATTCAACACCAATTTATGATAAAAATTCTTCAGAAAGTGGGCATAGAGGGAACCTACCTCAACATAATAAAGGCCGTATACGACAAACCCACAGCAAGCATCATACTCAATGGTGAAAAACTGAAAGCATTTCCACTAAGATTAGGAATAAGACAAGGATGTCCACTCTCACTGCTCTTATTCAACATAGTTTTGGAAGTACTAGCCACAGCAATCAGAGAAGAAAAAGAAATAAAATAATACAAATTGGAAAAGAAGAAGTATAATTGTCACTGTTTGCAGATGACATGATACTATACATAGAAAATCCTAAAGATGCCACCAGAAAACTACTAGAACTAATCAATGAGTTTGGTAAGGTTGCAGGATACAAACTTAATGCACAGAAATCTCTGGCATTCCTATACACCAACAATGAAAAATCAAAAAGAGAAATTAAGGAAACACTCCCATTTACCATTGCAACAGAAAGAATAAAATACCTAGGAATAAACTTGCTGAAGGAGGCAAAAAGACTTGTACTCAGAAAAGTATAAGACACTGTTGAAAGAAATCAAAGATGACATAAACAGATGGAGAGATATACCATGTTCTTGGATTGGAAGAATCAATATTGTGAAAATGACTACACTACCCAAAGCAATCTACAGATTCAATGCCATCCCTACCAAACTAACAATGGCATTCTCACAGAATTAGAACAAAAAATTTTATAATTCATATGGAAACACAAAAGACCCCAAATAGCCAAAGCAATCTTGAGAAAGAAAAACAGAGCTGGAGGAATCAGGCTCCCTGACTTCAGACTATACCACAAAGCTACAGTAATCAAGACAGTATGGTACTGGCAAAAAAACGGAAATATAGATCAATGGAACAGGATAGAAAGCCCAGAGATAAACCCATGCACATATGGTCACCTAATTTCTGACAAAGGAGACAAGAACATACAATGGAGAAAAGACAGCCTCTTCAATAAGTGGTGCTGAGAAAACTGGACAGTTACATGTAAAAGAATGAAATTAGAAGACTCCTTAACACCATACACAAAAATAAACTCCAAATGGATTAAAGAATTAAATGTAAGACCAGACACTATAAAACTCTTAGAGGAAAACATAGGAAGAACACTCTTTGACATAAACCACAGCAAGATCTTTTTTAACCCACCTCCTAGAGTAATGGAAATAAAAACAAAAAATAAACAAATGGGACTTAATTAAACTTAAAAGCTTTTGCAGAGCAAAGGAAACTATAAACAAGACAAAAAGACAACCCTCAGAATGGGACAAAATATTTGCAAATGAAACAACAGACAAAGGGTTATTCTCCAAAATATACAAAGCAGCTCATGGAGCTCAATATCAAAAAACAAATAATCCAGTTAAAAAATGGGTGGAAGGGCTTCCCTGGTGGCACAGTGGTTGAGAGTCCGCCTGCCGATGCAGGGGACACGGGTTTGTGCCCCGGTCCGGGAAGATCCCATATGCCACGGAGCGGCTGGGCCCATGAGCCACGGCCGCTGAGCCTGCGCGTCCGGAGCCTGTGCTCCGCAACGGGAGAGGCCACAACAGTGAAAGGCCCGCGTACCACAAAACAAAAACAAACAAACAAGAAAAAAACAAAAAAAAAAAACAAAAAATGGGTGGAAGACCTAAATAGACATTTCACTAAGGAAGACATACAGATGGCCAAGAGGCACATGAAAAGATGCTCAACATCACTAATTATTAGAGAACTGCAAATCAAAACTACAATGAGGTATCACCTCACGCCAGTGAGAATGGCCATTATCAAAAAATTTACAAACAATAAATGCTGGAGAGGGTGTGGAGAAAAGGGAACCCTCCTGCACTGTTGGTGGGAATGTAAATTGATACAGCCACTATGGAGAACAGTATGGAAATTCCTTAAAAAACTAAAAATAGAACTACCATATGACTCAGCAATCCCACTACTGGGCATATATGCTGAGAAAACCATAATTCAAAAAGAGTCATGTACCACAATGTTCACTGCAGCACTGTTTACAATTGCCAGGACATGGAAGCAGCCTAAGTGCCCATCGACAGATGAATGGATAAAGATGTGGCACATATATACAGTGGAATATTACTCAGCCATGAAAAGAAAAGAAACTGAATTATTTGTAGTGAGATGGATGGACCTAGACTGTCATACAGAGTGAAGTAAGTCAGAAAGAGAAAAACAAATACTGTAATGCTAACACATATATATGGAATCTAAAAAAAAATGGTACTGATGAACCTAGTTGCAGGGCAGAAATAAAGAGGTAGACCTAGAGAATGGACTTGATGACATGGGGTGGGAGGGTGAAGCTGGGTCAAAATGAGAGTAGCATCGACATATACGACCGAATGTAAAATATTTAGCTAGTGGGAAGCAGCTGCATAGCACAAGGAGATCAGCTCAGTGCTCTGTGACCACCTAGAGGGGTGGGATAGGGAGGGTGGGAGGGTGCTGCAATAGGGAGGGGATATGGGGACACGTGTATGCATATAGATGATTCGCTTTGTTGTACAACAGAAACTAACACAGTATTGTGAAGCAATTATACTCCATTAAAGATCTATTAAAAAAATAAAATGGATAACAAAGACCTACTGTATAGTACAGGGAACTCTGCTCAGTGTTATGTAACAACCTAAATGGGAAAATTATTTGAAAAATAATAGATACATGTATATACATAACTGAATCACTTTGCTGTACACCTGAAACTATCACAACATTTTTAATCAACTATACTCCAATATAAAATAAAAAATTTAAAAAAAAAGATTTAAAAAAATTCCATTCCATACAGTCCCAGTTTCTTTTGTAGTTTCTCTCTTCTAGTTTTGGAAATAATTATTTTCATATAGGCTTTCAGCAACTTGTATTATTATGAGTCATGAATACCTAAATTTTTAAAACAAAGACTAACAACTATTATCAAAATTCAGTTTTAATGAGAACCTCCTCTGAAACTCAAATGAGTTGTTAGACTCACATTTGAACAGAGGCCTTCGGGTTAAAAACAATCCCAGCGTCCTCTCCGGAGACAAGAATCAAGACTGTTCTACTGAAATGTTGACCTCTCTGATATAAAACATTTAGTTTGTTGTTATAACAAGCTGGTTTTATTCAGTTATTCAATATTTCATGAGAGATCCATTTTGTGTATCTTAGGCCCTGTATTATTCTATAACAATTAAGGGTTCATCAAGGTTTATGTGTGCAAAATGCTTTGTTTTACAGATTAGTGAATCTAATTTTCTCCTCAAAGCCTAAGAAGGGCCAAGATATGCATACTTAATTGTGTATTTTCCTCCAATCCTATATTATTCCAAGGAATAATTTTATATACATACATTTGTGTATGTAAGTGACATACATAAACGTATAACACATATATATATATAATTATTCCAAGGAAAATATTATAAACGTACATTTTCAGCTGGAAAAGAAGCAGAAACCAGTGGAGGAGACCTTAGGCAGTAAATCCTGATGCTTCTTAGCACCAGCTCTGGTCACCTACCCTACCTGCATAACATAGTGGATTTTATTTCTATCGTGTGGAAATCACTGCATGGCCATCCCATCCTGAAAGATCTTAAAAGGAAGCAAGATGATGTGGTGAGCACAGATATCTCTGGTATCATATTATTCTTTAAAATAATGCAAATTAATACATCTAGTTTACTTTTCAAGCAGCAAGGACTGCATATATCACTCCTACATATTTTATTTTCATAGATTAATAGTTTCACAGTGACACAAAACCTACCTACTTAGGAGGAAAAAAATTACTTCTTGGAAAAATAAATACATGCTTTTTCTGAAGACCGAAATCCACTCAGACAACAATCCAGGTTTAGCACACCACACTATATCCTAATGTTTGAAGTACTCCACGTCTTGCCAAAGAATCCATGAATTACTCACTTTTCCCTTAGGACCCAGACTTATTTTCACTTCATGCCTGCCCATTTCTTTCTCTCTTAACAGCTCAAAAGAACTGAATTTTAAATTTCCACTTCAAAATATCAAAATTTAGGACAACACGATAGACCACACGATCAGGACCTGTATATTGCACACAGGTAATGGTTCGTGTGACGTGCCAGCACTACTGGGGACGCCCTGCTCTTGCTAAGTGAAGCCAGGGAGAAGGTCATCGCTGATCCTTGCCGGGTCCTTCACGGGCCCTGGGGAAACAACCTGCTGCTCAAGCACCGCTCCGAAACGCTCCCTGCAAACGCCGAGGCTGCACCCACGCGCTCGATTGGGCGCCCTGGGAAACAGGCAGGAGCCCACCTGGTCCACGATGTCGTTGACTTTGTCCCGCTCACAGTCCAGGATGACCCGCCGCTCCTTCTTTAGCTCCAGATCCTGGAAGAGCGAGCGGTAGGTCTCATCTTTCTTGTCATTGTTGATGTTCCCCACGTTGATAGCAGTCACTTGCCACTTCTTTTCGGCAGCGGAATCCAGCACCGCCTGCAGGGTGGACAAGCCTAGGAAAGCAGAGAGACAGGGGGGCTGACGGCAAGGCTCGACTAACGGAGAAGCGCGCTGCGAAACTGACACGCATCTGGAAGGCTGCTACTTTTCTGCAACGAAGGGATGCTGACGCCTCTAAAGGGCGACAGCTACGATCCTTAGCAACACCCACTCGTTGCCACTTCGCATCAAGAGCTCTTTCCTCTACCTGGGAAAACTGTACCCCCTTCATTCGGGCTTCTCAGCTGTTTTCTTTTGGACATTACCAAAGTGTGATGTTTTAATACCTCTGGGGTTTGGGGGGTTTTGTTTGTTTGGCCGCACCGTGCAGCTTGAGGGATGTTAGTTCCCCAAACAGGAATTGACCCCGTGCCCTCCGCAGTGAAAACGCCCAGTCCTAACAACTGGACCGCCAAGAAATTCCCTACCTCTGGTTTTAATGAAATCAAAGGACATCCATTCTTTCTTGTATAGAATAGAAAAAAATATTTCTTTATATATGACACACTATCATTTCACATTATTATCCTGAAGACGGTGAGTCTATTTTCAGTGAGATGAATCTAGGTGGGCTATGGGAGTCTGAAAACCAGTCATCTCTGAAGCTGCTCGATTTCCTCCTATCGTTTTCTGGTCGGCAGTTGTTGTTATTTTTTTTTTTTTTCCTCAGCCTCTGTTATATCATTTTTGTTACTGGGACTAATCCTGTAGAAATTAAATGTTCACCTATTAACCACATGGTAGCAGTTAGTTTTCTCGTACACATTGGTTACACCTACTTAACTTCCCAAATGTGAGACCACTTAACTCGTCATTAGTAACTTTGTTTATAGCATCATACGACTTAGGTCATATCGAAAACTGTATTTTTGTTTTTAATTGGTCACACATTGCCTCATATGTAGGATTGGGAGGGAAAACAACTTGGGAACATCTTTCCTAAAGTTAATGCTGCAGTTTAGCACTTGGAAAACTAGTATATAGACTTGTCTTCCATGTCACTTCAACTCTTCACAGCCAACCCAAATTCATCATTTCTATGAATAGCTTAATGAACAACAAAAATCAAGGCTCCAAAAAGAATTCAGAACTCATCACATCATCTTCTTTATTGCAGAAAGACAAGAATATTGGACCCTTTTTACCCATAAAATCTGGGGTTTCCCTAATGTGAACACATGACTCTAGAAGCTTAATTCATGTTCTAAACTTTATTGAAATCTATTTACGACAGCAAAAAATGTGCGTATTCTAAATGTTGTTGAAAATTACCTGAGCCTGGAAAATATCATTAAAATTCTCATTGATTCCATATTGCCAAGCGTATATAAGATGAGCCTAGAGCACCTTGTGACCCCCCCAAAGCAGGGAGCTCTCCAAAACTATCAACCTCGTGTCAAAAGACCCAGGAGCAAATGTGATGAGAAGCACTTTAAACAGAGATGACGCAGTTGGAGTAGCAATAAAAATAATAACTGCAAAAGGCTTAGATACATACATTTTCTAATCCATAGATTAGTAATGACATTTAAGAAAAGTATTTGATTGCCTTTGATGGATGCTAAGGAGCCAAGCTATTATTTTGAAATCTGGTAAAGAAAGGTAAAGAAACAAGCATTTTCCCACCTTTCCTATATGAACTCTACTCAGGGTAATAGTTCATTAAGGGATGGGTTTTTTGGAAAAACTCCAGCTAATAAATGATGAACGAATATAGATTCAGAATTATAACCAATGTTGTAACACCTTGTGAATTAATGAATCAAGGCAAGAATCGTTAACTGCTGCTAACAAAACAAAAAGAGAGATGCGTAGAAGTTACGTGCCTTCAAATGGGGATACTCAACACCACCTATGAAATATTCATGCCAAGAAGTGAACATGAATCTCAGCAAGCATCTAGACCTAATTACCCTTTTATAACGAATATATGGCAAAGAGTAATATGTTAATCAAAGTCCAGACTGTGGGAAGCTCTACATTACCTTATAAAAGCCTAAAGAGATATGTTAACCAACTGGATATGTGGACCTCACTTTTATCCTGATTCAAACAAACTGTGAAAAAAAAAAAAAGATGATGCTAGTAATGAATTACCGTTAACTTGTCTATACACGATAATGATATTGTAGTTATATTTAAACCAAGAGAATTGTTCTTTCAAAATATAAACTGAAATATTTACGGCTGAAATAACAGGATGTCAGCTATTTGCTCAAAATAATTGTCAGGGGCTTCCCTGGTGGCGCAGTGGCTGAGAATCTGCCTGCCAATGCAGGGGACACGGGTTCGAGCCCTGGTCTGGGAAGATCCCACATGCCGCAGAGCAACTAGGCCCGTGAGCCACAACTACTGAGCCTGTGCGTCTGGAGCCTGTGCTCCACAACAAGAGAGGCCGCAATAGTGAGAGGCCCGCACACCGCGATGAAGAGTGGCCCCCGCTTGCCGCAACTAGAGAAAGCCCTCGCACAGAAACAAAGACCCAACACAGCCAAAACTAAAATAAATTGTTAAAAATAAATAAATAATAATAATTGTCAGGAGCAGGATAGAGATAAAGCAAGTTTCCTCTTACCCTTCACTAATAAAGCTGGCTTAAGTGTCCTTTCAGGTCTTCTTCAGGACACATTATTCTGTCCATGTTGTTATTTTAAATATTTCATAATGAAAATTGAAAATAATTTACTTTTATTTCAAACTGAAAAGTCGAACGATAAATTAAACTTGAAATGAATTTTGTGGGGTTTTTTTGGGCAAAACGACAAAATTAGTTTCCTCCATCCAGTCTTGTAACAAAAAATACAGGGTACTCAAGAATTACTCAAGGGATAACTTAAACAGAGACCACATGCCATTGTAAAAAATCTATTAATGATAAAACTTCTTTTAAAAACTTCACAGATCACCTATGATTTCCGTTCACTGTAAGTAAATTAAATCCTTCCAGGATGCATTCCAAGTCCTTTTCCTGTTTTTCATCATCAGTGAAGACAGAACCAAAGTTGATCACCACGATCAACTCAACAGCTATCAATGTGCTTGAAAACACTTATTAAGTTTATTCAGTTTTTTTTCCAAGTAGGAAAAAAAGCTAATTTTCTAAACCTTTTTCACTGTCAAAGGTCCTACTTTGCCACATTCCAGTCATGATGTGACTCTTCCTTGTCACCTCTTTAAAACAACACATCCATGGGTGGTGTTCTGCATACTACATATTACCATACAGCACTTATACGTGAGCTTTCTTTCTTCTAGGTAATCAATCATTTTGTGTTGCTTTCATTTAACTATGAACTTAACCACATACTAAGTTAAAGTTTCAAGTGGTGACGCTCTTGATATTCTGTCCTATCCTTTAACATATATAACAAGAAATTTTAAATATAAATGCCAATGTGTAAATGAATCTCAAGTGATATTTCTAAACTTAACATTTATTGGCAGTTCACCTTGTCCAAAATATGGAGAGGATATATATATAAAATCAATAAAAATGCATTTAAAGAAATAGCTGATTCAAACTCATCCATTTTATGTATCAAAAAATAACTCACAGTTGGTGTGGATTCTGTTATGAAAACTCTTAGAATTAATATTTTGTAACCTATGAAGCCTAAAAAAAAATACATCCATTTATTAAGATGCTAAACTGCCCAAGTGGTACGTAATCAGACGTTGAATTTAGTTTCATCAGAAGACATTGAATATTATTCAGTTGTCTCCTAAGGACAGCCAGAAATAACTCACCAACCACGGCACGATCTGTCTCACATTTTGAAGAGACTGCTGTCCCATGCTTATTAATCAATATTCTCCGATTTGTTTTTTTTTTAGTAGTAGCAACTGACTCTCTCAAATACTTTCTCAACTTGATCTGCCCCTTTCCTACAGCTAAGAGTTTTCTATTATGTCTGGTTAGTTTAAAATTAATAGATCATTTTAAAATTTAAAAATATCACTGAAAATGCACATCACAAATAGTAGGGTGAAATTAAATTATTCATACACAACACAAACTGATGCTCTTAGCCTCTTGGTAACATATTCCAATTAGGAGAGAAAGTATTACCTCTTTCCCTCCCACACAAACTAGCCTAGAAGTATCTTTATAAATACACTCATCCCTTAATTCAGAATATAAACTTGTATGGACACTGGGAATTCTATGTAAGTATCGGTTTGTTTAAAAACATTAGTAGCTGGTTATTCAACTCTAATATCTGTACCACTAAATCAGGACATTTAAATCCTGGTTTAATTTCTTATTATTTTATTGCTTATGACAAAGAGAACTTGAGATATACCGTTGTTCATCTACAAATAGAAAAAAATTGGAAAATTAACTGCTCTTTCTAAGAAATATATTTAAAATATATTCTGAAAAACCTCAAGAAGGGCTTCCCTGGTGGCGCAGTGGTTGAGAGTCTGCCTGCCGTTGCAGGGGACGCGGGTTTGCGCCCCGGTCCGGGAAGATCCCACATGGCGCGGAGCGGCTGGGCCCGTGAGCCATCGCCGCTGAGCCTGCGCGTCCGGAGCCTGTGCTCCGCAACGGGAGAGGCCACAGCAGTGAGAGGCCCGCGTACCGCAAAAGAAAAATAAAAATCCTCAAGAATATGACAGGAGTATAAAATTAAGTTCTACACTCTACTAAATGCTCAGACTTCTGGATAAAATAAAGAATAGCTAAAGTACTGCTACTTACTTCTGTATTATGTTACTTCTTCGAGTGCCTCATTGTTGCTGGACTAGTTACAGCTGTACACCCTATTTCTAAGCTGACACTCTCCCTAAAATTCTCTCCAAGAACCGTCAGTAGTTCACAGTCGCATCTTAAGCTACTGCTCCTAAGCCTGTGACAAAATTACAGAAAAACCTTCAGCCCTGAAACAGGTGAAGTCTAAATGCCTTAGTTTGCACGTTAATAGGTGGGATTAAAATTGACTACTGCATACAGGTATATTTCATTCAGACCACGTCTTTCTTCTTGAAAATATTTTTTGTTCCATTTAAAATTCACAGCCCTTATTCATCTTTCAGGCACAGAAATTAATATTTTATGATCACTAAATCACAGCAGCACGCCTAGGCCAGGTTAGATTAACATATATTTCCCTCATTGGCTTTCTCAGGAACATCATAAAAGCAATGTATAATCTGGAAGCATTTTTATTCTAGGCATGATGCCTTTTTTGGAACTGGAATCAATGTGCCTTTCCTTCAGGGGACAAATAGTGTGGTTCAAAGTTAAAACCAAGTTATAAAAGCATTAGTTCTGGTTTTACCAACTGTCTACAGAAATGTATGACCTTACCTTATTAACATTGACGCAATAAATAAAAACCACATTTTGATTAAGTCCTGGTTCAAATGTAGTACCTGTGAATCCCAAGACAAACCTATATTGAATGCATTAACATAGGCAACCCCATGACTCTATATCTCCAATGTATTGAAGATCCATCTACCTACTCTCCCTGCCATCTACCTCCTCTCTCTGGAACTTTTAGGAAGGGTGTTGGGTTATCCATTGAGGAGTGCCAGGCTGCTGCCACATGACTTGGATAAAGAGAAGACACCAGCATTCCTAAAGGGTCACATGGCACCAAGTGAACAGTTTCAGCAGTCCTCTCACCGGTAAACTTGAACTAGTCAAAAGCCTATACAAAGATCAGGATGCATCCATGTCTTCCCTTGTCTACAACTGGGATGTAGTCTCCTGGACTTGCTGCTCGGCCTTTGGATGGATAGTTGGAGTCAGGAAAGGTTTCACTGGCAGTCCTAGTTAAAAGCAGCGCAAAGAAGAAGCATAGAAAAACTGTGTCCTTTTCATCTAGCTTGTATTCGGTGCAGAACGTTGGACAGCCATTCTCGTGCTTGGGCTATTCGAAAGAACATCAATTCATATATTTAGAAATTAAAATTTAACATGTTTACCTGATCCAGACTCTCAGAAAATTAGAGATTATTAAAAACAAATCCTTACGGTCAAGGACCTGGAAAGAGTACCATATCAAAAACAGACAGAACTCTTTGAAATTGAGGCACATGGAGACATAACTTGAAAGATCAAATCACGGAGCCTATTTTTAAGAGCACTCATAATATAGTAAGGGCACACAGATTCATTCTCAAGTCGTGTAACACAAAAACAAGGAGGTGCTTCCTTAAGGTCTAAGAGAAGTGGGTTAAGGACCATAGGGGGGAAAAAAGAGTTCGTGTGATAAATGTATGAATAAACGTTTTAAAATGTGATATGACAGCAAAGCTCTAACAACTGTAATTGGTAAGAAAAAATCAGAGAGCAAACACGCCGTTTCCACGAGTCAAGTAAAACATTACATAAGGGTCTTCTGCCAGTATTTTGAGTCTTACACATTTATCTCTGAAAATAGCTTCGGATGAAAAGCCAGTGTGATACTCTTCATATTAAAACATGAGTATCCATTTGAAAATATCTTGAAAATGTATCCATAATGTCAGTTCTGGCTTTAATATATAATTACTTAATGTTACCACTGTAATGTTGACCTCTCCACAGGTGCACCCGAACTCAAGTCAGTTTGTATAATTCAATGACTGGAGATTATCGCATCATTTCAATTTCATTTAATAGTCATGAAGTGTTAATAAAATCATTGAAGATGTGTCAGGTTCTTTTCGCAAGTACATAAGGCCATCCACCATCATCCGATCCATAGTGACGCTGAAGTGTGTCCCTAAATTGAAAACACCGCCTCGCACCTAGTCAAAGAGTAGAGAGAATTCACCTCTGACCCTTCAATTTAGCAAGCAAGATCCAGGTTCTAATACCATCTCGAACTTAAAATACACAGATGCTCGACTCATTCATTTATTAATGCTGTTTATCGACATCAACTCTGTGCTAGCATTATGTTAAGTGCTGTATGTACAGTTAGGTGTAGTGGGTGCTGCCAGGGCATTGCCTTCCTGGGCTTAGAGCCAGATCTTAAATGAAAAGAATAAAGCTTAGTCTGTGTGATTAAAACAGTCCCTAGAATATACCGGGAGCTCACTTCTTGGGTGAAAGAATGAACATCAATATTAATTATACCTTGTGATAAGTACTATGTAGGGAAAGAAGAGATTGCTTTGAGAGAAGATAACAATATGAAATGCACCTCTGAGGGAATGTTATATAAACTAAGACCTGAAGGAGAAAAATTTAGAAGTCTGTGCAGAGATTCAAGGTGAAAGAATTTGGTGCATCTGAGAAAGTAAAAGAATATTCGTGAGATGGGTTTAGCCTAGCGAGTGAGAAAGGCAGTGGTATAAGTGGGCAGGAACCAGATACTACAACACCTTACAGTCATGTTAAGAAATTCCAGTTTTATCCTCATTATAACGAGGAGCCACTGGAGTATTTTAAGCAAAGGAGCAAGGTCGTCAGTAAAGCATTTAAAAGCATTCAAAAAATAGAGCTACCATCTGACCCTGCAATCCCACTCCTGGGCTTATACCCAGAGGAAACCATAATTTGAAAAGATACACACACTTCAATACCCATTGCAGCACTATTTACAACATGCAGGACATGGAAGCAACCTAAGTGTCCATCAACAGAAAACTGGATAAAGAGGATGTGGTACATATACACAATGGAATATTCCTCAGCCATAAAAAGGAATGAAATAATGCCATTTGCAGCAACATGGATGGACCCAGAGATTAGCATATTCAGCAAAGTAAGTCAGAAGAAGAAAGACAAATATATGCTATCACTTATACGTGGAATCTGAAAAGATAATACAAATGTACTTATTTACAAAACAGAAACAGACTCACAGACATAGAAAACAAACTTATGGTCACCAAAGGGGAAAGGTGGAGGGGAGGGATAAATTAGGAGTTTGGGATTAACATGTACACACTACTATATATAAGATAGATAAACAACAAGGACCTACTGTATAGCACGGGGAACTCTACTCAATACCTTGTAATAACCTATAATGGAAAAGAATCTGAAAAAGAATGGATATATGTATATTATAACTGAATCACTTTGCTGTACACCTGAAACTAACACAACATTGTAAGTCAACTATACCCCCATATAAAACAAAATTAAATTAAAAATAAATAAAAGCATTCAAAACTTCTGGCTCCTTTACGGAAAGTGGATTGAAGAGAAACAAGTACAGAAATGGAAGGATGAAGGATGAACACATGGGGCTGTCCTGGCCTGGAGTCATGACAATGACACAGAAGAGTGGCTAGAAGTAAAAGACGTTTAGATGGTAGAAATCCTATGAAGAGGAGACAAGAGTTAAGGAGGACGTAGCAGAGGGCAAGAGGAAGGTGATGATAAGCCCTGTATCTCATTTATCAGAAGGATGGGCAGAGGGCCATCCAGCACACCAGAATCCGTATTTACTCTCAGCTGATCTGTGTTTGAGTTTTTCACTCCCCATGTGTATAGCAAGGCTCTCCTTGTCAGAGCAGCAGGAAAGTTGTTGACAGTCTTTCTTCTCAGTGTCTATAGTGCTGACTGGCTTTTCCACAGAGCCTTCTCATTCTCAGGACTGGAGGCTGGGGCAGGGAATCAGACACCAGGCTGGAGCATGCTAGGCTGTGATTGCTGTAGCCAATGTCTCCAGACTGATCGTGGAGAGGGATGGCAGCTGGCTCCCCGCTTGGCCGCCCTCGCAGGTAAGCAAGGTGCCCTCTCCTGGTAGAAACAGGCTTCTGGTTTTCACTTGAACATTTAAAGCAAGTTGCTTCGTGGACAGGCTGGTATCTATTAGGTACTCTGGTAATGGTGGTTGTCAATACTTTTGAGTCTGTGGGTGGATACTCTCTCGAGAAAAATCATCTACGTTCATGGGCACAAAATGTTCATTCGATGTTATGAAGTACACAGACCCACTGAAGTTGAATCACAGACCCAGGAATGGTTCGAAATATCTGAAATTCTATGACACGTAAGTCAATCAGGTCTGCTAATACCAAACTTCACAACAAATGAAGCAGGAAACACAAAGGAAGGACCCTTACCCCTGAAATAAAAACTAGTAAAATGAGCCAAGACTCTATCTAATCCAAAGCGTCTCCTCGTAAATAGCTGTAGAAGAGCTGTGACAAAGCACAGGTCTGCTGTCAAAAGACCTGAGTTCAGCTGAACCACATGTGGGAAGCTGATGAAAAAATCAACTTCTCTGAGATTCAGGGATCTCATTCTAAAGCAGGGTTAATAACAACTGTCCCTGCCTGATAAAATCTTTGCATGTGGAAATATTTAATGTCTACACATTTCTGTAGACGTTCTTATTTATAGATTTATTCAAATCTTACTTAAACCAGTTTTCAAGGCCGTCACTTCACTGACCCTGGACTGGGAAGACAGTCATCCTAGGGTCTTAGCTGCTGGTACCAGAAAGTGCTTTGTGCATTACAACTGAACATTCGGGCATTGTGTGAACACAATCTATCTCTGTAAATGGTACATCCACAACGTTTTTGCTTGTTTGTTTTACTCTAAATATGTTACCCAGGTTTTGAATTGCATTACTCATTTACACAGCATAATTAAGCCAAGTTACCCTTGGACTTCAACACACTTACATAGCCCTATAAAGTCACACTAAGTATCAAGTGTGGGCACTGAATTTGACCCATTACAAAGGGAGAAGGATATTGTCACTTACCTCTGTCACTGTCATAGAGGTATGCAAACTTATCCCATTGGTAGTACTCAATCAAGCTGAGAAGTGCTCCTTTGAGGTCTGGTCGCATCTGAATGACAAATGGATGGGTGCCATCTGTCGGGAAGCTGGGAGTGATGAAAGATACATGGAGCGTCCCACAGAATGACGTGATGGTGTTTACAGACTTCTTGTCATAAAATCCAAAAATTGCATATACTCCTCTTGAAAACTGGGAGCAGACTAGAAGAACAGGGGAAACAGAAAGGATAAATCATTGGAATTGGCATGCAATCGCATGCATTTGCTTGAAAGTAAATGCCCTTTTGCATAAAATACAAAAGAATCAACATATTGAAAAATACAGAGAGTTGATATCAATAATTCATCCAATTTTTGAGCGCTTCTTTACTTAACACCCCACTTGAGGAATTCAAAGAATTATAAAGCATTAAAAAATAATTCTGGCTATGGGACTACATGAAACTTAAAAGCTTTTCCACAGTGACAGAAACTGTCAACAAGTTTGAAAAGGCAGCCTACTGAATGGGGGAGGAGATTTTCAAATCCTACATCTGATATGGGGTTAATATCCAATATGTACAAATAACTCGTACAACTCAACTTCAAAAACAAAAACAACCCAATTAAAAAATGGGCAGAGGACCTGAATAGACACTTTTCCCAAGAAGACATACAGATGGCCAACAGATACATGAAAAGATGCTGCACATCAATAATCATCAGGGAAATGCAAATCAAAACCGCAACGTGCTATCACCTCACACATTAGAATGGCTGTCATCCAAAAGACAACAAATAACACATGTTGGCAAGATATGGAGAAAGGGGAACCCTCGTGTACTGTCGGTGGAAATGGAAATTGGTGCAGCCACTACGGAAAACATTATAGAGGTTCCTCAAAAAATTAAAAATAGAACTACCGTACAATCCAGCAACTCCACTTCTGGGTATTTTTCTGAAGAATAAAAAAAACACTAATAATGTACCCCAATGTTCATAGCAGCATTACTCACAGTAGCCAAGACATGGGAGCAACCTAAGTGCCCATCAATAGATGATGGGTAAAGAAGACGCAGTGTATGTACACAAGGGAATATTACTCAGGTATAAAAAGTAAAAAAGAAAAAACTCTTGGATAGACCTAAAGGATATTGTGCTAAGTGAAATAAGTCAGGCAGAGAAGGCAAATCGTGTATGCTTTTATTTCTATGCGGATTCTAAAAAACGGACAAACAAAAAAGAATAAACATAACAAAACAGAAACGGAGTCATAAATACAGAGGACGAACAGATGGTCACCAGAGGGGAGGTGAGGGGGTGAGTGAAACAGGTGAGGGAGCTGGAGAGGGACAAACTTCCAGTTTCAGAATAAATCAGTCACGGGAGTGAAACGTACGTTGTGGGGAATATAGTCAATAATACTGTGTATGGTGACAAACAGTAACTAGACCTATCTTGGTGATCATTTTGTAATATACAGAAATAACGAATTATGTTGTGCCCCAGGAAATAACAGTGCTGTTGGTCACTTACACTTCAAAAACAATACTGATGTGTATAAAATGGATGACTAATAAGAACCTGCCGTATAAAAAAATAAATAACATAAAATTTAAAAAAAAAAACCAACAAGCAAACTCATAGAAAAAGAGATCAGATTTGTAGTTATCAGAGGTGAAGGCTGGGGGAGAAGAAACTGGATGAAGGTAGTCAAAAGGTACGAAATTCCAGTTCTACATGATAAATAAGTACTAGGGATGCAATGTACCGCATGATAAATGTAATCAACACTGCTGAGTGTTATATATGAGAGTAGTTAAGAAAATAAATCCTAAGACTTCTCATCACAAAGAAAAATTTTTGAATTTTTCTTTTATTTTGTATCTATATGAGATGAATGTTCACTAAACTTATTGTGATAATCATTTCATGATGTATGTAAGTCAAATCATTATGCTTCATGCCTTAAACTTATACAGTGCTGTATGTCAATTATAACTCAATAAAACTGGAAGAAGAAAAAGAATATATACACATTCTTATTTAACAAGCCATGTAAGTATAAACATATTTTAGGACAGCCCCATAGAAAAAAGAATACAAGTAAAAATCATTAGTTATAAAGAACAAACTGCAGTTACCTGGGATTTATACATATTCATAATAACTCATTCCTTGTATTATCTGATATTTTTTAAAGGCTTTATCGTGCTAATAATGCTTTTATATACAAGATCGGTGCGCTCATGAAAAGTTCTAATGCTGACCAAAACCTCTTTATGAGAAGATGGATGCAGGGCTGGCACCACACACAGAAACATGTCACCCAAAAGGGACATCTCTCACCTTGAGAAACGCAGTCAAGGAGCAATTGTGTGAAGCTCAGAACTCCTATTTTTTTAATCTTTCCCACGGACTTAACTCATCCCATGTGTTCTACTCCATGCAACACAAAGAATATTATCAAAATACTTTGGCATAGAATCATCATTCTTTAAAAAAAAAAAAAAGACAATATTTTATTTGGAAGTCCCCATCACTCCCACAATCCCTTGTTCTCTACCAGTACTTGTATTTCAGTGAAGGACCTTCTCCCAATCCCTCCGCCACAGTCAGACCATCACTAAGTCATGGTCATTCTAATACCTAAATATACTCAAAGGTGGTCCCCTTATTTCTCTCTCCATACCAACCATCCTAGTTCACTGATAGCATATATCATGTATCTTGGGCTCGCCTTGTGGCCTACCATGGTACATGAACTCATATATTTCTTATGCTAACCCTCGAGGTAGGAAAGATTATTATTCCTAAATTACTGATAGGAAAATTGAAACATAGGGAGATTAAGTGACTTACTCAAAGTCAGACAGCTAGTAAGAGATGCTGTATTCAAACCCAGACAGGCAGATTCAGAGTCCACAGTCTTAACTAACGGATAATATTGTGTCCCTAACTCGGATTATTGGAATACCTACCCAACTTTCCTCCTTCATCCAATTATGCCCCTTCCATTCACTTCTCCACAATATAACCAGAATAATTTTTTGAAACACAAATTTGATCCTATCTCTCTGAGAAGTAAGGGTTACTTTGTCCAAGAATAATCCTTGCAATGCACAATACAAACCACACATGCCACAGCGCTTAAGACAACCAAGTCAGGTCAACCACATGTCTTGAGTGAATGAATAGCTGATATTTTTTAATCTCAAAGTTAATTTCCATCTAAAATATGAAAGTCAGCTCTCCAGTAACATAATCTAACAACCCAAAACATAATACCAGGCATCCTTGTAAATTTAAATCTCATTTAAAGGATAAGGCCAATACTATCATATTTCATTTTATTTTACTCACAAAAATAAATGGTCTATAGAAAAAGTAGATTTGTTTAATGAATAAGAGCATTGCTAAAATACATAGATTTGAATAGCTAATTGCAGACAATCAATAAATGATGGGTAATAATTTTTAATGACTATCGTGTGATATGAAATGAAAGGAAAGCCAGATTGGCCAGTTCTCTGAGTGGCCCTTATTCATCAGATGTTTCAATTTTCCTCTAAATATTTATCAATCTTCAACTCACTTCTGCCTTCCTGACATAAGACGTTTCCTGGGATTTCTAGGTTATGTCTGTGTAATGGTCGACCGACATCTTTACTGACCATCTTCTGCAGAACAGCCTAATATGGCTCAGAAAACAGCTGTACGTATTTCTTTACATTTACTCTAATACTTTAACATAAAGCAAAGATGAGATTCCCGACTTTTATTCATATTTATGTTTTTGTCCTCGTCTGAGAACAGATGTTGAAAACCACCTTTAATGTGTTTGACTCTGCTCATTCCTGACTTACAGGAAAAATCCCTTTCACTGTTCAAACCCTTCTGGGCAAACTCCGCCGTGATTTCTTATTTTATGCACGGATGTATGCATCCTGACGTGCATATCTTAAATCTTAAGCTTGTTCAGAAATTGTTGACTCCATAGGACATATAAAAATGAGAAGTTGCTCTAAAATTCTCTCTGGGTCTGTTTTATTTCATTTCCTGCAAAGTGTTGGCATGTCGTCTAAAAACTATAGGGATATCAGGCAATATGATTTATTAATGAGACCTCCACATCCATCCTCAGTGAAATCGCCCGGTAAAGGAAGCCACTGTTTGAATACACAGTCTGAATAAGAAGCCATATCTTTCATTTCCCATTTGTTCTAGACTCTGGAGTGAGTTGTCAAGGGGCCTCCTGGCTGTCGTGACCATCTGGAAACACCTGGCATTGGCCCAAGCATGGGCACGAGCTGCACAAGACTTCATCAGAAATGACAATTCACCTAACTCAGAAGGCACCTTTTTGCATGCAGTTCAGCTAATTCTCCAATGATCATAATTGCGGAACCATGGCCGTCCCCTCCTGACTATCCCAGCCACCTCTCAGCCTTTTCCCCTTGCCCTTTATCTCATCAGGGCACATATTCAATTGTCCACTTGCCTACAGTTTCTATTTTCCTAGATATCTGTCTCTGTGTCGCTTTACCACACACACAATGAACAGCCATTTGGTCGGCATTGCTCACTCCCCTGACCTCATGTCTGTCATTCTCCCTGTCCCCCCAGATGATAAGGATATCATTGCGTTTACACCCAGGACTCAGTCAGAATGCTGACCTGAGCTAAGGTATTTTGCTTACCCAGTTTGCAGTGACCATCTCAGGATGAAAGTCTGAGCGTTGTATTCCTAACACTCCATCCCCCAAGTATCAGCGTGTTCGCGTGCTAATACTGACCTTCTCCCCAATACAGCACAGATACAAGATCCTACTGACCTGAGACACAAGAACATTAGTTCTCTACTTTGAAAGGACTCCTCCTTTGATTAGAAATGAAAATACTCTTTTTCATCTCTACCTTATTCTCCAGCAATACTCCAAAATTCAAAGTCATTTCCCTAACTTATATCCATCCTCAAAGAAGGAAGATTTACTATCACTAACACTATCAATATTCAAATGATGTGTCATAGCTCTGGAAACAGTTTCAAAAGACAACTTTCTAAAATGAGTTAGATAATAGCCCACCCCATATATCGTCACCTTGTTCTGTGTCACCTCTGGGGGCACAGGAAGGAGGAGAAAGCTCTCAGTTTCACCTCTAGATTCATGGCCCTATGAAACACTATTATAAATTTCTGAATAATGATGCTAATTAGTATTAGATTTGCATGCATGTCTTAAAACTCTAAGCTAAATGTAAGGTTGTTCTCACTGAGTACGACTTTAATTAAATATTTAATGTCAACTTTGAGAAACTCAGCAAAGGCAGGTCCTTTTAAAAGATACTTTAGGGCAAACAGCAGAAATGACCATCTCCTGGGTGTAGATAACTGGTTGATTACTCCACGTTTTATTACAAGCCCAGGTGATAAAAGCCAATAACAACGCTGATGTGGTGCATCCAGGTCACATCTTTTTCTCTTGGGTCATTCTACTTATTGGTGCTGCTAATGTAGCATACTCCATACAGTCTGGAGAACCTTGCATGGTTATTTAGTAGAAAGAGAGAAGAATAGAGCCTGATGTATTTTTGTTTAACATTTTTTTATGTTTAGAAGTTGCCATTCACTGCTGTGAAACCCACAGTCTGCTTCATAAGCAGGAATGGTGCTTTGCAGTTTGTGCAAAGTCTTGTGAAAGCTTCATCACCGAGCAAACCTGAGCTCAAAATTTGGAGACCGAAGAAAATCTCTCTCGTCTTTCATCACACAACTTCTGGCATTATCTCCTTGTAAACAGTGACCCCAATTTTACTACTGAAATCTCCCTTAAGATCCCCTAGTCACTAAACCTAATAATTTTTTCTCAGATCTAGCTTTCTTGGCCTCTTTGAATTTATTAATCAAAAACTTGATTCTGTGTTTCCATACAATATTTAAAATTATTTGTTCTCGTTCTATGAAAAACGCCATGGGTATTTTGACAGATATTGCACTGAACCTACAGATTGCCTTGGGTAGTATGCTCATTTTAACAATATTAATTCTTCCAGTCCAAGAACACGATGTATCTTTCCATCTGTCTGTGTTGACTTCAATTTCTTTCATCAGTGCCATATAGTTTTTTGTGTACAGGTCTTTTACCTCCCTGGGTAGGTTTATTCTTAGGTATTTTATTCTTTTTGATGTGCTGGGTCTCAACATCACTAATCGTCAGGGAAATGCAGATCAAAACCACCATGAGATATCACCTCACACCCGTCAGAATGGCTCTCATTAAAAAGAATGCAAATAACAGGTATTGTTGAGGACGTGGAGAAAAGGGGACCCTCATACACTGTGGGTAAGAGTGTAAATTGGTGCAGCTGCTGTGGAAAACAACATGGAAGCTTCTCAAAAAAACTAAAAATAGAACTACCATATGATCCAGCAATTGCACTCCTATGTATATATACAAAAAAACCCCAAACAAACAAAAACACTCATTCAAAAAGATACATGCACCTTGTTCATAGCAGCATTATTCACAATTGCCAATATATGGAAGCAACTTTAGCGTCCATCAACAGATGTACGGATAAAGAAGCTGTGGTACATATATACAACAGAATATTACTCAGCCATAAAAAAATGAAATGTTGCCATTTGAAGCAACATAAATGGAATTGGAGGGCATTATGCTAAGTGAAATAAGTCAGACAGAGAAAGATAAATACTGTATAATATCACTTATAGTGGAATCTAAAAATACAACAAACTAGTGAATATAACAAAAAAGAAGAAGGCTCACAGATATAGAGAACAAACTAGTGTTTACCAGTGAGGAGAGGGAATGGTGGAGGAGCAATACAGGGGCAGGGGATTAAGAGGTACAAACTATTAGGTATAAAATAAACTACAAAGGATATTTTGTACAACATGGGAACTATAGCAAATATTTCATAATAACTACAAGTGGAGTATAACCTTAAAAAATTGTCAACGACTGTATTGTACTCCTGTAACTTATATAATACGTCCATCAACTGTACTTCAATTAAAAGAAAACTATCTGGCCAAAAAGAATAAAAAACAACTTGCTTCTAGAAATGCTCTCTCTTTCCACTGCTACTAGCAGTGCTCTCGTCCAATTCCTTCTCCACATGGCTACCAAGTAAAATGATATCATCTTGGTGCCCTTGCTCTCTCTGTAATTACCTTTCACTCTTTTTCCCCCTATATCCCAAATTAAATCTATCCTTAGAGGTTTCATCCCTTTGAACAAGGTTAAGTTCAACTTTTTATGCATGCTTCCCAAACCTTCATATCACCTCTGTTGTCTCCCTTTATCTATTTATGTACTGAGCAACTTATACTGTAAACATTCAGCATGACAAGCATGGGGTTAAGTTTAGAAAATGCCACAGGATAGATATAGTACATTCTCTTTTTTAAAGTATAGTTGATTTACAATATTAGATTGCTTTCAGGTGTATAACATAGCGGTTCAACATTTTTATAGATTATACTCCATGTAAAGTTATAAAATAATTGCTATATTTCCTTGCGCAGTACAATATATCCTTATTGCTTGTTTACTTTATACATAGTAGTTTGTATCTCTTAATCCCACACACCCATCTTGGCTTCCACCCTTCCCTCTCCCCACTGGTAATCACTAGTTTGTTCTCTATAACTGTGAGTCTGTTTCCATCTTATAATATGCATTCATTTGTTTTATCTTTTAGATTCCAAATGTAAGTGATAACATACAGTATTTACCTTTCTCTGGCTGACTCATTTCACTAAACATAGTACCCTCTAGGTCCATCCATGTTGCTGCAAATGGCAATATTCCATCTTTTTTATGGCTGAGTAGTATTCCATTGTGCGTGTATATCTATATCTCTCTATATTCCGATATATAGATATATATACACCACTTCGTATTTATCCATTTGTCTGTTGATGGACACTTAGGATGCTTCCATATATTGGCTATTGTAAATAATGCTGCTATGAACATTGGGGTTCATCTATCTTTTCAAATTAGTGTTTTCATTTTCTTTGGATATATGCCCAGGAGTGGATCATATGGTAGCTCTATTTTTAGTATTTTGAGGAACCTCCATACTGTTCTCCATAGTGGCTGCAGCAATTTACATTCCCACCAACAGTGCAAGAGGGTTCTCTTTTCTCCACATCTTCACCAACATTTGTTATTTGTAGACTTTTCAAAGACAGACATCCTGGCAGGTGTGAGGTGATATCTTATTGTGGTTTGACTTGCATTTCCCCATTTATTAGTGATGTTAAACATCATTTCATGTGCCTATTGGCCACCTGTATGTCTTCTTCTGTATGTCTTCTGCCCATTTTTTAATCAGGTTGTTTGTTTTTTTGAGTTGTATGAGTTGTTTATATATTTTGGATATTAACCCCTATTCAGTCATATCATTTGCAAATATTTTCTCCCATTCTGTGTGTTGTCTTTTCATTTTGTTGATGGTTTATTTGGATGTGCAAAAGCATTTAAGTTTAATTAGGTCCCATTTGTTTATCTTTCCTATTGTTTCCTTTGCCTTGGAAGACAGATCCAAAAAATTATTGCTACTATTTGCATTAAAGATGTTCTGCCTATGTTTTTCTTCAAGGAGTTTTATGGTTTCAGGTATTACAGTTTAATCTTTAATCCATTTGGGGTTTATTTTTGTATATGGTGTAACTTTTCTAATTTAATTCTTTTACATGTAGCTGTCCACTTTTCCCAGCACCACTTATTGAAGAGACTGGCTACTCTCCATTGTATATTTCTGCCTTCTTTGTCATAGGTTAATTGGCCATAGGTATGTGGGTTTATTGCTGGGCTCTCAACTCTGTTCCACTGATATACGGATCTGTTTTTGTGCAAGTACCATGCTGTTTTGGTTACTGTAGCTTTGTAGTATAGTCTGACATCAGGAAGTGTGATACCTCGAGCTTTGTTCTTTTTTTCTCAAGATTGCTTTGGCACTAGGGGTCTTCCATATAAATTTTAGGACAATTTGCTCTAGTTCTGTAAAATACGAAATGGGTATTTTGCTTGGGATTGCATTAAGTCTGTAGATTGCTTTGGGTAGCATGGACATTTTAACAATATTAATTCTTGTAATCCAAGAGCAAGAAATATCTTTCCATTTCTTTGTATCATCTTCAATTTCCTTCATCAATGTTTTATAGTTTTCAGAGTATAGATCTTTCACCTCCTTGGTTAAGTTTATTCCTAAGTTTTTGAGGGTTTTTTTTGATGTGATTTCAGTGGGATTGTGTTCAGGCTTTCTCTTTCTGATAGTTCATTGTCAGTGTATAGATAAGCAACATATGTCTGTATATTAATCTTGTATCCTGCAGTTTTAATGAATTCATTTATTAGTTCTCATAGTGTTGGGGTGGAGACTTTAGGGTATTCTACATATAGTATTATATCATTTGCAAACAGAGACAGTTTTACTTCTTCCCTTCCCAACTGGATGCCTTTTATTTCTTTTTTTATCTGATTGCTGTGGCTAGGACTTCCAATACTATGTTAAGTAGAAGTAGTGAGAATGGGCATCTTTGTCTTGTTCCTGATTTTAGAGGAAAAGCTCTCAGTATTTCGCTGTTGAGTATGATGCTAGCTGTGCGTCTGTCATAAATGGCCTTTATTATGTTAAGATATGTTCTCTCTAACCCATTTGGATGAAAGTTTTTATCACGAATAGACGTTGAATTTTGTCAAATGCTTTTCCTGTGTCTATTGAAATGAACATGTGATTTTTATCCTTTATTTTGTTAAGGCGGTGTATCACATTGATTGATTTCTGGATATTAAACCATTCTTACATCCCTGGAATAAATTCCACATGATCATAGCGTATGGTCTTTTTTTATATATTGTTTAAGTGTGGTTTGCTAATATTTTGTTCAGGATTTTTACATCTATATTCATTAGAGACGTTGGCCTGTAATTTTTTTTTGTAGTGTTTTTGTCTGGTTTTAGTATCAGGGTAAATTAATGGTGACCTCATAGAATGAATTTGGGAGTGTTCCATCCTCTTGAATTTTTTGTAGTAGTTTGAAATAGATAGGTATTAGCTTTCTTTATATATTTGGTAGAATTCCCACTGTGAAGCCATTTAGTCCTGGACTTTTGTTGGCCTGGAGTATTTTTTTAACTACAAATTCAATTTCACTACTAGTGATCAGTCTGTGTAGTTTACCTATTTCTTCCTGATTCAGTCTTGGAAGATTGTATGTTTCTAGAAATTTGCCCATTTCTTCTATGTTGTCCAATTTGTTGGCATATAACTGTACAGAGTATTCTCATGATTTTTTGTATCTCTGTGATGTTAGCTGTTATTTCTCCTCTTTCATTTCTTATTTTGTTTACTTAGGTGCTCTTTTTCTCTTCATGACCCGGGCTAAAGGCTTATTAATTTTGTATATCTGAAAAAAAAACCAAAAACAAACAAACAAAAACTCTTTGATTCATTTCTATTGTTTGTTTTTTTTTTGTCTCTATTTCATTTATTTCCCGTCTGATCTTTATTATTTCCTCCCTTATTCTGACTTCGGGCATTTATTGCTCTTCTTTTTGTAATTCCTTTAGATGGTAGATTAGGTTGTTTATTTGAGATTTTTCTTGTTTCTTAAATTAGGCCTACATCACTATAAACTTCCCTCTTAGAAATGCTTTCACTGCATACCCTAGATTTTGTGATGTGTTTACATTTTCATTTGCCTCAAGGTATTTTCTGATCTCCTTTGATTTCTCCATTGATCCACTGATTTTTTTTTTGGTGGTACGCGGGCCTCTCACTGTTGTGGCCTCTCCCATTGCAGAGCACAGGCTCCGGACACGCAGGCTCAGCAGCCATGGCTCAAGGGCCCAGCCGCTCCGCGGCATGTGGGATCCTCCTGGACCGGGGCACGAACCCGTGTCCCCTGCATCGGCAGGCGGACTCCCAACCACTGTGCCACCAGGGAAGCCCAGTAGGTATATTTCTGATGTGTCTGTGGGAGGAGTTGAGCTCCACGTCCTCCCACCCCTTCTGCCTTCTTGATCTCAACCTCATATAGTACAGCCTTAGGTGGAGTTGACAGCTTAACTTCAACCCCTCACCCTCCCGTGCCACCCACTGGAGAACTTCTAACTCTATATCATTCCAACTAATTCCATACAAAAAGGAAATAAAACCCTGAAAACATTATCCTACAAACCATGTCTTCGTACTGATTTTTTTTTTCCTTTCTGCTCATGGCACCATAACACTTGCCATCACTGATTTTTGATATTTCAGAATAATTAATTCATTACTGCCCTTGTCCTGATCATGGAGTCTATAGCCATCTCTGTTTTGTGCTATGACACTCATTCCACATTAATCACGTGTTTTTAAGAACCTCCAAGGTTACTGTTCTGGGTATGGGGAGACAGCTTTTAAGGCGTGCCAGGTAAGGTCTCTACTTATATGCAGCTTGTGTGGTACACTTCTTAAGTGTCTCTTGCACCCGTGCCTTCATTTTCTTTCTCTTGGTTTCTTCCCCACTTCCTCTATCACCTTCCTGCAATTCATGCTCTTGTTGTACGAGTCTTCCTGACACACCACATAAAAGGCGTTCTTCCAGGATCATCTTCAAACTGTTTTCCTTCTTTTTTTTTACATTCTATCTCTTAATGTTCTCATCTTAAAGGCCAAATTCCATTTTCCTGTGCAAATGTTTCCCAAACCTGAACCACTACAATTGTCTCCCTTTATCTATTTATTTACTGAGAAAAGATATACTGTAAATGTATTGTATATTATTATGTAGCAAGTATACTATATATACTGTGTGTATATATAGTACAAATACATACTGTAAATATACTGCATACGATTAATTTTTTTTATTTTTTTAATGCATTTACTTATTTATTTTTGGCTGCTTTGGGTCTTCGTTGCTGAGCGTGGGCTTTCTCTAGTTGCGGTGAGCGGGGGCTACTCTTTGTTGCAGTGTGTGGGCTCTAGGCACGCGGGCTCAGTAGTTGTGGCTCATGGGCTCTAGAGCGCAGGCTCAGTAGTTGTAGTGCACAGGCTTCGTTGCTCCACGGCATATGGGATTTTCCCGGACCAGGGCTCAAACCTGTGTCCCCTGCATTGGCAGGCGGATTCTCAACTACTGCAAGGAAGCCCCTATGATTAATTTTTAAATCATGTATTTTAATGATCATTTCATATTTATTTCTTTGCTAATATGATTTTTAATTATAATGATTAATTCTTTTAAGACCTCAAGTGTGAGTTTTCTAGAACAAAAAAAGAAACAGGGGAAAGAAATGCATAAAATATCACAGTTTTACATTGTTTAAAATCCTATAACTTTGATCTCAAATGTTAAATATCATAGAAAAGTTATTATTCTGTATCCAAGGATCTTGGGCTTTGACCTTAGATGGAGCAGTTGTAGTAGTGAAAACTGACAATAACCAGGGGTTGGATCCTGCTTTGCTGTTATCCAGTTTGACTCACTTGGGCAAGTTACATATTTCACTCTGTCTCAGCTCAGCCAACTGTAAAGGAAGATAATAATGTTACCCACCTATTTAATTTGGGATGGGGCTGCATGAAAGAAAAAATAAGCTCCAATAGTGCCCTTGAACTCTGGGCTAACTGAAAGCAGAGAACGAAGTGTTATTTATCTCTAACTGCATAGCCTATCCCGTATTTGGCACAGATGAGGTACTTGGCAAATGTCATGTAATAAAATAGCAATTCTTCCGAGAAAAGTGTCCATCTTACCATCAACCAAATATGATTTTCCCTGAATCGTATCACCATCAGCACTCTGCCCTTACCTCCGTTATGGCATGAAACACAGTATATTTGAGTGTGTGTATGTGGCGGGGGGGCAGGGTCGGTGATCTGTGAGCTTCTTGAGAGTAGTGGTCAGTGTGAGAACAGGGTAAGAACACCCGACGCAGAAGCCCAGCTCCATCCTTCTCTAGCCACCCAGTGGAAGAGACACTGAGCCTGTGCCCGAGGTCCCTAATCTAGTGAATGAGGATGTTGATTCCTATCCTGCCTTCCTTGCAGGGATTCTTGAAAGTTTAAATTCGATAATACAGAGAGAAGTGCTGGGGAAAATATAAATCACTAAATAAATAGGTTAATGACAACAAATCCAACCATAATGATTTGTGTATCCTCTGCAATACCCAATTCAGGAATTCTCACAATTATGTTATCAGATATTTGTTGAATGAATGTATGATCTCAACTAGCTGTATAACAAAGATATAAAACAGTTTTTATAATGAAATTTCATTTCTGGGGTATTTCTGAGACACTGGGGTATTTATGAAATCATAACAATATTTTCTTCCTCAACTATCAGGCTGCAAGAAATTTAGCCTATCATTTCCTATAACAGGAAAAAAAACACCCACAAGTATGAGTCTGAGAAGACAATCTTTGGAATCTTTGTGAAATTTAATTATTTTAAACTTTCAAAATACATTTTATATGTGAAGAAGTTGTACCAAGTGAGGTGATGTTACCAGCCTGAAAAAATACGTAGTGCAGGATACAACTAAAAATGTAAACGAAAGAAGTGAACTTCTTTGTCTTGGACAGACATCCAGTACCATATTTTGCACTTGAAAATATCCTCAGGGATTCTCACAATCTCGAATTTCTTACTTATATAATAAAATGGAATTGTTCAAGCCTGAAAACTTATCGTAAGCAACATTTAATCCTTAAAAAAATGCAACTGTTGGAACATATGGGATTTGGAACATTTGGTTTCCATATAAAAATTTGGGAGAATGTGAAAAACAGAACTGTCATTCTCTCATTCTTGGAAAATGTAAGTAAATCAATACCCTGTTCTCATAATGAAATGGAGTAAAACTATATACTCTCTATTAGAGGCTATTATTTAAAAGTTTACATATCTACTGAGGCACCTTCTTTTCCCAACAAGTGACAGACGGATTCCACTCTCAGCATCTCTCCTAAAACGCTCCTCTCCTTAAAAGCCGACCCTCTGCTCGTCCACTCCTGTCTCCCAGAGGCCAGCACAGTTCCTGGCAAAGACGCGCAGTTTGCAGGGAGTGCCTGAAACACTCACTGATTCAAAGGCACTGCGAAGAATAATAAACACGCACCACGACATCTTCGATAAATCGCCTTGCTGACGACTCCCCCTAGAGCCCTGCCACAAATCGTTACTATGAGAGATCACTTCTCCTTTGCATGCATTTTTATCCCATTTTTCCTACAGATACCAAATGGGATGCAGCAGCCTCACTCAGTAACAGAGAACTAGGAAGTTGTGATAACACATTTTTCTTCCCCTCTAACAAACATTTACCCTTCCTGACCTGCGTGCCATGTTTGCTGAATGGGGTGAAATGTCACAAGTTTACTGCCGTAGCCCACATTATATGCCGCTTGAAAGAAAGCTATAACATTTATTCTGGCTTCATCCATCGTCTTGAGAAAGCAGACAACAGGAGAACTGGCAGCTATAGGCAATAACTCGCAAGTGGATTTTAACGATGGGCTCTGGACGCATAAATGAAAGAGAATCACCTCTGCTTATGTAACACGCTGTTTCACAAAAGGTAGTACCATTCTTCATCCCCTGGACGTGTATATCCTCCTCATAAATACACATAGTTCTATCCTCTGAAAGTCCTTGCCTGACTTAAGCTCTGGGTAAGTTATGGGCACTGCATGCTCTGACCCGACTTGAGTGTGGTGGGTAAAGGGTGCCAGCCGCAATGTCTGGAGGCCTGGCTTCCAAATCCAGTGTTGACACCAGCCAGCTCTGTGCTTCTGGAAGACTGCAGCTTTCAAACGTCTCGGTGCCCTCAGAGGTCTTCTGGAGCTCAGACTTGGGCCCGTGTGGCCAAACTTCAAAGAGGGAAATTATACAACATGTCAGGTGATGTGTGTTTATTATTCATCACATCCTTACTCATGGAAAATGAGTGGGAGATGCAATACATTTTCTCAGACGAATTCTACCATTTTCTGCATGTTTCATTAGTCTTTTTTCCTTTTTCTCTTCCTTCTTTTTAAATTTTTCTCCTTTCCACTTGTCAGCTTTCCTCTTCTTTTTACTTTTTTTAACTTTTCTACTTCATGTTTATCTGTACCTTTAGCGTACCAGGGACATCCTCAGCTCCACAGCCACTCTTGATCGTGATGGTTGAAAAAATTCTACTACCTGATTGCAATTAAAATGTACAAAACCGAAGGACCTTATTTTTACCAGATACATATTTGATGATATTTCAGCACAAATAAACATGTTGACTTTTGTGATCAAAACCTATGTTTAAAAATATGATTGAAAAATAACTGAATATAAACACTTCTTAAAAATTGAAAATTTTTAAAATTGAAAACTGAGAAGATTTCTACTTAATTTTCTTGAGTCGCGTGACAAAAAATGCCTGCGCTTTATCGCCTTATTTGTCTGCACGCTCTCACATTGGATCTGATACCCCTCTTGGCTGTGAATGGCTCAGAGTTTCTGAGGCTTTCATGAACATTCTCGCTCAGCTTATTTGTTGGTAAGCAACAGGATTTCTACCTATAATGCCTCAGCACTTATGCATTAACCCATGTACGTTTATAGTAAGTCCCCTATGTACGACCGAGTTCCGTTCTGAGAGCACGTTCATAAGTCCAATTTGTTCGTAAATCCAACCAAGTTAGCCTAGGTACCCAACTAACACAGTCGGCTATCTAGTACTGTACTGGAATAGGTTTATAATACTTTTCACACAAATAATACATAAAAAAAACACAAAAAATAGAAAACATTTTTAGTCTTACAGGACAGCACCTTGAAAAGTACAGCAGTGCAGCACAACAGCTGGCATCCAGGGCTGGCATCGAGTGAACAGGCAGGAAGAGTTACTGACTGGAGGAGGGAGAATAGGTGGGAGATGGTAGAGCTGAAGAATCGTCAGCAACAGGAGACGGAGGGCAAGCTGCAACGTCACTCACGCCTGACGTTGATGGCACAGGTTCTGGTTCCTTGCTGGATTCAATTCTGTCTACCCTCTTGAAAAAACGATCCAGTGATGTCTGGGTAGTAGCTCTTTTTTTCTCATCATAGATAACATGGTAGCACTGGATTGCATGCGGAACAGATGCTGCGACCTTCGTGTACCGTTCTACCTTCAGGTCCTGTGCCTCAAAAACTAACAGTGCCTCCTCAAATAAAGACAATCCCCTGCCATTTCCTGCGTCGTGAATCTCTTCCGTTCTTCAGTTACTTCTTCTTCCTCTCGTCTCTCTTCATCCATTCTCTGGGCCCCCAATTCCTGGCACTTTTTAGCAGTACCAGCTACATCACCGCTGCTTTTACACTTGCCTCCAGACATCCTGATCTTGAAATAAAGATACTGTGCTACTGTACTGTATACAGTCCTGTACAGTAAAGTACACAAAGGCACAACCACTTGTAGAGGATGCACGCATGTAACAATGTACACCAGACACGTGAACTAACTTACGTGACTGGACGTGCAAACGCACGTTCACATCTTTGAAAGTTCTCAACTTGAAGGTTCGTATGTAGGGAACTTACTGTATTAAAAGAGGAAACATTTTTGAACATCATATAATGAGCAATTTTATAAATGTACTAAGAAACACTCTGAAAATCCCCACAGTGCTAAGTCCCTGGAGGAGCTAACGTCCGCACAGTGGACTGACTTTCAGTGCATTGGTCCTGGCACAATTAGGACCTAGGCCGTGGTGAGTAAGCATGGCATTTGGCTCTGATGGTGTGCAAAGGGTCTGCCTGCTTCGCTGACACACCCCCATCGATAAGAGGAACAAGGATAGAGCTGATGGTGCGAAGAGTTCCCTCGAGAAAGGATTAGTAACTTACTGATGTTCTGGCCCTCCGATTTCTCTTTTTTTAACTTTTATTTTATATTGGACTACGGCTGATTTACAGCGTTGGGTTAGTTTCAGGTGCACAGCAAAGTGAATCAGTTATACATACATAGGTATCTATTCTTTTACAAATTCTTTTCCCCGTAAGGTTATTACAGAGTATTGAGCAGAGTTCCCAGGGCTATACAGTAGGTCCTTGTTGGTTATCTTTTTAAAATATAGCAGTGTGTGGATGTCAATCCCAAACTCCCAATCTATCCATTTATCTTAAAAACATAAATGAAATGTGTGTAACTCAAAAACAGCAAGAATAAACTCACACAAATTTGGAAAGTATATTCATTAAAAGGTTATCATTTCCCTTCACTCTCTACGTTTCCCAGAAGCAGCCCCTGCTGGAAGCCATTTGGCTGGTACACGTCCACACTTGTAGTTCCAATTAGAGTTTATTTTGTTTGTTTGTTTCAGTTTGTTTTTAATTAATGAGACCATAGGGCAATTGTCTTGTGACTTGCTTTGACATTTGACAGAGAAATTGCCGTGCTGGTAGAGACTTGGTTCATTCTTTTAAACCACTATTTAGATTTCCCTGGCTTGGATGTATCATCATTTCATTAACATTCCCTAACTTGGTATATATAGACTGTCATGAATTTTCGCTACTGCAAACAAGCCTGCAGCAAACATGTCAGTACGTGCAACTTTGTGCACTTGTGCTAGTATTTCTGCAGAACAGATTATTAAAATTGGAAATGCTTGCTTGAAGGTAATACTGGGTAAAATGTTCTTGCTATCAAATTATCACCCGACTATAGTGTACCAATTCACACCCCATCAAAATAAGATCAATTCCTTTTTTTTTTTCTTTTTGGTGTTCTTCACTCAGAGTGGATATGTTTCACCTTTTAACTTTTACTAATGGAATGCATAAAAATAGCATTTCATTGTTGCTTTAATAGTGACAACTTATATTTTTGTACACTTGTGGTAGAAGGCATTACTCAAGTTTTTTTTTCATGTATTAACTCTTTGAAAATTCAGAATATCCTAATATATCCTCATTTTACAGATGACAAAACTTGAAAATAAGTAATTTTCTAAGATAACACCTCTAGAAAATGATAGAGGGGGTGTCAAACCCAGGCAGCCTGACCTCAGAGCTTGTACTTTTAGCCAATGTACTTCTTACTGGTAAACAGAAAAATGTGGGTTTCCATCATTATTTGTAAGAAAGTGCATCTATTTTTATATTTTCCTTTCTTAACTATTCCTATATTTTGCACATTTTTTCCTATTAGCTTGCCATTTAAATTTTATGTTTAATCCTCTTTATATGTTAAGTTCATAGTTTTTCTTCCTTTTCCTTTCATCTTTCACTTTGTTTATAATGACATTTGTAACCAAATTCTCAGTCTTTTCTTTGATGACTCCTAGATTTTGTGTCTTGTGTAGTAAGGATTTCTCATCCTAAGATTTTCAAAATATTTTTTATCTTTGATTTCATAATTATCCTTTTTATAATAAATTCTTCTAATATGAATATTCGGATTTTATACAAGGGAGAACTCCAACTTTGTTTCCACATAAATATTCAATTTTCCAAACTCTTTAATTTAATCATTTATTTCCTCTTAATTTTAATTTTTTGTCATTTTATTTTTTTTTGAATTTTATTTATTTTTTTATACAGCAGGTTCTTATTAGTCAACCATTTTATACATATTAGTGTATACATGTCAATCCCAATCTCCCAGTTCATCCCACAACCACCACCCCCCAGCTGCTTTCCCCCCTTGGTGTCCATACGTTTGTTCTCTACTTTTATCATACTCTAAGCTTCTCTATGCGCTGAGGTCCATTTCTGAAGACAAAAACACGTTTTAATTATGATACCTTTTTGGAAATTACTATTGCTTTCAATGTTATTTTGCAAAGCTTTCCTACCTATTGATTTATATTTTTTTTCCCCAAATTTTGGTTAGGCTTGGATTGAAATGCAAATTAACTGGCAAAGATGAACACTTACAACATTAACTTTATAGCCAACCTCAATTGACTCAGAACTGTTTATGCTTTTCAGTAAAGTTTTACAGTTTTATTCATACCTTACATACTTCCTATTAGGTTTATCCCTAGTTACTTTGTAACTTTATTATTACTATTGTTCTCAGAATTTTGTTCTTCATAGTTTATATTTTAGGTATTACGAGTGGCCTGAAAAATCTATTGACTTTAAAACGATTCCTTTATATCTAGTGATATTATTGAACTCTCTAAACAGTTCTGTGAGCTTTTGTTTGATTCTCTTGGATTCTTCTATGTGGAAAAAACATTTTGGGGTAAAAATTTTACTCAACTCACCTTTGGGCCATTCTACTTGGAGAAATCATTTCTCCTTAGTTTGTATTTCTATTATATTTCTTAAAATAATAATAAATTGAAAAGTATACCATTAATCAGGTTCCCATGCAATGAAAATTGAGTGAGAATTTGAATAACTATCTGGTATATTTGATCAATGTATATAATTAAACTCTTTTATACGGTCCATAATTCTTCCTTTCCCATAATATAATGGCTTTATAAAAGCCTCTATTTTGTGTGAATAACTGTTTCACCTTTCCACTTCACTTTACTGTATGGTCCATAGAGAATGAAAAAAACTTGGAGGAAATATAATGCAAGTTACATAACATCAATATTCAGTCATTATCAACATGGTTCTATAGTTATTCATACCTTAGTCCCAGCACACCATAGGTGCAACAAGGCAAAGGAAAAAATAATTGGCCAAGCAATAAATCTCCACTAGCAAAGGCCAGAAGATGAAGTAAAACTATTCAGAGGGATGAAAGGAAGTGGACAACAAATGAAGAGCTGAGAAGAGGCATTTTGGAAGAGAGCACGAGAGCTCAGTGTAAGTTAGTATGGCCATAACTATTTAATTTCTATGAAAGATGAAGCTGAAAAATAGAAATGGTAGCTAACTGCAAGGAAAATATTAATATTGTACATATCTTGTGCTTTACAGCATAAGTTATTCCAGCTGCATATGACTACTGAAAACAGGCACATATGAATTCAGTTAAAGTCTTCATTTCAAAGATATCTCAATGAGTGGGTGTCTTGCTCTAGAGCACATGTGCAACTCTGTACCTAAATCACAGCATAAACAGAAGACTGGCAATTTTTAGGTGGCTAAATTGAATGCAAATGGTGAAAACACAAAGCAGAAGCAAAAATCTCTACTGAAATGTGAACTACTCAGTTTGTCTGCTGGCCTTTTCCAGAGCTCCTGGAGAGTGACCAGACCCCTAGTGGATTATGCTGGGGAAGCAAACAAGCTTGGGAGAACAGAACTCCTCAAATACTTTCTCAAGGAACCAAAGAGTATGTTCTGCGTTCAGAACGTGTCAAAAACAAAGCTACAGTGTATTCATACTTCAATAAGGATGACAATGGGTCTTTCATCAATGGGAACAGTACAAAGTAAGTATTAGCACCAAACTGAAGAAAACGAAGGCATACCCTCTGAACCAGTATATATACACAAAACCGCTAGCCTATGCCTGTGAAATTGTTCTTTCGGGGGTATTACCAGCAGAGAGCAATGACGTATCCAGCCAAGGCTGGTGTTTTATGAACGCTAATCTTGCAGAGCATCGAAGACGATATGAATATTGATGAAGCAGCTACACATGTATGTAAATATAACTTTCTTTTACCCAACACACTTCATGCTCTCAGAGAATCACAAACAGGCATAGGAACAAATGCAATCACATGCTAATTTCACAAAACGTGGCCAAATTATCTGCGAAATTATATAGTATTTTTCATAAAATGAAATTTCCCTTAAGGTAAATTGGTGTGCTATATGGTGTGTTATCATTACATCATTCTATAACCAGAATCTACACTTCAATTGTGACAAAAAGGAAAAGCTTGGAAATAAGTACAGTGAGCCTGATCTCTCTTTGAAGTAATAGCTAAAACTTAGCCAAAATATGAAATGCCAGGAACTCTTCTTAGGGATGACTATACCAAGTCATTTAATCCTCCCAACAACCAACAACTGACAGGCAGTGAAGTTAAGCTTCCCAAGTTCATACAGCCAGTGGTTGTGGAGCCAGAATTTGAGCCCAAATTGTCTGAAACTAAACAGAAAATGTCACTCAAGAAACCTTGGGAGGGTTTGTAAATAAGTTCATTTGTATCATTTTTTTCTTAGATTCCACGTATAAGTGATACCACATGATATTTGTCTTTGTCTGACTTACTTCACTTCGTATGATAATCTCTGGGTCCATTCATGTTGCTGCAAATGACATTATTTCATTCTTGTTTATGGCTGAGTAATATTCCATTGTATATATGTACCTCATCTTCTTTATCCACTCCTCTGTCAATGGACATTTTAGTTGCTTCCATCTCCTGGCTACTGTAAATGGTGCTGCTATGAACATTGGGTTGCATGTATCTTTTCAAACTATAGCTTTCTCCAGATATATGCCCAAGAGTGGGATTGCTGGATCATATGGTAATTCTATTTTTAGTTTTTTAAGGAACCTCCACACTGTTCTCTATAGTGGCTGCACCAATTTACATTTACATTCCCATCAGCAGTGTAGGAGGGTTCCTTTTCCTCCACACCACAGAAAGAGACTCACAGACACAGCAAACAAACTTATGGTTACCAAAGGGGAGAAGGGGGTTAAGTTAGGAGTTCGGGGGTCACAGATACACACTACTATATATAAAATAGAAAACCAGGACCTACTGTATAGCACAGGGAACTCTACTTGATATCTTGTAATAACCTATAAGGGAAAAGAATCTGAAAAAGAATATATATATAGCTGAATCATTGTGCTGTACACCTGAAACTAACACGACATTGTAAATCAACTATACTTAAATTTTAAAAATTTAATTAATTAACTAATTACTTAAAAAAAAAAAAGAAACCTTGGGAAACATAGCGCAGTAGATGAGAAAATGAATTCCAGAGTCGTGACAGATACTTCAAGTGAAACAGATATTAGGGAAAACAACCTCTCCAGCCTTTTACTTAAAGCTATATTCTAATACATATCTTAATATAAGGATCTAGTGTGTGTGTGTGTGTGTGTGTGTGTGTGTGTGTGCAGGCACATACTTACAGGCTGTCCTTTAATATGTTTCCAGACAGAAATCTACCACCTAGAAACTTTATCTATAGATATTTATATTTTTTGTAGCTTCTACCTTTACCGTAACTTTTCTGTGAACAAGACCCAAGAAAACAATTCTAGGGTCATAAAGTAAGTGAAGATACATATTTATCTATGAATTTAGCTCCATATCCAGGGCTTTTAAAAAATCTTGTATCTCACTATTATTTCCTTAACTATTTCTACAACCAGCACAAAATGAAATGGGGTATGGCAGGAATCTGCCTAATGTAATCCCCATATCCACATCAAACAATTAGGCAAAGTCTTATGAATTTGATACCTCTAGATAACTGTAACCTGTGATTTAATATTTGTAAATATAACATAATGCTTAGGGCACTGACATGCCTGTAGAGGCTTTCTTTACATTCATCAATGCTCAGGTACTAAAACCCAAGCCATTTTTTTGTTATATTAAGTCCTTATTTGTTTATGTCCACATTACTCTGGAAAATGCCTAAAGGGCATATTTAAGTTATATTTTTTAAAGAGAGTCTATGTTCAGGTAGACCTTTTTTCTTTATGACAGTTTTTAGAACATTCATAAGCAGAATGACTTGATTATAAATCAAATTTGATTGGTCAAAGCAGAGTTCCACTTTACTTTCTGCCCCTTCACACCTGGAATAGCAATGAAGCTGCAGAGAAAGGTAAACGTCAAAAACAAATAAATATTGAAATTGGAGTAGAAGACTTTTCATCATTCCACCCCCAAACTAGCAAGGCTCAATTTTGCTTCTGTATCTGTTCGATGTTCCAGTTATCACACCAATATACCCCAAACAGCCAATCAAAATGAAAAGACACAACTTTACTCAAAACATCCCAAAGTATCATATGGGGTGAAGAAATGTGAGGCCCCGTGAGAAAATACTAAATGTGGAGGCCTTCTGATACGTCGGTATGTTCCTAATTTCCTCAGTATCATTATTGGAAAAAAATAAGCACATGTTTGAATACAGGCTAGAATGAGAATATCTGCCTTATTTCTAACAGCAAGTTAAATTAATTGTTAAATGAGAAAAAAATTAGTCCCAATTCCTTGAATTTTGAAAAAAGATCTTATAAAATAAGATCTACACAGGAGAATTCTGGCACCCATTAAGGTCGTACGTATTGCAGTAAACAAGAGAACTAAGTTGAAGCCAGACCGAATATGATCCACGGCAGCCTTAGATAGTGCCCGTAACATTTTTAGGACTTGATGGCCATAGTTATAAAGTGCTCGGTCACTGCCAAGAGCTGCTCCAGGGGAGGTCAGACAAGCTCTTGTCTGAGACTTAAAAATAAAATTAAAGGCAAAAATAGGTTTAAAGAGAAAAATAAAGTACTAAGCACAATGTCTGATAAATGGTAAGTACCTGAAAAAAGGTAGACAGGTCTTAGTTTTGGCTGTTGCTTTGTTGTTGTCTTTGTTTTGCTGCTGAGACAGATGACTTCAAAGATTCCTTTCAATTTAAAGATTAAATTATTGGAGACTCTTTTCAACATCTAAAAACATTCACATTTATGAATACAAGACTTCATGACTCTGCTCATTTTAGAATAAGAAATCGTCGAAAACTGGGGACAGCAGCAAATGTTTTGCTTCTTTACATTCCCGAACATGTCCTAATTCTACATTAGGAGTGCTTTCAGTATTCTTACAGCATACTTGGGTTGACTTTCATTTTCAGCAAGCTGGCTGGCTCAATAGCCCAAAATACTCTTCTTTTCGTCCTAAATAATGTTTTATATGCAGAGCTCAGCCCACAAGAAAGAAACCATCCAAAACAATAGAGGGAGGACAGGAATGTTAGGCAGGATATTGAAGACTGTCTGCCTGGGGACACTGATTTGTCAGGGTGACCAAGAACTCTGGATCTAATGGCTCATTAGGGAAATGAGAAGGGCTCTGGATGCTCCCCAAAGTGAGAACATGGGATAAGGCAGCAAAAAAACAGCCAGCCAGCAAAGGAAGGAAACAGAGAAACTTCTCTTACTTGGCTTTCCTCTGGGTGGGAAAGCAAGGTCACCCCTGATCATTCACAGCCTTAGGTCACACAAGCCACCATTTTCATGGTTTCCACGTACATTTGGGAAAACCCAACCATGGAAATTAATTTAAAGTCATTCTGGCTTGAGCTCCAATCGCTAAGCAGAAACAAAAAAATTCCCCATCCTCTCTAAAACAATGTAGCCTCAACCCAGGACCCTTGGGGTTCCAAAAGATTAATAGCACTCAAATATCAGCTCAAAACCTAAAAAAAAGAGGAAGAGGAAGAAGGAGAAGAAGAGGAAGGAGAAATTTTAAAAAGAAAGAAAAGATATACGCACACCAAAAAAGCAATCAGGAACAAGGATCAATAGACATATGAAAGCCAGCAAAAATTAATTTCATATGTGCAATGTAAAATAATCTTAAGTATCTAAAAAGTAAAGACAAGAGGATATTTTAAATACAGCAAGAAGTAAAAGACCGTGAAACTGCTGGTTGTATTTGAAAGAAAAATAATTTCCATAATGATATATATTAAAATTAAAACTCCAATGCAGAGATTAAGCATTATATTAGATCAACTGGAAAGAATTAGTAAATTAGAAGTTTTACCAAGAATCACCCAGAAACATCAGAGCAAGCAAAGAGATAGGTCACAAGAAACAACAAATTGGAGTTATTTTAGGACAGAACACATTGGATGAGAGAAAGACAGTGAGACAGGTTGGGACCTGGGACCTGGGACCCTTTGCTGCAGTGCTTGCACCTGGACAAATGTCTTCTCCAGCGACGGATACAAAGAAACTAGAAGGGACTAAAAATAACTGCGCGCATGTGCAGTTGGGGCACATTATGGACAAGATACAAAAGACCAAAAACTCAACCGCCACTTCTGAAGGGCCAAGAGCAAAAACAGGTCCTGCAAATGCGCCCTGCACTCAGCACCACCTAAGGGGTGGGCGGACCACCTAAGCCACACCTCCGGCCCAACCTCTGGACGCACCCCTACCCTCACCCGAAATAAGGAAGCAGCTCAACTCCCTTTGGTGAGCGAGCCAGCAAGGGAACCTGTCACTTATTCTCCCTCTCCCGGGCTGCAGGAGGGGCCCCAATAAAGCCTTGCCTCAATTTCTTATCTGGCCTCTGATCAATTTCTATTGATTAAGGAGGCCATGAACCCTGGTCAGTAACAACAATATTTAAAGCCATGGCTGAAATTTTTCTAGAATTTATGAAAATATATATTTAAACTTTAAGAAAACCTAACTTAATAAATTAACTGGCACAAAACTGACTGAAGCTGCCATATATTAAAGAAAAGAGATGAAAGAGAGTTACCAAACTGAAAGGAAAGATCAGCTATAAAGAAACATGAATTATAATGACAGCAGATATCTCAACTACAGCAAGGAAAACTGGGAAACAGTAAATTGAAACCTTCAAAATAAGGAGAGAAAATAAGTTTCAATCTAGAATCATACTGGCTCGTTTGCTAAAATAAAAATGCCCATTAAACTATTAAATGCAACCATTGAAAACCAGAAATAACTGTACTGAAAAAAAAATCTAATAAAAGATGTATGTAGAAAGTTATGAACTTTACCGAAAGATAATAAGGAAGCCATATAAAATTTACCATTTTATGGATAAGAAGACACAGTGTCATAAAGATGTCAAATCCTCTTCAAAACCATCTGTAGTAATAGCTGTTATCAAGCACGTACTTTGCGCATGACACTGTTCTAACTTATTTAACTCAAAAAAATATACAGCACAATTTGTCAACATTGTGATAAATAATTGATGAGAAAATCAGAGTGGTTAAATAACTAGCCCCAAATCACAGAAAAAAAATCCAATAAAAATTTTGATAGACATGTTCATGAAACAAAATATTAAGACAGTTTTAACTATTATTAGACCAACATATCAGTAAAGAGAGCTTAGAAGGAGACCCACACAATAAAATATGGAAAATGATTGAAAAAGAATGACATAGCAGCTAAGTGGGGAAAGTATAGACTCTTTAGTTAGAAGCTTCTGTGACAACTGATTAACCATAAGGAAAAACTCCAGTTAGAGCTCTGTCTCACACACAGAGAAAGCACTGTAGGTGGGCTAAAGAAGGAAATCTAAAAATAAAACCTTTCAAAGATAGATGAATATACAGGACCACATCTTTATGAGCTGAATGTAGGAAAGGATTTCTTAAGCAAGATGAAAGAAGCAAAAGTCATAAAGGAAATATTGATAAATTCAACTATTTTAAGAGTTTATATAAAAATCTATATGAAAAAGATCATAATGCAAATAAAAAGGCAATATTGGCCAAGATATTTGCAACCAATATAAGTGAAAGTGTATTATAATCCTGGTTAAATAAAGAACTACAAATCACTAAGAAAAAGAAAAATAACCCAATATAAAATATTTAAAATATTATGTAAGCATTTTATGTCTAAAATATATAAAATGTGTGATATCAACAAACATTGCATTAAAAAAGGACACTGAAAAATGCTCAGTCACACTGAAAATCAGGGAAATGCTGATTAAAACCAATTGGGTCACCTTTATATATGGCAAAAGGGAAAATTACGATGACACCAAGAATTGATAATGCATAAAAATAAGAACTTGCACACGAATAGTAGGCATGCCAAGTGATACAACCGTTTTGGACAAAAGCTAGCAAGATTCTGTGGAGTTAAAGAACTACACACCAGCAATAATTCCTTCCCTAGCCACATGCCCTGAAACGCTGGGAAATGAGCATGAAGAGACATGTAAAATAGTCGTGGCTGCATTGCTTGTCTTGCCAAAACAACCAAAGCATCCTCAGCGAGCCTGTGCGGGCTGTGATGTAGCTCACAGAACAACACACAGCAGGAAAACTATTATTTTCATGTCATTATTTTTATATAAAACTACAAATATAAATCTCAAAACGTACTTTTGAGGGCTTCCCTGGTGGCGCAGTGGTTGAGAGTCCGCCTGCCGACGCAGGGGACACGGGTTCGTGCCCCGGTCCGGGAAGATCCCACATGCCGCGGAGCGGCTGGGCCCGTGAGCCATGGCCGCTGAGCCTGTGCGTCCGGAGCCTGTGCTCCGCAACGGGAGAGGCCGCACGGTGAGAGGTCCGCGTACCGCAAAAACTTACTATTAAGTAAGAGAAAACCAAGTTACAGCACATGGATACTTTGCTTGCATAAAATACAGAAAAATATCTATACACCCTTTTTAGAATAAACATATGAGCGATAAAAATATAATGAAATGTATAGCAATGATAAACATCACCAGCTGCGTGGAGGGCACGCAACAGTGAAGAGGATTCGCAGCATTTCTAAAGGATCAGATGAGGTACCGAAAGCACATCGTGTCAAATGTCAATCCACTAAAGTCTAAGTAGAGAGAGTTGAAAATGTCACTTGCAGTGTCCTAATTAGTGTGTTTTTTTTTCATCCTCAATAAAGAAACTAGCAAGCTATGCTAAGGAATAAATGCTGGCTACTTAATTACGCGCACTGGCTGGCCTATAGTTCTCCTCATGCAACAACGACTTCTCTCAGGCTTGCTCTTCAGAATCGTAAGTTAAGTCTTGTCAAGTGACTGCGGGTCATTCCACTTGCAAATTAAAATGACAGATGCCAAGGTGCTTTTGTGTTAGTGAAATCTGAGGTCCACTTTTCTCCAGAAATCTTGTTTTCTACTAAATATGAATTTGTTATATTGGTGCCACAATATTAAAAACTCTCCAGCATCATCAAAGAATGGGTATTAATTATTTTAGAACTAGATTATTAATTAATGCCAACTCTAAACCTTCACCTTTGGAAAAGGATTCTGTATCTAGTATCTCTTTGATCTTACAATAGAACAAATCTTTTTTTTTAAATTAATTAATCTATTTATTTATTTAAAATAATTGCTGCTCGCAGGCTTTCTCTTCGTTGCTCTGCGTGGGCTTTCTCTAGTTGCGGCGAGCGGGGGCTACTCTTCGTTGCGGTGTGTGGGCTTCTCACTGCGGTGGCTTCTCTTGTTGCGGAGCACGGGCTCTAGGCACGCAGGCTTCAGTAGTTGTAGCTCGCGGGTTCAGTAGCTGTGGCTCGCGGGCTCTAGAGCACAGGCTCAGTAGTTGTGGCGCACGGGCTTAGGTCCTCTGCGGCGTGTGGGATCTTCCCGAACCAGGGCTCCAACCCGTGTCCCCTGTATTGGCAGGCGGATTCTTAACCACTGCACCATCAGGGAAGTCGTTAATAGATCAAACCTTATTAGGTCTCTTTTGCAAGTGAAGATCTGGCTGATTTTCCATAAAAAAAAATACTAGTGAGAGTGTCTTAATTTACTTTAAAAAAAGACCCTCTAAGTTCTAGTAACTTTTAAAATCAAAGGTTAAAACTGAAAAATATGAAGGTAAATTCATTTATGTATGTGAAACAAAAGTCACAGATTTAAGAAATATTAGAATACAGTAAATAGCATTAAAGACATTTGAAAGTTTTATTTCCACACACCATCAAACTGGCAAAAATATAACAGATGCGTCACCTGCACATATAATGCCAGCGATTCAGATGGATTTTGCATCAAAGAAATTGTTTTTGCTCATTAAAAGTTCATTTAATTAAGCTAAAACGGCATTAGTGTATTTATAGTACCTATATTACAAACAAATTAACACCTAGATAATATAGCATGTTGATCATCACAATTTCCTTTGTGAGTATTTGTCCCATTCAGTGTGGGCCTCACATTTTAAGCCTCAGATTATTCAGTGAGACTTGCCTCTGCTCCTAGAAAGATAAAGCACCATCTCTTCCCTCAGCCAGGGCTTTCCACTGTTCTGCAAAGTCTGCCCAGCCCAAACTATTTAGCCGTCCTCACTATATTATGTAGAAACAAAATTAAATCAAAAAAGAGATACGGGGACATATGTATACGTATAGCTGATTCACTTTGTTATACAGCAGAAACTTACACACATTATAAAGCAATTATACCCCAATAAAGATGTTAAAAAAAATGACAAGGATGGCATTAAACGGTGGTTATTTTTCAACTTCAAAAAAAAAAAAAACATTTCCTCTGAGTGCTTCTTACAATAACTGGGGAGAGCTTCAGGGACCTTAGAGCTTTCACCTGTGGAAAATAGTAAGTCTAGATTGTCGATATTTCAATGGTCTAAACACCCACTGCTCACAATAAAAGAAAACATATTTTTTATAACACTGGTTTTTCTAGAGTATTTCTGACCTATATTTCAGGTTGCAAAGAGAGCACATTAAACGTATATAAGCAAACGTACATAAGTGAATAAAATCATTGACCCAGTTTGCTTCAGCATCTTTTCGTGAAATCAGTGCGTTCTCTTTTGAGTCTCAGCTCATCACACAGATTTTCTGGGCCCAGGCCAATGATAGTGGTTGGTAAACTTTGCCAGAAAACAACCTGAGTGTTGTTCCTGTACCAGCATATGCAGAGATGTCCACTGAGATATTCTGTTTGGAATTTTTATAAATTTTCAGTAATATATTTTCTGGCTGAGGCAAAGCCTACCTCAGAATGAAATTACTGCTGCCACAGGGCTACAGAATCAAGTCACGGTTCCCACCCCTCCTGGATCCAAACCACAGACCTGCATCCCTCGTTTGTCTCCATCTGCATCATTTCCATTCATCTCACCCCAGTATCACTCTCCATCAACTCCCACCAGCCCTTGAAAATCCAAGTCATCACCCTGCCGCCACCATTTCCCTCGTTCTTTTTTTTTTTTTTTTTTTTTGGTACGCGGGCCTCTCACTGCTGCGGCCTCTCCCGTTGCGGAGCACAGGCTCCGGACGCGCAGGCTCAGCGGCCATGGCTCACGGGCCCAGCCGCTCCACGGCATGTGGGATCTTCCCGGAGCGGGACACGAACCCATGTCCCCTGCATCGGCAGGCGGACTCCCAACCACTGCGCCGCCAGGGAAGCCCTTCCCTCATCCTTAAACTTTTCCTACATCCTTATTGCCAAGCCTTGTAATTTCTCAAAACTAACTTACCTGTGAAGATACTCTTTTGGTAGAATTTTCTTTGAAAATGGCCTACTCCTTGCCAATTACTAGAAAACGTGCCTGCTGATACAGGTAGTATGGGAGACTGTTACTCGTGCCCACAAGAAATCACATCTCCCAGTATCCACGCTTTTAAATAGTTCCTTCCACGTTGACCCCGAGCGTGGCCGGGTGGTTGCCTCTTCTAACCCAACAGAAAATCCCCACACAGGACACAGGCAGAGGTTAGAGCTTGCCTTCTTGGGACACAGTCCTGACGCTGAGAAGTCCAGCCTGGCCTCCTGAAAAGAGGTGCAGTCATTTCGGCCATCCTCGTGGACTCAGCCCCGACTCAGCCTCCCGAGGGCTGTACTCATAGGATGAGCGAGGCCAGCCGAAGACACCCCCAGCCGACCCACAGAACTGCAGGGGGAAGAATGGCCGTCTTTTAAGCTGCTAAGTTTGAGGACAGTTTATTGTAGGCGCTGAATCAGAAACTGGCATCTAGAGGTAGGGTGCTACCATAACAAAAGCCTAGAAAATTCAGCATTACTTTGGGGGTCTGAGAAATGGGCAGGAGTTAGAAAATCAGCAAGGAGCCTGTGAGTGCAGGGTGGAGAAAACGGAAACCAACAGTTAATAGAGGCCAAAAGGCAGCAGAAAACCACTATTGGACGGTGCAAAGACAGACTTCCTTGTGTTCTGTTAGTGAACACGTTGGCAAAACTGTCCCTTGCAACAAGTTGGAAAATTGAAAATGTGCCAGATAAACTTGTAAGTCTAGCCAAGAATATTTCGAGACTGAATGGTGAAAGTGTCAGTCTGTACCTTTTAGTTGCTTATAAGGCGGCACTGGTCAGAAAGCTGAAGAAAGGCCTGTTTAATGTGCAGGTGGAATTCACAGAAAACACAGAAAAGCCAGGACATGCTGCTTGGAAAGTACACTTTCCTGGTGCCCGTGTCCCCACCTGGCAAAGAAAGAAATGGCCTCAGGGTAAAGACTGAAGCACAGATGCTCTAGAAGACCCCTTGGGAAGATCTCAGGAAGATTTAAGGTGTTATCAGGGTAGATGCTCACAGTGAGACAAAAAGGCCCCTAATAATGTTAAGGGATGTTGTAGAAAGAAAGAAATTATTTTGAAAGAAAAAAAATTATGGATGAGGCTCTAGGGGCATGAGGTGAACTCCAAGCAGATCCATTAAAAGTTCACCAAAGTTTAAGGGAGTTGAATCCGCTTGGACTAAAATGTACAGGAGCAACTCAAAATGAATTTTCTATGGACACAAACAGGCTGAGAAAGCAAGTTATCAACTGCAAGATGGAACAGTTCTTATTAAAAAAGAAAGATAGACCCAAGTTCCCTAAAGACAGAGCCAAGCACAACAGAGAGCAGTGAATTAAGGAAACTTCCCGGAAGCAGAAACACCCAGTTAAGGAAGATTCCCTACCCCTGGACCATATGCCGCTGGATTTCAGCAGCGCTGTGAACCAGTACCTTCTGGGTATCTTTTGCTCATCCTGTTACTGAACTGAATTATTGAGATTATCCTGTCCCTCTAACCACGGATGTCAGCTGTGTATGTAAAGGACAAACAGGGAGGAAATGTAAGTTATCATTTCAGTTCACAGTTCTCTAGATAAAGAAGGGCTGCCCCCCAAAAAGTTTCATCTGCATATGGATCTGATGCAGACGATGAGATCAAGGACTGAGCTTGGATGAGACTCTGAAGGTTTTGAAAGGAGACGAGCATATTTTGCACATGAATCATTGGGACCACAAGGCAGACTGTGAGAGCCTCTTACACTCATGGATCCCAGTAAGTCACGCCTCCGGTTAGTGATGACCCTGTGGGGCTCCCTCCCTCCTTGACTCAGGGTGTGGCCGCGAGACTTGATTTGATCAATAAGGATATGAGCAAATGTAATGCAAACAGAATCGTAAGCACTTACGCATTCCCTCTTGGAATGCTGGTCTAAGACCGTGTGTGCAGAATTTAAGTGTGGCCTCATTGAAATGAAAATACACACACACAGGAGGACAGAGATCCAGGCAACATGGACATCCCAACTGAGCTCACTAACAGAATGCAAACCCTAACACGAACTTGGGTGAGACCAGCTGAAGAACCCCGAGTCCACCCACGTAATGATGAAAATAAAATGGTTGTGTTCAGCCATTAAGCTGTTTGCAGGGCAGTATATGCAGTAACATATCACTGATATACCACGCCTTCCCTATCACTGTTATTTTTTGCCTAATTTCTCCCAAGACGCCCAGAAATCTTCCTGATGGCTGTTGCTCTGGGTGCCACTTTCTATTTACTTTTCTCCTATTTTCATTCTGAAGGATTTCCATAAGGTCTCTTGTCCTCTGACTCTTCAAATAACAATCTTTATGGTTCCTTGACGCCTCACTAATAAGAGCATTAATCTTCCAAATATTTTGCTACTTGTAAGCGTGGCCATACCTTCAGCCAAATAACAATTCAAACAGTCTATATTTGACTCATATGTGTAACGTATGATGTAAGAGAAACACTTTAGGGTCAGACAAACTTAAAAAGCCAGTTTTGGTGTTTATTAACAGTAAATTTCAATTATCTCTTGTATAAATGGTGAAAAAATATAGGCACTCAATAGGAAGATACTAATATTATTATCCTTATTGTGGGTTTCCATAGTTACTTTAATTGATCCAGTTTTAGAAATATAATGGAATAATTAAGCAAGTTAATAAAAAGGTCTTCAGCCCCATATTTCTCCTAAATAAGTCTGCAGTTAAACATAAAGATGATCATATAAGGGCACAGTGCCGAGTCTTGATCACTAATGATTATTTGGTTGTTTTATAACTTTGGAAATCAAGGATTTCCAAATGTAAATCTCAGAAATCTGTGTTTGATGCCTGAATTTATCATTTATTATTATCTGATTTTGATCAGTCATTTACTCTCCCTGTCCCTCTCTGTTCCTTATTTGCAAATAACGTTAGCTACCTCACAGGCTTGGTGTGAAGTCTAAGTATGTAAAACAGCAAAAAGCTCTTCACAAAAGAGACCTCACAGATGACTGACCCACCATGTTAGGAAAGTTTGAATTTTCCTTAATCTACATTTTTTAAATTTGCAGATAACAAAATTAAGGACTCCAGGAAGCTTTCCTTCCAGTATCAAAAAGCATCTTTTGGGTAATAACAGAACATAGCAACCTACTGGTATTAGCCAGTTATAAATACTCTTCCATTCCTACATTCTAACATGTTTGTCTCATTAAAAGGAATCAAACATCTCCTCTTCTGAACTCATAAAGTTTGATTAGTGTTTGAAAGTAAAAATATTTCATGGAAATGAACAGCTCATTTTTAAAGTGTGTAATCCAAAAAACAAACAAAAAAACAAATTGCAGTTCCCATCATGTAGGGTATTCTTTCAACCCACCAATGGAATTACCAGTCCTTCCAATTCCCCACGCATGCAACTCCCATCTGCACTACAGAGTAACTCGCATTCGTCCTCCAGGTGATCCCAAATGCTTCACTTCCCTCGGAACTCTTTCCTGACACCCACTCCAAGTCCCAACACCCCTGCATAGCACCTCATGCTACTTTTTACCATAAGGGTGCACATAAGGTATCATAGTCAAATAATCAGTCCACTTGTGTGTCTTTCCAGCCAGATAATGAGTTGGAGTCAAGGAGTCTATATTTTGCTTTTTCATCCCCAACTCCTAACACAGGAAATGGCCTAGAATAGGTGGCCAGAAAAGGCTTAAAAATCTTGAATTAGTGAGTAAAATAATGAGCAAATAAATGCTATTTAAGTTATCTTAATCATCAAGAAAAAGATGACTTCATCCCTGATGTGTTTTTTTAATCTGCAAATATTTCTAACACAAATTGGGCACCTTGAGTCCCACGCCAGAGAGAAACCTGAAAGCACAGCTGTGGAGGCAGCCAGCGGGTTTGTTCTCAGTCTGAACCACTACCTCGAAGCTCATCAGCATCATCATCACCACGATCATTGCCACCACCATCACCACCAGCAACACCATCATCACCATCACCACCACCACCATCACCATCACCATCATCACCACCATCACCATCACCATCACCACCAGCAACACCATCATCACCATCACCAGCACCACCATCACCATCATCACCATCAGCACCATCACCATCATCACCATCACCACCACCACCATCACCACCAGCAACACCATCATCACCATCACCACCACCACCATCACCATCACCACCACCACCACCATCACCATCACCACCACCACCACCACCACCATCACCACCAGCAACACCATCATCACCATCACCACCACCACCATCACCATCAGCACCATCAGCACCATCACCATCACCACCACCACCACCACCACCATCACCACCAGCAACACCATCATCATCATCACCGTCACCACCATCATCATCACCACCAGCATCACCATCACCACCACCACCACCACCACCACCACCACCACCACCATCACCACCATCATCACCATCATCACCATCATCACCATCACCATCATCACCATCATCGTCACCACCAGCATCACCATCACCACCACCACCACCACCATCACCACCAGCAACACCATCATCACCATCACCACCACCACCATCACCATCATCACCATCAGCACCATCACCACCATCACCACCACCACCATCACCACCAGCAACACCATCATCATCATCACCGTCACCACCACCATCACCACCATCACCATCATCACCATCATCATCACCACCATCACCACCATCACCATCACCACCATCACCATCACCACCATCACCACCATCACCACCATCACCATCACCACCATCACCATCCACCATCACCACCATCACCACCATCACCACCACCACCATCACCATCACCACCATCACCACCATCACCATCATCATCACCACCATCACCACCATCACCATCACCACCATCACCACCATCACCATCACCACCATCACCATCACCATCAGCACCATCAGCACTAGAGTGATGATGATGGTGACGATGGTGGTGGTGGTGGTGGTGACGATGATGGTGGTGGTGGTGGTGACGATGGTGGTGGTGGTGACGATGATGGTGGTGGTGGTGGTGACGATGACGGTGGTGGTGGTGATGATGGTGGTGGTGGTGGCCATCACTATCACTATAGTCATCATAATCATCACCACCACCATCATCATCAATAACACGAGTTGAATCTAAGTCTGACAGATAGCTCACCCAGCAAAGTCTCCTCAGCCAGAAAGAGCTCTGACCCTCATTCAGAAAACCCAGTATCATACATAAACTTAAAAGTTATTCAATTTAGGGCTTCCCTGGTGGCGCAGTGGTTGAGAGTCCGCCTGCCGATGCAGGGGACGCGGGTTCGTGCCCCGGTCCGGGAAGATCCCACATGCCGCGGAGCGGCTGGGCCCGTGAGCCATGGCCGCTGAGCCTGCACGTCTGGAGCCTGTGCTCCGCAACGGGAGAGGCCACAACAGTGAGAGGCCCGCGTAACGCCAAAAAAAAAAAAAAAAAGTTATTCAATTTAAAGGAGCACTATTTGAATTAGTTATGGAAAGAGTTTAAACTTTAAGAGGAATTTGATCAAAATCACATTTAAATACAGCTTCTTAAAAAGCCACCTTTAATGGTAAAAGTTGGTATAAAGTTATGGTAATGTAATGGTAATGGTTAAAGTTAATATAAAGCAATTCTGAATTATAAAAGATAGAAAAATATGAATTCATTTATAAAGAACTAATGGGCTCACTTTTCAAGATCCTTTTATATGAGCATAAAGGAAAAGCTCAAAATATATCCCACAAGATCAACTTTAGTAGAAAAGGTGCCTACATCATATAAAGTTTTTAGGTGCCAAAAATAAATTTTTTAATATGTGAAATTTAATAGATACATTTAAGTTTATATTTCAAATGCTTAAGTAATCTATACCTGTTTTTCAAAAAATGAAATATCAAATAATATTTTATTTGATATCTAAAGGATAATATAGTTGTTCAATATGGAAACACCTAGACTTGTATAAATCTACTGCTAAGAAAAGAAAAAAATCAGTTGAAACTTCACGCGGAGCCTCTGGAGAGGCTGGGACAGTGACAATAGTTCAGGCCAGCCAGGAACCCAGGATTCCAAGATGGCTTCAGATCGTGACTGATGGGAGATCTTGGCCAAGTTACTGAAGCTTTGGGGCATAGGTTCACTAATTTATAAAATGAGTGGGTGCCACTACGTAATGTCTTAGTTCCTTCAAATTCCAACCCTCAGATGAAATGACTGTGCCTCAGAACTGCTTTTGGAAGCAAGCATAGATGGGACCTGAAGAGACAGCTACTTCAACTTCTGTCTACATTCTTAGGTCGGACAGACGCCTTTGAACTTCATCCTTCTCTTTCTTCCAAGTGAGGGAATGTAATCTTGGCCCATCTTCCTTGATTCTGACAATGCTTCTCTGTCTGCCACACTTTTCCTCTCACCCCCTTCCCCATGTGGAACTAGATGAAATGGGAGTATGGCTTCAAGCAGGAGTGGAGAGAGAAAAGATGCATCCTAATTGAACCATCGCCCCCCCCCACAATCATCACTAAACCGCAGCCTCTCTGATATGTGTGTATGTGTATACACATGTGTGTACATACATGCATACACACACACATATCTATATAGTGCGTGGGGTTTCACATGGAATACTTTCACTCCTCTGATGCTCTCCAACCCATTCTCATACCCATATTTTCCAAATCAAAAAAGAGAAAAGAACTACTTATGTGACTTTTATACAGCTGTTTTCTTTTCTTGGTTTTAAATTATTTTCTTCCTTTCTAATTTTTCAATAAATCATTACTAAGAAAAGAAAACTTATATCCTAGGGAAAAAATGGATGCACAGACTTTAAAACTGAATAATCACACAGGTAGAATGAAACTGAATTAAATGGCTACATACTAAATGATATAGTAGAAAAAGAAACATGATTATTCACAAAACAAATTTTATTTTTTTAAAAATGAAATTTTCTTAGACTATTAACACCCTCCCCTAGTGACTTATATAGAATTATCGAGTTCAATTTAAAATTGCTTTAAATTTTACTTAAAATGCCATTTCAACAGAACCAGTACTATAGCATCTTGCTATAATACCAACAATAAGAAAAACATCAAGTTCTTAACTTATGTTAATATATCTATTTTAATATTGCATAAAATATTATAAGGTAGATACTATTATTTTCACTGTTTCACTCTGAGGAAATTAAAACACACCAGGGTTAAGTAATTGGCCCAAGAACACACAGTTAATAAGTCATGAACAGGGATTCCCATACAGGCACTGGACTTACTTATTTCAGTAATACTGTATGCTATTAACTTCTAAGATATGAAAACACATGAAATACCAATCTCATACCAGAAAGACCAAGGTTCCCCTTAAGTCATATATCATTTGCTACTTGAGAGTCACATGGAGGAACATTTTTGTGAAGCCCTATGAAGGCATATGCCAAACGTTCACTATAGCCTTGAACACCAAAAAACTGTAGATCTGTCTCATTCATGAACCCCTTTTAATTAATCTATTTGTGTTTTCATGTTGTCTCACCTCTTTGGTTAATATTTCATTAATTGAAAACAGACTGTTTAAAATAATATTTCTTTAGATTTGCCCTAAACCTCTTCCTTTGTGCTTCAAGGGTGGGGGGCATCCTTGAACTATAATATGTATTTTGAAATTTGGTGAATAAGTTCATGTTTATTTTCTTCCAAGTTTTATAAACTTTCATCATCTCTCCTTTCAACACTTTGACTTTCCATACAGAGTTCTTTTAAATGCATTAAGTAAAAACTTCAAGAGGTGAGACAGTTTCAATTTCAAAGCCCTAAAATTTCAAAGGAATCCAGAAACTTGTTATTCGGCCATGTCAAGAAGAATTTAAAAGAAAGTGTTTCTAAAGTTAAAAAATTCTGATTTGGAGATAGTCTCTGCTCTCATAAATGACATTGCAAAGAAATTTCAAGGACGACTGCACTATGTCCATTTCTTCAATCACACATTCTCACGAAGGAAAAATATCTGACCACTCATACGTTTTCCAAGTCAAAAGCATCCTCATATCTTAAAAGTTCAGCTCACAAGACTTTAAATGTCATTAACGTTAATTAGAATGTTGTGAATAACAGCTTCAAGGGATAGGTCTTTAATGACAAAATGCTTTTAATAATCCCTTCCAGTATTAGCAATTTTGCTTTTCACAGCATTGACACTCTTAAGATTCAAGGAAGTATTAAAACTATTTTCCCTCCTCCATGACCTGTAGGCAGCATCCCAGGGCAAACTTGTACAAACTATTAGAAACTGCTCTACTTGCCCTTCATGACACCATCTTCTAAACATTTTCCCCTACCTCACTAAATACTCCTAAGCAATCATCTTTGACCTTTCTCCTTCCCTCTGAACATTAAATGTTGGTTTTTCTCAGAAATCTTTCTTACGCACATTTTCCTTCCCAAACCACAATCTCTCCTTGGCACCTTTGTCCGTAATCATAGCTTCAATTATACCGATGCAGAAAATTGCAAAATCTACATCTCTGACCCAGATTTTGCTCCTGAGCCCCAGGCCATCTATCCATGTGCCTTCTAGACAACTTCACTTGGATGTTTCATGAGCCTCGAAGTTCAGTGAATGGTTCCAAGCGGAGCTTATTATTATCCCTTCAGAACCTTCTTATCTCCCCTTGCAAGCTAATCAGTAAACAGCCCTCTAAGTTGCTCGGGACAAGAGGCACATCCTTGCGTCTCTCCTCCACATGGAATCAGTCGCCAGGTCTTGTCAATCATGCCTTTTAAACATCATTCAGATATGCCTTCCCGTCATCTCTGAGCGGCTGGTCCAAGCCACCATTATTACTGTCCTGGAGCTCATACTGCAGCCACAGCGATCTTACCCATAATTTAATTCTGAATTGTGCTTAAATTTTCTCTCTGAAAACCATTCAAAGACTTCCTATTCCTAGTATTTTATAATCGAAAATCCCTGGGAGGCCCTTGCAGGATTAGCCACTAACTCCCTCTCCCAGCCTCAGCTCATAACATCCGCCCACTTGAGTCCCATGTTCTGGTCTGTCACGGACCTCAAGTCGGCACAGCGTTTTGGTCACTGTGCATAAAAGACTGAAATATATTTATCGTCCTCTTGAACACCACCAGTGCCCACCGATGCTGGGCCAGTCCCAGACCTGCTCCCCTCTGGGAACATTCATCCCTGGGATACCCCTGGGAACACAGCCATCATGCATTAGAAGCCCGAGTTGCATGGTGAGCTCCCAGCCAACAGCCAGCATCAATCACCTGTCTTAAAAGTGAGCCCTCCTAGATTCTTCAGCTCCACGAAGCCCAGCTGAATTTACACGGGGCAGGAGAACTGCCCAGCTGATACCAGTAAACCTACAACATTATGAGGGATAATGAAATAATTGTTGTTGTTAAGCCACTAAGTTTGGGGCTGGTTTGTTACACAGTCAATTACAGGGAGCAAATGTCTAGATTTCATCTTATGTATATTCCAGCTCACAGGGACAGAATCTGTTTTATTTATTTACCACCATATTTCCAATGCTTACCAGGGTTTCTAGTCTGCCAGTAGGTGCCTAATTAATATTTATTGACTGATTTAACAAATAAATAAAAAGATTATTATTATCCTATTTCAATAAGGGCGGTACAGCCTAATGGTTAAAATCTGAGCTGTTGGGCTAGACTTCATGAGTTAAATCCTGCCTCTCCACTTACTGCCGAGTGATCAAAAAATGTTACATAAACTCTCTGTGCCTCAATTTGATTATCTCAGAGGGGGGCACTGTTGCTTTGAGGATTAAATGAGATCATACCTTCTCTCAATACATATAGTGAATGGCACATCAGAGCTGGCAGGGAATGTTATTTATTAGTAGTATTTATTTATTGAAATGATAAACTGTGAAACAAAGGAAAAGAAAAGCTTTTCTGAGTCCCCTTGCTAGTTGGCTGAACAGCTGGGGTTAGCAAGCTGCTTTCCTGACTCACTCTATTTCTTTTCCCCTTCACACTTGGCTAGTTCTTGTTCTTTTTTTATGTCACCGTAGAAATAGGTAGGTAGAAAACCAGTCTCTTGAAGACTTCCATAATCGAATTCCCAGAATCTGAGAATGTGTTAGGCTACACAGCAAAGGGGAATGATGATTGGAGATGGAAGTAAGGCTGCTCAGCGTCTGATTTTGACGTGGGGAGATTACTGTGGATTAATCAAGCATCCCAGTATGATTACAAGTGTCCCTTTTTTTTTTTTTAACAACATACAAACAGAGACCTTCAGAGCTGGGTAAAATTTTACAGTAAGTTAACAGCATGGTTAGAATTTCAGGAAGTCAGATTAAAAAGCAAAAGCAAGGGAGTACCAGGATGCTACAATTTGAGAAATGTGAGAGCAACGTCAGAAAGTCCTGACATGGCTGGATTCGAGGATGGATGGGCAAGAGCCGGGAACGCAGGTGGCCTCCAGAAGACAGACAAGGCAAGGAAGGGGGTTCCGTGCTAGAGCCTCCAAAGAGGAGTGCAGCCCTGCTGACACTTGATGTCAGCTCACTGAGACCAATTTCAGACTTCTGACCTCTAGACTGCAATAAATTGTGATGTTTTAACCACTAAGTTCGTAGTAATTTATTACAGCAGCAATAAGAAACGAACACATCACCCATCAAGTTTTTGTGAACTCATAAACCTGCAAGCAATTCCAAAAACCAAAATATGATACATTTTCTAAAGTGCTTCTTGAATTTATGGCATTTCGTTCAGATACTTCCATTTGGGGTCACTAAAATTCTTGTATCTTCCTTTATTAATATATTTCACGACTGAAAGTGATGATAATATTTTGATTTTCTGTTACTAATAGTGAAGTTCAAGAATGGAAAAAGGCACAGACAGGAAAATATTAGAAAAAAAAGTAAAGTTAATGATTCAAGGATTTTTGAGTGGCAATTCCCATCAGAAAGATCAGCACCTATGACCTTGACTCTCCTCTGGAGAAGATAATTTCACCTTCCCGACCCTCCAATGAGACAACAGAATTACTGAATTTATTGCAATTATAATAAATGCTCGCTGAATCTATACTGTATGGGTATATTCTTTTTAAAAAAACAGCTGAATACTTCTGCTAAGGCAGCTAACCCAATACACTGACTATTAAATTGATTTATGGCAACAAGATGCAGAGGCTGTCACACCTGTAAATGAAGTTTTAACCATATGTTGTGATGTGTTTATATGCTAATGTTTTCACAAATAGCAAAATCCTTTGATACTACCTGGTTGGCCATATTTTCTGAATTAATTCCAATAAAATGGAATAAAATTATAATATATGAAGTCTGCATTCTTTAGATAGTAACTAGAATACAAATGGATTTTTTGGTGTGGCCAACTCTTAAACCACTTGAGAACTCTCCAAATGGGGACATCCAAAAAGGAGAAATTACTTCACTTGAAACCATCTAGATATTTGTAATTTCTACAGAGCAAATATGAAAGTTATCCTCACAGTAAAATATTAGTGTCCATTTACTGCTTTGGGTATTCACCAGGGAATGAAAGAAGCAGAAAAAACAAATGTCTTGGAAGAAACAAGGGTATAATATCAACTGCTTTGAATTGAAGAGGTTACTATGGTATATTTTAAGCTTCTACACTCAAAGTGTAAAGTCACTGTATAAGACTGTGACCTAGTTTCTGGAAATCTTGCTATCCTTAGCTTACCCTGACAAACTTAAACAGTAACCAGAAAAGTCACATTTTAAGCAATCATACATTAACTACCAAGGGCTAAATAAATAAATACATAACAGGTTACATTATCTGTCTTTTCTATAAAAGTACAGGTTGCTGCTGGGGATTCAACTGTGTATTTCTTTTTCTCCTCCTACATAAATAACTTTGATCAGTGATAAATCATTTTGGAAGTGCCAATGTGATTGGAAAATAGAAATGGGAAGGTTCCCCTAAGGAGTATTTATGCTCGTTTCTGTATCTCTGTACTGTGCCTTTTTTGAGAGGTTAATGAGAGAAGGATAAAGAGGAAGATCGACCGGAACAAGACTATACTGCGTCTGTGACAGTGAAAGGCCAACGTGGACCCAGAGATTTGTCTGAAGGAAGGACAAAGGTAGCCAATTAAATGGGGGTCAGAATAGAACCTAGTCCTGTGAACTGGGTCAGAATTAGGAGCAAAGTTCAGAGAAAGGCTAGACTATGGCTCAGAAGCCACATGGGCCGTTCTCGACACCCTCTAGGTATCACAGATGACTAGCACGACAGCTTTGTTGGGAGTTCCTCAACAGGCTTAGAAGAAAGTACTGACCTTCTTCCCAATGCCCCTTTGCTGTGATTGGCACAGAAACTGGTGCAGACCTGGACCTGAAGTTAGAGTCCATCCCGCAGCAGAAGGTACGGTTATTTGAGAAGGACCAAAGATGCAGAAAGAAGGCAAGACATGATACGTCAGAGCTTTATGGCTTACAATGCACAGTTGGTATTTTCTCCAAGCTTCCATATGAAGACCTAGATGACATGCTCACAAAGCCTCCCAAATGAGGCCTTCCAATGGAACCTCGACTCATGTAAGTTTGTATTGATTCTTCTATTGACCTCCAAGATTGAGCCAAAATATTGCCTTCTATGCAATGAGTATGGCCAGGTGACTGTCACTAAGTCTGGCCAATGACAAGTGAGGGGGAATGACACATGCTCATTCCAGGATGTGTTTTCAGTGCAGACATGCCCATCTTCCTTACCTCCTCCTTCTTGCTGCTGGAAATGGGGACCTGGTGCTGAGTCACACTTGGTGATGCAGAAAGAGGCAAAGACTTTAGATGGTAGAGCCTGGGTCCCTAGATGACTCAGGAGATAGATGCATCATAGCAGCCCTCCACCAGCTACATCCAGGCCGTTATATGGGCTAAGTCACAGTTGTGGGGTCTCTACTACACAAAGCCAAATCTATATTGTAATTACCAGCATGAATTCAAAAATGGTAGGTAGTCTGATAGGACCAAAGGACAGGATGTCCAGGAGAGATCGCTGGAGTGAAGGGGTGAGACCGGAAAGTGAAGCCCTAGGAAGTCTGGACTGAGAAGGCTCATTTCTCTGCAGTGGGAAGCCACAGACCATTTTCTAAAGGACTAGGACATGACCAACTATGCACATTAGAAAGATAAGCCAAGTGTGTAGAACAGACGTCAGGAAGAAAGACTGGACACAAAAACAATGAACTCTTTTCTCGTAAGAGTCTGACATAAGCTTGTGACCACAAGAGGAAGAGCAGGAATGAGGAGAAATTGTCCAATTTGGAGACAGAACTGATGAAATTGTGCAAGTATTGAAATTAGTCAGAGATTAGCTAGAAGAAGACATAAATAATAATTGTAATCAAAGACAATCTTAAGTTAAGTAACAGGAAAGAAAGTACAGTTTCAGTGGTTGCAACCAGTAGGTTATAAGGATTCTTTTTTGAATCTGTTAAGTTCTAATCAAGTTTAAGGGACCCTTGGAAGCACAAGTGTGAAGTAACTGGAGTTAGAGCTACGCATCTATATTTGGTACTCTCCCAAATACAACAGCAAGGGAAGACTTGGTAGTAAACAAAATGGATGAGGAAGATCATGTAAAATGGAAATAAAAGCACAGAAAAACAGAATCGTTATATGACGTTCTTCTTTGAAATTACTTTGTTTTGTTCCTGCTCCAGGATACAGGATGAACAGAACGTAAGATTCGTATTATCTTGGAACACCAAATGGCCTGTGAAGTAATCTACCTATAGAATGACGGAACCATTGGATTTCTGGACCAACCCAGTTCGTCACATGCAAAGCGGACTTGCCCAGGGGGGCTTCACTAAGATGGTGGAAAGCTCCCCAATTCCAGGAGCCTAGGCCATAATCTGATGCCCTAAAATTTGTCAGTCATAACGAAGGCAGTCGAAAGGCTTCTTCCCTTCCCCTTCATTTCATCTTCTAACATTTCTTTCCATTTCTTTCTGCTTCAGAACCACTGGGACCCTGAGAGCTTTTCAAGATTCAGTCATATTGAGGTTCACTTAGCAAGATGCCATAACATATGGAAAAAATATATATATATATATATGTATAACTGAGTCACTTTGCTGTACAGAAGAAATTAACACAACATTATAAATCAACTACACTTCAATATAATTTTTAAAGAAAAGAATACATAGGAAGAAAAAATGTATGTCTTTAAATGCTAGTCACCTGCCTGGCTAACAGTTTATCACTTTTATTCACTCATTTATTTGTAAGGCACAATGTTTAAAAATTTAGAAGGTAACCGTCATTATCAGGGACATTATATTAAACGCTTTTCCCTAATTCATCAGAAATAACAGGAAACGCTCCCTAACTGAATGGGAGAGTTGCTGATAATTTCTCTGTTATTTCTGCAATCGATTCCAGGCCCTCCAACATCTGCATCTGAACTAAATCCTAACCACTGTCCCTGACCCTGCTCAGTTTCCTACCCCTCACTGTCTAGATTCCAGATTATCCCGCAGTTCCCTTCTCTGAAGTTGTAGCTCCTGCCAGCTTATAATTATTCAGTAATTCACATACTGTCTTAATCCAAGACCTGCATTTTTCAAATTCATCACCCTACATTAATAGTCAAAATTTTAATATTTTATTACATACTATATCAAAGGGTGTTAATATTCAATACCTTGTAAGATTCAATTAGACAATGAACCTGCCATCTCATTCATGTATTTTTTTTTTAAGTTTTGCATTCTTCATAGACATTACCACAATTCCACGTATGGAACTAAACCACAGTGTGACTTTTGTTTTGGTGTCCTGCTCTAGTTTTTATCTGACATTTACTTGACACCAACCTTTATCTGACAATTCCTTGTTTTGCTTCCCTTGAGTTCCTTTACAATTTTCTTCCAATAGAGTAAAACTACATCTCAAGGTAACAGAGGGGCAAATGTTTCCTACGTACAGCCATTATATTCAGGGATATGATTTGTTTCATGATATAGATGATTTCTTTCAACTTGGGTTAGTTTTTCAATGGCTTTACTAAAACTAGAATAAAAAGGTTTTTACAAACTCTGCTATAAAAATAATGCTTGCACAGAAATATCTCATTTAATACTCACAATGACCTATAGATTTAAACATCCAATTTTATAACTGATGATTCTAAAAATCAGAGAAATCAAGAAACTTATAGAGCATCTTCAAAATTGGCTCTCCCGATTGAACAATCAGTTTCCTTTCTATGCGTCTCAGAGTTCATTCTACTTTCTAGATATCAAGACATGATAAAAGAAAAGTTGTGATTTCTCCTAGTTTCAGATATAAACTCATCTGCCATTGTATTACAGGGAGAGTTTGGAAGTGTCAGCTAGATTGTGGTGCACAGCTCTTCAGTTTCAAGAAGTTAATTACTTAAAAGGAGAGAGGGGTTCACGGAAAGTTTACTCCCTAAGCCTCCAAAGGTCCAGCGTGGCCATGATTTAAGAATTAATTTATATCTCAAATCAGTGATTTAACTTGCGTCCCTTCTGTGAACTGATTATGTTCTTTGAATTTCACTAGAAAAATGTAACATTTAATGAGCCTACCATATTCAAGTACTGTGTTCGGTAAGGATAAGACTTCAATCTAACTATATTTACCACTAATACATGTTCATTGTAAAAAAAAATTTTTTTAAAGGAAAGAAAAGAAGAGATAAGTCAAATGGTAAAAGAAAATGAAAATCTCTCATAAGTGCATTACTGATGCAATGCAGCTCTCACTATAAGAAGATATCCTCAGTGTATACCTTCCGAAGACATGTGATCAATGCATATAGACATGTATTACACACACACACACACACACACACACAGTGTATTTTTATAAAAGGAATCACAGCATTTTTATACATAACATATGATAAAATACTTCTATCTCATTGTATATAAAATGACATATACTTTCACAACTGCACAGAAACCTGTCAAGTTGAGTTGCTATCATTTATTTAGCTAATTCATTATTGGTAACCACTATTTTTACCATTGAAAACAATGAACATCCTTTACTTATATCTTTGAGCATGTAAGTGAATATCCCAAGAATAAATTACTAGATGTGGAATTGCTAGTTTAGATGTCACATTTGGACACTTTGATATCCTTCCAACTGGGCATGAGAGCCTGTTTCACATGCCTCAACTCTGCATGGTTCCAATCTTTATAACGTTGTCAATTTGGCAAATTATTCATTTGTTTGCTGGATATACATATCTCTTCTTCTTATTGTATTTCCTGACCTTTAACAAAGCTTGCCTTTTTCTTATTAATTTGTAGGAGCACTTTACAAAGATTATACACTATGCATATTGATCATTTGTTAATTGCATATATTAAAAACATTTTCCAGATACGTTTTTTTTTTCACTTTTCAAATGAGTAACATAAGATTTTTGAGTCTTCTGCTGTCAAATCTATTGTTTCCCTTTGTGGCTCATGTTCTTTGGATACATGCTAAGACAGACCACCTCCATCCCTATACAATACATGGATTCTCCTAAATGTTCCTACAGTACACATAAGAGGTGGGGAGCTTATGTTATCTTTCTGAATAATTATCTAATTGTCCCCAAGTCATTAATAGACTAATGTAACTTCTCCCTTCACTAACTGAGCCACTTCCTTTTTCCTTAGAGTATAATCACACTTCTGTATTTTGAGTTTCTGGAGAGAAAAATAAAGCATTATTTCCTCTCATTTCTAGTCCAACCCCATGACCACCAGTGTAAAAAAACAAAAGTATATGTGTGCACTTTCACTTTCAAATATTTCTGAAAAGACTGTTCTTTGGATAAATTGATTTATTTTTACTTGTATTTGACAAATCTGTTACAAGAATAGATAAAAAGAATTTCTCTGTAATGTTTACTTTGCTTTTTCCATTATCCACATAAGATGCACTTTGCTTTCTGCTAAAAGTGGGGGGAAAGCAGGATTCCTACCAGAGGCAGTGAGAAAAAAGCAGGAGGATAATAGACTTTGAGCTCAACTTGGCACTGGCTTAAAAATGTCAATGAAATTCTCTGCCTGGGTTAATTTTCCAGGATCTGAAAGAGGAAGAACAACTGAGCCTCACTGAATATTTTGAGCCCTAAAGAGAAGCAATTTTCCCCAAATATAGTAATGTCAATAAGCTTTTCTGAAAGAGATCGATCAAACAAAATGTTTGAAGTTCCCAATTTGTAAGTTCTCGTTTCCATGACATTTTCAATTCAAGCTTTGAAGTTCCAGAGGCAGAAAATCTCCATAGACCAAGACCGCAGTTATCAAATATTTGGGGCTCATCAATGTATTACACTATTAAAAATGATCAAGGACCTGAAAAACCTTTCTTTACATGAGTTATACTTGTCCCTATTTACTGTATTTTAAATTAAAACAGAGGTGTTTGAAGTATTTACTTATCAATTGATTTAAAACAATAAGCCCATCACAAACTAATATTAACAACATATTTTGTGAAAAATAACTACATTGTCCAAAAGAATTAGAAGAGAAGCACTGCCTTCCATTTGTGAAAATCTCTTTAATGTTTTTTAAAAAAGACACTCTGTATGACAGACTCTAGGTCCATCCACGTCTCTACAAACAGCCCAAGTTCATTCCTTTGTATGGCTGAGTAATATTCCATTGTATATATGTGCCACATCTTCTTTATCCATTCATCTGTCAATGGGCATTTAGGTTGCTTCCATGTCCTGGCTATTGTAAATAGTGCTGCAATATACATTGGGGTACATGTGTATTTTCGAATTATGGTTTTCTCAGGGTATATGCCCAGTAGTGGGATTGCTGGGTCATATGGTAATTCTATTTTTAGTTTTTTAAGGAACCTCCAAGAGAAAAACAAATATCGTATATTAACACATGTATGTGGAATCCAGAAAAATGGTACAGATGAACCTAGTTCCAGGGCAGGAATAGTGATGTAGAGGTAGAGAAAAGATGTGTGGACATGGGGGCAGGAAGGGGAGGGGGGATGAATTGGGAGATTAGGATTGACATGTATACACTACCATGTGTAAAATAGCTAGTGGGAACCTGCTGTATAGCACAGGGAGCTCAGCCGGTGCTCTGTGATGACCTCGATGGGTGGGCTGGAGGTGGGAGGGAGGTCAAGAGTGAGGGGATACGGGGATGTATGTATACATAGAGCTGATTCACTTCGTTGTACAGCAGAAACTAACTCAACTTTGTAAAGCAATTATGCTCTAAAAAAAAAAAAAAAAGAAGCAGCAGCAGCTGGACATAAAAATAATAATAATAATAAAATAAAAGCCTAGAAACACCCCCTAGACAAAAGACAGCTGGTTCTCGCATTTTACTTTGGTGGACATATATTAAGAAAATCTGGGGACTTCCCTGGAAGACCAGTGGTTAAGACTTCGTCTTCCAATGCAGAGGGTGCGGGTTCAATCCCTGATTGGGGAGCTAAGATCCCACAGGCCTCACAGGCCTCACATACACATGTAGTTTTAAAAGTGGCAAGTATTTTGACAGGCTTTTCACATAATTGTGGATGCTGTTCTTTGAAACCACACTAAAAGTCGGCAAGAGGTAGTTTCTTAAAGGTTAGCTGTTATGTGGAATCTGAAACCGTATAAATGAACTTTTTAGTATTCTCTTCCATCAAAATCTACTAATATCAATATATCTTGGACTTTGAGTATATCTTTTACTCAGGCATAATTCTGCAATACTATGCATCGGTCGTTTGGAAAATATGTGTTCACTAAGTTAAGTAGTTCTGCCAGATGTTGCTACGGCTCATTATACATCAGAATGTTGCATTCCTCAATACTGCTGCTCATCTTTTCAGAGAAGCCTTTAATTATTGAGAAGGTGACAAACACACAGTGACAGATTCATGTTTTCCAAAATCCTGTGTTTAACTTAAAAGCTTGAATACTGCCATTGGCACCCCAAATTGTCAGTCGTTTGCCTTAACGTGACAGATCCACTTTTTTCTTTCTCCAAAAATGTTGGTGAAATTATCAAATCTAAATAACCCTAGGATGTCAATTCCTCCTTCAAGCAAAGACGCGGCCTATGAAGTAAGTAAACAAATAACTAAGTGCTTCATACATACTTTTCATTTTGTTTCACAGAATACAAAAAGATGTCTACTTAAGGATTCAGATTCAATAAAATCAACAACTGTTACTGCTTTATGAGAGACATTCTTGCACAAAAACCCTTCATTTTGTGATGTGACACTGATGAATACGTGACTTCTCAGTAGGGTCGGGGCCCGCAGTCCTGGTTCGTGGTAACGGATGCTTTTGTACCATCAGTTCAAAGCCGACAAAGCGGAAGACAATGTCTTGACATTATTATAAAATAATTCTGACTACAAGGACCTTCTTATACGGTCTCAAGAATCCCCAGGGTCTTCAGAGGACACTTGGAGAATCACTCAACTAGTACATGAGGCTTCTGGCCTAATACTGACTCCTGATCACACTGATCTTAAAATGAATGAGTGAATGGATATCAATTCCCCCCTGAATTTCCGTACCCACAGCGACATGAAGCAAAAGCTAATCCTAGAAAAGGGACACTTTATTGTGAAAGTGTCTGTAGTTAGCAATGCTATTGGAAGCGCATTTCGTCTCTGTTGGTGGGCATCAGGGGGTTGTCAGTACCAAGAAAAAGGAAGTAAAATTAAAGCGGAAAAGTACTAGAGGAATAAAGTAGCTCCTAAGATGAAGTTTTTAACTGAACAGAATCCAAGGAAAAGCTTTATTCTGTAAATGAGCAAATGAGTGAATAATGGACTGAAAGGAATTTTCTAAAAAAAAAAAAAAGTACAAGCTAGAAATCCCTGTTGGTTTTGTCCTGCCCCTCCCAGGATACTCGTGTCATATTGTTTCTCTTATAGGAATCTACCTTGTCAGAAAATATTTTTAAAGGTTTTAAGTACTTTTGAAGACATTCTCATGGCCTGTCTCTTTTCCAAGATGCTTCAGATTTTCTGTAACAATGACATGCGTTCCACTCTCTCTCCTGGTTTCTATGGCATTGCTTCCTTTAAAATGACATGATTAGTATAAAACTGGAAGATAAATAAGGTTTTTGGTAGGTGCCATAAAGCATCAAGCCCAGGGTACTGAGGAAATTAGGTTTCCGTTTTCTATTTCCAAGGTTATATGTCTCCCACTACTCACTCCCTGAAAAGAGATGAAAGAACGAAAACTTAGAAGGTGGGACAGAAACATGGAGAAAAAGGAAAAGGAAAAGGAGCAGAAGGAGAGGAAGAGGAAGAAGAAAAGCAAACAGGGCAGGACAGCCAGAAGACCCCTCTCTTATCACTTTCTCTTGCCTTTTCTGATGTCCTAAGATGTCCCCAGGATCACAAAGTACGTGAGGTGATAAGGATTTCACTTTGGGAATAACTTAAGAAGATTATGGTTTTTGTCAAAGGATGGGGGAAGGTACTTTTATTATACATCATGGCTTCATATCCTTTTCATTATTTGTTATTTTTGCTGGGGAGCAAGATGGAGTTCTTGATTTAACGGTGGGTTTTAACTTGAGAGTGGAGGTGCTCAGGTGTGTTTATATTCTATCTCTCATCATTGTTGCCTTCTCTATAGATTTCTATAGATCTGTGTCTTGCAATCATTCGAAGGAACTGGGCCCACTGAAATCTTCAAAGCTGGATCTGGTCCTACTGTAGAATCAATAAGAAGGAAGGGTCTCTAGATGTTTATTTAATACATGCATCTCCCAGGCAAGAAAGAAAGACCCACCATGATAACCCCATTTCTTCAATTATGAAAATTGACCCTGCTCAGCTATCAACCCAGGATACAGTAATTTACCTCCCTGAGTCTCAGTGACAGCACAGGGCACAACCTGACAGTCTCTTTCCTAAGCCCCTCGTTTCCTAAAGTATTTGCTTAAATTTGCTTTAAATTCAGACGTATATCAATTCAGTAAGCGTCCTCAGCAAGTGAAACATTAATCGCATATGGTTTCATGCTTCTAATTTTACTCTCCATGGGACAATATCTTTGCTCAAGGGATGCAGTATGGAAACACTTAAACTTGTGCCTTGAACTTAAAGCTTGGAGCTGTAAATATCTCTCAACAAAAAGGGAGCCATTTCCCTTTGATTTGTGGGATGCAGGGGTTCTTGGCAGTCCCGGTAATGCATAATCACTAATTCCAACTTAAGGAGTGTCTGCATCAGTGGTAAATTGGAAAATATCTGAAGATCCCAACAGCCAGTTCTCTGCAATATAAACAATCAATAATCAGCTTTACTAGAGTAATGGCCCCGCCCATGACCACTGCTTGGTTGCAAGGCTCAGGAACCATAAATATTCTCCTTTACACTAAAGACACAGTGACAGTAGATCTTCACACGAACACGGTGATTCTCTTTCAAGATTTCTACTCCCTGCGTATGAAGATAATGAGAAACAGGTCTGCGTTTACAGTTATTCAGTAAATATACGCTTACCGTCTACAGTTGCCTCGGCTCTGCACTTGGGGCTCTCGAATATGCAATGCAAGTGTAAAGCGCCTTCTATTCTTAAAGAAATTGCAATCTAGTCAGGGACAAATTGACATCTAGTGAATAAAGCCATCATTCACTGAGCATCTCCTATAACCAGGCACTTTGCCAGGCACCTGACCAATTTCAGAGTCAGAAGTTCTACACAAATCCTGGCTCTTTCTGTAAACAGCTGTGCTACCCTTAACAAAATCGCTTCATTTATCTGGGATGAGTTTCTCCTTATGTTAAAAATTGCTAAATATGTGATAGTAAATCTATTCTAGCTCTGACGAGCCTATAATTACACACTGTGACTAAAATAGTTCGGAAGTTCTAAAGACACAGGGGGCGGTGAGGATTACAATGGGCCAGGGTGCAAAGTGGATGAGAACTTGGTTTTGTGTTGAGGAAGTATCCAAGCTCATATATATATCTGTGTGTGTTACTGAAGTATGATTGACAGATAACAATTGTCTATACTTAGGTTACACGACGTTCTTGAACAGTCGGAGGAGAGCTGGCACAGCAAGCGCGCATTTGGAAACGGCTTTGGAGGTTCCTAAAGCCCCTCCCGAGACTGCAGAGCCCTTGGCTGCAGTTTCCTAACCCTTAGAACAGTGCCTGGTGCATAAGAAGCACTGAAGCTATTTTCAGAAGAAAGGGAAAAGAGGCAATACGGACTAGAGCAGAGAATTTATTCCCCAGAGACGTGAATATAGGAAGCCATAAACTAGGCAGAGCTGATAGGCGACGCTTTCCCAGCAAGAACGATCGAAACAAAGGTGGGGCATCTCTGTCCTGTAAACCAGAGTCAAACCCTAACAGCTTCCTCCCAGTAACGGCAGACGCTGTCTGCACGGTGACTCCACTTTGCCTGTGCCTGCTTCACCAGCTCTACTCTCCGAAACCCACCTCCTTGCACCCGCCTGCATGCATCGTCATCCTGGCTGAAAAGCTGAAATTCCCTTAAAGTCAGAGCTGGACTTGGGCTCCATTTTGGTCGGGGAGCTCTGATCTCAGCCTTCTCCCCGGGGTTCACGGCAGGGCGGGTGCCTGCTCCCCCCAAATCTCCCTGCAGCCTGCGGCCAAGCTTGCACCAGTGGCTTCTTTCCTCCCAGCCCCACATTTACACAAAATACAAGGCTGTTCCCCAGTTTCGCCCCTCACAAGGATCTCTGCATCTTCTAGACCCACGCATGACAGGCATGTAGGGACACACGGTATCCCATTTGCAAATCTTCAGTGTGTTTGCCTTTTTGTGTTATGTGCCGGCAGAAGATGACTCTAGGTTCCTCCCTTCAGAGGACCTGGCACAGAGGCACCGGACATACACCTGGAGAGCGCACGCTGATGACGGAAGAGCACAGGGCATCCAGCCGTATGACCGAAGCTTACCTGATAGGTCCCAAGTGTTACAGACTTTCATCTTTATCTGGGTGAGGCAAAATAAAAGGAGTAGCCGAGAAAAGAAAATGACTTAAATCATAATTAATACAAATGCAAATTATAATTAGAAAAAGGGGTAGTTTTCAATTTTTACCACTAGCTTTTAAATAAGAATACAGAAATCCAAAGAGAAAGCAGAGAGAAAATGAAAAATGAAAATTTAAACTTCATATAGTTTTATATTAGAGTCTGAGAACATGTTTTCCTGAAACACTTAAGGAAACAGTGAAGATTAAGAATGATAATCACTCAGTCTTCCTGAGGAGAAAAACCGGTCCAAAGCCCAGAAGTGCAAATCCCTACAAAACTACAAAAAGAGAGCCTATCAACTGTAGATAACTTCATCTTCATTTCAATATTTGATATTATAGAGGACCTAACAAGATACGCAGCTCACAGCCACTTAGTGGAATAAATCCTGAGTAGATTCCAAAGTAAATTTGTCAAAAGCAAACCAACTTCCATGATGCTGATTTCCATTCTATGGTTTATACGTTTGAAGACAGTGATATTACCACTAAAGTATGAAACTGAAAGAGAGGTAACCTGATTACATCATAAAAAATTGTTTACTAAAAATTGGGTGAAGTTGAACAAACATCATATTTCATTATGAATACATGTATTAATTTCATATATTACATGTAAAAAAGTGAACTGTACTCAGGAAGAAAACTTGCATTTTTTGAGCACTTTCTATACACCTACCATGTTATTTTTATAGAGACGATATCACCTTAGTCAAATTTCACAGGCAAAGTTACTGAGGCCAAGAGAGATCACATGGCTAACAGTGACAGAGTTAGGATTCCTAACCAAACACAAGAATAATGAGAGAAAAAAAAAGTAAAAACAAACAAGAAAGATCAGGGAGCATCAGAGACCTACTGAATGTACGTTCATCCACACGATGGCATTTTTCAAAACTCAGTGTAATGTTGGAATGTATTCAATATAAAATGGCATAAATTATCTCAAATATAAGCCTCTACCATCATCAAAATTAGCTAGAAATTATTACCATTTCACCTAGTAGGCCTCAATTCTCTCTGTTTTTTTAGTAAAACAATTTGGAATTCAGTCATGTATGGTAAGAAAAATAAACCAGAGAACAAACTCGTGCACTGTGAGAAGGGCTGAGTTCCTTACACAGAAAACAAGGCTGGTTTATGTGCCGCCCCGGGGCAGAGGAAGTCATATCCTGATCAGGAAGCAGAGACCTTTCCGTCCCTTCCTGAAAGGGCTGATTAAAAGAAAGGATGTGTAAATTACAGCAGGACAAAATTGAGCTAGACAGAAGGCAGAACTTCCCAACAAGAGTTATTGGGTGATGAAACAGACTATCAAGAAAGGCCTTGAAATCTCTCTCCCTAGAAAGCATCCCTGAAATCTGACAAGTAACTGCCTTTGCTATGTAGCATGACATCCATCCTGGGGTTCCGAGGTCGTGATGTTTTACAGCTGGACTTCATTTCTCTTATCATATTTCTAATAATGCAAAGAAGCTTCCTAATCGCTCCATTTTACAAAGTTGTTTGGTTTTAACCGTTCCCCCAAGTACACCCTGTCCCTAACCCATTCAGAATACGTAAAAATCCTAATGAGATACATAGGATAAGAATCAAGAGGCCTTAGGGTCTTGGGTGGGATGCTACTTCTTTGAATGACACGGGACTCTAAGTCTGTTATCACTCACCCAAGAAGAAAGAGAGAGCAGAGTGGGTTTTTTCACGTAGAAAGCAGAGCTCACTCCTTGGACACAGATTAAACCCAGCAGCATAAACAAGCCCTGAGTATATGATGCCACCGTAATTATTACCTGGAAATAAAGGCAATAGCTGAGTTTGGGGATAACAGTGGGAGGCACACCTCCCTAAAGGATCTGTGTACTAACTCCACATGCCTGCTACCATCTGCGTGGTAAAATACCCCCATTTCCTGTGTAGACACCTGCTTTTGTCCATGAGAGAAACGAATCAGGCATAACATAAACTTTTAGAAAATTGACAATCCTGATATTATGGGTTTTTAAGTAGCTTTTTTTTTTTTTTCTACCAAAGAAGATCATATTCCCGCCATGGCAACGAGGACAGATCAAAAGATGAGCAAACTGAATTAAAATAATACCTTTTTTAAAAGTTTTAAAAGATGACCAAATTAAATTGCATGTTTCTCTCCACCCTGGCTTTCAAGGTGGAGGTGATTCATGCAGCCGATGACCTGTCTCCAGGGAGAACTTTCATCCTCACAGCCAGGAACTGACCCTGCCTCAGCCTTGGAGCTGGAGAGAAACATGGCGGCCCAAGGCCAGGCCTGCCAGCCTGTGATCCCCTGGGTCTCACAACAAAGACTGCGTAAGTCAAAGACAGCAGATGCCTCGTTCAGAAAAGAGTTTCTGCACCAAGTCAGGGACAAAGTTTGAAGGTCCTGATTTAAAACTTCATGACAGCATCAGTCACCTTATTTATACAGACAATACACAACCCACAGACCACAAGGCCCTGTGCGCTAAGAACCCAGCCTGACTTTTCTCGGAACATCTCTAGTGGTACTGAACAGGTGACCGCCCTCAAAAAACAGACAAATCCAGATGCAATCAAATGAAGCTATTCTGTCATCCTAAAGCGGTTCTGTGCGTGTGCAAATAGTATTTGCTCCTTCCCAGTGAATATTTTGGTGGACATTTTGCTCTGATGAAGCTGCGTTAGGGGGATAAGATCTTGGCGTTGCCTTTTGGTTTACCTTCCAGCCTGATGTGCCTGCGGATCTCGAATATGCATGTTAAACCAGGGCTTAACGCTTTCTTTCCCGCTGAATCCCAGCTGCTTGGCCAGCTCTCTGCTTGCCTCCTGAGAGAGCTCACACATCTCGTCTTTTCTTGTTCAGGCCCTTCCTCTTCCCTTGCTGGAGAAGATTATCAAGAGACACGGCCACCGGGTGAGCCTCCAGCTGCACCCATAGAAGGAGCCGCACCTTATGCCCACCCCCGTCCTTGGCCTGTACCTCCCACTGTGCTTCCAGCCCAGAAGCCCTTCAAGGACGCAGCCTTGCGAGGACGATGCGGGGCTGGGACCATCTGCAGGGTGCATGTGGTTAAACCCAGGAGAGCTTCTTTTGCTTTTTTTAATTTTTAATTTCTTTCTATTTTTTTTTATACAGCAGGTTCTTATTAGTTATATCTTTTATACACATCAGTGTATACGTATCAATCCCAATCTCCCAGTTCATCCCACCACCACCACCCGCCCACCACTTTCCCCCCTTGGTGTCCACACATTTGCTCTCTATATCTGTGTCTCTATTGCTGCCCTGCAAACTGGTTCATCTGTACCATTTGTCTAGGTTCCACATATATGCGTTAATATACGATATTTGTTTTTCTCTTTCTGACTTGCTTCACTCTGTATGAGTCTCTAGATGCATCCACGTCTCTACAAATGACCCAATTTCGTTCCTCTTTATGGCTAAGTAATATTCCATTGTATATATGTGCCGCATCTTTTTTATCCATTCGTCTGTCGATGGGCATTTAGGTTGCTTCCATGTCCTGGCTATTGTAAATAGTGCTGCAATGAACATTGTGGTACATGACTCTTTTTGAATTATGGTTTTCTCAGGGTATATGCCCAGTAGTGGGAATGCTGGGTCATATGGTAGCTCTAATTTTAGATTTTTAAGGAACCTCCATACTGTTCTCCATAGTGGCTGTATCAATTTACAATCCCACCAACAGTGCAGGAGGTTTCCCTTTTCTCCACACCCTCTCCAGCATTTGTTGTTTGTATATTTTCTGATGATGCCCATTCTGACCAGTGTGAGGTGATACCTCACTGTAGTTTTGATCTGCATTTCTCTAATAATTAGTGATGTTGAGCAGCTTTTCATGTGCCTCGTGGCCATCTGTATGCCTTCTTTGGAGAAATGTCTATTTAGGTCTTCTGCCCATTTTTGGATTGGGTTGTTTGTTTTTTTAATACTGAGCTGCATGAGCTGTTTATATATTTTGGAGGTTAATCCTTTGTCCATTGATTCGTTTGAAAATACTTTCTCCCATTCTGAGGATTGTCGTTTGGTCTTGTTTGTAGTTTCCTTTGCTTTGCAAAAGATTTTAAGTTTCATTAGGTCCCATTAGTTTATTTCTGTTTTTATTTCCATTTCTCTAGGAGGTGGATCAAAAAAGATCTTGCTGTGATTTATGTCAAAGAGTGTTCTTCCTATGTTTTCCTCTAAGAGTTTTATAGTGTCCAGTCTTACATTTAGGTCTTTAATCCATTTTGAGTTTATTTTTGTGTATGGTGTTAGGGAGTGTTCTAATTTCATTTACATGCATGTAGCTGTCCAGTTTTCCTAGCACCACTTATTGAAGAGACTGTCTTTTCTCCACTGTATACCCTTGCCTCCTTTGTCAGAGATTAGTTGACCATAGGTGCATGGGTTTATCTCTGGGCTTTCTATCCTGTTCCATTGATCTATGTTTCTGTTTTTGTGGCAGTAACATATTGTCTTGATGACTGTAGCTTTGTAGTATAGTCTGAAGTCAGGGAGTCTAATTCCTACAGCTCCATTATTTTCCCTCAAAATTACTTTGGCTATTCAGGGTCCTTTGTGTCTCTACACAAATTGTAAAATTTTTTGTCCTAGTTCCGTAAAAAATGCCATTGGTAATTTGATAGGGATTGCATTGAATCTGTAGATTGCTTTGGGTAGTATAGTCATTTTCACAATGTTGATTCTTCCAATCCAAGAACATGGTATATCTCTCCATCTGTTTGTATCATCTTTAATTTCTTTCTTCTGTGTCTTATAGTTTTCTGCATACAGCTCTTTTGTCTCCCTAAGTAGGTTTATTCTTAGGTATTTTATTATTTTTGTTACAATGGTAAATGGGAGTGTTTCCTTAATTTCTCTTTCAGATTTTTCATCATTAGTGTATAGGAATGCACGAGATTTCTGTGCATTAATTTGGTATCCTGCAACTTTATCAAATTCATTGATTAGCTCTAGTAGCTTTCCGGTGGCATTTTTAGGAGGCTCTATGTATAGTATCATGTCATCTGCAAACAGTGACAGTTTTACTTCTTCTTTTCCAATTTGTACTCCTTTTATTTCTTTTTCTTCTCTGATTGCCATGGCTAGGACTTCCAAAACTACGTTGAATAAGAGTGGTGAGAGGGGACATCCTTGGCTTGTTCCTGATCTTAGAGGAAATGCTTTCAGTTTTCACCATTGAGAATGACGTTTGCTGTGGTTTTGTCATATATGGCCTTTATTACGTTGAGGTAGGTTCTCTCTATGCTCACTTTCTGGAGAGTTTTTATCGTAAATGGGTGTTGAATTTTGTCAAAACCTTTTTCTGCATCTATTGAGATGATCATATGCTTTTTATTCTTCAGTTTGTTAATATGGTGTATCACACTGATTGATTTGCGTATATTGAAGAATCCTTGCATCCCTCGGATAAATCCCACTTGATCATGGTGCATGATCCTTTTAATGTGTTGTTGGATTCTGTTTGTTAGCATTTTGTTGAGGATTTTTGCACCTATATTCATCAGTGATGTTGGTCTATAATTTTCTTCTTTTGTAGTGTCTTTGTCTGGTTTTGGTATCAGGGTGATGATTTGATACCATCATAGAATGAGTTTGGGAATGTTCCATCCTCTGCAACTTTTTGGCAGAGTTTGAGAAGGACCGGTGTTAGCTCTTCTCTAAATGTTTGATAGAATTCACCTGTGAAGCCATCTGGTTGTGGACTTTTTTTTGTTGAAAGATTTTTAATCACAGTTTCAATTTCATTACTTGTGATTGGTCTGTTCATATTTTCTGTTTCTTCCTGGTCCAGTCTTAGAAGGTTATACCTTTCTAAGAATTTGCCCATATCTTCCAGGTTGTCCATTTTATTGGCATAGAGTTGCTTGTAGTAGTCTCTTAGGATGCTTTGTATTTCTGCGGTGTCTGTTGTAACTTCTCTTCTTTCATTTCTAACTTTATTGATTTGAGTCCTCTCCCTCTTTTTCTTGATGAGTCCAGCTAATGGTTTATCAGTTTTGTTTATCTTCTCAAAGAACCAGCTTTTAGTTTTATTGATCTTTGCTACTGTTTTCTTTGTTTCTATTTCATTTATTTCTGCTCTGATCTTTATGATTTCCTTCCCTCTACTAACTTTGGGTTTTGTTTGTTCTTCTTTCTCTAGTTCCTTTATGTGTAAGGTAAAATTGTTTATTTGAGATGTTTCTTGTTTCTTGAGGTAGGCTTTTATTGCTATAAACTTCTCTCTTAGAACTGCTTTTGCTGCATCCCATAGGTTTTGGATCGTCGTGTTTTCATTGTAATTTGTCTCTAGGTATTTTTTGATTTCCTCTTTGATTTCTTCAGTGATCTCTTGGTTATTTAGTAACATATTGTTTACCCTCCATGCGTTTGAGTTTTTTACGTTTCTTTTCCCTGTAATTGATTTCCAATCTCTTAGCGTTGTGGTCAGAAAAGATGTTTGATATGATTTCAATTTTCTTGAATTTACTGAGGCTTGATTTGTGACCCAAGATGTGCTCTATCCTGGAGAATGTTCCGTGTGCACTTGAGAAGAAAGTGTAATCTGCTGGTTTTGGATGGAATGTCCTATAAATATCAATTAAATTTATCTGGTCTATTGTGTCATTTAAAGCTTGTGTTTCCTTATTAATTTTCTGTTTTGATGATCTGTCCATTGGTGTGAGGTGTTAAAGTCCCCCACTATTATTGTGTTACTGTTGATTTCCTCTTTCATAGCTATTAACAGTTGCCTTGAAGTGCTCCTATGTTGGGTGCAATTATATATTTATAATTGTTATATCTTCTTCTTGGATTGATCCCTTGATCATTATGTAGTGGCCTTCCCTCTCTCTTGTAATATTCTTTATTTTAAAGTCTATTTTATCTGATATGAGTATTGCTACTCCAGCTTTCAAAAGATATTCCATGGAATATCTTTTAATATCCAAAAGATATTCCATGGAATAGCTTTTTCCATGCCTTCACTTTCAGTCTGTATGCATCCCTAGGTCTGATGTGGGTCTCTTGTAGACAGCATATATATGGTTCTTGTTTTTTTATCCATTCAGCAAGCCTGTATCTTTTGGTTAGAGCATTTAATCCATTCACGTTTAAGGTAATTATCAATATGTATGTTCCTATTACCATTTTCTTAATTGTTATGGGGTTTTTTTGTAGGTCCTTTTCTTCTCTTGTGTTTTCCACTTAGAGAAGTTTCTTTAGCATTTGTTGTAGAGCTGGTTTGGTGGTGCTGAATTCTCTTAGCTTTTGCTTGTCTGTAAAGCTTTTGATTTCTCTGTCGAATCTGAATGAGATCCTTGCCAGGTAGAGTAATCTTGGTTGTAGGCTCTTCCCTTTCATCACTTTAAATATATCATGCCACTCCCTTCTGGCTTGTAGAGCCTCTGCTGAGAGATCAGCTGTTAACTTTATGGGAGTTCCCTTGTATGTTATTGGTCATTTTTCCCATGTTGCTTTCAATAATTTTTCTTTGTCTTTAATTTTTGTCAATGTGATTGCTATGTGTCCCGCCATGTTTCTCCTTGGGTTTATCCTGCCTGGGACTCTCTTTGCTTCCTGGATTTGGGTGGCTATTTCCTTTCCCATGTTAGGGAAGTTTTCGACTATAATCTCTTCAAATATTTTCTTGGGTCCTTTCTCTCTCTCTTCTTCTTCTGGGACCCCTATAATGTGAATGTTGTTGCATTTAATGTTGAACCAGAGGTCTCTTAGGCCATCTTCATTTCTTTTCATTCTTTTTTCTTTATTTTCTTCCACAGCAGTGAATTCCACCATTCTGTCTTCCAGGTCACTTATCCGTTCTTCTGCCTCAGTTATTCTGCTATTGATTCCTTCTAGTGTATTTTTCATTTCAGTTATTGTATTGTTCATCTCTGTTTGTTTGTTCTTTAATTCTTCTAGGTCTTTGTTAAACAATTCTTGCATCTTCTTGATCTTTCCCTCCATTCTTTTTCCGAGGTCCTTGATCATCTTCACTATCATTATTCTGAATTCTTTTTCTGGAAGGTTGCCTATCTCCACTTCATTTAGTTGTTTTTCTGGGGTTTTATCTTGTTCCTTCAACTGATACAAAGTCCTCTGCATTTTCCTTTTGTCTGTCTTTCTGTGATTGTGGTTTTCCTCCCACAGGCCGCAGAACTGTAGTTCTTCTTGCTTATGCTGTCTGCCCTCTGGTCTAGGAGAGCTTCAATATAAATGTTCCAGATTCTGCCAGGTGGGGAAGAGATCTACTCCCCTCCAGGCTGCCCAGCACAAGCCTCATATGTGAGTCCCTTGCTTATTAAATCTGAACCTACTGATCTGAAGCGTCTGCCTCTTTCTTTGGTCTCTCCTTGCCCCACCCCTTACAGGAACCAATTTGTGAACCAGCTTCCCTGCCAGTGATACTCTTTCCCCAACCCTTCACCTCTCAGGCTTGCCTCTCTCTGCCTGGTCTCAGCTCAGATCTCACCCACTCCAAGAGCACACCTATTTCTCCAGCCAGTTTTCCCATCATATGGGGATTCCCTTTCACACACAGACCCCAACCTATAATTGTGTCTCTCCTGTGTGTGGATTTGGTATCACTCACCCCATCCTAATGCTCCAGGAGGATGTACACCTCCCCAGGATTCCTTGCCATGAACCTCTGTGCTTACAACCACTCTTCACGGGAGATGGACGATACCAGATTCCGTTAAGCCCATGTGAAGCCAAACCATGTGCACATTATGCACAGACACACACAACAGCCATAAAGAAAAGGGAGGTCTTTTCTTTATCTCCTTTCCCAGTAAGAAGACTGGCAAAACATGAATGGAAAATAACCTAGGACGACACAACTCACAAGAATGATTGCTTCCTCGGCACTTCAAAGGAGCTTAATGCCCTTCAGTGCTTTAAACTTTTCACATTTAGGGGACATTTATTAAAGAAAGAAAATAAAATAAAATGCTTTGTCCTTCAGCTGTGCCATCATGAAATTGAATTTATAGGAATAAGCATTTTCTTCTCCTTTCAACTCTTTCAGTAGAGTTTAAAGAAATGTCAGTTTCTTATCCTTTCAAGTCTAAGGTGTTTTATCATCATAGGTAATTATAAACATTTCAAAGCTGGGTGAAATACCTTAACCTCTAGCAGCCTCGCAAAGTAAATAGAGAGCTATTGCCCAAACTAGCTCAAATCAAACAAAGAGTCAATTCTCATTATTCGCTAATTTTGTATTTGTAACCTCGCCTACTCACTCAGATTTATTTATAACCCCCTAATCAATACCGGCAGCCCCTTTGCAGTCATTCACGGGTGTGCCGAGTGATCGCCCAATACACAGGTTGCTCAGCTGTGGTCAAACAAGACAAGAATGTCTCTTGCTTCAGTCCTCATACTATAAACAAGTGTCTCTTTCCCAGTTTACGTAGTGCCACGTTTTTTGCAATTTTGTGCTTTTTGTTAGTGCTTTTGCTGTTTAAAATGGCCCCCAAGCTTAGTGCTGAAGTCTTGTGCTCCTAAGAGCAAGACGGCATTCGTTTGGCTAAAGAGACACCAACCTATTCTGAGATTGTCTTGAAGAGTTATACCTAATAACGTTTAACCAAACATTGGCTTTTTCCCTTCCTACTCATTGCATGACTATTTGAAAATACAGCTTTTGTGGAATTTTGAAAACCACAGAGAATCACTGGGATAAGAGAAATATATTTCCAAATAATGATATAAACAATACAAACAGCAAAGACTGAACATTAGAATGAGGAAAACAGAGGAGCAGGTAGGTAAATGTGAGCAATGACATAAATAATATTAGATATTAGGTTTGTGCATTCCACTTTCCTGACTCTTATTTCATCTTTGCTCAGGTGTGAGTTCTAGGCTGCTGGCCACGAGTTTAATGTTAGGGCATCAACAATATATATTAAATAAGGCAACTGAAACAGAGACACACATCAAAGTCACGAATTGATTAGTTGATGAAAATGTTGTGACCAGAGGCTCTATACTTCCCGGGAGCAATGGTCAGTATTCTCTAATTCAGTGTTCACAGCGATTGTATAGAACAACTACAGTGAATAACGAAAATCAACTGTACTTTTGTGGAAAGAGTGTTAAACTCTTCTGAAGAGTCATATGACATGAGTAATCTCACCAGCACCTCTATCATCAGAAAGCATTCAAATCCATCTCCCTGAATTTCATCAGAAAAAAAGATTATTTCATGAACTGCACCTTCTCTCAGCCAGAAATGTTATCATTCATGTGATTGCCTAGTCAGTTGTTCTTTCATTTTCTGAGGCTAAGGATCTCCATTATCACCAAGAAAAAGGAAATGTTAACAGTGAAAACATAAAATCCCGAACTCTCCAGGGCTCTCTTTCTTTATTCAAATACTTAATATTTTTTTCTACTTAATATTTTTACCCTATTTGATCATTAGTGATGTATCTGGTAAAACATAGGTGAAGCCTCAACCGGGCTGATTTTTAGGGTTAAGATCCTAGAAATGAAGCTTATGGTGATCTTCACATTCAAAATTCAAAAGCCATATGCCTAAGATGAAATATCAAAGAGATATAAAAAATCCAACTACGTTGGCAACATAAAGAAGGAGATGGCAAAGATGAAGGTGGTGAATACAGTCGTCCCTTGGAATCCAAGGGGAATTGGTCCTTGGATACCAAAATCTCAGGATGCTCAAGTCCTTTATATAAAATCCATAGTATTTACATATAACCTATGCACATCCTCCCGTATAGTTCAAATCATCTCTACATTATTTATAATACTTAATACAATGTAAATTCTATGCAAATAGTTGTAAATACAATGCAAATGCTATGTAAATAGTTGCCCCCACGAGGCAAATTCAAGTTTTGTTTTTGGGAACTTTCTGGAATTCTTTTTCCAAATATGTTTGATCCGTGGTTGGTTGAATCTATGGACCTGGAAACTGCAGATACAAGGGGTCAACTGTGTATAGGTTTTACAGAACTGTTGCAAAGAGCAAAGAAAAGCAACTTGTAATTAAATACAAGGTGAAATAAGAGTCAGCAATGTGGCATGACTCTTTGGAACAAACCAGATATCTAATATTATTTAAGTTATTGCTCACATTTACCACCTGCTCATCTGTTCTCCTCATTCTAATGCTCAGCCTTTGCTGTTTGTATTGTTTTTCTCATCCCTTATAAATATGTTTCTCTTAGCCCTGTGAGTCTCTGTGGTTTTCAAAATTCCACAAAAGCCATTCAATGACTAGGAAGGGAAAAGGCACGTGTTTGGTTAAGCATTATTAGGTATAGCTGTTCAAGACAATCTCAGCATTGGTTAGTGTTGTCTTTAGCCAAGCAAATGATATGTAATTTCTTTTAGTTGCACGATATTAGTAAAAATTAAAAAAGGACAGCTTCATGAAAAATTTGATGGGTGGCCTACTTTCAAATGTTAACATTTGAAATGTTACATTAAATAAATTCTAAATAAGAGCAGAAGTCAACGAAACAGCTATCTAGAAAGAAATAATAAAGAAAATGGAGGAGGGAAAATCCTCTAAGTAATAATGGCTAAGAATTTTCCAGATCTGAAAGGGGAGTCTGTTTTCAAATTGAACATTGAGTAGGATGGGGAAATAAATGCCCATCTGGGAAAATCACTATGAAATTTTTTTTAGGAGACTAAAGAAAAAGAAAATCCCAGAAGCTTCCAAACAGGAAATAGTAAATGCACAAAAGAACAAGGACACAACATGTTATAATAGAACATATGTAGGATTCCTTCTGCGTTCTAAGAAAATGTGATTTTTATCCTAGAAATCAGTATCCAGCAAGGCTTATATATCTATGTATGCGTGCATATATATACATATATATATATATACATATACAGAGAGAGAGACAATGAAGTTATGAAGTTTCATTATTTTAGAAAATTGTTTTAAAATAATTATTATAAATGATAAAGAAAAATGGATTTAGCGTATGAAGAAATAAGCCAAGAGTTAGAAACACAAACGGTCAACCACAGAAAGACGGTGCTATCCCTGCATAGGAGGATTCAGACCAGTCAGTCCAGACTGCATGAGGAAGATGGAAGCAAGTCTCTGGAAAACTAGAATTCAAGAACTAGATACAAAATAGGAAGAGCCTACAGAGATATTAAGGCCACATCATGCAAGAGGAAATATGGGAAATTCAAATATCCAGGAAAGAAAAAACAGTCTGCAATGAAAAATACTCAAATAGCTATAGATAATTAAGTAAATAATACTTATTTAATTTCCAGCTTTCAGAATAAACGTATATACAAAGTATATGTATGTAAGGCCAATTATAAACACAGAGGAGAATGTAAATATTCTCAATTTGGATTCAATAATGTTATCACCTCATAAGGTAGCCAGTTGCAAGAGAATGTCTGTAACTGTTGAAATAAGAGGTATGGTTCTGAGTATACTGATACAAGTTATAATGAAAAACAGAGCAATATAAAATTGATGGTATGATCATGTTACGAATATAGAGTTAACCACTAGCAGAATAACAGAGATGGTTAAAAGTGGCCATCTCTAGAGAAAGACTAGACATGTAAGGAGAGAGACGTAAATTGTTCTCCACTCTGTCTTTCTATGTGATTAGAAGTTTTAAATGTGTGCAGATGTACTGGAGGGGAAAAATTCCAAAAAAAAAAATCTTTGAAACAATACTTGAAAAATAATCCTATGCAAAATTGAAAGGAACAATAATAAACTTAGGCAAAAAATTAAGTAGGTTTTGATGGGCAGAGGGGTCGCAGTTACTGTAGACATTAATAATCTTCTCCAACATACTGTTCTCCTCCTCTGGACCCAAGGACAGTTAGTCTCCACTGCCTTGGAGCTGGACACAGCCATGTGAATAGCTCCACCCAGTGAAACGGATGCTGAAGTGGCCTGGTCCCCGTCTGGCCACAGCATTTAACTGCTCGATGGGCAACTCCCTAGCCCCATATTCCTCTCCCACACTGATCTTGACTAAATAACTTATGCAACTCAATGGGGGAAAAAATACCAAGATGGAAATGAAATTTGGGTACAAGATTGTAATAAACAATTTGTGAAAAAAGAAACATAAATGTGTAACAAACATGAAAACTTGTTTTATATAACAAAAAGGATCTTCTGGTGATGAAATATATAAGGATGTTTAAAAATAATAACACTGATGCTGAGGTTCTGTGAGATTAGACTTTTTATAGACTGTTGCTAGGACTATAAATTGGTATGGCTTTCCTTAGTGTTTACCAGAAATACTTAAATAAATGCTTCATGGCCTTTTATCCAGTGATAATACTTCAGTCATCAGAAATGAGGGAAAATACATATGCAGAAGATTTGTAATTGCAGCAATATTTTATAATGGATAAAAGAAGGATTCAAAAAAAATCTGTAAAAATAGAAGACGAGGGCTTCCTTGGTGGCGCAGTGGTTGAGGGTCCGCCTGCCGATGCAGGGGACGCGGGTTCGTGCCCCGGTCCGGGAAGATCCCACATGCCGCAGAGCGGCTGGGCCCGTGAGCCATGGCTGCTGAGCCTGCGCGTCCGGAGCCTGTGCTCCGCAACGGGAGAGGCCACAACAGTGAGAGGCCCGCGTACCGCAAAAAAAAAAAAAAAAAAAAAGACGATTAATTAATCTAGGGGATAAATATTACTAACCGATGAAAATTAAGTTTATAAATGGCTTTACTGCCATCCAAAAATGTTTCAGGTATGACATTATGTACAAAAGAACGCTGGTAAATATTAACAAGTGATTATTTTTTGAGTAAAATTAATGTTGATTTTTATTTTCTTTTGTGTTTTCCAAGTTTTCCACCTAATAAGTACTTTTATAATTAGGAAAATTTTTCTAATCAGAACTTTAGAAAGTTTTTATGTTAATTTTGGAGGAAGATTTAAATAAATGTGTCCTGAATTAGATTCACCTGAGAAACATTATGATGTACAAACACCTTGAGAAAACTTAGAGCTAAATAAAAATGAATGGAAATAAGGACAAATATGATTACAGAGTGCTTTGAAACCTGAATTTGCCAAAGAGAATTAAAAGTAAATGGAAAGCTGATTCAAACGTTGAGGTTTTTAAATCAAAACAAAAAATTATTATGACATATATTAATATCCATTTAAACACAAGTGTAAGTACAGCCAAAAAAAAAAGAAAGAAAAGAGAAGCAGAAGTCATCCCTTAAAAGAGAACAGGGTCTGTGTTCCATGGAGTCCTTTAGAAAAATCTGTTTGTTTAGTCCACCTTTGTCTGTCCTGTAGGACCAGAACTACATTACATACACCCTAGTGGTACATCAGCATCTTTAGTTCTGAAAAATGGCTTTTTCGGACTTTCCTTTGCCTTTAGGAGTAGAGTAAGGAATGAGACCAAGCCAATGTTAGGAAAATATTTAATTTGTTTAAAGTATTAACATAAAAAATTAACACTGAAGTTCTGCCTATGTAATTGTTTTATGTTCATCCAGGTAACATTTTTCTATTCTCCAAAAGATATTAAAATAGAAACAGATGACTAGAGACTTAAAGAAACTGAATGAAATACATTTTGTAAAACTGTTATCTCGAAAGTTAAAATCTTTCCATTTTAATGATCATGGAAAGGCACTTCAGGGCCACATTAAGTTCAGAGTTCCACAAAATGTAGTTGTTAAAGATTTATAAATTCCCTGATGTTTGGCCAAAAATCCACAGTGCATGCCATCCTCCATAAGGCAAACTGAAAGTATTCGTTGATGAAATTAACAATTTAGTATTGTATTTAGCATTCCAGCTTAAATCAGATTTATACCATAGATAGCTGGATATTTGGCTTTAGAGAGACCACATAACTAGTTTTTAAGACAAACTGAGGATGAAACTATAAGTTAATAAAACCACAAGCATCTGAATTTCTTTACCTTTATTGCATATGAACTGCATTCTCTGGTTTTAATATTCTATTTGTGAACATATATGGATTGTTACACTAAGTTATCTTCAAAGGGACATTCGAAACCCAAGTCATAATCATAACCCATTACTTAAGCCTTGATATAGGTTAAGAATAGGCAAACCAGCAGTCCATTTAAGTGACATTAGCGCTGTAATGCAAGCCAGAAACATAACACAATCCTTTATTTATCCCTCTGGGCTCAGTGAACCTTCAGAGTCTGATATCCTCTTTATTGATCTGAGACCACAGTGACACACAACCACAATTTATAGGGACAGCATCACTCAGGAAACAAGTACCTTGCAGAACTTACATTCCTTTGCCTGTAATAGAGTTTTAATCTTGTTTATTTCATTTTCTGCGTAAGTTTCCTTTTTGTTTTTAAATCCCTGAGGAACTATTTACACAAGAAGAATATCTGATGGCATTTCAAATTGAGGAGGAAAAAATGGATTTTTTTATATGCTGTGAAATTTGGCTAACCTTATGAAAGAAAAGAAAAGGCTGTATACCTATTTTAGTATTTATCCCAAATAAATCCAGATGAAAGATACGTTTCAAATCTTGAAACCAAAACAGGGTGGGTATTAAGTAAAAGGATGAGCAGTTCTTTTTCCTTAAACCACCCTGAGTGGGAAAGTCTTTCTGAGCAAAGCACAAAAATCCTGAAGCAATAAAATAAACCACTTCTAAATTTGACTGAAGAAAATTTAAGAATATATGCATTCTTAAAAATTATAAACAGAAATCATGGTTTTAAAAAATCATGAACAGGTTAAAAGAAGAACAACAGATATAGAGAACAGACTTGGGGTTGCCAAGGTGGAGGCAGTTGGGGAGGGATGGACTGGGAGTTGGGGATTAGCAGATGCAAACTAGTATTTATAGATTGGATAAACAGCAAGGTCCTACTGCAGAGCACAGGGAACTATATTCAGTACCCTGTGATATACCACCATGGAAAAGAATCAGAACAAGAATGTGTATATATGCATAACTGAATCACTTTTCTGTACAGCAGAGCTTAACACAACATTGTACATCACCTATATATACTTCAATAAAACACATCTGGCTAAGACAGTGGCAACTCATGACAAGTAGGTGTTGCTTTCATGCATGTTATATCGATAAATAATAAATAGAGCCACAACCCAAGAGAAAACTAGGCAAAGCTATGAACAGACCCTTGAGTGCAAGCACATGCACACACATACACAGAAAGGCAAATAATGTGGTGAGAGACGTTTAACTTCAGTCAAAACGTATCGTCGTAAATCTAAGCAGTGAAATAGCAAATGGCAAACCTTAGACAAGTTTACTGTCGTACACTAGTCCTAAGAGTAGGTGAAAGCAGGCATCGTCCTACACTCTAGGTAGCAATGTAAATCGCATACCTTTTTTGAATATGTAGCAAAATTTTAAATGCAAACATCCTTTGACTCAGTCATTCCACTCACAGAAATCTATTCTGCAAACCCACTGGCACACATTATTAACACAGTCAGGAAAAGATGGAAGCAGTCATCAACAAAAGACAGGCTAAATAACAACAGAATACCACGCAGGAACTCTAAAGGAGGAAACTGTGCAGATAAAAGAGGTCTCCAGTTTATGTTAATATAGCAAATTATCAAGATACGGAAAGAACAGTGTACTTATGACACTAGTATTTCTGGAAACCATTGATGGTGATTATCTGAGAGAAGCGGAATTAGGGGAGGAAAGACATGGGTAGTATTTATTGTATCCCCTTTTGTAATGTTTAAAAATTACCACGTGACTGAGTCACTTACTTCATAATGTTTAAACCTCAAAACACAATCCTTAAGAATCTAAATTCTAATTTTTGCATGTTTTAGGTTTTAAATCACCCACAATACCTAAATGATATTGTTGACCAATTTTTAATACTTTTATATATTTCTTCTACATGTTAAAACTGATTCAATTTTTCTCAGATAATCAAGATTTTGCCACCTGAAATTTTCAAACTGTTATTATAATCGTTTAGATCATATAAAATCTGTTTTAACATTACAGGAGAACTAGCCAGGTGTGTCTCTTAGATTACTCAAAATAGCTATATGCATCAACATTTTTAATATTTTATCCAATGTATTACAGTATTGTAAGACTTGCAACCTGCTTCTTCAGTAACAAACTAAAATAGTATTTATAATAATTAAATAATTTACTCAACATCAAATTATTTTATATAGAACTACCCAGCAATTTCTGCAGTCTATGATATTTGAAACTGAATTGAAGAACTTTTGGCAGAGCGGCCAAAAAAAAGGAAAATCTTGCAAAATAAAATATAAATTATCATCTCCAAATCTGATTCAAAACTTAAAATTGTTTACAAAAGACCTGCAATTCACATCACTGTTAATATCACTAGTTCCTCATTTAGTTGCCCCATTTTTCAACAATATATTCTAAGTCAGTATACAAGCAATGAGTTTTCAGCTTCTACCTCTTTTATATTTTCTTCATAATTTTTATAGTTACCATTCCTGCTCTTAAGACACTTTGATCCAAATCTAGTTCCAAGGTAGACGATAATATTTATAAGTGATGCAGAAACAATGAGTACACTATACATTCTACAATAATACGAAAAATCATGTAGCTGACCTGGATTAACTACTTCTACTTTTGTCATAAAATAATTCTGCACCCATGAATAATTTCCAATACAGAAACCTTATCTTGTTCTTTGTCACCTGAGACATTACCTAAAAGATTGGCATTAAACAGGTATCTACTAAAATTTTAGAAAGGTAAAGAAAGAAGAGAATCCTGTGATGGATTTGGATGCAGTAAGAGGCAGACGACTGATCCACAGGGAAGAAGCCATAAGGAGCCAGTCCCGTGTCTAATGTCACCCTCGTCATGGGCAACGACACCATCATTTCTATTTGCTCAAATGTACTGATGGTGGAACGGATAACTGAACAGTATTACATATGCACACTTAACGATAACCCAAATCTGCATTCTTTACCTCATGCATGATTTTTAGTTCTTACTGCTTATCTGTTTTGGGATCAAGAACACATTAAAATTCTTGGTAAATGTGCACATTCACCAGTATTCTAAAAATGACAACAGTAAAACCCTAGTCTCCACTATTAGCTCAAATGGTTGTATTAAAGAAGCTTACTAATTTAAAAATTACACAGAGAGCTTACGTTAGATCTCCTTAGCTATTTCCCTTCCATGCCTCTAAAAGCATGGAGCTAAGTGTATATAATTAATATGCACTCGGGGAGATAGGAAATCACTGAAATTAGCAGCATCAGTCACTGTCTTATATGGAGCAATGATTATCTTTGGAATCTGACAATTTCCTCATGAGGCAGGCATTATAATAGCCCCCATTTTACAGAGGAGGAAACAGGATTAGAAAGTTTAACTGATATATACAAAGTCTCACAACTGGTAAATGTTGGAGCCGTAATTTCAAACCACACCTGCTCATTTTAGTATACTGGCTGCGTTGCCCTCTGACACTGTGAAAACACTGACCCAGGAAGCAGAAGATGTGTTTTCTAAAAGAAGTTCCTCCACAAATTTAGAGTTGCTTAGAACAACTCCAATTTGTTTTCTCACCTGGAAATGGGTATAATAATAATTCCATTTATCCTATAAACTGTACAGAGCTACAGTGAAGACCAAACAGCTAGGAAAGTGTTTTGAGAAGACAAAAGTTATGCGTAAATATAAAGCTATCGAATATATAAGCTCTCTGAAGACAAGAATTTCCATTTTATTTTCCTCCACCTCTCCAAGCACACTGTTTGGTTCACAGTAAAAGGCTGGGATACAGGGAAGAAGGGAATATTGGGGTCACTTATGACAAACTAATCAAGGCTCTTATTTTCTCATTTCAACCCCCAATAACAATATCAGGTATGGTGAGGAAACAGCTTCGTCCCACAAAAGAGAAAAACGCACGCTTTGTGTCATAAAGCTCCTAATCATGCTCAAACCCACATTTGTCTGGTTCTAAAGCTTGGGTTCTCTCATCTGCTTTTCATTTAAATAAATATAATTTAATTAATTAGGTGAGATAAATCATGAGGAATCTATAATGTGCACAGTTAGACAATGTGTGTAGCTATCTTAATTATGTGCTTGAAAGCCCCACCAGGGATGAACAGCCCAAACCGTTCAACATCCTCCTGGAAGTGACATGCGACATGGTGATACTGCTTGAGTTTCAGCACCTTGATTTTTAAAAACCATTCTCCTATTTTAGCGTGCTAAACATATCTTTAAGGGGCTTATGCGGTTTGTTTCGTTAGTCTCTTCTTCGTCACCCAACAGTCCTGCCCTGGTATACGAACAGCAGAAAAAGATTCCAGCAAGAAACTAGAAATGCATTTTCCTCTGTCCTCAACAAGTGCTTATCAAAACCATCCAAAGATCTCAACACTGAGTGTGACAACAAGCCCGCTAACTTCCATGCACTTAGATGTGCCAAACACAGGCTTTTACGCCTATTCTCCATCTCCAAAATAATCCTATAATGTATGATTCCCTTTTACAAAGGTGGAAATGGAGACTGAGCTGCGCTAAACAACTTGTCTGATGCCACACATCTAACAGTAGGACCAGAATTCCGTTCCAAGTTTAGACTCAACTAACGCTCTTCTGTGTCCCAGGACACCATGGCTGCAAACTGCAAAGAAGCATCGTCTTTTATTTTTGTAGAGAAAACGCTTGCGCATTTATCATTAAGATGACGATTCTTGACTTGTCTGTGTTCTGAGAGATAAAGAAAAAAACTGAAACGCTATTGCTCCTCGATATTCCCTCTGAATTGTTGCCTCTGTTCCGAAAATTTCCTCTCCAGATGGAAATTAATAATAACACTGTAAACTAGTAAAAACTTAAAAACTGATAAAACGAATAAAGCTACAAACTGTGAAATGCTCAGGAATTACAAAGCTCAATACCTCCATTTCATACACAAACTGAAAATGAGATTGAAATCTTTCAATTCCTCCCAAGCACAAGATAAGATATGAATAAAGAAGAAACTCATGCCCTAAACTGAAGTGCATCTCTCTAGAAAAACTAGCAAACACACACTTTCCCTACCACGGCTGGAGATCGGCACTTCCAGAACTTTCCTTGCCAAATTCTTGTGAGGAGGAGAGACTTTCTTTTTAAGGGAAGCCCTCCTCTCATTCTAGAATCCAGGAGCTACTTCTATGGTAGCTGGATTATTGAAAACAGGCAGTCCTTTTCAATATCTGTGATTCACAATAAATAGCTTACATGAAACCTCTGAGGAGTATGTTTAAAATGTTCCAAATTAGTGCCACTAAAATGTAGATGACAATATTCCCCAATATATGGACCAAACTGATCCCCCTACACCTTACAATCTTTATTCTTCAGATTGAAACTACTCATTGTGTTCTGCGTTTCAGTCCCAAATTGCACTTCAATAATTTTTTGCGTGACTAAATTTAATGACAAAAAACCCTATATATCATTCAAGAATTATCATTAATTTTGTTAAATATTCTTGTAAGACATGATAACATATTTTAAAATATATCTAGGATTGTAATGACCATTATCTAGATGTTAAAAAAGGAGAAGAGGGCTTCCCTGGTGGCGCAGTGGTTGAGAGTCCGCCTGCTGATGCAGGGGACACGGGTTCGTGTCCCGGTCCGGGAAGATCCCACATGCCGCGGAGCGGCTGGGCCCGTGAGCCATGGCCGCTGAGTCTGTGCTCCGCAACGGGAGAGACCACAGCAGTGAGAGGCCCGCGTACCGCAAAAAAAAACCACAAAAAAAACAAAGGAGAATAAATCACCACCAGATAACAAACTAAAAGACAATTTTTTCTGTGTTGTGCTGATAAGCTCTATTAGCATTTATCAGTTGTTGCGTTCCTAAATCATCTCAGGAACCCCAAGCAGGAGATGAAGTTTATTATGACTCTCATAAATGCAAACCCTAGTAGTACGTTCCACATTACATATTTTTAGCTACAGCGTTTTCTGAAACTTTTCTGTCAATGTTTTACCGAGAACGACTCTTTTACCAGCCTAGAATAATAAGTGCCTGAAAGTGGTGTTTTTGCCTATGAGGGATCCAGAATGTTTCTTTTCTTTCTTTTCTCCCTCTGGAAGTAGTTAATAGTATCTAACAAATTCTATCTATCAAAAGTAATATTATGATAAGAATTCAGTGTTTTATAGTAGCTCAATGTAAGTGTAGAAGCCTGACTGCAGCCATGCAAACTAAGCAAACACCAGGTCAACGAGAAGCTGAAACAGAAAGAGAGAGAAAAGGAAAAACTTCCCAGTTCCAAATTCCAACTCCTCTGCCCAGTACACCCAGTTGCACTGCCTCTTGGAATTTTTCCTGTTTGTCCACAGTCCCCTTCTGACACAGTAAGAAATCTCGCAATTTCAATCTACAACAAAGGATTTTTTTTTCCTTTTGGCGTGAAAATAATTATTTCAAAATGCTCATTCTATCCTTTTATTCTTGCATAAACAATAAAAAATACATAATCACATATTGCTGACATATTCTTACTGCAGTGGACCCAATACTTATGCAAGGGAGATTGTAAAATGAATACTACGAAAGAGTATTTTAATGCAAAGTCTTAGTATCAGCTTCAAAAGGTTTAAGGGCTGAGAAAACCTTTTTTTTTATCAAGTTATATAACATGAGCTTCAATTAATTTTATCCTGAAGTTAGAAATGATTGACCAAGGCCATATTATGTTGTAGCGATGAAGAATTAGGTAACACTTCTCTATGTTTTCATAATAGGCATAGATACACTCAGTTTATATAAACATATTTCTATCACTTCAATCAGTATCACTGGGTTTTTATAAAGATTAGACGGAGAATATTTGCATTGAATATCTTTTTATAAAGATTAGGCGAAAAATATTTGCATTGAAGGGACACCTTCTGAGGTACTGAAATTTGATCAGAGTACAAGTATCAGAGCAGCATAAAGCGAATACCATAGTATTTATAGTTTGAAATTAACTTTACACAAAGGGTAAATAGCTCAGTAGAAATATGTTGCCCTGTTCAGAGGACTGTAGACAAAGTAGAATTCAGGCATTTCTCAATTCAATTCAGTTTGGGCTCATACTGTACATACTAAAATAAAATCAGGGAAAAAATGTAGATATTAACAAAACTAAAACTATAAAGTAAAATTCTGAATAACAATTTAAACAGTAAAACTGTGACGGGTATATGTCATTTCTTTAAGAAATGTTGAGGTGAAAAGTAAAACAATCTAAGAAACTATCTCCTCATAAATCCCCTTCTATAATGACCCCTTATCTCCCAAACCTACTTGTTCTATTCAGTTGAAGACTCTTATAATTGTCAAGGTTCTACATTTTAAAACTGTCTTTAACCTTAAGCTACACATTAGTGCTAAGCATTTTGGATGATTTTTTGCAATATTATGTTAATTAACATATGAAAAATAAAACTATAATTACAAGTTGCGTTTTATTTTTGCTGAAGCAAGCTATCAATAGGATAAAAATAGCTAAATTACTGGAAAACAAATTCTAAGGATAAACTGCCAATACAAAAAAGAAAAAAAAAGGCACACATATAAAAGAATCACACCCATTAGTGCAAATATTAAAGCAACTGGTCCATAAGAAACTGTGTCTATAAATTTCTCATTCTCAAATATCTCTAAAAATATATATTTTTGTAATTCGATGCTTTGTAAAAATTTTGCTATGGTTACCAAGGGGGAAAGGAGGTAGGGAGGAATAAATTGGGAGATTGGGATTGACACTACTATATATGAAACGGATAACTAATAAGGACCTACTGTATAGCACAGGGAACTCTACTCAATACTCTGTAATGACCTATATGCGAAAAGAATTTTAAAAAGAGTGGATGTATGTATATGTATAACTGATTCACTTTGTTGTACAGCAGAAACTAACACAACATTGTAAATCAACTATACGCCAGTAAAAAATAATTAAAAATAAAATAAAATAAATATTGGAGTTTTTTTAATTTAAATAAAAAATGAAGGAATTCACAGAAAACTGTGGTATATAATATCCTGGGGATGGGGGGTTGGGGGGAGATAAGACAATTTTGTGGCTATTCAAGGTATATGAACAGTCACTTTTTGTGGAAAGTCCAAAACACAAATGGAAGTGGGGCACACCCATAATCCTCAGGGCCCTGAGAAAGGATCCCTGTATTCTAACCACTGCAACATGGCTTCTGCATCACCCCAACAGCATTTATTTCAGCAAAGCATTTTAACATAGAGCAATGTAGCTTTAGGGATAAATATAATAACTTTGAACATATCTAAGTTGTAGATGAAAATGAAAAATGTATCACACCTCTATCTAAATAGGATCGGAGGCAGATTTTACCAAATAAATTCTTTCTTCTGAAATCCAAAAGTAGCGTAAGAGCAAAATTCTGACTTAAACAAGTATAATTCTATAACAAGAAACTCTGCTATATGCAGTCTGTGTAATAGATAAAAAATCGTGAAGGACACAAAGCCAGCAGTGGCATGACCCTGCCATTAAGAAAGGCATGTTTTCATTCTCCACGTTAATTTTTAAATGCCTTCATTCTATAAATTAACATTATCAAAAATGACAAAATACTTTAAATTGAATAGTAACCAAAAATAATAGGTATTAGACTACTAATGGACACCTCTGTAAGAATCACATTCATTTTTCTCCCAAATTAGTGAAACCCGCTTTGAGAAACCTTTTAGTTTTGGGAAATTTTTAAATCGTGGGTGATTTTGAGATTCGAAAACAAATCGTAGGTAACCTGGAATTCAGCAACTAATTTTCCTATTGTATTGACGAGGCATAGTTACTTAAGACATTTGGTAATGAGTTATTCAGAAAATCTGAATGAAAATTGCTGGAATAAAAGAGCTAGGATTTTAATCATGTCTGGGGAATCTTCAGTAGAATTCAGTTAAAGAAGAAAAATATAATTTACTCAGTGGCCACTAACATCCCAATAAAATGTTTAAATCTAATACAAGATTTTAGCTCTGTGGAGTATATCCTCTGCTTACCTTAAAAAAAAAATCTATTTCAATTTAAGTTTATTTCCTGTAATAGCATCTGCTCTTCAGATTAAGCACTTTCACTGACTTTTTTTAAAAGGGAGGAGAACAGAGGAAGAGGAGGGAAAACACCCCATGCTCTTTGAAAAGTCAACCATACGGCAACACCTGATGGAATAACCAGGGAACGACTGGTCCTCTACAGCCTTCCTTAACATCGTCAGGGCTCCAGAACGTCTGAAAGTGTGAGTGTTTTTGGAAGACATTCCGAGAGAATCTGGGCTCTGGCATGAATCAGCATTTTACGGTCCTAATGTCAAGGTGCAACGACCCCATCACTTTAAAGGCTTGACATGAAAGGGAAACCTCTTGAGTCAGCAGGTTGAAGTCTGCAAGACCTCAGAAAGGAATAGCACAGGAATAAATTCCTGTTACTATGAAGCTTCTATAGTTTCATACAGTAACTTTTATTTAAATACTCAGTTTCTCACATCCTAAATAGAATATTTCAACCAAAGCCATTCTTTGATTTGTTTGGTATAATGTCTTTTCTTGAAATTCTCTTGTGATATACATGGAGTATGAAAGCTTAACTACAAAAAAATCCAATGATAAATTAATTATTCTCATGTATTAAGAGCTACTTCATTCTTTGTAACTTCCAATTGCTTATAATCGAAGATTTACACCCCAGGTTGTAAGGTAGTGTGTTCTGGTACATCTGTCCCCAGTTTTCTTCGCACCACAAATTCTCATAATTGCTTAAGAGCATCCAAGTTGATTCTGCTTTTATGAAATTCTGGCATACATTAAAGTGGGTAACTCCAGGCTCTCGTAATTACCTCGACAAAATGACAAAACATGATAGCCCAGCCAATCTATAATTACTCAAAATCTATAATTATAATATAACTATACAGACACACACACACAAATTCACGCAAAGTGTAATAAAGGTTTACCAAGCACCAATTAATGTGATGAACACAGATACACAATCTCAATAATTCATGACTAAAATTCAATGATAATAAATATACCTTAAAATAATATCTGAAGGACCTACTGGATAGCCCAGGGAACTCTACTCAATATTTTGTAGTAATCAATAAAGGAAAATTTTATATATATATATATATATATATATATATATATATATGAATTGCTTTGCTGTACACCTGAAACTAACACCACATTGTAAATCAACTCTACTCCCATAAAATAAGTAAATAAATAAGATCTGAAGAGTCAGGGTTAAAAAGCCTTGATTCTTTCTCCAAGGAAAAAGTATACTTTTAGAATTCTCTCTCGTCCAAGAGCATTTATAATCAATGATGTTCCTGAATTTCTCTCCAAATCAAATTCACAAGAAGATTGAAGATAATCTATTTTTAAAATAAAATCGAAGGCACTCTTTTTAAAAGGAATTCGGAGTTATTTTTCAAACGCATCATTTTAAGTGAGTTTTTCCAAAATAGATGCCATTTACACATATTTCTTCCATCTCTCTAAATGAATGGGTTTACGTTGCTTCAAAAGGCAGTGTGCGTAGCAGTTTTACAAAAGAACAGTATTTCTCCAACATCTCCATCTGCTGGCTTAGAGGAAAAGTAGATTTTATCTGGTGTTTCTTGAAATTTAATATTTTTATAATTTATTGTTATGAAATTGAAATATGAAACTATTAAATTATTTTTAAATAGCTTAATAGCTATTTGTCAGAGCCTTTCAGTAAAAAATAGGAAAGATTTTGAAGAGGACATTTACTATTTAATATTTTTAATTCCAAAGCCCTATGTGATCAAATACTCATGTTCATAGCCCTTTTAGACAGTTTTATTTTGTTTAAAATAAAACAAATTTACTAAAACAAAGTTTTAGTAAATAGTACATTAAACCTTATTAAAACTTTTTAGAATGTAAACATATGTAGTATTCGCCTAAAACCTGCTGTTGATTTTGTTAACCTATACCCAATATGTGGTGTATACACATATGCCAATATCACATTTATTATTTTCACAAAAATGTTGAGTTACAGTAATAAATTGCTTTTGCAGAAAAACTACTAGAATATCTCCACATCCTCTGACTAAACTTCTTAGACAAGACCCAGCAGACAGTGCACAGGAAAGGCGTCCAGGCCAATAAGGATTTGAAAGCTATTTGAAAGAGCATTGAGGGGAAAGGTTAGGAAAAAATGAATTACTATAGGAACAGCATTCATTTATTCTCTGACATCTAGAAGACACTCAGCAAATACTGAAGGGGGCAGGGGGGAAGGAAGGAAGGAAAGAATTCTTGAGGTCCATTACTGATTCGACTGTTGAATATCAGATGTTAATTTATTTATTTTTCTGATTTCATGGATTTTCTCATATTGAAGTCTTATGTTTGAGCAACCTTCAGGGAAAAAAAAAAACACCTCACTTTAGTAGGCTCTCTAGCTAATCAGAAAGAAGGAAGAAAGGAAGTGGGGAGGGAGGGGAAAATAAAAGGAGAAAGTAAGAAATTGGAAATCTGTCTTTATTTCCTCAGGTACCCATGGAAACAAATGGGAACAAGTAGGTCCTTCCATTATTCCCACTGTGACTGTGAAAGAGGGAGTGGGAGGGAGTTCAGAGCCTGCACAGTCACTTACCCAGTTCAGAATATAATGACTTCATTTCGTTTGCGTAACTTTAACCCATTCCATGGATCCTGCTGGACCCTGAAAGCCCCATCGGCCTTGAAAGCCCCATCGGCCTCAGCAGTTCCAAAGAAGTCCCTCCATCTCAGGAATACAACTAAAATTAGCAGACTAATATCTTTTCTATTTTGAAATTATATTATTAAGGTTTACAACTCTGCTTTCTTAATATATTAAATTTATATGTTACATTTAGGGTTAAATTTACCCTATGGGATTTTTATGGCTTAACTCGGAGGAAGGACAAGCTACTTTATGAACACTGATTGATGATACACATTTCAATACTGGAGTTAAGAAGCAGAATTCCTTAGATTTCTGGAGGAAATGGAAGAAAGTCGGTTGGGTTTCTATCAACATATTTGACATTGCTGCTTCCACTTCATATAGGAGAGAATCATGGACTCCCCTGTCTGAGAAGACAAGGAAACAAAGGCTAAGGAGAAAAAGCCTTGAGCACGATTTAAGTGATCAAGACTCATCTTAATAAATTTGATATTAGAGATCTCCATTCATTTCTTGACTGCTAACTTTGTGAGTGTAGTTTATACAAGCATCTCTCTCTCTCTCTCTCTCTCTCTGAAAAGAGGTAAACTAACTTTACATTTTCTATTGCTCTTGGGAAAAAAAAAAAAAAGGATACAAACACTCCATTTCATTTTGCAAACTCTGGATTGTAAAATTCCCAAAGGAATGAAGAAATTGAGTGCCTGGTCGATGAGTTAATGTCAACTCCAGAAAATTCTATTCAATGAGTCTCTCTTCCGTACCAGGGCCTCAACTAGCTCTGCTCAGCAATCAGTAAGACTACTTATAACACGGGAGTTCCAGAGACCATGGCTCTGATTCCCGTGTCGGAAACTTGAAAATGCATTCAATTCTTCACCATCATTTGTTTTACTGTCCTAGAATAATCCATGGAGGAGAAAATCTGGGACCTGGACACATGTAACTTTTTATCTCAGCTCCATTTTCTAAGAAAAACAACAAGAAAAAAATCTGTGCAAAATGAAGATCTGATTTTCCCATTTTCTCAGAATTATGGTCAAGCAAATTAAATTGTGTTTTTTTTTAAATGAAATGTATCTCTTATTACATGGATATACTCATTCGGTGGAAATGTGTGGATTTATATATGTGTTTAATATATGTACAGTTTCTGCCTACATATCTTATTTCAATTAAATTTATATTAAATAAATCTATCCAAAAATACTGAGACTGAGGACCTAAACTAGTCACCTAACCTTACCTAACCATTACTTTTTAGTCTTTACAAAGGCCCAGCACAGTCATTCAGCATTTGGAATGAAGACATATTCATTGCTTTCAGGGGACCTATCTCCTGTGCTCTCAGCCAGGCCCTGGCATGATTTTCACCAATGAGTGAACTTCTCTGTCATTGACCATATTCAAATTCTTTTCACCTTGTTTTAAAAATCTAGATCCTTCCAATAATCATAGTCTTGCCTTAGGTTCATTACTTTCCACAGCATTTTCACACTAGTATACAATTACATACACTCAGATACTTAGCACAACTGTGTGTCAAACTCACAATTCAGGGGGAAAAAAATGGAAACCTGATATCAAATAAAATGAATAATCAAAATCTGATAGGTAAACAGGTCAAGCATAAAAGCCTTCAAAACTTAAACTACAGCCGGTTTCTTTGTATACATACATATATATATATAAATTTTCCAAGATGTATATTATTATATTCTTCTATGGAGTTTTTTTTAACTGCAAATCCACTTAAGCCTCTCTCTCTCTCTTTCCCTCTCTCCCTCTTTCCCTCTCTCCCTCTTTCTCTCTTCTCCTCCCCATCATGCCCAGTTGCTTTTCTCACTTAGAACGAACATCTGAAGAAAACACACAACACTGAAATCCTCTTAAACAGGTTTTCATAAACAGTTGACTTCTAAGCATCTAACAGAACCATGATGACGACCCCTGCTCTATCGGTCAAAGCCAGTGGTTTCGTTCCTTCATTCGTTCGGTGGACGGGAGCTTCAAACCGAGCGGATGCTGTTTCTGACACTACAGTCAAGCTAACCCATGGGCTCTACGATTAAGGCTTATCACGGAGCAGCGGGACGGCCACCAGCTGCCTGTCTACCGTGGGGACTCCGCGGTCGGCCTTTCTCTGCTGTCATGTTCCGCGGGCTCCTTTGCAAGTAGCCAGAGTGGGAGAGGAGCCATCTGCAAGTCCCCCCGCGAGACTGTCAACTGTGCAGTAAACACTGAGAACGTCAAGTCCGAAAAGAGTCCCCGCAACCCAGGCGGCAGGAAAGGATGCCAGCCGCTGGCAGAGGGCAGGGGGTCCGGGGGCGGCCGCGCCTGGACTCGGGCCCGCCGGCCTTCCCACGGAACCGCGCGGGGACTTAATTGCTTGGGTCCCAGCACTCTGAGGCCTGGATGGAGCCCCGCGGCCGGTCCCCGGACACCGCGCGCCGCGCCGGGACTAGCAGAACGGCTGCGAAGACTAAAATGGCTGGTCGGCGGCTTCTCCACCTTCCGAACTCGGCGCATCCCGCCGCTTTCGGGTCCTTCTCCTCCCGCTGCCTCGGCGGGAGCCCCGCGACCTGCGAACCAGCGCCCCGGCCGGCGAGGGCCCGCGGCGCCCCGGGCACGCTCGCCGCTGCGCTCGGGCCGCAGCTCCCGGGGCCGCGATCCCCGGCCTGCGTCAGCCGCGCCGCGCCCCTCGGGGGGCCTCGGGTGCCGAGCGTACTGCGGGACCGCTGTGACAACGTGTCCCGTCTCGGGGGAGCATAACAGGCTCACGGGGTCCGCACGGGGACCCCGAGTGGGGCCTGCGGATTTCAACCCGGGGCCGTGGCGTCTACCCAGCAGCCCGACGGCGCGCCCCGGGGCACCGCGTGCTCGCGGGGCACAGGGGTGAAGGGCTCGCCTTGAAGACTCCAGCTACGCCGGTAGCCCTGCACCCAAAGGCGCCCCCTCACCTCCGACACCCACCCTACCCGAGCCCCAGAGCGCACACTCCCCGCCGCCTTTCGCTGGCTCTTCACCGCCCCCCAGGCCCCAGCCAGCGGGCGTCCCCGCGATCGCCGACACCTTCCCCCGACGCTGCCACACGCACGCGCGCGTGCAGTCACTGCGCCCCGACACCGACACGCAGGAACACACACACACACACACACACCAGCCCGCTTTCCGCGTGCAGCCCCCCGAAAGGACATAAATATTCCTTACTCACAAGCATTGGTGACTGCGAAGCTGTTGGCTACCTCCAAATTGTCGATGTGGGGTGTCAGTCTGAACTCCGAAGTGGAGAACTGAACCATCCCTACCCGAAATGCACTGTATTCCTGATCGGCGCCCCTGGGAAACAGCCCCCCTGCAAAGAACAAACACCAAGCGGGAGGACAGTGTCAGCGCCCGTCGGAAAGCAGGGGAGCCCGCTAGCGCCCGACTGCCCCGGAGCCCCTCGTTCACACTAGCAGGCCGAATAAACACATCCACGGACCCAGGAGCCGGTGTGTGTGCGTGTGCGTGTGCGTGTGCGGGGGGAAGGCAGCATCCTAGGCCGAGGGTCAAGGCACAGGGGGGCCCGAGGTCAAGGTGGGTGGCCAGAAACGTCCTCCCTCCCTAGGGATCACAAGCTGTGCGTTCAGAACCCCTACAGAACCTGAACAAACCGGAAGATGCTGTGACGGCAGAAGGAATAAAAATCTGGGGGTCATTAATGAGAAGCCCTTTCCCTCTCTTGTATCAGGGGCATAGTCTTCTGCCCTTGCCTCATCTTAAGAAAAACATATATATTCCAGGCAGTTTAAATCTGGAATGTAGTCAAGGTATGACATAAGTCTACATGACATGAATTAATTTGTCCACCGTGAACAAAGATTACCACCAAATTATGCACAATTCAAAAGCAGAGCACAAAGGGTACCTACCTATCTGTATGCTGTTAGAAGAGACACCAAAAATCAGTCCCCACAAAACAGGAGAAAGGAGGACAGATATATGCATAATCTTTTGCATTTCCAAGAAAAGTAGAGCATCCACAAAATACCCTTTTTTTCCCCCCTTTTCCTCCTCTTCCTTCTTTGGCCGTTCTCCTCGGCAAATTAGATCCTCTGCATTTTGAGACAGCAATGTAGCACCGAGCTGCTAGAAACCCGACGTGGTGGCAGAGGAATCCCTATTTCCAAGGTCCTGCGGGTGGCTGCCGCCCTGCGCCCGGTCCCCGCTCGCGAAGTCCGGAGACTGGCTGGATGCAGCTTCCAGCAGGCTGCCGCTGTGGTCCCAGCGCCGCGGCACACTCAGCACCCTCCCATGCACTCACACACTCACCCTCGCGCGCTTCTCCCGCTCCCCGCTCTCACACGCGCGCGCGCGCGCACACACACGCACACACACACACACACACGCACGCACGCGAGTCTCAGAGACGGGTCCGGCGCGCGTGCGCGAGTCGCGGCGGGCGGGCGGGCTGCCGGGGCGCCCCTCCCCCCGCGCGCCCCGCGCGCCACGACGTCGCGCGCGCGGAGCTGGGAGCGCGGCTCGGAGCCGGGGTGCCGCGGCCCCCGGGCGAGACCTCGGGTCTCGCGAGCTGTCGCGCCCACCGGCGCTCGCCTTTCAGCACCGCGGACAGCGCCCCCGCTCCCGCCTGCGCGGCGCGGCGCTACCTTTGTGCCGCCGCGGCAGCTGCGGCGCCGCGAGCTGCTCCAGCACGGACCGGACGCAGCAAAGCCCGTTTCCGGCTGCTGTGCGAAGCCGAGTGGCTCCGTGCTGCTGGCGGTGAGGCGTTCTCGCCAGGCCCTGCTGCCGTACGATACAAGCAATTCTGATTTTTATCTTCCAGAGCCTGTAAAACCCTCCTAGCAATAGAGAAACGCTGCCTCCCACCGCACCTGATCCACCAGGAAAGCAAGCGAGCAAACACCCAAAAACACCCATGAGGAGGGGTTCCAAAACTGTCAACTTTAGCTAAATGGGAGGTAGCCAGGATCCAGGGAAAACCCCGAGGTCTATCTTTAAAGGCCAAAGCCGCACAGGAGAAGATCAAGACTGAACCTTTGAAATACTTTGCATGGAAATCCCATCTTTACATTGTGCCCAGCCTGCTGCGTGCGGGTCCCTCTCGCAGCTTTCACTGCAGACTCCCCCCCCTTAGCCACCCGCCCCGTCGTAGAGACATGTGTAGTCTTGGCTCCGTAGAAGTATGTCTTTACACAGCTTGAAAGCAGAGGACTCCGTTTCAAGGAAAGCTTCGTAGGATAAAGAAATTAAAAGCTGAAGCAAGTCTGGAAAGGCCGCTGAGCTGCACACCCTTTCCCAGAGACTGAGTTAGAAACCGGCTGCTCCATCGCGTTTTGGTCGTGAGTTTTGAAAATATCACCGCCCAAAGAAAGTAAGCTCTCACCCCTTTGAACCTGCGAACTGGAGACCACTGGAGAAGAAAGATGAGGCAAGGGATTAGAAGTTTGTGGGGAGGGGGATGGTGGGCAGGATGGAAGCCTGGACTTAACCGTGGGAACTTACGGGCCTCACACTGCCTGCCAAACTGATGCCTGGGACCAGCTGTGGCAGAAATTCCTCACTCCGTCTATGGCTTTTGCGGTTTAAACGAAGAAATCAAGGACGACTGAGTACAAGTGACTGTTTCCAGAAGGCGGGAGATCGGAGCCCACGATACGGAAGGCGTAGCCTGGTAATATGTCAGAACGCCAAGAGTTAGTCTATCGTGCTGCTATCCTGGGCACTCGTCCCATGAGTATCATTCGTACAGCCTCCTTGTTGACCTTGTAGGGTCTCATACTTGACCCTTAATCACTTTGGGCCTCAATTTTTTTTAAAAATGAGAAAGATGAGCAAAGCGGCCTCTATGGCTCTCTAATCCTGTAATCCTGATTTCAAGTCATGGTCTTTCCCTGTTTTTGATTTTCGGTATGTTTTCCTAAGCCAGGAAGTAAAAATATCCATAATCAATTAAGTTTTTTTATACTACAGGTAAAAATACCTCCCAATTTTGTCACCAAGAATTTATTTTAGTCCGTTAATAAACACTTCTCTGCATATAACAGGTGTTGTGAGTCAAAATGCATTTAGCCTTTTAAAAAATTAAAAAAGAATAAAAATGGTAAGGAAGACATAAATATATATCCAAGTTTACAATATAAACAATAATTAAATTCATCTTATCTATTCAATCACTAGTTGTGATGTAAGGCACCAAAATGATTTGAATTATTCTCTAAAATATTTTTAATGCGTAAAAGAATGAATAACAGCTCAGGGCAAAATAAAAAATACTTTTTTCAGCCATATTTTTTCTTCATTCAATTTTTTTCCACAAGAAAAACTTCAACTTCATGCCAAGTAACTAGGAATGAAAGAAGAGAGAGAGAGAGAAAGTTAAATGTGGATAATTGGTCATGGTTGAAGTATGGGTCAATGTAAATTAATTTTTTTTTTAAAGAGGACTTTTTAAAAACTATTTTCATCTTAATCTATTTTAAAGTCAGGGGAAAAGATGGACTCAAAATTGACTGAATTACATTCTATAAAAACAAACAATATAAAATAAGAATTTGCTGAATCATAGAAGCACCTTTCCTAGTAAATAATATGGAGTAACTCAAGGAAAGTATTACTGTTTAGTGACCAATTATAATTCATGTATAAAATGGAAATAATTTTAGTAGTTCCATAATTTTAGTAGGCATGACTTGTAATTCAACTGTTTTTCTGTTAATGTGTCTTTCACAAGGCATGTACGTTTGGCATCATATATAGATACATCTCCTGCAGTATTAGCATCACTGTACTTATATTATCATTCATGGAACTTTTTCAAATTCACTATAACGTTTATTACATAACATTTTTCAGGCATAGAATACTGTCAGTATCAATGTGATAAATTTAAATTGGCTGAAGGAAGTGGTTATGCAAATAAATGAAAAATACTGCAATTTATTTTTAATACTTAGAAACTCTGTTTCAAGAAAATACCTCAAATTGATCAGTAATAAAATCAAATTTGAAAATTTCAAAACTACCAGGAATACAATTGAATAGAAAAGCGTGCTCAAAGAAACAGTTTGCTATTTTCTGCCCTCTGCTGTTCAATTTTGGTAATTATCTAAAATGTAAGCGTTTCTGAAGCAAGGATAAAATTACAGTAAAAACGGAAGAAATAAAAATATTATCCATTCTGTCATTTGTTCGTTTGCTCGGTCGCTTTTACTGTTGCTGTTTTGTGTGTATGTTTAAATATAACTTTAGCATTAAGGCTAGAAATAAGTATTATACATAAAATCTTCATTTCTGTTTTACTCAGCCTTTGTTTCAATATAGGAAATAATAATTTTCTTTTTAAATCTGGTTTGCAATGCTTAAGATTTTATATATGCGTACATATTCTGTGAAGTTTCAGTTTGTGTTCCGTAATGAAAAAGCATCAAGGAAAGTCGTTATATGTGTGAGGGGGTGGGACAGGGGCGGGGGGGGGGTGACAGCTTTGAAATGACTGGCAGAGCATATTTTAGCTGAATTCGTTACCAAAATTGGATTATAAATGTCAATGCCCTAATTTCCCGTGATGAAGCTTCAATAAGGTGAAGATCGTCACCTGCCTTCCCATTGATCGCCTGGAACCGTGAACAGGTAGGCTATCGGAAAGGCTTGGATGCAGATGCTGCAGAAGGATCCAGGTTCCAAACCTGAGGCATTATTGGCTGAGACAGAGAAAATAAAAAGAAGAAAAAACACGAGGATCTTAATCACTCAGGACAGTAAATAGAAAAAGATATTCATTCCGGGGAGTTTCAGTTCTTCAATTAAAGAATAATATTAATATAAATAGTTATTCAGATTGAAACAATATTGATTATTCTTTTCTTTTGTGACACACTTGATCATTGATTGAATAAAATCAATTTATATGACTCAAAACATATATCTAAAGTTAAGCTTTTGTATATTTTTTAAAATGAACTTAGAATGAAGTCCAAAAATGGAAAGAATAAGTGAAGTTTTCATTTTGTTTTCTTTAAGGGCTCTGATTACATGGATTTTAATTAATTTTACCCCAATTAATAGCAATCCTATAGCAGAAATATTTATTGGAAAAGTGTTTCAATCCATTAGTTAATTCAACAAATTAAACGGGACAAGGATATTCTAAATAATGAGCTTGACGTAACAGTGGATAAAACGTGGGTACAACAGAAGCTTTCCTCAAGAAGTTTCCAGACTTCATTCAAGTAAGCAAATGGTTAGGACCATGTGAGAAGGGCAGTCAGAAATGAAATAAATAGGCATATGATTAAGAGATATAACAAGGCAAAAGCAAAACTTATTATGCACGTTATATCTTGGAGCGCAGGGCAGAGGAAAATCACTAAAGGCTGACACCTAAATTGAGTCAAGTAGAGATTAACCAGATGAAGGTTGAGATGTAGGTAAACAGAACACTTCTTTTTTTTTTATTTTTTAGCTTTATTTAAGTATAATTAACAAATAAAATAGAAATTAAAGTATAAAATGTGATTATTTGATACACGTATACATCATTGTGCAAGGATTATCCCCATCAAGTTAATTAACACATTCATCGCCTCACAGTTTTACCCTTGCTTGTTTGTAGGAACATTTCAGTTCTATTCGCTTACTAAATTTCAATTTTACAATACTGTGTTATCAACAATAGTCACCGTGTTATACATTAGATCCTCAAACCTTATTCACCTTACACCTAAAAGTTTGAACCCTTTTACCAACTTCTCCCTTCCCTGACCCTCACCTCAGGCAACCACTTTTCTATTCTCTGTTTCTATAAGTATGACTTTTTAAAAAAATTTTTCACATATAAGTGACACCATGCAGTATTTGTCTTTCTCTTCCTGGCTTATTTCACTTAGCATAATGCCCTGCATGTCCATGCATATTGAGGCTGAATAATATTCCACAGTGGAATATATATATATATATATATATATATATATATAATATACATAGTATATAATATATATTATATATATATATCACATTTCCTTAATCAATTCATGCATTGACAGAGATTTAGGTTGTTTCCATACCTTGACTCTTATGAATAATGCTGCAATGAACATAGGAGTACAGATATCTCTTGGAGATGATGCTTTCATTTCCTTTGAGTAGAACCCAGAGGTGGGATTGCTGGATCATATGGTAGTTCTATTTTTAATTTCTTGAGGAAACTCCATACTGTTTTCCATAGTGGCTGCACCAACTTGCATTCCCACCAACAGTATACAGTAATTCACTTTTCTCCACATCCTTGCCAGCATTTGCTATCTCTTGTCTTTTTAATAATAGCCATCCCGAAAGGAGAAGTAATATCTCAATGTGATTTTTGATTTGCATCTTTTTGATAATTAATGATATTGAGCACCTTTTCATGTACCAGTTGGCCATTTGTGTGTCTTCTTTGGAAAAATGTCTATTCAGTTCCTTTGCCCATTTTTAATTCAAGTTATTTGTTTTTATGCTATTGTGATAAATTCCTTATATATTTCAGATATGACCCCTTATCAAATATAAGAATTGCAAACATTTTCTGCCATTCCATAGGTTGCCTTTTCATTCTGTTGGTGGTTTTCTTTGATGCACAGAAGCTTTTTAGTTTGATATAAGCCTACTGGTTTATTTTCACTTTTGGTGTCAAATCCAAAAAAATCATTGCCAAGACCCATGTCAGGGGGCTTATCCCCTATGTTTTCTTCTAGGATTTTTATGGTTTCAGGTTCTATGTTCAAGTCTTTAATTCATTTTGAGTTGATTTTTGTGTATGGTGTAAAATTGGGGTCCAATTTCATTCTTTTGCATGTGACAATCTGGTTTTCTCAACACCATTTATTGAAGAAACTATCATTTCCTGATTGTATAATCTTGGCTCCTTTATGAAAAACTAATTTGTCATATATACATGGGTTTATTTCTCTATTCTGTTCCATGGATTTGTCTGTTTTCAATGTCAATAACACACTGTTTTGATTTCTAAAGCCTTGTAATATAGTTTGAAAGCAGAGAGTCTGTCTCTAGCTTATTTCTTCTTTTTCAAAATTGTTTTGGCTATTTGTGGTCTTTTGTGATTTCATATAAATTTTAGGATTTTTTTTTCTATTTCTGTGAAAAATGCTATTGGAATTTTAATAGGGATTGCACTGACTCTGTAGATGGCTTTGAGTAGTATGGACATTTTGACAATATTAATTCTTCTATCCATAAATGCAGAATAACTTTCCATTTATTTGGGTCTTCTTCAATTTCTTTCATCAATATCTTATAGGATTCAGTGTATAGTATTTTATTCTTTTTGATGCTATTGTAAATGTATTGTGTTCTCAATTTCTTTTTCAGATAGTTCATTGTTGGTGTACAGGAATGCAACTGATTTTTGTACGTTGATTTTTTATTCTGACACTTTAATGAGTTTATTAGTTCTAACAGTCTTTTGGTGAAGTCTTTAGGGTTTGCTATATACAGTAACTTGTCATCTGCAAAGAGAGACAATTTTACTTCTTCCTTTCCAATTTGGATGTCATTTATTGCTTTTTCTTACTTAATTGCTTAGGCTAGGATTTCCAGTACTATGCTGAATAGAAATGGCGAGAGTGGGCATCCCTGTCTCGTTCCTGATCTTAGAGAAAAAGCTATCAGCTTTTCACCATTGAGTATGATGTTAGATGTGGGCTTGTCATATATGGCCTTTATTATGTTGAGGACCATTCCCTCTATACCCAATTTGTTGAGAGTTTTTATCATGAAAAGAGTTGAATTTTGTCAAACGCTGTTTCTATATCTATTGATAGCTTTTGTGCTTCCACTTGTTAATGTGGTATCTCGTACTGATTGGTTTGCCGATGTTGAACCATCCTCACATCCTTTAAATCAATCCCGCTTGATTATGGTGTCTGATCCTTTTAATGTACTGTTTAATTAGCTTTGCTAATATTTTGTTGAATTTTTAAAATTTTAATTTTATTTATTTTTTTTTTATAAATAAGCAGGTTCTTATTAGTTATCTATTTTATACATATTGGTGTATATATGTCAATCCGAATCTCGGGGCAGGAGGTGGTGGTGGGATGAATTGTTGAATATTTTTTAATGAATGTTCACCTGGAATATTGGTCTGAAATTTTCTTTTCTTGTAGTGTCCTTGTCTGGATTTGATATCTGGCCTCATTAAATGAGTTTGGAAGTGTTCCCTCCTCTTCTGATTTTTAGAAGAGTTTGAGAAAAAATTGATATTAATTCTTCTTTAAATATTTGGTAGAATTCACCAGAGAAGCCATCTTATCTTGTACTTTTCTTTGTTGGTTCAACCTCTTTACTAGCAATTGATTAGCCTCTTACTAGTAATTGGTCTGTTCAGATCCTCTATTTCTTCATGGTTCAATCTTTATGCCCACTATCTTGAGCTCTCTGTCAGGTAAGTCGCATATCTGCATTTCACTAAGATCTGTTTCTGGAGGTTTATCCTGTTCTTTCGTTTGGAATGTATTCCTCTGTTTCTTCATTTTCCTTGACTCTGTGTGTTGGCCTCTGCACATTAGATAAAACGGCCACCTCTCCCAGTCTTGACAGAGTGGTCTCGTGTGGAAGATGTACCTTGTCAATCAGCCTGGCCCGAGCTCCGGTTTGTCTCTGAAACGTTTGTGATTGTCCAAGCCACCGTCTTCATTCTTATTTGTTCTAGCAGTTGAGAACATGCTAAGACCTGTCAGTGTCCCAAAGGGGAGAATTGTAGTCTGCACCTAGAGATGCAGGCTGATTGGAGGTTGGTCCTCAGACAGCAGCTGGCATAGTAAGTAATTAAGCCCCTTCCAGGGGTAAACTTGGAGATGGGTGCTTTTCCTGCTCTCCCTCTGTGCTGGACCCGGTGTAAAGCCACAGAGGAATGGGGAGGGTGCTCCTGTACCCATTAAGAACTGCTTCTTTATGAATGCAAGCCTCTGATAGCAAGGCTATCAGAGCTGGTGATCTTGGGGCCTGTCCCTTAGGCAGCAGCCCCAAAGCTGGGGGTCCAGACGTTTACAAGATCCTTCTAGGGGGATACTGGCAACTTAGCAACTTAGGACTGGAGGGATGAAAGAGGGGAGGTGTCTGCTTAGCCCCCCCAGTCTCCAGGGAGGACGTTGGCCAACCCCTAGAGGCATGCTACGTCAGAAGGCTAATCCTCAGATAGCAGCTTTTTTAAATCGCAGTGTCATTGATTTGCAATATTTTATCAGCTTCAGGTGCGCGACATAGTGATTCAATACTTTTATAGCTTATAGTCCATGTAAAATCATTATAAAATCTTGGCTATGTTCTCTGTTGCTGTACAGTATATCCTTGAGGTCTCAGTGGGTCCCTTTCATTTTTGCCTGCTTCCTCTGTGCTGAGCCCTGAGGGGGAGAACCACAGAGGCCTCCTATGTTGCCATCTTGCTTCACCCCAAGAACACCTCATTTAAGTGCAGTCCCATCAGGACAGGCATGAGTGCGATCCAGGAATTACACACAGTGCAGTGTTTGTAGGATGGGAAGTGTGAGACAAGGGGAAACAGGAATAAGCCAGACCGTGGCAAGAAATACGTAGCTTATCCAATAGGAAAGGGGAATCATTTGAGAGTTTTAAGTAGAGAGGTGAGTTCTTAAGATTTGCATTTAAATGGAACACTCTGGAGGCTGCGGGGAGAGTGTATTTATGGGGAAACTTTGAATGTAGGGGAGTGGGTAAATGGCTGTATACCTGGTGGGGCTGACCGGATTAAGAGAGTGAGATGTGCAGAGAGGAAGGAAAGGCTGGTTTCAGGAAGTATTTAGGATGGAAACTCAGTAGAACTCGGCAGTGAACTTGTACGTGCTGGAGATACAGGTGATGAAGAGACGAAGCCGACTCCCAGGACAGGAGGCTGAGGGCCCAGGAAAATGCTGCCTCATCTCAGGACGAGCTGTAGAGAATCCGGGAAGCACGCAAGGTGGCCTGTTTACTCTCTAATGTGTTGGGCTCACAGGGTCTGTGGGACACGCCCTCTCCAGATGTTGTGTCAGCACTTGACAATGATTCTGAAACTCGGGGAAGAGGTCTCACACAGAGGTTAATGTTGAGAATTATCAGCGTTTGGAGTTTCATATGATAGCTACTATTTCTTTAAAAAGGCAGTTAAAGCAAAAAAACTAAAACAGAGAAGACGTATGCATACCTTAAAAATCCTGCTTTCATTTCATACTGATAAACATAAAACCTTTCCTCTTATTTGAAGAGGGACCAGGCCGTTACCTTGAACATGGCTCTACTGAATAGGTTCCCATTTCAGTCTGTTTAAAGTGGGACGAGAATTTAAGAATATCTGTGGAGAAATCTTAACACTAAATCTTTTTCCACTTTTAGGGTTTTTCTAATATTATATGATAGTCTCACTCACTCCTAACCAGAATCAAATGTTGTGCCTGTTTGCATGACTGACCCTTTCCAGAACATTCGACAGAGTTTTCAACAATTCTCCTTTCACATGTTGTCAATTTAGAAGGTATTTTAACTAAATTATGTAATCACAATATCAAATTCAACTGTCATAAAATGTTTTCTTTTTTTTTTTTAATACATTTGGCTTTCAGTCAATGGGTGACAGCAGAAATTAGAAGGGCAAGCTGCTAGCCAAAAGTATTCAGCAGGCCTCCCTTGTGGTTCTTCTATCATGTAAGAGGGGACAAAAAGGAGAAGAAAAGAAACAAATACATAGCTTAAGCCATAGCCACAACCATTTTCCAATCTGCAGATGGTTACAAGATTTAAATATGTAACCACAGCCACCTTCCTCAAGCACTGGCTCCATTTCCACATTATTTTGTCAGCACTTCAGCTAGACGGAAGTCTTTACTTGCTGTATGGGATCCAAACCTTCATGCCTGCAGGATCTGAGTCCCTCGTGGTCTTTTCTGTTGGGGATTTCTAGAGTTGCGTCTTGCATGAATACTGGACAAGAGAATACAAGAAGCCCTGCAGTGGATTCTTAATCACGTCTCCTCCATTGCATGTCCATTTCCTCTCCCCTGGTTCGGGTCACACCATTTCTACTTCACAGTGGTATGCTGCTGTGCGTGTACAATCTCGTGGTTCAGTGGATCACATGATGTCACTTCTTTAGGATGGGAATAGTGGGTTATAGAATCATGTCAAATCCTCTGGACAGAAGCCCAGTCCCAGTGCCCAGTGGAAAGTCAGAAGCTACTTTTGAAATGGAAAGTAGTTGGCAGCAGCGGGGAGCAAGGTTTTACTTCAAACCCTAGGCATCTGTGCTGTGATTCCCTTATTAGAGTTTGCCACAGTCTATGTCAGCAGCCGTCTGCCCCAGACACTTCAAATACCACTGGGTCTACTAGGTCTCAAGACTCAAGTGTCAGCCTGCTCTGCAGCCTGAAACTGCTGTTGTAGTTTATTTCTTTGGGTCCAACCGGCAGCCTCGTAGGTGAGCACCAATAAATGTGACAGGGCAGCAATCCCAAATGTGGTGCACATTGCCTGCAGAATGCAAACAGATCTACCAGACTTTGTTCCTTTCTGTGTGATAGGTGCTGAAAGGTACAGCCAACCTCAGATCAATGATGCTTAAAAAACTTTACCTGGGGCTTCCCTGGTGGAGCAGTGGTTGGGAGTCCACCTGCCGAGGCAGGGGACACGGGTTCGTGCCCCGGTCCGGGAAGATCCCACATGCCGCGGAGCGGCTGGGCCCGTGAGCCATGGCCGCTGAGCCTGCGCATCCGGAGCCTGTGCTCCGCAACGGGAGAGGCCACAGCAGTGAGAGGCCCGCGTACCGCAAAAAAACAAAACAAAACAAACAAAAAAAAAAACTACCCAATTAACAGCCTGAGGAGACCTGGGGAAACACTGTTTACACTGTTGAGATCAGTTTTTAGGGGATTGGTTCCCTTGCTACCTTTCCAATGTGACCAAACTAGAAATTAGTCTGATTTTCTGAAATTAATTTCTTAGATGTAACTTTATTAATAGGTGTACAATCCTAGCTTAGTACTTAGACATGAATTTGCTATTGTTTTCAACACTGACTAATAAGAAGTGTAAAAAAACATTACCCTCTGGTAGCTTTTCTTTTTTCTGGAATATAACGAACATAATCTATGCAAAGCTTTTTAAATGGGGCAGTTATCCTAAGGAGTTCTAATTCAAATAATATTAAAGAGTGAATAGTCTAACTTTAGAAAACTATCACATGGAGAGTAATAAGAGGATATAGTACCTGGATGGGGTTGTGCAAATGCCCACGTCTGATTATCAGGTTGACTTAAATTATTTATATATTCAAAGTTTTATTTTTATTGCTCAGTTACCTTTTAATACATTCAACAAATATTTATTGGTCATGTAAATGCTGAGTACTAGAGAAATTGAGGGTTTTTTTTTAAATTAATTAATTAATTTATCTTTGGCTGTGTTTGGTCTTTGTTGCTGCGCGCAGGCTTTCTCTAGTTGCGGCGAGCGGAGGCTACTCTTCATTGCTGTGCGTGGGCTTCTCATTGCAGTGGCTTCTCTTGTTGCAGAGCACGGGCTCTAGGCGTGCGGGCTTCAGGAGTTGTGGCACGTGGGCTCAGTAGTTGTGGCTCATGGGCTCTAGAGCGCAGCCTCAGTAGTTGTGGTGCGCAGGCTCAGTAGTTGTGGCTCACGGGCTCTAGAGTGCAGGCTCAGTAGTTGTAGCTCATGGGTTTATTTGCTCCATGGCACGTGGGATCTTCCCGGACCAGGGCTCAAACCCGTGTCCCCTGCATTGGCAGGCGGATTCTTAACCACTGCGCCACCAGGGAAGTCCCGAGAAATTGAGGTTAATGTGATAGTTTTTGCCTTCAGAAAGCACACATTCTAGTGAGAGAGAGAGACTCCTGCATTGAGTGGATAAGGTGTTATGGAAAAAAAGGGGAGGCATGATTCTCATGACAGGGAAGATAAATCTGTTTTTCCACAGAGACCTGTGGAAGTGGATCTACAGCTAAGGAAAGGCAGAGACAGCTAGATTACACTTATTTTTCTTAAAAGGAGGAAAATTGAATTTCCAGAAGACACCCAATATAAGTGGCCCAGAAAACAGACGCAAAGAAACACAGCACAGCAGGAATCAGGATCCTACAGAGGACATGGTCAGAAATTCATGGGAAAAAGGACAGAAAGTACTTACTAAGAAATGAAGATCTAATATTCCAAGTTAGCTTGTCTTGCTAGGCTATAACCCTCTTCCTTACCCTAACATTCCATGAAACCTTGCTGTGAGGAAAAGTTCCACTCCTGCATCAGCAGAGAGCAGAGCAAAGTTCCTGCAAGGATTTTGGATATTCAGAGGAATATCTACAGCCCTGTCCCACATTTTAGAAAGAATATTTTTTCAAAGGGGAAAAAATTTAAATAACTATTGGAGACTGAAGGCTACAGAAAATTTTAACCAATTTTAATATGGCAGTACTTAAGTTCTTATTATACCTGAATGGGATGGGAAGGAATAAAAGTTTCCTTTTCTAAAAAGAGTTATTTAGTTGCTAAGTACATGAAGTTTTATGCAAATAGCAACAACAAAAGCTCGGTTCCAACTGTCTTAAAAATAAGCTAAATATATCAATTCATAGAACTATAATCCCAGTGTTACAGTAGGATTTGATTGACCCAATCACTCTGATTTTCTTTCAATCAGTTTTAGCCTAAGATTAAGATGAAGTCTCCTCTCTCTCTCTCTCTCTTTTTTTAGATTCCTTATATAAGTGACACCATATGACATTTGTCTTTCCCATTCTGAATTACTTCACTTTGTTTAATAATCTCCAAATCCACCCACATTGTGCAGATGACATTATTTCATTCTTTTTTATGGCTCAGTAATATTCCATTTTATGTATGTACCATATCTTCTTTATCCACTCATCTGTTGATGGACAGTTTAGTTGCTTCCATGTCTTAGTTATTATAAATAGTGCTGCTATGAACATAGGGGTGCATGTACATTTTCAAATTAGAGTTTTCTCCAGATATATTCCCTGGAGTGGAATTGCAGCATCATATGGTAATTCTATTTTTAGATTTCTGAGGAAACTCCATACTGTTCTCCATAGTGACTGTATCAATTTACATTCCCACCAACAGTGCAAGAGGGTTCCCTTTTCTCCACACCCTCTCCAGCATTTATTGTTTGTAGATTTTTTGATGATGGCTATTCTGACCAGAGTGTGAACTTATTTACAAAACAGAAATAGACCCACCAACATAGAAAACAAACTTATGATTATCAAAGGGGAAAGGCGGGGCGGGGGGGGGTGGGGAGGGATAAACAAGGAGCTTGGGATTAACATACACACACTACTATACATAAAATAGATAACCAACAAGGACCTACTGTACAGCACAGAGAAGTATACTCAATATTTTGTAATAAGCTATAAGGGAAGATAATCTGAAAAATAACCATATATATATATATATATATATATATATATATATATGTCACATTCCTTTACACCAGAAACTAACACACATTGTATATCAACTATACTTCAGTTAAGAAAAAAAATGAATTCTTCTCCTGGAGGTAGCAACTGGTGTTTCCAGCTGGAAAGAAAGCAGTTTCCTTGCCGCTTTCCAACAAGACACGCTAAGATTTGAGGTTTATCCTAACCAGCTTGCCGAGGTCACATTCCAGCTTTAACCCAATGCCTGTGTGTGGAAGGAAGAAATAACAGAGGTTAGATCAGGGACCCACCATTACAGCCAGGAGTTAGTGGATCTGTGGGTGCCATTACCAGTGGGAAGGAGGGAAAAAGGAGAGCTGAGCACAGAGACCAGCCTGTCCACCAGAGAGAATAAATATGGGAGAATAAGGGTAATTCTAAGCAAGGAGAAATTTTATGACTTTATACGGAAACATGCTTTCTCTCATCTTAGAAACATTTACACTGATTCGATCACTTAAGTAGAATGTGCTATGACTATAGCCTTCTGTTCACTTCAAAGGTTATTCCTTCAACATTGTATAAATTCCAGTAACACTATAAACTCCTTTGAAACAGCATCATTTACTACCACATGTACAGCTTGAGAAAAGTTCAAGGCCGTGAAAGTGCTTTGAGGCACAAATTAACCCTCAACTGCCCTGAATGCCCTCTCTGTTCCCAGCAGTTTTATAACATCATAAATATTTATGTATCTGATACCACTAATGAGTTCCATAAAAGAATTTCTAGCCCACAAACATACTAGTTCAGACTCCTTTTGGCAGCACTAATTAGGTATTTTATGTGACTGTGCTAAAACACATCGTAGTTGGATAGCTATGTTTAAAAGTTAAAAAACAAAATTTTATACTGTCATAACAGAAAGAGTTTTGTTTTTGTTGTCAGTTAGTTTTTGTTTGTTTGCTTCCCCTCACCCGGCATTAAAACAGAGCCGTGTCTGACTGGTTTAGTACCAATGACAGATTTTTGCTGCTCTATATCATGTATGGATGAACACATTAAATTGGCAACCAAAAAATGTTTTACAGATGGTGACATGAAAGCAAACATTCCAGTTTGAGTACACTTCATTTCACCTATGGATCAAAGCTACTCACTGAAATAAGGAAACCAACCACCTGAAGTTTTGAAAGTTAATTGTAAATTTGCACAATCTGTCTAGTTCATTATTAATTTTGGAAAAGTACTTCTGCCAGGTTAGACACAAAAGCCTCATTCAGATGTGCCATTAACCTTCCTTTTCACTGGAAGGCATCGCAGAGCGGACGTTAATGACAAGAAGTCTTTTGTTCTCGTCTTATAGAAGAATCCTAAAGAATGAGAACTATTTTCTTTCTCTCACCGCCAACCCCCTTTGAAATGTTTTGCTGCGTTTTGAGTCCTAGAGGCAGATGGATGCCTTTACCCTAGGGTCAGGTTTAATGGGTTTTGGATTAAATTGTTATACACTGAAGGGTGGAAAATTAAGGCTGAAAATGTCTAAACCACTAGACAATTTCTCTGATGTGAAGGATAGAGATGGGTGTTTTGTTTGCTTTGGAATTGATTATTTTTCATGAGAGTTGTGGGGAATGCAGTTCTTCAGAAGACATGGAAAAATATGGAAGAACTTGAGAGCTGATAGAAGCCCAAACGGGGTGGCATGTGGACACTTGGAGAGATGGAGAACACTAGCAGCACCGCCTTGGTGTTGAGCAAACATTCTGTGCTGAGGCTTGTGCAAAAAGATAGAGCTGCTCACACAATGTGAAAGATCACAGGACTCAGAAAATGTCTTGAGGCCCTGGAGACTGGAATTCTTTCTTCCATTTTCCAGGCATTGCTAAGTTCTCCAGTTTATTACGCGAAAGAGAAGGTCCCTCAAAATACAACAAAATTGAATTTCTTGCCAGCTGGCGAAGCTAGGGCATAGACTCAGATTTAATTTAATTTAGCAAAATAAGGGTACCGTGGACCTTCCTTATACTGTCCTTATGACTGTGAATGGAAGTCATACCTTCTGTTTGTTGTTCTAGCTTTGGTCAATGCTACAGTCCAACTGACACAAACCATCAAAATTTTCCTTCAGTTGCCATTTCCAAATATTAAAAGAATTTCCACCATTTGACCCAGCAATCCCACTCCTGGGCATATACCCTGAGAAAACCATAATCCAAAAAGAGTCATGTACCACAATGTTCGTTGCAGCTCTATTTGCAATAGCCAGGACATGGAAGCAACCTAAGTGTTCATCGACAGTTGAATGGATAAAGAAGATGTGGTACATATATACAATGGAATATTACTCAGCCATAAAAAGAAACGAAATTGAGTTATTTGTAGTGAGGCGGATGGACCTAGAGACTGTCATACAGAGTGAAGTAAGTCAGAAAGGGAAAAACAAATACCATATGCTAACACATATATATGGAATCTAAAAAAAAAAAAGGCTCTGAAGAACCTAGGGGCAGGACAGGAATAAAGATGCAGATGTAGAGAATGGACTTGAGGACATGGGGAGGGGGAAGGGTAAGCTGGGACGAAGTGAGAGAGTGGCATGGACATATATACACTACCAAATGTAAAATAGATAGCTAGTGGGAAGCAGCCACATAGCACGGGGAGATCAGCTCAGTGCTTTGTGACCACCTAGAGGGGTGGGATAGGGAGGGTGGGAGGGAGACGCAAGAGGGAGGGGATATGGGGATATATGTATATGTATAACTGATTCACTTTGTTATAAAGCAGAAACTAACACACCATTGTAAAGCAATTATACTCCAATAAAGATGTTAAAAAAAAATTAAAGAATTTCCGTCTTCAAATCTTACACAGAGGACCTAGAAAGAATTGCTTATCTGAAACGCTTCCATAAACATTAGAGCCCCCTTTCTGCTCACAAAGTCATGTCAGTGTCCACAGCAACCTCTGAAGGAGTCTCAGCCATGATCTTTCCACATAAAGTCACATCAGAGCTGAAGGATGGGCCCTAAGACGGTCCGCAAGTATGACCTGCAATAGCACTTGTCAAATTCCTCAATAAATATGAGTGACCAGGAGATCAATACAGTAAGTCCCCTACATGCAATCGAGTTCAGTTCCGAGAGCACGTTTGTTAAGTCCAATTTGTTCCTAAGTCCAACCAAGTTAGCCTAGGTACCCAACTAATACAATCAGCTATATAGTACTGTACTGTAATAGGTTTATAATACTTTTCACACAACTAATACATAAAAACAAACACAGAAAATGAAGGAAACATTTTTAGTCAGTACAGCAGTACAGCACAACATCTGGCCTCCAGTGGCTGGCATTGAGGGAAGAGGCAGGAAGAGTTACTGACTGGAGGAGGGATGGGAGATGGGAGGTGGTAGAGCTGAAGGATCGTCAGCCATAAGAGGCGGAGGGCAAGCTGCAATGTCACTCACGCCTGACGTTGATGGAACTCACGTTCCCACCTTTGAAAGTTCGCAAGTTGAAGGTTCATATGTAGGGGACTTGCTGTATAGGACAAGGAAGAAGAGCTTGACAACGAATGAAGCTTCTGGAATAAGATGCCAAGCACATGCCTCCCTGCCCAGAGCTCGAAGTCATCCCCTTGGGGGTGGGGATGGTGCCCTCAAAGGCCCAAGGCTGGAAGTGGGAGGGTATAAAGACACTGAGCTAGGAAAACCAATCTGGGGATGGAACTGCAGCCTGGAAACGGTGGCTGGGTGGATGAGTCTGTGGCCTCATTGCCTTTGAAGACATCATCACTGGGATAGATGTTACATGTGAATGGGACACAGGGATGATTTTCCTGAGGGTTGTAAATGAAGTCTGCCTCTGGCCAAGTTTAAGTTGGCCACGATGACCAGGAACTGTGGAATCCCCTGAGCGTTCCTCGGTAGTAAACGTTAAGGAAGATAAAAACCCAGAAGGGCAAGGACCAATCACTGCTCTGATTAAGGAACCAGTTAAAGGGTTATTCTGTTTGTCACAATCCTGTCCAGCCAGCATGTCAGGCAGGAACAAACGGTGAACAGTAGCGGATTAAGGGTTAAATGTGGTGAATCCTCTGATTCGTTCAGTTTACTTGATATGTAAAAGCAAGATCATCCTTTTCATTCAGGACTCCTGTTGGCTCCTAACCACAAGGTCAACAGAAAGAAATCTCAAATTTTTAGGGGGGGATTTTTTAAAAAAATTTTATTGAAGTGTAGTTGATTTACAACATCATGTAAGTTTAAGGTGTAGAGCACAGCAACTCAGTTTTATATATACATATATATAGTCTTTTCAGATGATTTTCTCTTATAGGTTATTACAAAATATTGAACATAGCTCCCCATGCTGTATAGTAGGTCCTTGTTGGGTGTCTGTTTTAAGGAAATCTGAATTTGAGTTGGGCTCTGAGCCGAAAGGAGCACTGAAGTGTTAGAGTGCTGTCCCCCGCTGAGCCCTGAGGACTGAGCTGCTCACATTACCTTGGAGTTATCTGCAGCCCAAACAGACACAGACTAGACCTTTTGGCAAAATGTGAATCAGGCTCCCCAGATGAGGCCTCGCAGGTTATCGGAGAACTTCCTAAAACCGCCGTTCATTCTCACCTGCTTGAAAGGAAAGTGTTGGCTTGTTGCTGGATGTTAATCCAAACTCCCCCCACGGCAGACAGGGTTCAAAAATCTAAGGCCAGAAATATCGATGACCACTGAGGTGACGTCATAGAAGCATCCTCACAGGGAGAGAGCCACACAGCAAAGTCCTCTCATAAAATAGAAGTGGGATTAGCAGATGCGCACTATTATATATAGAACGGCTACTCAACAAGGTCCTACTGTAGAGCACAGGGAACTCTACTCAATATTTTGTAATAATCTACAAGGGAAAAGAATCTGAAAAAGAATGTGTGTGTACATATATATATATATATATATATATATATATATATAACTGAATCACTTTGCTGTACAGCAGAAATTAACACAACATTGTAAATCAACTACACTTCAGTAAAATTAACCTCTGCACACCAGTGGATTGCCTCAAGTTACATTCGTAAACTTTTACTTTTAAATAAATTTTTATTTACAGAAGAGTAACAAGGAAAATACAGAGTTCCCTATGCCTCCCCTGTAGCTTTCTCTCATGTGGACATGGAAAATAAGCTCAGTATATGTATCAAAGCTAAAACATCAACATTGGCACGGTATTGTAACTAAATTACAGCCTTCATTCTCTTTCCCCACATTTTTCGTCAATGTCCTTTTTCTGTTCCAAGATCTCGCCCAGGATACCACACTGCCTTTAGTTCTCATGTCTTTCCAGTTTCCCCCAAACCATGAGAGTTTCCTTGTTTTTTCATGACTTTGACACTTTCGAAGAAGACTGTCAAGTCTTTGGAAGAATGTCCCTCAGTTTGACTTTCTCTAATGTTTTATTATGATTAAGCCAGCGTTCAAGTTAGATTTTAAAATAACCCATATGACACAGGCAGTTCGTAAGGGACACACCTAAGGCAAAGCAACACCAAAAAGATGGAAAACTCAACAAAGAGAAAGTGACATGACAAAATTAACATCAGGCAAAATAAAATGTAGAATTAAAGTAGAAAGGTGTGAAATGGGACTAAACTGCACCATTCATACAAACAAATGAAGTAATTCATCAGAAAATGCCAGTCTTGCATTCAAATGTGTGCAAATTTTATATATATATGTGTGTGTGTGTATAATATATATAGAGAGAAATATTCATAAGGCCTCAAAATATAGAGAGCCAAATCTAATAGAATTATGAAAAGAAAAGGACAAATTTTAAGCATTTTTCTCATAATGTTCGACAATCACATCTAGTAAAATAAGATATCAATAATAAAATAGATATCCCTAATGATAGCCAAACATCCATGAATTTGGATTCTAGAAGTCACACTCTTAAATAGTTTCAGGTTACAGAATAAATTAAAAATAAACTTAAAAGCATTTATAACTCTACTTCAACAAAAATGCATATAAAAATTTGTAACATCCAGCAGTACTTAAAGAGGAATTTATAGCTTTAAATGTATTTGGAGAATATGAATGGTTGGAAAAACATGGACTAAGCATTTGAATCAAGAAGTTTAGGAAAGAACACCAAAATAAATCCAAAGAAAATAGAAGAAAGGCAACATAGAAGAGGAGAAATGAATGAAGTAGAATGCACACACATTAAATCAGAGTTGATCAATAAAAAAATAAACTGACTCTTTGATAAGACTTACAAAATTGAAAACCTCTGTAAGTGTGATTAAGAAAAGGGAAATCACAGGAGCAGCTAAGCCCATGCGCCACAACTACTGAGCCTGCGCTCTAGAGCCTGCGAGCCACAACTACTGAAGCCCTCACATCTAGAGCCCGTGCCCTGCAACAAGAGAAGCCTCCACAATGAGAAGCCAGCGCACCGCAACGAAGAGTAGCCCCTGCTCTGCTCAATAAGAGAAAGCCCGCACACAGCAATGAAGACCCAACGCAGCCAAAAATTAATTAATTTATTAATTTAAAAAGAAAGTGGTATGGATTATAACACAGAGTTTAGATGTCCCAAGACATTATTTCATGGATAATTGTCAATAATTTAAAAACCATAAAAAATTGATAATTTCCTAGAGAGAAATGTTATCGAAATTCATCTAAGAAGGAAAAAGTCTGCATAGAACATTATGTACTTCTTTTTAATGTGCTCAGAATAATAAATGTCCCTAAATCTACCCTCAATAACAGAAGGATGGATCTGTTTTATAGGAGTTTTAGAAAACTCAAAGAACCATTAACTCCAGGCTTACTTAATTTCTTCCAGAGTCCAGAAAGAAGTAGGAAGATACACAACTCATTTTATGAGACAAATGTAACCCTGCTGCATAAACAGAATATGGATGACATAAAAACATGCTATTATTGGCCAATCTCACTTATAAATACAGATATAACAATTTACATAACTCGAAAAACTATACTAAAACTAAAAGGAATGTGCCAAAATTAATACATCACAGGCAAAACCAGTTTATCCCAGGAATTATTTCAAGTTAGAAAGTCTTTTAACACAGTGACTATGTTACAGTTTATAGGAGAAAAATAACATCATGCAATAGCTGCCAACTGAGACAATGAGCTTCTTCAGCGTTTCCGCTTTGGCAAAACTTCTGCATGTTAAATTCTGACTACGCCGCTTGTTGAACGGAGGATGGGAAATGCGTTCTTTCTTACGATCTTGGCAGGAGTGTAAATTGATACTGTTACTGTAGAAAAATTTTGCGTTATCAATTAATGTTTTAATTGCACAGGGGTTCTATCTGTAGTTATCTACTATACAGTCAGTCTCCCATGAATACTAGAATATATACACAAGAATGTTTATTTCAGCGTTGCTTGAAATAATGAAAAATTTGAAACAATATAAATATTCTTTATTAAATAAAATGTGACACATGCATATGATGAAATAATCTGGATATCTGTGTGAATAGCTCTCAAAAAACCTAATGTGAATGACACACATAGCGTTAATGTAAATTTAAAAAGACTAATATTTGTACACTTTTTTCTTTAAAATATTATTAAATTTTTGGGGAAAGTACAAACAAACTGATAATCATGGTTGCCTAAAGGTATAACTGCAGAGGACCAAGATAGAGACTTGGAGGTGATGACAATTTCAAGTTTATCTTTAAGGTTTAATTTTTTTTTTTTTTTAAAAAAGACAAAGTTATATATTACTTAATAGAAGAAAAGAATAAAACTTCAATCAAATATGTCAGAAAGTTAAAGTGATTTAATTCTCAGTGTTGGAATATAGGTAACTATTATATTTCCTTCACCGTTTTTCTGGCTTTTATCGACTCCCGCCCCTGTCTCTCTCCTCTCTCTCTCTCTCTCAATCTGTCTCTCTCGTAGATACACACACACACACACACACACACACACTTAAAAGCATAATATAGGAAGATAGTTCAAGCTCAGAAGAAAAGAGTTTTACATAGTACAATGTTGTGAATGTTTGTTACCCCCCAAATTCACATGTTGAAATGTTGACACCCTGATCTCAATGGGATGGTATTTGGAGATGGAGGTTTGGGGAGGTCATTAGATTATGAGGGTGGAGCCCTCCTGAATGGGATTTGTGCTTTTTATACACGAGAATGAGCTGGCCAGCTCTTTTTCTGCCATGCGAGGATGCCGCCAGAAGACCTCTCTCTGTAAACCAGGAAGAGGCCCTCACCAAGGACCTGACCACACTGGCACCCTGATCTTGGACCACCAGCCTCCAGAACTGTGAGCAATAAATGTCTGCTGTTTAAGCCACCCAGTCTGCGGCAATTTGCGAAAGCAGCTCAGGCCAGCTAAGACACATAGGTAGAGAAATAATCTGGGAGCATAATTAGAGAGCAAGAAAAATGCTAATTCGAATCCCACATCCCTAGATGGTGAGGGAAAATAAACAGGGGCCACTTGAAACATACACGGTTTGAGATCTAAATTCAACAGTTCTCTGGAGCATTCTGACTAAGGTCAGGCCAGGCAGGAAAAGGAATAAAACGCTAAGGTTTTGTTTATAAGGATGGAGACCCCAGAAGTCAGAGAGGGAACGAGAGGAGGGCCGCTCCTGGGGAGGGAAGAGTGACAAGACCAGAGTAGCTGAGGTGCGGGCTGTGATCAGGCCGACGGTTCTCAGGTACTAAGATGGTACATCCCCACGAGATGGGGTATTCTGCACGCGCCAGTATGCCCTGGAGGACAGGTGTGACCTGGCGTGTGTGAAAGCTGTCAGATTCAGCCTAAACTACGTGTGAATCCAAAAGAACGAGACCAGGTGAGCAGGGACGCACCTGGGTGTGTTTCCTTCCAGGACCGTTTGGCAAGTAGAAAAGAGGAGCTGTTCTCCATGTCTAGAATGATGGGGCGGGAGAGGGGATGTGCGTTTTCTGAGGCGGGGCAGAACGGACCTGGCCTATATACAAGAATGGGAGTGGTTTTCAATGATTGCTTATAAATAAATAAGTGGAACAGTCCGCTGAGGCTAAGACTTTTTCTGTGCGCCGTTTGGTTCATATCAATTAGCACACACTTCTTTGACCCTTAAATAGGCATTCCCTCCAGAGCTCCTAGTGTAACCTTCTTGTGAGACTGTTCCAGACATACATAAAATAGGTTACCCTGCAGGACTTCCAAAAGGGCAAAAATGTAGTATGTCTTAGTTGCAGATAAAACACCAGTTAATGTTACATACTCTATGTATCCATATATACATGTACAGATATGTATATACATATACAAATATAGACCTGTATTTACCTAAACCTATTCACACACACATACATACACACATTCATATACATATGCACACATATATATACACATTCATATATATATATATATATATATATATATGTACTTTTAAAAATCTAATATCTTCCCAGTATTATACTTAGGTTTTAAGTGTTTAACCATGTTTCTTCAATAAATAGATAACTATTGTTACTATAATATAAAATATATTGCCTTAAGGAGAGTTAAATATGGTTTTATTACTTAGAGGTTGACCTCATACATTTTTAGTATGAATTCAGAATGCAATACATTTCCATTTATACAGAATTGGGTTAATTGGATATTTTGATTAATTGAGAATAACCATTATGTTCAGTAGTTGGATTATCAATCTTCAGAGAACAAGAATACAATAAAATATTTTAACACGACAATTCTATCAAACACAATTTAGTGTTTTCTCTCTGTTTCAGAAAGAATTTCACAGTCGTGCAGTTTGCCAGGATGATCATTAATTATCTTTTGTTAGTACTATACACACATGAGATATGAGATCCTACAATACGTGCACCAGTACCATACACGCGTGAGTTAATATGATCTTGATTTGTGCATGTTTAATACACCTAGGAAATTCTTTTCCTTATGTTTTTTTAAATTCTGAAGTATTCTCATTTATTTTTCTTTTTAAAGGATAAATGTAAAATATGATCCTTAACTATGTGTATTTTGAATTTTGGGCATTCCATTGCCCACAACCTAATTCTTAAACTTCAGAACTCCAAGTAAATAATCTAAGGAATCCTTAACACACTCCAAGAATATTTTAATACACAATTGATAGTTTCTGCTATTGTTCCTTAAATTATTTTGTATTCAAAATTGTGTATAGCTGATTCACTTTGTTATACAGCAGAAACTAACACACCATTGTAAACCAATTACACTCCAATAAAGACGTTAAAAAAAAATTGAACTCAATGATTATGGATGTCAGTGCATTTTTTATTCGAAAGACAAACTTCATTAAAAGTAGTTTTAGTATTTTCTTTATGATTAAAGTTTTATGTTTTAGTGGAATATTTGTATATAAATGTTTTCAACAAATTACCAAATCAGTGACAATTTATGGAACATGAAGAGCTGAATTAATAAATTCATTTGAAGAGAACAAAAAAAAGTAGTTTTAGTGCTAGAAATAGTGCAGTACTAAGGGATAAAAGGACATAATAACCTCAATTTATTGCACAATTACTATGTGCTGGAACTCTGCTGAGCACTTTACTTAATACATTAAATCCTCACAATAATGTTATGAGGTGGTCATTATTACCGTGTTTTTTTTGTTTGTTTTGTGGGTTTTTTTTTTTTTTGCGGTACGCGGGCCTATCACTGTTGTGGCCTCTCCCGTTGCGGAGCACAGGCTCCGGACGCGCAGGCTCAGCGGCCATGGCTCACGGGCCCCGCCGCTCTGCGGCATGTGGGATCTTCCCGGACCGGGGCACGAACCCGCGTCCCCTGCATCGACAGGCGGACTCCCAACCACTGCGCCACCAGGGAAGCCCCATTACCGTGTTTCATAATTGGGGAAACTGAGGCTCAGGATGTTAAAAAAAAATTGCCAAGATTTACCGTAGTAAATGGGACTCTAGCCTAGACTATGTGTTTGAAAATCCTTGCTTGTAACAACTATAAAAGATAGACTTACATGTTGTAATCTGTAATTCTTAGATTATTTTTACTCCCTCTTCAGGAATAAGGTAATTGAGAAAACCGTTCTTTGACAAGGTTTGCAGGGTTGTGAAAAGCAAACCCAGAGCTATAACTAAACTATAACTATAACGTATTCTTATTCCTTCCAGCCCAAGTCTTTCTACCCTCTCCTGTTCCCTCTGTGTCTATATACTGGATTGGCTTCTGACTTAGCGTAGCTCCTGGGATTATTTCTGTAGGATGCACCTCCCATGTATATACCTTAGGAAATTTCACATTTTTATTTGGACGTTTGAAATTTGAAAGCTTCCAAGATGTCAGTGGACTGATTGGAAACTCTAGAGATTTTTGAATGAAAGGGCTTTTGAGTATACAAATGAATAAACCAGAGAAGGGCAGCTGTGTTTAGAAAGAGGCTTTATAACAGTCCAAGGCAGAATTTATTAGGTATTCCCTCTAATGGGTTCCATAAAATATTCTTTCAGTTAATAAGTGAAAGATCATCTTTGTAGCTGAGAAGCCTGCAGATTCTGACTCAGATTTATTAAAAATGCTGAAGCCTGTTAGTAAGTCAGCAGATATGATGCAGCTATCGTGTGCCAAATGCTTGTCCTCCGCAGGTTTCTAAAAGCTTTACGGCACGAGGTCGTGGTCCTTGAAGGATAGCAGCCAGAGTGTTTACTATTGCGAAATGCCACGTTCCTCCTGCTACGTTGCCAGCTCCATCCCTTGAGAACAGACAGTAAAGTCAGCCGAGCTTTTTAAAAGCTAAAATCCTTTGCCTCGTCATCTAGTTTACCATCTCACAAAATAGGGTTTCTCTTGCACGTCAGCAGTGGCTTAGGGGCAAGGCAATGCTAATTGACTAATAAAATCCCTATTTGATGTGGTAATTGCTGCATTCTTGCTAAATCACCGAGCCCAGGAGGTGACTCCTGGTCACCTCACTGTGCATAATATTAATTGAACTGCCATTGCCTCGGGCTGCAAACTGAGATTTACTGAAAATTCTTTCCAGTTATAGGATCAAGATCAGATGGGAGTTTTAGTTAAGAAACAAACACCAGGTAAAGCGCCTTCCAGCATCAGCTGTGGAAAATCTGCTTTTTCCTCTTCATTATTTCCTCAGCAACGTTAACTAGGAAATAAAATTCAAAGAGCACTTTAACTTTCTTTATGGCAATATTTCTCCACTTTACAATTCATAATTTTTCTTTTCATTAATGTCTAGCTTCAAAATTCTATGATCTATAGTAAAATGGCCTTTATTTAACTACAGTGAAGTATACTTTACTTAATTTTCTTTAAGACGAGTCTTTTCCTTTCAAATCACTGATTTTCTTCCTTCCCTTATGCTTTTTAATGACATGCATTATGTATTCTGATTTGCATTATAGAGAACTGTATAATTAGCATACTTTTCCTTCTCACACTATTGACTATCATTTAAGAGAGCTTCCACTCTTAAATGTTTTCTTCATCTTCATGGTTTCGGGCTGACACAAGACCCTCAAAATATCAAGTACCCAAGAAGCATTTACTGATTTACATTTTTGTTGTTGTTATTTAGTATTCTACTCTGAGAGGATTTAGAAAGACCTGTTTTGGGTGTGATACATGAGATTTGGAGACTGTAAAAATACTTACGACAGTGAAAATGCACTTATTGTTTGGAGTACAGAAATTCCAACTGGAACAAAATTCACGAGTTTTCTCATTGTTCTTGCTGGTTAAGGACAAAATTTTATAATACATATGTAGGGCTTCCCTGGTATCGCAGTGGTTAAGAATCCACCTGACAATGCAGGGGACACAGGTTCGAGTCCTGGTCCGGGAAGATCCCACGTGCTGCGGAGCAAATAAGCCCGTGCACCACAGCTACTGAGCCTGCGCTCTAGAGCCCACGAGCCACAACTACTGAAGCCCACGCGCCTAGAGCCCGTGCTCCGCAACGAAGAGTAGCCCCCGCTCTCTGCAACTAGAGAAAGCCTGTGCAAAGCAACAAAGACCCAACACAGCCAAAAATAAAAAATTAATTTAAAAAAATACCTATGTATATATGTGTGTGTATGTATGTGGAGAAAATGCAAAATGTATTAAAATACAAAATATCAAGTTTATGCATATGTGTATATAAACACCCTAAGATTATAACCACCCTTGAATATGGCATCTATATTATCCTTTCATATCAATCACAAGAAAGTCGGTGAAGCATATTTACTCCATTGATGTTTCCAATGCTTTGAAAGAACTGGACCCTAACCTCTTAAAAGGTTACAACCAGCTTCATAAAGAAAGGTTGGGGGGAATTAGTGAATGCTAGATTATTGATAGGTTGTATAAACATATGCACTTCATTTGAAAATATAATTGGAATAAATCTGCTTTTCTAAAACAAGATAATAAAATTTTAACAAGAAATCCTTATTAAAGGTTATAAAAAAAGATTTCAAACTATTTCTCATCTTAGGCCTGGTACTTTAAATTTTTATATCCAGCTATTTATGTAAACTGAAATTTTCCATGATATAGATGATGATAAGTTGAATGGTTTTTAAAGCAGCTTAATTTGAACACTGCATGTGCAATGGGAAATATTTTTAATTTTATTATTCAGTAGAGACGAAACTGTATAACTGACACACGCTTAATGTTGAAAAAAATCATATCAGTTAAAATGAGTATGGGAAGACAAACCATCCAAGACTGACCCACTTAAGAGAAATAATGAGACGTAAAATTAAACACTAACCAAAAGGAAAGGTACCTCGCTGAACTTAGCAATCCTGTCACTGCTAAGTGTGATAAGCAAAGGTCGGCCTTCAGTTTGGCTGGAGTTTGAGATGTGAGCAATGTGAGAAACAGCTACAAGGTAAGTTAAACTTTAACAAGGAGAATTTTATATGTCAGAGGGAGGACTTTTTTCCTTAGTTCATTGGGCAATACAAAGCTCTAAAGATGTTTGAGCAGAATGCCGTGATCTCAGCTTTATTTTAAAGAAGTTAATGTCATGACAAGTAAATAAAGAATGTGATACTGGATTACATCCTGAACCAAAACAAACAAACAAGAAAAGGTGGGACAACTGGCAAATCTGAATAAGGCCTCTAGATTATAGTAATTTATCAATGTCAATTTCTTGATGTGGGTACCTGGTACCACTGTGGTTATGAAAGGATGTTCCTTGTTTAGGAAACATACACTGAAGTGTGTAAATACAAAGGGCCATCATCATCTCTGCAACTGTATTTTAAATGTTTCAGAAAAAATGTGTCTCATGTGAGCACACACACAGTGGGAGAGGGAAAATAAACCTAGTGTGATGAAGTACTAACCTTTGGGGCACTGGCATGAATGGTGTACAGGAATTCTTCGTAATATTTTTGCACGTTTTTCTGGAAGTCTGAAACAAGGTCAAAAAACGTTTTTAAAAAAGAAAAGTAATATGTACACTACATACAACAGGTTAAGAGATGACCAGGCTGTGAGAGTCTGCACACAGCATCCTGACGGTCTAAAGACATTACCAGAATTTAAGATGCAGACATCTTTCAACTCAGCAACTCCACGTCTGGCATCCACTTCATGGAAATATACGCATGTGTGCACAAAAATATTTAGTGCAATGCTATTTTGTATTAGAAAAGAAAAACAATCAAAATTCATGTTTAAAAAGAAGCTGAATTCAGGCACATTCATGCTATAGAATAATAGGAGGCAAAAGATTTATCAGCATCCAATATATCCTCACATAGAAAGAGCTCCAAAATATAGTAGATGAAAAACAAATTGCAAAAACATACATATGGTAAAATCTCATTTACGTTAAATCCCATTACGTTATCTTTTATATTTAAAAGGTAGGTAGAGGTTGTAGGTGCCTAGAGGTCACTGTGGTGACCTCTGGGAAAAGAGAAAGGTTAGGTTTGAAGATAGAAGGTTATGACAACGTTAAGGGCTTACTTATTTTAGACACACCTGTTTTGCTAATACATCGAGATATTCGTGTATTACTTATGCCAAACAAAATAAACATCACAAAGTAAGTTTGTAGACTGCTGTAATTGTCTGATGCATGCGAAAGGGAAACTGAATTAGGGTGGTGTCCGCAGAAATGGAGAAGCAGTGGTTGGTGTAAGGGGGGAAATTTTAGGACTTGGAACTTGACAGGGTATATACCGTGTGACAAAGGAAGGCAGATGGCCCACGGGGGACTGGAATCGCGATGGCTTTACTGGAAACAGAAAATAAGAGAAGCGGCTGCTTTGTAAGGAGAAGATCTTTTTTATTTCGGAAACATGGAATTTGCGATACTGACATCCAGGTAAATATACTGCAAGTTTCCTAGAAAGACATAATATTTAAAGTACACAGATCAGAACTACCCTGGGGTTAAGTGACTAAATTCTCAAGATAACAAGAGAAAGCAACTGTTAGTGGACACCAGTTGTACTACCTTATGATCACTGCGTAATGTTCCATTTGTAGGTATACATACACACTTAATCCTGGGATAGCTAGTTATACATATTTGGGTATTAAAATGGATCTTAAGAGGCTACAATATTGTATTACACAAAGGAGTTCGTTCACATTATTTTCAAGAAATAAATTCTTATGGAATGAGAACTGTCTTCCATTTCGTACATTTCCCACTTAAAACTCTATATCTAAATCAAACTCCCTAAAATGAATGAAATTGGCAAGAATGAAGGACAGAGATCATAAGCAAATATAATTATTATAACTACAAATTTAAATGGTGTAAGTATTATTCAAGACGCTTTTTCCTCTCAGAGTTTAAGATGTTATTGTCCGGGTCCTAGCAGGATGTTGAAGTCCATCAACAGGGCGACTTGTGGCATTTTTAAAGTGACTCAGGTGACTGTGCTTTTGCAACTAGAGGGTGCTGAAGGACCACAGAGGACTAGATATATCTCGTCTTTTAAAGATTCAGTAATCAGTGACTCTTTTACAAATTAAAGTCTTCAATAAAATAACATTGAATTGTAGATGCAATTTGCATAAACAATACGTAAACACATTTTATTATTGAATTGACAATCCAAACCCTCAGTTGCTGCAAACTCTCCAAATAATGTAAATATACTTATTTGGTCTTATGTTTATGTTACATGGATTACTGATAGTCCTAGCATCAGCTATAGAGAAATAAAAAGGTACATTGGCTCTGATATTACTAGGGAATACAAGTCTTATAGACCAGAAAGTACCTATTTTGCAAGTTGGAATAAGACCAAAGCAATTAATCCAAGTAGCCTGGACTTTTAGCAAGAAAGAAGATACAAATGGAGGTGAGATCTAACTAAGTAATCATTTACTTAACCTTTAAATGTCTTGTAACAAAATCGAGCACTATTCAAATAAGAAAAAAAGAAATTCAGGAAAAAAATTTAATTTTACTTTAAAAGATGTGAGCATTTTAATAAAATAAAGAAGTTAAAATCCTCTAATGATTATGGATTTTTCTTCCCAACTCAAGTTACTTCTAGTAATAAGGTATTTTCCTCTTGGTTTCTTACAAATGGTACGAAATCACATATTCATTGCTATATTCCAATTCAAAATATTTATGACTCTTTTTAAGGCACAATGATTTTGTATACTCTGTATCCACAAAATAAAATCCATGAAAATATATCTAGGTTTTAAAGTGAACTAAATAGAATTTCTTTTATCAGAAACATTTAATCAATATATCTCCTTTCATTTTTATTTTATGAGAAACCAGAATTCAGCACGAATTTAGGTAAATCTAGATTTCCCTTTGTTTCAAAAATGCTCACTGGGCTTTATCATCTGGCATTTGACAACACAGGCACACTTTAAAATGAGCTGCTTTTACAAATTAGGAATTGGTTTGAACTTTATTGCTCCACAGAGCTCATGTAGTTAGAGCTGATATACTTCTACTTATAAAGTTATATCATATGTAATATGCTTTTGCTTTATCTATGATAATACCATCTAAAATTGTACAAGAATAAGGTGGCTTTCTCCGAAAGTTACAAGGGAAGGGATCTGAAACACTACGTACATTGCGATGATGACAAAACAGGGTTCAGAGTGCACCCCGTTTTATTATCAGAATTATCGGAATATTTGCAATTTACACTAACTGGAGAGAAATGTTCGGATTCCATTTTACGTAGTACGCTTATCCTTCATTTATTCCTAAAGCAATTATGTTTGCTTTACATAAATACATCATGATTAGAGCACAGACGTAACAAGATCATGCTGCCATTCCACATGATGAAGGCGCCATATTTGTATTACACTCCAATGGCATCCAAAATGCAATATATTGCTATGAAAATGCAAAGAATGTTCACAGATTGGCATTAATGAACGAGGTTGTTCACAATGCAATGGGACTTGACTTTATACGAATGGAAAAGGTTTATCATAAATATATAGACCAGTAGATAACGTTGAAGAATAAGAAGCAGAAAGGAAACAACGCTCTTGCATAAAGATCGATCCTCTTCGCTGCCGTCGGAATAACGGGTTTGGCAGGAGGCGGCTTCTTGTTGTTCTTGGCCTGGGATTTCCCAAGTCCGTTGTTGACCTCAATGGGTTTTCCATAGCAGTCATAATTGGACAATTCAAAATCTCTCGGTAAGCTTCCCACGATGCTGAAGTCGTTAGATCTCAGATCAGACTTGGACGTACAAACCTTTTTGCATCTGGTCTCTCCAACCTGAGAATAAAAATTAAAGACAGGATATTTAGAATTTTTCTATTTATAAAACGTCTTCAAAAAGACATTTTAAAAATCGGATGGTCTATTCAGTTGACTATTATGTCTCTTTGTCAAACAGAAATAATAGTCAATTGATTAAACCACGGAATTACCTGAACATTTAGGGCTCTAAAATGTTGCCTATACAACAAGGCTTATGTCATGGAATAAACTTTGGGTAGGTTATTTTATGTTAAGGGATCAAGGCGCAAATCATCCTTTATCTTAGGTGCTTCCAGGCTTGTGAGAGTTCTCAGTTGAAAGACTGACCAATAAATGAAAATCCAACATTTAACCATGACACAGATCATATTAGCAGAACATACGGAATACAAACGTCTTCTGGTACCTCTGACCTTTGATTTCCCCAGGGATCCTATTGCCAAATTGGGTTGTTTATAAAAGACTGAGACATTTATCCTTGCAATGAGACAGGCTGTGTCTCTAAACCACACTCACAAGTAAGAACTAAAAGTGGTCACAATGATCATGAACCAAAGATTGACCAGCGAAAGGCATTCCTCACTTGCTGCCTGAAGATGAATTAGCCAGAGAATCCAAACTCAGAAAATCCAAAGAAACTGGATATTTCAGCCAGATCATATGCTACAGAGACTGTTCAGTTGATCATCTCTGAAGTATTACATTTGACTCAGTTCCCTACAATACACAAAATAATTATTCCACACTGAACTCTCTCTGGCTGTCAGAAAAGCTTGTGGAAAAGACAGAGGCTGACCAGTGGCTTAAGGAAAGGCCACAGAAGGGGGAGCCCATGATTCCACTGCTTCATCTTCCACTGTTCTTACTCCCGAGCTTTGTGATTCACCTTGGGAATCTTCACTAAAATATTTACTGTTTTACCGAAAAAGGAAACCATGTCATTGTACACTATTAGTACACTCTAGTTTTTGCCTTAGTTAGAATAAGACATTGACTAATTATGTGGATTCTATTCACATTTACTAGATTATGTCTGGGTAAAAATGATGCTTAATGTAAGATGTAAAACAAGTCATTCCCCAGCAGCCCTTCAGGTACCAGGACGGTATCCTTTATCCGAACAAACACTGAGGCATATTTTCTGGGCAAAAGCCAGATGGCAGTGCTCAGAGGTGGAAGCAAAAGTAACCAACATACACTGAGTGAAAAAACAAATGAAAATGTGTCACCACATCCTCTGGCTTTATACATTTAGGTTGTTTCCTTTTTTTTTTTTTCAATTTTGAACAAGTGCTGGTAATGTTATTTTTTTAAGCTGATCTATGAATGTTGGCTTTATAATTATATCTTTATACCACATAGATATTTGTACAATCCTGTTGGGTAAGAACTTTTGAAAAAGATGTTTATGTAAATATAATTGTACAAAAGTACACAAGAAAATGTTGATAAGTAGGAATGGGGATTGAGGCACTGGAATTTCATCCTTTCTGAATGTCTTATAGGTTAAAAAAATGTGAATCACCAACATATTAAAATATTTAGAAAGCATCGATTTAGTTCCGTCCTGGCTTGATGGGACTTGGAGCTAAAGGAGGCCAGCCGGAAGAAAGAGGATTACCGTTCCCCGTTTTTTAATGTACAATCCCAGCTTCCCCATGGTGAGGACCCAGTAGAGCTTAAAGAGGAGTTATATCCTGATGGAGCCACCATTGGTCCGGGCTCTGGTCCACATCAATTTAACCCAGTGTCTAGGAAAATGTCTGGCAAAAAATAGGGACTGATCAATGGAATGAGACAGAACAAAGCTGGCAACGAGAATCTAAGTTATTTAAATGTGACTTTGGGAAATCGTTCATGTATATATTATATATGTGTATATATATATCACAAATTATGAAAACATATATTTAAAATTTACTTCCAGGCCTTTTATTTAAATTCCCCAATTTGAAATCTTAAAAGGTCACTTTCATCAAGTAGTCTGTCACCTAAGCTCTGTCTCCACACACACACACACACACACACACACACACACACGTTCACACTCACATACACTCCTGGTAAATGTCCCAGACAGAAGACCGCATTTGAAGCTCTGGTTTTCCAGGGCTGTTTGACGAATGGGTAAGTCTCAGTGTGTGTCAGCGAACTTGTGTAAAGACTAAATCACGACCTTGATCGGAAGAGAAGTTGGGAATAGCCTCTCCATATCAAACCTTTGTACTATTCTCAGACTCTCAGAGCAGCCCGCAAGCTCTGGGACTCCGTGGGTGTCCCAGGCTCTCTCTCACTTAGAATCCTCTGCTCCAAGAGCACTAACTGTGCTTTAGAATCACGTATCAAAACAAAGGAGGACTCTGGCTTCTGACAGCAACTCAGGAAGCGTGACTCCTACCAGTTCTTTTTACTTTTGCACAAAGAAGGCCATACATATTTACTACAGAAGTGCATTTACTCTGAACCGTATTTTATTCATGGCTTTAGGGGTAGTTTCAGTATCTATAAGTAACTGGACAAGTAGCCCAATTTATATGATATTATAACCTAAGTCATACATATTAACACTTAAAATTTTCTAGTGTTTTGTTTACATAAACAAATTCTTAGATTCTGCCAGCAATTTTGTTTGTTTTTTGTTTGTTTGTTTGTTTTGCGGTACGCGGGCCTCTCACTGTTGTGGCCTCTCCCGTTGCGGAGCACAGGCTCCGGACGCGCAGGCTCAGCGGCCATGGCTCACGGGCCCAGCCGCTCCGCGGCATGTGGGATCTTCCCGGACCGGGGCACGAACCCGCGTCCCGTGCATCGGCAGGCGGACTCTCAACCACTGCGCCACCAGGGAAGCCCTGCCAGCAATTTTAATCATTATAAAATTGTACCTACACAGCTCATTCAAAATGTAGACATAGAATGTTACATTTATTCCAAGAGATTGTTTAAATATAGGAAATAGTTAAGGGAAGAATAATTACTTCAATGTTGAAGTGATAACAGGAAAAATCACTCCAAAAACTTCAGTTTGGTTACACTAAATGCTTCATCATTTAGTCTATTGAACACTCTTCTATAAACGTATTTGCAGATTCTTATATTTGAAATGAGGTGTGTGTGTGTGTTGGTGAAGAGTACGTCTACTGCAGAAGTAATTTTTAATGACGTGTCAGAGCTGAATAAGCAATAAAATTAGGTTCCCTACTGAGAAGTCCTCTAGTTGCTTAAACAGCTCATAATTCATTACCTCATTTGCTGGTCTCTTCTTCTGCTCATCAGAGACTTTACACAAACACAACTTTCTTTAGTTAATACTCTCCACACATGATTATCAAATCAAACATGTACATAAGAGTACAAAGAGTTTACAATATAAATGCTATTTTAAACAATTATAATGTCACATGCAGAGGGATTAGATGAGCTACTTATAAGTAAGACAGTAACCCCACTCAACACATTTCTAAAAGTGATCTTGGTTCTACAGATCTCCAATTTATACTTTCCCCATTTTTCCTCATATGAATATGTGTCTCATTTACTTTCATCATATAAACTTGTCACTTCTGAAAATTACTGGTAGCAAAAATGAGGTACTACGATAATGAGGCTGTCAAGGATAAAAAATGATGAAGATAAGAACTTCCAAAGGCTTCAAACTGTAGCCTCTAAGATTTTCTTTGTGGTCCTTTCCAGCTTGAATCTGCACACAGGTAAAAGCGAATCGCCCGAGGCAATATTTCTGGACCAGGAGACTTAGGTGTGATTTCACGGTGGTAAAGGTATCCTCTACAGATGATAAAAATATGCTCAGAAGGGACCTGAACAACAGAGAACTTACTAGGAAAATGAGCAGAGCCTCAGTGGTGACGTGTGGGCCTGTAACAGAGAATCTAACATCTGTGTCGTCACAGTCCTAGAAGGACGGAGGAAAGGTACTCAAAAACTAACAGCTGAAAACTTCTCCCATTTGGCAAGAAACATAAGCCTTCATTTTTTCTAACAAGCTGAACAAACCCCAAACTGGATGACCCCTAAAAAAACCACTCCAAAATACATAATTAAACTTCTGAACATTAAAGGCAAAAAAAAAAAATCTTGAAAGCAGCCAGAGAAAAATGACATTTTACCTAAAGGAGAAAAACAGTGTGAATGAAGCAGAGTTCTTCTCAGAAGCCACAGAGTCCAGAAGGAATGGGCACAATAGTTTTTAGGTGCCAAAGGAAAAGAACTTTCAACCGAGGATCCCATTCCCAGTGAAGAGATCCTTTGGGAATGAAGGGAAACCAAGACATTCCCAGATGAAGGAAACTAGGAGGATCTGTTACCAGCAGCGCTACCCAAAATAATGGATAAAGGCAATTCTCTAAAAGGAAAGAAACAATAAAAGATAGAACCTTGGAATATCAGAATGGAAGAAAGATCAAAGTAAACAAAAATAGGCACAAATACAATAAACTTTCCTTCTCTCTCTGAGTTTTCCAAATTATGTGTGATGGTGAAGCAAAAAGTGTAACACTTTCTAATTAGGTTCTAAGAAGTATTTACAATAATTTTGTCATGTGAAGAGGAAAGCAAAAGGTGTTAAAGGGAGGTAGCATTTCTACACATCACACAAAGTGGCAACAGAGTGACATCAGGAAACTGTGATAAAGTCATGTGTATATAATGGGACACCTGGAGCAGCCTCCAAGCAAGAGAGTGACATGCTTACAAACAATACAGGAAACTCAAAATGTCATTCTAGGAGCTGTTCAAGCAGTCCATATGGAAGAAGGAGAAAGAAGAAAGAGATTAAAAATAGAACAAATAGGACACAAAATATACACCCTGAAAAAACCATCATTCAAAACGACACATGCACTGCAATGTTCATTGCAGCACTACTTACAATAGCCAGGTCATGGAAGCAAGCTAAGTGTCCATCGACAGATGAATGGATAAAGATGTGGCACATATATACAATGGAAATTACTCAGCCATAACAAGGAACGAAATTGGGTCATTTGTAGAGACGTGGATGGACCCAGAGTCTGTCATACAGAGTGAAGTAAGTCAGAAAGAGAAAAACAAATATCGTATATTAATGCATATATGTGGAATCTAGAAAAATGGTAGAGATGAAGCTATTTGCAGGGCAGGAATAAAGATGCAGACGTAGAGAATGGGCATGTGGACATGGGGGTTGGGGGATGAATTGGGAGATTGAGATGGACGTATACACACTACCACGTGTAAAACAGGTAACTAGTGGGAACCTGCTATATAGCACAGCGAGCTCAGCTCAGTGCTCTGTGGTGACCTAGATGGGTGGGACAGGGGTGGAGAGGGGAGGCCCAAAAGGGAGGGGATATACGTACACATACAGCTGATTCACTTCGTTGTACAGCAGAAACTAACACAACATTGTAAAGCAACTATACCCCAATAAAAAATAATAATAAAATTTAAAAAAATAAAATAGACTGAAGCCCTAAATATATCAATAAGTTCATTAAATTTAAATGATCTAAATATACAAATTAAAACGTGAGAGGGCTTCCCTGGTGGCGCAGTGGTTGAGAGTCCGCCTGCCGATGCAGGGGAGGCGGGTTCGTGCCCCGGTCCGGGAAGATCCCACATGCCGCGGAGCGGCTGGGCCTGTGAGCCATGGCCGCTGAGCCTGCGCGTCCGGAGCCTGTGCTCCGCAACGGGAGAGGCCACAACAGTGAGAGGCCCGCGTACCACACACACACAAAAAAAACGTGTACCACACACACACAAAAAAACCAAAAAAATAAAAAAAGACCTGCAGACAGCATCACGTAAGAACAGTTTGCTTGCCTCTGTCTCTAAAAACGTGTCTAACGTTCTAGGTGTTGGTAGGAGTGGCGGTCAGCAAATGGACATGGTCTGGGGCCAGATGCAGGCAAGGTTTCCAAGGCTGTAGGATGGTCTGGACCTGTTAGTCTCTTGTGGAACTTACCATGCTACGTTCAGTGGAAATGGTCCCCTGGCCTAGGGTCTTCTCAACTAGAGGTCATCAAGTACAGGCATGCTGGAGTGAGTGGAAAACTGTCCTCAATCCATGACGTGGTCTGTGGCTCCAGGATTTATCAGTACCTGAATCTAGAGGCATGGTCCGCTATTCTTAGACCCATCACCAAGTGACAAGGCAAGGTCATGGGTTTTAACTGTTCAGTTCTTCTCTAGCTACTCACTGCACTGGACAAATCCCAAACCATGGGCATAGTTTCCCTATGAGCCAGGCACCCAATAAAGAAGTAGCCTGCCTGACATGAGCATTGTGAAGCTCTCCAACTTGATGGGGAATGGGTGGGAGATTGACTCAAGAACGTGGGCCCCGTAAGCCTTCAGCCCCCCGGCCATTCGCAAAGGTTTGTCAAATGAGAAAGAGTAGGAAGGTCTGTCACTTGGGCAAGGCCTCCACATTCAGTGGTGACCATCAGAGCAGAGGAATTGAAGCATCCTTAAATTCCACAGAAAGTTCTCCAGTAATTTGATAAAGTGTTGATTTTTTTCTCAGTTACTATTGGACCTAAGTGTTTTCTATTCTTTTCCAAAAAGTAGGTTGTGTTTAGTCCCTTTGCATCTGTGAGAGAAAAACGAGTGAGAACCAATTCTACCAAACCTTTAAACCCGCAGAACGCACTTTGCTGGCCGACGTCATCCTTACCTGTAAGGTGCTGATGTGAACAGGTGTGCCCGTGCCATTCACAGTGTTCTTCTTAGCTGCACTCCCCCCCTTCCCATCTGCTTGCTCAGCCTTGGCAATTCTGGCTTTTTCCGCTTCGACTCTCTTGGGGTTATTGAGCATCACCTGGACGACCGCGTACTCCACCAGGGACGCAAAGCCGAAGAGCAGACACGCGATGAGCCACACGTCCAAAGCCTTCACGTAAGACACCTTGGGAAGTTCCGCAGCCAGGGTTGTGCACTCAGAGGCCAAGCTGAGCACTGAGAAGATTCCTGCAGGACAGAAACAGGAATTCAAGTTGCTTTTTACTCCCGTGAAATGTTCTACAATCACTGCTCTTTGATGAAATCCCCCTCCAATAACTTTCAATGCCCCTCAGGTCCCCTTAAAACTCAAAGAGTAGAAGAAACACCATGTACTTGCTTCTTATGTAAGAATTATTGAATGTGGGTGGTATGTGTGTAAACACTTAACATTTTAAAAAATAAATATTTATTTTTTATTTTTTATTACCCTAATAATGAAAGATGTACTTGGTTCTCTTTGCTCTTGCATTGGGAATACGGGAAACACTATATTAGTATCAATAATCATTTAAAACATTGAAAAATATATATTCCACCAGTTGCATCATTTCAGAGGCTCCTGAAAGGTGTGGAGTTTTGGGGATTTTTTTTTTTTTTTTAACATTGAAGAACTAAGAGACTCTCTCCTAGAAAGAAAGGCTTTTAGTAAAATATAACTTCTGCAGGTTGAAACAATATTACATATATATATATATATATATATATATTACTATTATATTGTAATTATCCTCTATCCTGAAGAAAACTAATTAACAGGACTATGTTTTAAAAGTTAATATAGGTTTTAACATTTTCTAACCTGGAAGTGAAAAGTAACATAAAAATCCAAGATCTTCTCAAACATTGCCCTAAACTCAGTTAATTATACCTATGGGCATTAATTTAGCAAATCACATTCCCAAGTTATTTTTTTATTCTTAATCAAGTGTTAGTCAACTTATCAATCAAAAACAAGCCTTGAAGTAGTATATAGTGACACCATCCTCTGTGTTTCCATAGCATTTCATGCTCATCAATAACACAGAATGTATCAAATTGTAGTAAATTTAGTAGTATACCTGAATCTTTATCCTGATGTATTAGCAGCTTTATGAATGAAATGGAGAATAAGCCAGATTATAGAAGGCCCTCAAAGTCCTAGAGTGGATCTTTTATCATATTTGGTAGAGAAATGACATTATCAAGAGAATATTTCAATAACGTCACTCTTCTAGGGATAAAAAAATAAACTGAGAAAGAAAAATATAGGAGATGCAGAAACAAAGAATAAGAAAATGAAGGATAGGATGAATGTGAAAGGATTTTGGAGAAAACATTTTTTAAAACTTGATTACTATTTAAAGGAAGAAGGAAAAGACTGAGACAAACTTCTAAACAGAATGACTGGGAAAATACCCATGAAATATAGGAAGAGGAGAATATAGAAAAGATGTGACTTTGGAAAGAAAACACCAAGTTAGGCCAGATAAAGGCCGAGAAACAAAGAACTGGTGACCACGACTCAGCACAGGGCACCCAGGACCTTCTTGAAGGACAGATTGGCCAGTATCGTTCAGGGGAGGTTGTGGTGGAAAGGGAGGGGACTCCAGAGAGGCTCAGGCATCAGAAAAAGGAGGTCAAAGGAGCAGAGAAAGATTCAGAATAATAGAATATTAATGGACATTTGGGAGATATTTATAATCCCAGGCGTTAAGTTAAAAACCATGGTGACCAATCCCAATAAGATCTGTATCATTTCGAAGATGTAAGAATGGAAATGGAGATCAGTTGAGAAGGAAGAGAATGTGGACCTCACTGTGTGCCTTGTCTTCAGGAAATCACATTAAAATAGGAAACGTCCACTTGCTTTTTTATCCTAAAATAAGAAATCTGAGCAAATATTTCTCCAGACAAATATTTCAGCCTTATATTAACATGGCCTTCAGATGAGATTACATCATTGTTTAAGTAACTCATAGTGAAATGCTGCCTGAATTTTCCTACATTATGAACCAATAAAAAGAAATGTGAAACCCATCATTCAAAAAAATGGGTATATTTATAATTTCAATATTGTGTTCTTAATATATTATTCCCATTTAATGGAGCACCTCTCTAATAAATTCCAGGACTTCTTGGTATAATTTTTCTATAACGTGTTTAAAACATATAGTCCTTATTTGTCATTTGTTACTTTCTCTCCCTAATGCAAAAACAAACCAAGTCTAGATTTCAAATCAGGGAGTATGTCGTAAAATTGCTATCAACTCTGATAAACAGGCGTGAGGTCTACATCTACTAAAAGTTATGGCTAACAAATAATATAAATCAAAGTATTAATAAATTAACTACATAAAATAGTTAACCTGAATAAAAACTTCTATAAAGAATTCAGGGTGAAGATAAAGTTGTTTAGCTCATCAATATGCAGAAAGAACTTTATAGTGATAAAATCCTTATTTAAGAGACCACTATTGATAGTGAACTCCCATTGACTATGGGATGTCCAGAGATTTCTCGTTCAGACAATCTCAGAGGAAACATCTGAAAAATAATTCTTTAATAGCATATACTCTAGCAATCTATTGCCTAAAAGAGGAATACCAAAACCTAGAAGACTGAAAAAGGAAAGCAAGAAAAAGGGTGAAAAAAGAAAAGGAAAAGAAAGGGGAGGTAGAGATATTTTTTTTGTATTTCATTTATTTATTTATTTTATTTCTTTTTCTTTTGGCTGTGTTGGGTCTTCGTTGCAGCCCACAGGCTTCTCTCTAGTTGTGGCATGCGAGTTTTCTCTTTCTAGTGTCTCATGCAGGCTCCAGAGCATGTGGGCTCTGTAGTTTGTGGCACGCAAGCTCAGTAGTTGTGGCGCGTGGGCTTAGCTGCCCTGCCGCACAAGGGATCTCAGTCCCCCAACTAGGGATCGAACCCACGTCCCCTGCAATGCAAGGCGGATTCTTTACCACTGGACCACCAGGGAAGTCCCAGTAGTATTTTTTATTAACAACAAATAGAACCAACAGAGCAAATCAAGGAGAAATTGTGCCCAACAGCTACTGTCTAAACCTGAAATCATCTTTATCCCATACTGAGACAAACTACACCATGCACCAAATTCTTATATGGAGTTGTGATTAATAACATGAAAATTCATTTAGAAATACTGCTAAATTATTACATCAGCATGTTATCATTGCACAGCATTCTAATCAAAGGATACTAAAAGGAAAACCACAATTACTACCACGTGGGAATCCAGAAATAATATCTGACATTTTTGAAAGAGATCCTTATAATCAAAAAGATCTTGAACCACTGTTCCAGATGATAAGAAAAGACCATAATAAGGAAGAAAGGTACTGTGTGTGACCTGCTAGAGGTCTGAATTGCGACCTGAATTATTCATCTTTTTACATGTATAATTTAAAAGTATTGTTTAAAAAAAATCCTTTTTAGCAGCAACTAAACCATTTCATGTACCAGAAAAAGAATGTGTTACAGTAAAGTTTACGTAGGGTAAAAAGTGTAAGACGTTACCTCCACAGTTACTTTTATACTTAAAGAAATAGCTGAAGACAAAGTCTACCTAAAGTTCGCAGAGGAAGCTTTGATACTTGTTAACAATGGGAAAAGTAAATCAAAAAGAGATAGGAAGAAAAATAAAACTGGAACACAAGACTGATTTTTTTTTTAAAAAAGCAAAATGAGTCTAGGGTAAATGACCTATGTTCTTCTCCTAAATTTTAGAAAATAAAAATTATGGGCCATAGAAGGAAAAGATTGGCAAATTGATTTCATAATCTTTTGGAAAAATGTAGGGGAAAAAAAGTAGAAAAAGGAAAGATACACTGGGTCAAAATAGCCGTATTGACAGAATATCCTGATATTTAATCTGTCAGTAATATTATTTCTTTTTTCTTTTTAGATAAAATTATATATATATGTGTGGGTCTAATCACAGAGCTTCAAAATACCTGAAGCATAATTCCATAATTAGAGTTGGGGATTTTAACAACTCTCTCATCAATAACTATAATAACTAGACAAAAGACATAAAAGATTTTAACAGTACTATCAACCAACCTGACTCCACTCATATCTACAGAATTCTACACCCAAGAGTGATAAATATACAGTGCAAGTGACATAGGATGTTTGCCAGGAGACATATGCTGGGCTGGACCATTAACAAAGTCTCAGTAAACATAAAAGGATTGAAATCATAGAGTATGTTCCCTGCCAAAATTAAAAACAAATCATATTTGAGTACTTATGAAAACGCTAAATATTTGGAATCCAAACTACACATATATAAAGAATCTGTGGGCCAAAGAAGAAATCACAAGGGAAATTAGAGAATATTTTTTTAATGAAGGAAGATGAAAATACAGTATACAAAAATTTGTGCACTGCAGCTAAAGCAGGACTTACAAGGGAAATTTGTAACTTTAAATGGCCATGTTAGAAAAGAAGAAGGGTCTAAAATCGGATATCTGAGTTTCCACTTCAATCATCAAAAAGAGATCAAATAAAATCCAGACTGAGTAAAAAGAAATAATAAAGATAAGAGCCAAAATCAATGAAAAAGAAAAATAAACAAATAGATAGAAATGAATGAAATGAACGCTGATGTTTTGAAAATACCAAGAAAACGGATAAGTCTTTATCTAGAGTGGTCAAAAAAAAAAAAAAGAATTCACAATTTAACAATATCAGTACGTAGGAATGAATACTTCACTACAGCTAGACATGAAAAGGAAAAACCAATATTATGAACGTGTTTGTGCTAATAATTTTACCTACTCATCTAATAGCTAGAAATCAATTGGTAAAATTTGCCAAAATAAAGGAAAAAAACATATAAACCTTTAAATATACTCAGAGAAAGCACTGAAGCATTTGGCAAAAGTCAACAGTCATGATAAAAACCCTCTGCCAACTAGGAAGAGAAGGGAACCTCTTCAACCTGATTAAGAGATCTGTAATAACTACAGCCACTATTACACTCAACACTGAATACTTCAACTATTTCTACCCAGAATCAGGAATAAGCATCTCTCACAACCATATTCAACATTGTACTAAGGTCCAAGGCACTACAAGAAGTAAAAAAAATTAAGTATTTGGGGAGTATATGACACAGGAGTATGAATCAGGCAAAACGGTACCATTATTTTGATAAACACTATGCTAATATTTTAGAAAAGTTAAACAAACTTTTCCTATAAAATGCAGAAATCTCATTTCTAGGTGTTTGCCCAAGAGTAATGAAAATGTATGCCCACACAGAGCCTTGTACACAATTATTTGTCACATCACGTATAATACCCCAAAACTGGAAACAACCCAATCCCCAACAACTGGTTAATGGAGAAACACACGGTGGTGTATATCCATACTATGAAACGCTACTCGGTAATAAGATAGAAGCAAACATTAACACACGCAACAGCACATATAAATCTCAAAAACCTAAATATGTCCCTAGTTTTCTTTTCATGAGTCAACATGTTGACTGATCCCACTTTCAATTTACCACCACTGACGTCCAGAGGTCCGCGATCCTACCAGGCAATCAGGGTGTATTTCCCCAGTCCCTTCACTAGTCTCTCTCCCTTCAGAACCACAGTGCTTTTCCCCATCACCCTTGCAACTCATGACCTGGTTTCCCATTTCACTAAGAAAACAAAATCAGAGGCTAGCCCCCACGACCACGTCTACCCTCGCATCTCGCTGTGTGCCCTTCAGCTCTACCTTCTCTCCTAACGCTACAGACCAGCAGTCAGTCAACCCGATGCACCAGGCACATCTGACCCACCGCCTATTTTTATAAATACAGTTTTACTAGGACATATCCACACCTATTCAGCTACGTATTGTCTAAGGCTGCTTTAGTGCTATGACAGCGGATTTCGGGGTTTCAACAGAAACCTCAAATGTTTGCTATTCAAACTGTCGCCGAAGGAGTTTGCTGACCCCGTGGACAAATCCACTGTGTTCTAGCAAAGGCCAATCCCTCGTTTCCTACCTCCCATCCCCTCTCACTGCTCCTGCACTTCTACCGACTCTCATTTTTTCCTTCACTACTGGTTGTTTTCCACCAAAAATAAACGTGTGTGGATTGTGCCCCTTAGAAAAACAAAACCAAGAAACCTCTCAGCTCCCATCCCCCCTGGCTATTTCCCCACCCTCCCCTCCTGTGGGCAGCTAACGACCTCCAACAGGCCGTTTACACCGAGGGCTCTAGGTCCCCCTCCTGTATTCTCCTGAGTACTCCGACCAGGCTTCCCTCTTCTCCTCACTCCATGGAGACTGTCTCTGTTCTGGATCCCAGTGGCCCCCTAGGCTGCTAAAGCCAAGGGCAATCTTTAGCCCTAACCTTGACCTACAAGCAGCTGGCTGGTCACTCTCCTCGCCTGGACACACCTTCTCCACTTGGCAGGATTCTAGGAAGCCACATCACATAGATTGTTCCTCATCTTCTCAATCCCAAGGCTTTAGTCCTGAGATTCTTCTACCTACACTCCACTCATCTCCTTAAATACCATCTACAAGATGTCTTGCATGTGGGATTTCAGAAAGCAGAGTCAGGGCTTCCCTGGTGGCGCAGTGGTTAAGAATCTGCCTGCCAATGCAGGGGACACGGGTTCGAGCCCTTGTCCGGGAAGATCCCACGTGCCGCAGAGCAACTAAGCCCGCGAGCCACAACTACTGAGCCCGCGTGCCACAGCTACTGAAGCGTGCGTGCTTAGAGCCCGTGTTCCGCAACAAGAGAAGCCACCGCAATGAGAAACCCATGCACCACAACGAAGAATAGCCCCCGCTCGCCGCAACTAGAGAAAGCCCATGTGCAGCAACGAAGACCCAACACAGCCATAAATAAATGAATTAATTAAAAAAAAAAAAAATGAAAGGCTCTCGATTATTTCCCCAACCCGAGACTATTTAAGCCCTATAGAGACAGAATTTTCAAGTCTGGCTATTGGTGTTTCTATGTCACAGAGCATTAAACATCACAAACTGGAGAGCGTGGCCTAACCAGCCCTTCCTCTCTCTAGCCTCTCTTGGTGGTACAGCACACAATAACTAGTGTTTAGGAAAATGATGCAAAGTCATGTTTAAAAGATAAATTCTATTACATATTCCCTGATGAACAGTATGAGACAGTATATGATTTAGAAAGATTTCTATCCAAATAGTCATTTGTTTTTAAGCTTGGCACCACTGGGGATTTTAGCCTTCCGTTATCCGTGAAAATCGCTTATTAATAATTATTTCATGAGAGTCAAAGTAGGATGGATTAACTGCTTAAAATACCCCAAGGACACAAAAAGAGAAAACTTAGTTTAATTATAGAATGCATAAACACGGAGAAAATCTAGTTCAATGTCAAGGACTGAAGGAAGTCTGAAAAAAAAAAAAAAAAAAGGTTGCCATCAATTCCAAAACTCACTGTCTCAAAATCATTTGGTATAATTTCAAAATTATACAGTCATTTCTATAAAGATGCAGCGCACTTGCGACCCCCCGAGAGAGGCTGGAACACGTTACCCAGGGGCACTCTGGCAGCGCTGGCGTCGGGGTTGATCCAGAAGGACAGCCAGGACAGAACCACGATGAGCAGGGTTGGGGCGTAGACGCCCATCATGTAGAAGCCCACCTGCCGCCTCAGGGTGAAGATGACCTCCACGCACGTGTAGTACCCTGCCAGCGACAGACACGGGCAAGAGTGACACTCCCGCCACATCCCACCGCAAAATCACATCGTGCCCGGAAATTACAGGTCGTTCCTGCTTGAGGCAATTTCACAAAGTGAACTCCACGTAAAAAGGACGGGGGCTGGTTCTGTAAATATGTATCATTTACGTGATCTAAGAGGACGGCATGATGAGACCTGTTTCACCCGACCTCTTGCAACTTCATTATGAGATTGACAAACAGACACCATGTGCTGCTCTGGGATGGCCAGTCTCGGCTTTTAAGTCTTTGCTCCGAGATTTTGCAGTGACTTAAACTTCCCATTATCCTTGGGTCCTCTGGGAGCAAAAGATGTAAAGAAGCCACCGGGAGCATCAAATCAGAGCAGAGCAAGTCTAAAAAGAAACATGCCTGGATTACACGTTGTCAGTATAATTTTCAGCCACGTGGACCACTTCTTATCTGGAAGGGATGACCGTCTACCAGAGCTCATACGCACATTTACGCATGAAATGTGCAGGCAGTCTTGGAGGTAAACACGAGGAGGGTAAGTGAGGGTTCCCAGTCTATGCAGGTAAAAGCTTGTAAAGGCAAACATCTGACATCCCAACCAAGTCTCCCCTGGTTCCACTCCAGGACCTCAAATGTTCTGGAATCGAGGGAAAGGGCTTCACTTTCACAGGCTGAGACTAAAGCAGACGTTGCCCTTACACATCATTCTAGGACTGCCATGATGTCAAGTAGTCTCTCAAATTAATCACAAATTATGGGCAGCCTCATAATAGCCTTTGCTGACTGGAGAAAGAAAATACGTGACACAAATAGCCTCCCAGCACTGGCATACAAGAGACGTTTCCAGATGTTTGAGATGAATTTTTTAAATGTTCAATTTAGATAAAAATGTCATTTCCCATTCAACAAAAGGAAGGGCATATGCATGAATTCCAAAACGTTAAAATATCTTCAGTTGTGTTCAGTTTAAACTGTACATAATTATTTAAAATGCTGAGACAAATGAATGGACAGTGCGTAAATAAAATAATTACGGGGAAAATACAATATTACTTTTTTACTGTGTTTTAGTTTAAAAAGTTGTACTTATCTAGTTTTCCTAGTTGGGAAGAAGGTATATATTTCTGATGCTAGAATAATCTTCATATTTATTCATTAATAGTATCTAGAGCAGTAATTGCACACAAATAGGGTCTTTCAAAGAATGGCTATTCTCATCCCTTTATCAAATAGCTTAGATTAGAAATCTATCCTTTTCCCAATAATCACTGATACCTCGGAGGGATTAGAAAGATGTTAGGGCTAATCTGTAACAAAAATAAATAGTTGATTTGAACTGAAGCAAATTCTAATTATGCCAAATGTTTCCATATTATAGCAAAAAAAGACAAGCATGGGCTTCCCTGGTGGCACAGTGGTTGGGAGTCCGCCTGCCGATGCAGGGGACACGGACTCCTGCCCTGGTCCGGGAAGATCCCACATGCCGCGGAGCGGCTGGGCCCGTGAGCCATGGCCGCTGAGCCTGTGTGGCCAGAGCCTGTGCTCCGCAACGGGAGAGGCCACAGCAGTGAGAGGCCCGCGTAGCGCAAAAAAAAAAAAAAAAGACAAGCAATGCAGAGTGTTTGTCTTTTTTAAATTTTAAGTTCATTAAAACTAGGCAATTCATTTAAATGGTGCACAGGTTCTAAAAAGATATGAAAGGCAAAACGATGGAAAATCCCCCTCCCTTTTCAGTGCCTACCTCTTATCTCAACTTCCTGCCTGGACAAATGAGAACATATGCTTCCAACTAACAACCATGTGCAAAACTTCCAAACTATAATCTTTCATAAGCCCATTCACTGCAATTAAGGAGGCCCACAGCGTTTCCTACACGCGGTTCTGCAGTACCTTGCTTTCTAAGAGTGTCACTCCCTCAAGGTAACTTTACACTCACCTAGTGCCTGTAAAATGGGGAATAACACATATGTGCTTATTATGTATCTTTAGGAGCCTAGGTTGTCACAAGGATTATAACAATTTTCTATAAAGTTGCTCACTTTCCAATGCATCTGTGCATCCCATCCACCACATTTAGATGACAGCCTAGTAACCGATTGCTTCATCTGAAGCCACCCCCCGGGGAGCTTCCCAAGACGTGGATGCATTTAGCAGTAAAATATACGCCTGGATATCATAGTGATTTGCTCCATAAACTTTTATGAGAAACATTTCTTGATCTTTTTTGATTTCCTGGTACTGTTACATTTATGAGGGGCAGGTGGGCAGCTAATGGGTATAAATGCTCACTGGCAAATTCAATTTATTTTCTATTTCCTGTGAGCTTTTATTTGATTATTATTCACTCAGGCTTCCAATTTAAAGATTTTTCTATACTTGTGTACCCATATATTTCTCCACCTGTGTAATTTCTACTATTATAAATAAAACCCTAATTTTTAATAAAGTTAAAGCCAAATCGCCATTTCAGATAATTTTGTACAAATTAAAGAAAATATTGGCCATCATTTTATATGTTGCTTTCTGTATCTTTTCCAGTATTCTACACTGTTAAGCTTTCCATATATTTTGGATGTTCTATTTTCCTAGATACATTTCTAAGTATTATCCAAACATTAAAATGTTCTTCTTGGGGCTTCCCTGGTGGCGCAGTGGTTGAGAGTCCGCCTAACGATGCAGGGGACATGGGTTCGTGCCCCGGTCCGGGAAGATCCCACATGCCGCGGAGCGGCTGGGTCCGTGAGCCATGGCCGCTGAGCCTGCGCGTCCGGAGCCTGTGCTCCGCAATGGGAGAGGCCACAACAGTGAGAGGCCCGCGTACAACAAAAAAAAAAAAAAAAAAAAAAATGTTCTTCTTATATCCATATACTGATTCATATAAATACTGACAAAGCATGTTTACTGAAATATAGTGCCAATTATTATTATGTTAGCCATGAGTTTTTTCTTATTTTCTGTATCTAATGAGATATAAGCGACTTATTTATGATAACTCAAAAAATACCACACACACACAAAAAGCTATTAAAGATTTACTTATCGTAAATCTTGAGTATATCCCCAAATACTCTCTACCACAGCACACCCTCTTATTTCCTTCTTAGGACTAAAAGAATTATATTCACTTTACTTGCTCGCCATGTAAGAATATGGATCTATAAAACAGCAGGGATCTGTCCTTTATTCACTGCTGAGTCCCCAAGTAGAGGCTTCTTTTTTGTTAAGATTGTTTTGATGTGGACCATTTTTAAAGTCTTTATTGAATTTGTTACAATATTGCTTCTGTTTTATGTTCTGTCCTTTTGGCCAAGAGGCATGTGAGATCTTAGCTCCACGACCAGGGATCGAACCCGCATCCCCTGCACTGGAAGGTGAAATCTTAACCACTGGACCTCCAGGGAAGTCCCGAGACATTTTAAGTTCAGGGCTTAAAGGTGAAAAAATGAATAACCCCATGATTTTCAATACTATTACATGATTTTATACTACATAAAATTAGAAATAAAATTACTGGTTTTATTTTTCATCTCTAGATGAAGTTTAAAAAACTTCAGTAAACTCTATTTCAAGTTTCTCAAACAATTTAGAGACTATTCATTTTGAAATGTTAATCATATAATCTGGATGTGGGTAACTATTTTCCAAATATAATAGCACTCACTGAACTCACAGGACTGTTGTGAGGATTAAATGATAGAATTCCTGCAAAGTGCTTAAAGCAATGCCTGACAGATAGCAAGAACTCAAAAAGCCATCTATTAAATGTTTCTATACATCAATCCTCCAAAAAACTTCTCTCGGCTTTCAAGTTTATTCTACCAATGAATGCTTTATCCTACCAATGAATGCTTTATTCTACCAATGAATGCTTTATCCTACCAATGAATGCTTGGTAGGATTTTATTCTCTTGGCTTTCAAGTTTATTTTTTCCATTACTAGGTGAGAAATCCCTGAAAACTGTAGTCAGTCTCAATTTGCGTGAGTCATAGGGAGGAGAATGACTGTGCCCAGGTTACAGCTGACACTGATTTGCCCTTGACATTCAGGAAGTCGTTGACCCTGCATCTCAGTTATTTTATGTGTTCAACAAAAGAGCTGACTCAGCATTAGCCGACCGATCACTCCCACATCTGACAATCAAGGTATCTACGATTTCTTCACTGAATACTTTGATGGTCAAATTTTGAAGAGCTCTGTTTTTCCATTAAAATTTTTGATAATTCTTTCAGCAGTGTATTTGCTTATTTTGTCTCTTGTCCTAAAATACTATAAGCTCTACAAGAGAAGGGACTATTTATATATAAATGATATATAATCTGTTAATTTAATTGAAGGTCAATGACAACAGATGCTTAAACTAACCTTATCTCTAAGTTGGCACGTGTTGTATTTATTATTACAACAACGTAGATATGCAACTATTCACTCTATCTTTTATTCTAATCAGCAGGTATGTTTTAAATCATATTTTGTCCTTGATGATGTCACGATGCAGCATTTTAACTCAAACATCTCATCTCAGTAAATTTTCCACAATTACTCTACACATTTTTATTTTTGCAAAGTCAACATAAATGTTGCAATAAACTTTTTAATTACATCTATTCCTGAATATCTTTGTCATGATTTACTTCCTGATACAGAATTAGAATTTTGTGGTAATTTATAAGTTAGACTGATTATTCGTGTGAATGTATTGGTCAAAAGTCATTCACCTTTTTATTTATATTGCTGAGGAAAATAGCACTATATTTAATATCTAGAGCCTTCAATAACCTATAACCTCTAGAGGAGACTCAAAGGTTGAATACTAACCATATTAGGAAAGTATTGATCAGTGAGTACTGTATTTTCATTTCTGTAAAGCTTGACGTGATTTAATGCGTGAGGTTAATTTGTTGAGTTTTCATAACTGGCTGTTCCATAACCTAGATCAAGAATATTATAGGGCAAATTTTTACTCATGTCCAATTATTTCATGTGTTTACTGTTTCCTGCACAGCATAAAGATCAAATTTTTTGAAAATTAAGAAAATGGGTCAACCAACATTGAAAAACTGCCCCAAAGACAGCAGACGAATATATATGGGTTACATTGTTTATATCCATAACGTTTGGCCCTAATATGAATCCTGTCAGAGCAGAATTTCTAGGCAACATCTAAGAAAACCACTGCCTGGAGATTTCATATAAAATAAAATGTTGAAAACCTGTTGTTATCCGGAATTACATAAAGAAAAGCAAAACTATCTAGTGATAAAATAAATTTTAACTTTAGTGGATGTAATTTTATGAAACATTTAAATATATCAACATACAGATATAATGTTTATAAATACTGAATTTATTTTTTAACTAGTTTTCTCTGTTCTGTCCCTAGCATATTTTAATATTGAAACAAACCTTTGAAATAAGACTTAGTTTTGTTTAATTTAAAGAATATTACTTACCAGTGCCTTTGTAGTATTTTGTACAGTTACCATATTCAATATCTTCCTTTTTAATATCAAATTGAGGCAAAGCAATTTTTTCTAATTGAACAGGATCCCCTGACTGCCAGATAAACCGTAAGTCGTCAGTTGTGTAACCAACTATAAACAAAAGGAAATAAAATATTAGTTTGAAATATAATTACTGACACTTCTTTAACATTTTAACATCCAGATATTAAACACAGAAATGGTAAAACAATAGGCCTTTTTATGAAACTTTTGTTAGAAATGTAAAGAGGTAAAATCTATGGCCACTAATAAAAATATTAGCACAAGTTACAGGTAATTGGCTTAAAGAAAGAACAAGCTAAAATAATCAGCATATCACAGATGGTAAAAATCCTCGGGTGTCATGAACAGTAGTACATCTGTCTATGTCAGAATTCCAAACTGTCATCAATGAAAAAGTAGCAAATAAGTGATATTAGCTTTCTGAATGTACACATTTACAATCATGCAATATGCTACCTGGAGATTTTTAAAGAAACTTAAGCACCAAAATGGGTTTTTTTGAAGAATTCACTACCAACTTCCCTAGAGGAGTTGCATGGCCAGAGGAGAGCAATAAAACAGCCCCTCAAATGGACATCACTCCATCACTAGAGCCTCCTGGAACCCACATTGTGGGCTTAGGTAACCTGGCTACAATTCAAGGGCCCCATGGGTTTACAGCATGTTGTAGCCTACCGTTCAACTCTTACATGCCTATATTTTTTAAAGCCATACTTTAGTGTATCTAGTAATAGAATTGAAGGTATATACACATTTGGAATTATTTATAAAAAATGCATATTGACACACAGGCACACGTGTATACAATACACACACAGACGTGTACATACATACACTTATATCTGCAAAATCTCACATTATAGTTAGAAAGCAAAAAATATTGTTCAAATTTAGGACCCAGCTTCAGTAAATTAAACAACAACAACAAGTAACCACTAAGTGACTTTAAAGCATGTCATCAAGCAAGCACATACATTTTATAAGGTGATTCTTTGTAGGAATAGGTCACAGTATATGGGTATTCAGGCTGAAGATTCCTTCCATTAGTGTTAATTTTTCAAGTTTTATTTCCTACTTTGATTTTCACATGACAAGCTTCATAGCAAATTAATTAATAAATATATTTTAGAGATAAGCATTTCAATGACTACACCTGATACCTCTTTTAGAAACTGAAAAATATATGATTCTAGAAACATAGAAAATCTAAAATCCAATTTTGTAAAACATAATTTTTTTATAGATCCATAGAAAATGAATGCTTGGTAGGATTTAGATAATATTTTTCAATGTTTTCCAAATTTTCTGCTCTGAAAAATGTGGATTTAACATTAGAAAAGTTATTAGGACATCATTTTCTCCTTTACCTTGCCTATATTACTAACTCAAATGAAGGTGGCGATTGGAATAAGTTAGAAGGGTACACACCTACACCTACGACAACTCAACTGAAATCAACTGGTAACAAAAGAATTCATCTATCTTAGTATACAAATTAATACAGTAAAAGGAAAACTATAATTTCCCTAAATAACTTATTCTAACGTCTATTTGGAATCAAAAGCATTAGTTTCACCGTTATTATCTAAGATATTAGTAGCATGTATTGCCTAGAAATTTTAAGCATTTTTATCCCTATGGTGACTTAGGGTCTCATTTACATACAGCTCTCAAGTTGCATCTTGCAACGTTGTGTATCCATGGGAAACAAGGTCAAGTCCAAAGGGCACGAAAGAGTAATAGATAGCCTGAAAGCAGAAACAGACGTCTTAGAAGTTGTTTAACACATGTCTCTGTGATATGCTGATTTTTAAAGGAAAATATGAATCTACAAATATTAGAGAGAAAAGAGTACCTCATGCTGACGAGGACATCTCCATCCCGAAAAATAAAGAGGAGAATATTTTCCTGGGTTACATCATGAAAATTGGCACTTTTTTCATTTGCAAAAAATAAATCAGGTTTCCACAGACACTTGTACATCGTGGGGTCCACCGTCAGGGCATCTGAGCCCCGGAAATCACTAGGCAGCTTCAGTCTGGGGTCGTTCCACTTCTGTCTCAGGAAGATGTTGACTCTATAATCCTGGGAAAATTACGTGTGCGTGTGTGTTTACTGCCATTTTTAAGAATGCGTTCAGCACCAGAATAAAAAGGGTTCAATCATTAGCAGCACAAATACGTTTGCTCTTCCAACATTAACAAGGATCACAATAGCTTGGTATAAAAAGCCCCTCGTGTCTTTCTAAGACTCTCTACAGACATCCTCTTAGCGCTTGCGAGTTCAAACGTCGTCATAGAACTTTACCAATAATTGCTTTACTGTAATACAAACACCAATTATACCAGCGGGTTAGTTGGTATTGTCAAAAAAGCACAGGAACTGCTAAATACTGCCATTATTCTTCCCCCAAAAGTAGGATACATTTTCATTAAAAATAGATAAGAAGCCAAGAGAAAATATTTCACTTGTATCTTACTAAGTAGCAAACTACAAAAATAATTTATATGTATATAAAGCTACAAGGGGGTTCGGGAGGGAAGGATTGGGAGTTTGGGGTGTGCAGATGGAAGCTGTTTATCCATAGGATGGATAAACACCAAGGTCCTACTGCAGAGCACAGGGAACTACATTCAGTAGCCTGGGATAAACCACCATGGAAAAGAATTTTTAAAAGAGTGTGTATATAAGTATAACTGAATCACTTTGCTGTACAGCAGAAACTAACACAACACTGTAAATCAACTGTACATCAATAAAAATAAAACAAAACTACATATATGTTTAAAACACATACTTTATACTTGAGGAAGGAAAGGAAAAATGATCCTTGCCTACTCATACATGTAAATGATTATACAGAGGTAGTCAAATAACAGTTGGATTTTGCCAGATGAGAGTACGTGAAAAATGTGTAAATGTTTTTTTCAACTCCAGTAGGAAAAGGTTTTGAAATCCACTAAACAGCTGATAATCTTTCTTCAGTTTTTTCCTATCTCCAAAGTTTTAATTGTAAAACTTTGTAAAAGTTGGATTATATCAAGACATGTATATTCTAAGAATATATGAACCTGGAAACATTGTTTGATACCCTAATACATTTTATATTTGCCAGTGAAATGAGATTCTGGCACACACTGGGTTACTGGGGTATATACAGTCCAAAGCAGCACGGTGGCATTATGCTCAGGTTGTTTTATTTTAATTTTATATGCTGAACTCAGAATATGCACCAAAGTGCTCAAGGCATAAATGACATTGGGCTTCAGCATCCTTATTTTCAACCATTCAAAATTCACAAAATACTATCTATCCATGGCCTTTTGACATGATCAAAATGAATCAGGTCATAAACTTCAAATCAAAATCCAAATATTTAAATAGGAAGAGATGATAGATTATCTTTCTTTAAATAATAAGACCTAACGTATTTATATGAAACATAAATGCGCACATTTTATTTATGTATAAAATAAAGCATAAGCAATGCGCAGTGACTAGGAAAATTTGAGGAATTCACTTCCTCTCTCCTATGATGTTCAGATTCTATAATAGTAATCAGAGGAGGGTAAGGTACATATTGATAATAAATATTTACTGAACTACAAACAGTGAAGTAAGATTTAACCTACCTACGTCTAACAGCTAAACTTGATGTCTATAAAAACTGCAACACATATAACGCAACATTGTAAATCAACTATACTTCAATTAAATACATGTTTAATAAATAAATAAACTTCAACACATAATATAAATTGATTGTTAAAAATCATACGCAGGTGGTCTTGAAGTGCGAAAGTCAAATAAATTAAGAATTATGTAAGCTGGCACTGAACATATCTGTACCACTGGCAGGGAAAACAAAAATAACATTTTCCTAATCAAATGAACATGGAATCAAGGAGGACGTGAAGGAGACCTAGGACCCTGGAAGATGAAGACCTGCACTACACAGCTCCATTAACTTTTTGTCAAATATAAACATATCTTACAATTCATAATGGGACTTAAGCGGTTACCTCATATCTGATTGTGACAGCTAAAGAAATTAGCTCAAAACATGTCCAGGACATAGGCCTATCAGCTGGTAAGCCTTCCAGTGGCCACAATGCTGCTTCCTGACCAAAGTTTTTCTCATCCCAGAAAAACATGCATGGCCCCCAACTTAAGAAGAAATAAACCATAGATCTGATCATTTTCAAATAAAATTCCTAGTATGCTAGCTTCGCTAAAGCACACGGTTGATATACGCTTGCCATTACTTTGCGCACTTAACAGTATTCAATTCCAAATTATTTGCTAAAAAGCTTTCCCGTAATGATCAGCCAAAATGACTGGTATTCTAAAATTATATGCAGTAAAAGCTATTCTATTACCCTCTTATAACTACTGTTTCTTATCCAGGTAGATCATCAAACACTACATGTTCAAGCTGTGGTACTTGAAATACGTATTCACGGTATTACGATAAAATACTGGGTCCTAGGGGTCAGATGAGGTTGCCGATGTATCTTTTATAAGCTCATTATTAAAGCTATGGTCCCTTATTTTGGTCAATAGCCATGACATGAAAATACTGAAGATGAATTTTTCTTTAATTTTTCATTTGCTTATCCAAATATAACTATAGTATCTTTGTATAGGTATTTACTACGTGCTAGGCATATTTGGCCTAAGTGCCTTACAAAAATATGACTATTTTTGGAAGTTTATACTATGAAAATGGTCTCTTGGTGCTCATAGATGCTTCCTATTACTGGGAAGTACAAGGTAAGCTTATTGTCGTGTTTCCTTTCTGTCTGGCAGCTAGGGAACTGAAAGCTAAACCCTATAGCTAATTGAATTAATGTATAGCTCACATCCTGGTATGACTATCATTGTATGGCTCCTACACATTTAGTACTGTTTCAATTACTTCATTGTATTTTTGTTATTCTTATATACTGTAAATCCTCTCCAGAAACAGGGGGCTGGATAAAAAAATAAATAACCGTTGAGACACTGCCATATACTGACAAGACTCTTTCAGTATTATTTGGGCACAACTCCCAAGCAACTTTACCAGTGTGGCTTCTAAAACTGGATGCTTTGTTTTAGCCTAATATTAGGTTTTATTACTTTAAAGAGGGTGAGAAATATGTGTAGAGATAGAAGTACTAAGATCTCATTGGTATTCTTTATCTAGACCCAAGCAACTACATTTTGCTTCTTAGTAATTAATTTCTAAAGACACTATATCAGTATTTTTTTAATATCAGAAAGATATCTGACAGGAATTAAAGCAACGCTAACCTTTAACTTCAGCATATTTTGCATAATTAAAAAAGAAGCCATCTTACAATGTTTGGGGTGGAACTTCAGGAATTAAGCCTGCATTATGTCGAGCTCCCCTCGAAATCTCCACACAGGCACACATTCTTTTGGGAGCCCTGTTCTACTTCCCACCTATTTCCAAAATGGAATGGTTAACTCATCTAAAACTGTATCGCCAAATTACTTTTCTTTTAAAATTTTTATAGCAATTGCAATAGTGTTTTTCCATGTGAAGTCCATTTTTCTAAATTCTTCTTGAAGTCTAATCAATGTTTCCACACCATCCCAGAATATATTCATGTCATTTATCATTTATTAAGTTCAAAGCATTTGAATCAGCTGAAAGCTGATGAAAGCCCTAGATAGTATCAGAGACCTTGACAAAATAAACTGTCTGTGTGAAAAATTACAAAATTACAAATGATACAAGAATGTTTTAATCTACAGTCAACCCTCTTTTTGTTCTATATGTCTGAGACAGGCTGGGACCTGGGACCTGGGACCCTTTGCTGCAGGGCTTGCACCTGGACACACGTTTCCTGCAGCCATAAAGAAACTATAAGGGACTAAAAATAACTGACAACAGCAAATGGAAATGAGGGTGTGGAGCAGTAGGAGCTCTCACTGCTGCTGGGAATCAAAATATTACAGCTACTTTGGGAGACAGTTTGTCAGTTTCTTACAAAACTAAACACTCGTATCATATTGCACTCCTTGGTACGTACTCAAAAAAGTTGAAAACTATGTCTACACAAAAACCTGCAAATAGGTATTTATTGTAGCTTTAGTTATAACTGCCAGAACTTGGAAGCAACCAAGATGTCCTCCAGTGGGTGATGGATTAATAAACTGTGCTCCATTAGGCAGTGGAATATTATTCGACACTAAAAGGAAATGAGCCATCAGGCCATGAAAAGACATAATGGAACCTTAAATGCATATGACTAAGTGAAAGAAGCCAATCTGAAAGGGCTGCATACTGTATGATTCCAACTATAATGGCATTCTGGAAAAGGCAAAACTAAGGAGACAGTAAAAAGATCAGTGGTTGCCAGGGGTTAGGGGGAGAGAAGAATGAATAGGCAGAAGACAGTGGTTTTCCAGGGCAGTGAAATTCTTCTGTTTGATACCATAATGGTGGATACATGTCATCATATGTTTGTCAAAGCCCATCAAACGGGCAATGCCAAGAGCAAACCCTAATCTAAACTCTGGATTTTAGGTGATGATGTGTCCATGTAGAGTCATCGACTGCAACCACAGGACCACTTCGGTGGAGTAAATCCATAGTGGAGGAGACGCTGCACGTCCAGGGGTAAGGGGCTGACAGGAACTCTCTACGCTTTCTACTCATTTTTGCTGTGAACCTAAAACTATTCTAAAAAATAAAGTCTACTTTAAAAAAGGAAATGCAAAAAATTATGTAAACAAAAGGAAAGGGAATAAATAAAAAGTTAGCCAAAATTTGGAGACAGGCAAAAAGATGGCCCTTTCAACATCACACTAAATGCTATCTAACAAGCCCACCTAAGGGTTGTATGAGTCTCTAGGAAAATGTAACTTTGTTTGACTTGCCATTTTCTATGGATTAGGGCCCAGACTCTGTACAATTATGTCATTTCAAGAAGATTACTAAATTACAAATGATTTCTGTCAGGTAGGAAAGACATTCCCAAAGGTATGCCTTTATTGCCCTGTGGAACACTAACAAGTATATCTAATTTAGCAACCTAATTGCAGCATTCTTTCTCTCCAGTCTCCTGAATTCTCTACTGAATCAGCTTTACTATCTGGCTGGTTCCCTCATTAATGAGTTAAATAAATCACTGACATGTCCTTACAATATTCATGTTTTTAACTTTTTAAAAATTGTGCTTTGTTCTCAAAATGTTAAGTATAGAATTACCATATGATCCAGCAATTCCACTCCTAGGTACATGCCCAAAAGAATTAAAAGCAAGAGACTACAACTGATATTTGTACACCCTTTTCCATAGCAGCATTATTCACAATAATCAAAAGGTGGAAACAATCCAAGTGCCCATCAACTGATGAACGGATAGACAAGTGTGGTATATACATATACACACACCCTGGAATATTATTCAGCCATAAAACGGAATGACATTCTGATACATATTACAACATGAATGAATCTTGAAAACACTACCCCAAAAAATCAAGACTAAGAAAGAGTTTGTCCAATATTCCTACCTAGAGAAGGAATGCAGAGGAAAAAATAACCCTAGGGAGGGTAAGCATTTAAAGGGCTGGCTTTCTCAGAAGTCTGAGAAAAAGAAGAAAGCCCTGAGAATGTGATTTCACCAAACCAGAGTCAAAAGCTTTAAGATGGTTCACAGCAATAAATGCCATCAAAGGTCAAGTACAATCAAACTGAATACTTTCAGCAAATGAGGGAGACACTGATGATTTCAGCAAAACACTGTGGCATATAAAAAGCAAGATGACAGAGAATTAGGACGTGAACAACGTTGCCTATCTATAAGACGAAGATAATAATGATACACCCACAACACAGGCTTTTTATCAGCAATAAATGAGAAAACATATGTAAAGTATACAAAGTTCATCTGGCTATATTAAGCACTAAGCAAGTATCGATGTTTTGTCTCATTATTGATAGTATATGTCCTTAATGTTGTTATTCTTTTATAATGTTGGTAATAGAGGTGAATAGGCTTTTTGCCTCAAAAAAAAAAAAAAATCAAGCCTATACCGTAATTCATCGGGCTTGCTCTGTACTGTGATCGACCTACAATTATTCTAAACGGTAATCCATTTCTAGGTCACAAATCTTGAAACTGCTTTGAGCATCTCCTGAAGTGAACTCTTCTTGCTTTCAGCTGCACTGATGTAAATTCAATATACCACAAGCTTTGAGTCTCTACTGTAATCCTTTTTCAAATTTTATTTCTGAGTAGAACTCCAGAGTTGTATTACAATGAGTATCGCTGAAAAACTGGAAATCAGTTACTTCATTGTATCATTCTTGGTCATTACGTCTTATTAGCTCATTAGGAAAGTGCTTCCAAGATGCTTTTCTATTAGTTGTGTAGCTACATAGTATTATATTCAGTACAAGTTGCTGCACGCTGATGCATCTTTTAAGAGTGTTTAAAAATTTCACAATTTAAATTAATAGCTTTGGCTTAACATTCATTAAAAGATAAAAGATTATTAATTAGTATGCTTTGGTCCATGCTTTATGGGCATTTCTAAATAATTGCTACTTATTGGCATTTCAAAGGCTCTGTATCTAGATAACTAACTTAGAAACCTATTTATTTTCATTTTCACTTATTCAATCACTATACTTATAGCTCTATCATTTATTTTGCAATAAACAACTTCCCATCAGAAACAGACCTCTTTTATCACCGGGAAATTACTTAATTGTTTTGAAAGAACTTGGTGACAAATACTATCATTATTCATTCCAAATAGCACACTAATAGTCATGATCTGGAAAATGGATGTTCTCCAAGATTTTCAGTACCAATTAACACCCAAATTACACTACTTATTCAAGGCAATAAAACATTTCACGAGAAGGCACTAAAAGTGGTTAGTTTCATTAATGATATTTTAATATTAAGAACCGTTCATCTATATTTTGTGTTGTTGTTAGGATACCTCTTCTGGTTACTTGTAATTTTTACCTAACGCTCACATACGTGATGTTTCCTCATTTGATTTCTTTACATTACGATAAAAAAAAAATGGCGTTCAAGAAAATAAAGAAAATCAACTCTCATAGCATCTGGCAGCATCATAATTAAAGTTCTGTCAACAGAGCTGTTATAAAGCCTGGTGCGAAAGGGATTTAAATTTGGTCATTAGTGAGGTTGGAAATTTCATGTAAGAACTGCAAGCTACCAAAATGTCAGTAAAAATTCTTAGGTTACGCTTTATCTATTTTTCTCCATATGTGATTTTTAAAAGTTTTTAGTTAAATACTGTTTAATCACACCTTATGAATATTTAAATTTTTCTAGACCTATGTCAACATTCCACTTTTATTAGGGGTGCCTGCTAGGTGATACAATGCGACCACCCTAAACTATAAACTACATGAGTTGCAGTCTGCTGGACTGGATATGTAGCAAGTGCCCAATATATTTCTGTTAAAGACAGAAGGGAAGAAATAATTTCTATGACATTTTGACAGGTTAGGATATTTGGCTAGCACTGTTTACACCATTGATTTAATTTTTCTGTACCAGCTGATAATGACAAATTTTGGAAGGAGAAGATAAAACTGGGACATTTCTCATCCTTCCTTTTTGTCTAAGACAGTTGACCCTCGTACAGTGCAGGGTTAGTAGTGCCGACCCGCCATTCAGTCAAAAGTCCGCGCGTAACTTTATCGTGTGCACTTCTGTATCTATGGATTCAACCAACTGCTGTAGATCGTGTAATACTGTAGTATGTATATAGTACTACAGTGACAAAAATCTGTATAAAGTGGACCCGCGCAGTTCAAAAATGTGTTGTTCAAGGATCAGCTGTACAGTCCTCTTACTTACGACGTCTGATCACCAGTGCTTCTGAATAATATAGCTAAGAGAAATAGGATAGAGAGTAACTTAGTAAACTAAGACAAGTTGTAAGGAAAGAAATTTAAAGTTACATATAGAAGAAAATATATAAAATCAAATTGCTTTAAAACAACAAAGATAAGTAAGTGCCAAGAACTAGAATTAAGGTCTTTGAGCTGATCCCAAATATGATTTTCTTCTTGAAAAGGTCATGCAGCACAAAGGCATAGAAAGCTTGGCAGGATCATGAATCGTAGTGCGACAATAATTCAATATAATTACAAAGCGTGTCTACACCAAAGAAAATGGATTGCATAATCAGGCTTTTATTTCCATGAAAGAGTTCTTACGTACTTCTGATAAGGTAAAGTGTCTGTGTACAGATCGTTACAATAAACCTAATACCTAATTTCCCCCACAAGTGCAACAGTTCACATTTTCAATTCTAAAAACCAACTGATGTAAGCCAAAGGTAGGAACTGAATGGAAAAATCAACAAATATTTTCAGTATAACCATAGAGCAGATGCCACCTCGCCTCTAACAAACCACTCTTTTGTTTTGAAGGTCTTATTTCAGTAGTCACCAGCAGTAGCATATAAACTGATACAACAAGTGACTGCTCTACCAAATTCAAATGAGGATGATTCCATTTATTTGATGATTTGGGTAATGCTGCGATTAAGTCAGTAAATATCACTTACAGCATTAACAACGATGTCTTACAGAAATGGAAGGTAGCAGAATGCCAACGAACACACCGACATGAGAAATAGGAACCATAAAGCTAAAAAATGAGATTATGAAACAAGCTGAAGGAGCACATACATAACCATGGAGGTTAGAAGGGCTTAAGGAGTATTAATATGGCTGTGACGTTGTTTCTTCCACTACACAGTTACAGTTTGTGAACAAATGTGAGATTGATTTTAGTTTAGCAAGTTAGCCTCTGAATTATGTCCCTGCCACTCTCTCACTTCGTCCCAGCTTACCCTTATACACTACCAAATGTAAAACAGATAGCTAGTGGGAAGCAGCCGCGTAGCACAGGGAGATCAGCTGGGTGCTTTGTGACCACCTAGAGGGGTGGGGTAGGGAGGGTGGGAGGGAGGGAGACGCAAGAGGGAAGAGATATGGGAACATATGTATATGTATAACTGATTCACTTTGTTATAAAGCAGAAACCAACACACTACTGTAAAGCAATTATACTCCAAGAAAGGTGTTAAAAAAAAAATAGCCTCTGAATTAGAAGACAAATAAGCAGGAAGGCATGTTTTCCAAACAGAATTGGCTAAAATGTCCTTACAGCAGTGTTAATGTGCACCACCTCGATGGCTTCTTTGTTTGGTAATGAACTTCATACACTGGAGGAAAGGGCTGCCCTCCTCCTTCAGAAGTTGCCCCACCTCTGTCTGCAGTTCCTCACGCTACGCCCACCCGAAGCTCTGTGTTCTACATTATGTTTTCTGGAGTAAGCAACTGCCGGTTAAAGTAGAAAGATCTGAGCTGCAGAGGAAAGCTCTGGGCAACACTGAAGCTTCCAAATTTTAGGGCTTCCTTTATTTCAGCAGATCTTTGTAGGGGAATTTCCCAGGGGGTTATTCATAAACAAAACCATAACTGTACAATGAAGCTGCTAACAAACATAAACGGTTCATTTTCTTTAGGATAAGATTCTATCCTGACAGTACGTTAATTTGCAAATGCATGACAACCAAACAGTGAACCACTCCTAAGAGTTACTATGCCAGGCAAAATGCTGTTGCTTTATTTCTATAGTTTTTTCGCTCTTTTTAGGGTGTAACACATCAAGTACACAACAGATTCCAGCACAAGCCTGTCTGGTATCACAGCCTACACACTATTCATCATACTGTCTCTATGAACATATATCTTATATTTAGACAAATCTAAGGCTCTCTGCTTTTCCAACCTCTTTTTTTTGGAGGCGTCTTTTTGTTTGTTTTCTTTTGTTTTTAAGAAATATGCTATCCGGTTATTTTCAAAAAGCCAAGAGATCTAACACAACATTGTAAATCAACTATACTTCAATAAATTTTTTTTTAAAAGACAAGAGATAAATTCTGGTTAGAATGTAGAGAAAGGGGAACAATTGTACACTATTAGTGGGAATGCAAACTGGTACAGCTACTATGGAAAACAGTATGGAGAGTCCTCAGGAAATTAAAAATAGAACTACCATATCCAGCAATCCCACCTCTGGATCTATACCCAAAGGAAACAAGATATCTAGAAGCGACGCTTGTATTTCCATGTTCACTACAGCATTGTTTACAATAGCCAAGGCATGGAAACAACGTAAGTGCCCATCAATGGAGGAATGAATGAGGAAAATGTGGTATGTATATACATATATAGTGGAATATCATTGAGTCTGAAAAAAGAAGGAAATACTGTCATTTACAATAATATGGATGAACCTGGAGACCATTATGCTACGTAAAATAAGCCAGACAGAAAAGGACAATTACTCCATGGTATCACTTATATGTCGGGTCTTAAAACAACGTTGAATTCATAGAATCAGAGAGTAGGAGAGTGATTGCCAGGAATTTCGGGGTATGGGAAATAGGGAGAGGTTGGTAAAACGTATAAACTTTAGGTTGTAAGATGAATAAGGTCTGAGGATCTAATGTGTAACATGGTGACTGTAGTTGATAACACAATTGTGTAATTGAAATTTGCTAAAGGAATAGAACTTAAATGTTCTCATCAAAAAAAAAAGAGATAAATGTGGATGTGCTAATTAAGTTGATGGGGGAAATCCTTTCACAATATAGAGGCATATCAAATCATCACATACACTTTAAATTTCTTACAATTTCATCTGTCAGTTATACCTCAATGAAGCTGAAAAAAAAAAAAAAGCCCACCCTGGGTGATTGGAAGGAAAAAGAAAGAAATAACTGCTCTCCACACGTGGACCCTCTTAGTTACCCTGCTGAGTCATCACTATTATTTCTGACTGGTGTCTACAACAAGTAATGAAGAGCAAGCTTGTCTTAGATAACACTTTTTTCCCTTAGAAGACATCCTAATGTTATCTCTATATCGAGAATAGTTTGTACCTTTCCTAACTATTAAGCAACAAGGTATTAGGGCATCTGTTTTTGGAAAGACTGAGTAAATCTATAAAATATGACAGCCTTGAAACACACATCTATAAAACTCTGTCTTATAGGTATGCATGAAATAAACACTGCAAAAGCAAAAAATAATACTTATGATAAAATGGAACACTTCAGTCTATTTGATGAGTATGGTTCCAATTCTGAACCTTTGGGCTGTATCTTCACAACACAAGGGAAAGCCAGGTTATTTCATCAAAAGAAACAGTAAATATAAATAATTTGGTTCCTCTGCATAAAGGTCTCTAAAACTAACCCTCTACTATTATAACATTATTTGCTCTTTTTTTTTTTTTTTTTTTTTTTTTTTTGCGGTATGCGGTCCTCTCACTATTGTGGCCTCTCCCATTGCGGAGCAACAGGCTCCGGACGCGCAGGCTCAGCGGCCATGGCTCACGGGCCCAGCCGCTCCGCGGCATGTGGTATCTTCCCGGACCGAGGCACGAACCCGTGTCCTCTGCATCGGCAGGCGGACTCTCAACCACTGCGCCACCAGGGAAGCCCTGCTCTGTTTATTAACCCTATAAATGTTCAACATGAGTCTATTGTTTAAATTTGCTTGCCAATTTTTTTATGGCTACGTGGACTCACTTTTTGCTAGACAAATAGAATTTATTTGTTCATTTATTTAACCGGTATTAGTTAATAATATGACATTATTTATGTGTTCACTAACTGAGGGCCTATTGTCTCCTCACTTTACAGGAAATGAAGAAGTTGAATACATTCTTCCTGACTTAAGGAGTTAATAGTCCATCAGAGAACAAAAGGAAAAGACACAAAAATAGTTGCATTACAGTCAAGAAGCGATCTGGTTTAACAAACAAACGTGATAGAGCTGAAAGACCTGGATGGAAAAGGGGGCACAGGGCGAGTGGGAGTAGCTCAGAGTAAGAGGCCCTGATTACAGACGAGAGATGGAGGTTCGAGGCAAGTAGCGGCGACAAAGACGCTGCTGAAAACTGGTGGGATCTGGTCCCAGCAACGGGTGCTTTGGGCTCGCTACTGTGAAGAGCAGGCAGGAGGACAAGAGACGATTATGTGAGAAATTACGCAGTATTTTGTTATAATCCTCAAAGAGCCTGTAAGAAAGTTCTTACTCCTTTTCTGTGTCCCCCACATGTTTTCAGCTTGACACAATTAAGTAACCACTGATGGGACCTAGAGAAGTGTAGAATCTGATGTCTGGGAGGCATTCAATGCTCATTAAAGAACAGATACATTAATGGTACTGCCTGAGTTGGGACACATATGTAGCCTTCATGCAGATGAGAAAAAACATCCCTGCATTAGTTGTCCTAAAATGCAAGATAGAGTTGGGAATGTTTCCCACAGGCTGAAACACCTCGATGGTGGTGTTTCGGGATTAGCGTAATGGTGCCATGAAAGATAAAACAGGGTACAGGGAAGAGTATAGAGACCAAAGAGATCCCCTGAAAGTTTCACCTTGAGAAAATGAAATTTCTCACTCTTGTTAAGTGAAGTGCTTAGATAAACTAGTCATATTTTCAAATGATGAGGGCTAGCCTTGTCTCCTGAGTGATATATGGTTGTCTGTCCTTTATTTCAGAGCTGTCTTCTACTGATCTATACTATATTAGACATACAGCCATTTAGGTGAACTAAAGTCACTGCAAGTGAATTTTGGACTTGATTTCAAAATCTTTAATTATCCAAAATATCTACACACTGTCTAAAAAAAATCAAGTACTCAGGGCTAAAGACATGGTTCTATAAAAAATAAATAACATTCTCCTCACAATTAATATATTATATTCTTATATTAATTAATATAAAAACAGGTGTCATAATTTAAATGCAATATACAATTGCTTTTGTAACATACTCTGCTGCTCCTAGGAATAAAGGAAAACATATTTAAAATCATTCTTTCTCTGGTCTGAGGTATTCCCTGAAAAACTCTACTGTGTTCTAACCATTGCTATTAGGCTTTTAATCCAAACCTTATATTATTCCTTAAGAAAAATATAAGTATCTCAAGAAAAAAGATACCAAAAAAAAAAAACATTAAGCTTTCTTTCTCCCACCTAAAGTATCATTTCAGCATATGGTTTTTCAAAAAGGGTACAAATCTAATATGTTAAAACATTAATAAGCAAGTGGACTGTACCGAATGTCTTCTAAAAGCTGAGGGGTAATTGCATCACACATGGCTCAGGGCATCTACTAATCACCCTCCACAGACATCTTTGCCCCTAACGCCCAACTCACCCTGGATGGCAGCCCCACCTCAAGCCTCCCTTCTCTGTTCCTTTCGCTCTTTTCTGTCCCTCCTTTCTCTTCCTGGCCGTCTCCTTGCCCTTTCTTTGTGTCGCATAATCTTTTCAGGGAGCTCCGCTGCTCTAGTTTAGGAAAATCAAATTTGCTTTTTACTATTCTCTGCTCCACACATCACAAAATTAGCACAAGAGAAAAAACAAAGATTCTTCTCAGGAAATTGGAAGGAAAAAAAAAAAAACTATGAACACTTAAATATTTTTGAATGCTTCTACACATAAGCATATTAGGAAAAAATGTCACTCCAGAATATTAATTGCATAAATCCTTTTCCCAGGTGGTATCCAATTAGCCGTTCAGAGTGAGTACCTTAATTCTCCCAAGTCTGTAAGTTTCAATGCAATATAAAGACTAAATTTGAATTGCAAAATCACAAAGCCATTGAAATCACTGATTCAACAAAACCCTGAAATTTGAATATTTTATACTAGGAGACAGATTGCATTTTTTTCCCTGAGAGTTACTCCTTATTCTTCAGTTATAATTTCTTCCACTATCCTCTAGTTAAAATCTTCTCAATTAAAAATATTAAATTAGTTGTAATCTTACCATTGTTGTCTCTTGAATAGATCCAAAACTGTTGATAAAAATGTTGACAACTACATCAACAGGAATGCCTGTCAATAAAAATTAAGGATATATTTAGTAGCTGTAAAAAACTTGGTCAGAATCTTCACTTTTTATGGTTTATGCATTTGATTTTTCTATTTTTTCCAATCCGTATGGATGTAAAATTATAAACCTATGGTTTCAGGATACCATGTTCACAGTTGCTATTGACTTATTTTTCTAAATAGGGATCAACACACAAATAAAAAATGAGTTACCTTGTACTTTATAGCATTATTTATTCAGAAATATTTCTCTCTTAAATTGTAGAAATTCTGGGAAAATACATTTACCTTAAATTGTTTTTTAATTGGGCTGATGCGTTTACTTTAAGAGATTGTAAATTATTCTTTAAAAAACATCATTTTTAAAATATGGGTTCTTTTTTGCATTTTATAATCATTTTAAATTGTCACCTTAAATGGTAATGCAGAATCCAATTACAACTGCTATATTTTGATTTTTAACTCATGAAAATGCAAAGTTAATCAGACATATAACAGAATCATTATTAAGATTTTTGCCTGACCTGCTGGAAAATCATTTTAAAGTTCATAGAGTGAGAACTAAGTATAATGTTGCCAATTTCTTTCTGTTTCTTTTTTTTTTTTTTACTCATTGTGAACCGCTGCTTGGGCTAACAAAGGGAAAATGTGAATTTAGCCTTTTAGCCACATAACCTCTGACTGATGAAAAACAGGTGTTGAATCGATACAGGGTAGACATGTGACAACCCAGAGCACAGTGCTGCTGAAAGTAACCGCAGGTTCTGGTAATGAACAAAAACCCTGTTTTTATAACAGAGTCGTATAACTTCACTTGACTAGAAGCAGCTGCAAGCTTTTCTTCCTTTCTTTCTTTCTTTCTTTCTTTCTGTCCTTCCTTCCTTCCTTCTTCCTTTCTTTCTTTCTTTTTTCCATAAAGGAAAAATAATCAAGCCTTATAATGTTAATCCAATCTACATTAATACCTGTCCTTAACCAGCAACAAAGATGACAGTTTTCCAGAGATATGTTCATATAACTTTTCCTAACTCATCAAGAGGAAGCAAGAGAGGAAGAGAGAGAGGAAGAAAGAAAGAAAGAAAGAAAGGAAGGGAGGGAGGGAGGGAGGGAGGGAGGGAGGCAAGCTGTACCATCTTCCCACAACTTTTAGCTCAAGTACAGTTTTGGTTCTTGAAAGGAATGATAGGAGATAATGTTTTCTTGAAGAAAACATAGTCATTTTATTCACAAAGTTAACACGCTTTTAAAAACCATATGGCCATTTTTTTCAGCTAAAGAGTAGAGGGAATTTTTTTAATCAATGTAAAAACCTAATGAAGATTAAAAAAAAGAATTTAAATGTCTATCAGAGCGTTCTCTATCCTCAAATGAGTATACGGCCATTCTCCTACAAAGTAGAACTTTGGTGTCTGAATGAAAGTCAGAGCCTAAATTTTAAATTATTAAGGTTAAGAATACAAAGTACTTAGAAAGCCCATCAGATCGGTTAGCCTATTAATTCACAACACATATTTTTTGTTTTTAACTGGGAACTATATAAGCCTATTAGCACTAATACTCTGCTTATCTTTAAACATCTTTGCATTAAATTGCTCTGACTTAAGCACATTACATGACAGTTACATGTCAATTTAAAATATACTGTTTTGAATAAAACAAATAAATGATTTTATACAGATAAAATTAGTTTTTAAACTGCAAAGAATGGAGATATTGGGGTGGAGGGAGACCAACCTTTGAAATTTGGTCTTATCCTGGGATCATAACTGACCAATAGCCTATTCAAGATATTGCTAGTGGAGTTGGCCGGTACTCGGGCAAGGTCCTCGGCTGACTGCTGCCTATACGAGAAAAATCAAAACAAAGCCCTGGTAAGTATTTAGAATAGCAAGCAACAGGAATGCGTGATGTTCATTGGAGAAAAGACTTCGCTTTTTGAGATAAATTTGCAGCATGGCTTTTCCAAATAGAGGTGAAAAGTAGTAGGCTTATCAGAATCCCAAAAAGTATTTGTCATAAAAAATAAAAACAAACACAAAAAGTATTTTAGCGTTTAATTTTACCAAATGCATGAAACACTGCCCTAAATACTTCATGTTACTTTCTTTAAATAAAATTAAGCAGACCTCTCACTTGTCCTGAAGCAACATGCAATCAAAATCTAGACAAGCACAAAAGAATGGCAGACAAGGAAACAAGAGCAAAAAATAGTTTTTGAATAATATATATAATATTAACCTTCCACCTAAGCAAAGGAGTATGTGAATACTACAGGATGATACGGCCAGAGGGTCCAAGAATTCACAAAACAATCATGCTGACCCATAAATGATATTGTCCAAGAAACACACAAGGAATGCTCTCCGTGGAGTAAAATACACCAGGGATTGGTAAAAGCAGTTCCTCAAATATCAGACCAATTAAAAGGGGAAAATACAGAGCTCTGAGATACAGCTGCCTTTTCTTTTACATGCACATATTTGCTGTCAACTATCAAAAAGAGAAAAAATGCCATTTTTTCTATTTTAATCAACTTTGAACAATGAATCTTGACTAGACTGGTAGTTGCTTGGGAGCACGTAAACGCTTCCTTGGAAGCCAATGGAAACTGTTGTTCTTTACTGTTGGTTTGGATTCATTTACCACCTGTAAAGTCTTATCATATAATCATTTTCCCAGTCCAAAAATAATATTCATGAAAATCACAGGGAAGATTAAAACTACACTTGGAGCATCCAGCATTGTCTATTCTGTACCGATACGGTAAAAGTGTCAATTTCATAAATGACATTATAGGAAGCAAAAAATGTCATGTGCTTGGCTTTGTTTTAAAATCCCAGCTCTGACCTATCAGGCAATTCCCTTCTGTGTTAATTATCGTACAATGTGCTGATAAGATAAGACACAACCACTACAGGTGAAATATGACAGATATTAAGAAGCGCATGAAAAAATCTAAAACTACTGTGAGTTGATAAGACAACCTTTTCAAGTAGCTCTCAGCAAGAATCCAAAACATTGGAGAAAAAAATGAAAACCAATTAGTTAAGCCCCCCAAAGGTGCAGGAGATTAAGTAGATTTGTTTCTCAAGACCTTATCAGCTCCTATATCCTAGCTGCAGGATTTGGGGACCAGTAATGAGATTTTCCCATTCATTCTCCAGGATTTGGGGACCAGTAATGAGATTTTCCCATTCATTCATTTTCCATTTCATTCTCAAGAGAATGAGGTTATGTGGCAAAATTAGATATTAAGATGCAAATTAGTGTCCAAACCCATCTACAAGTTTTCTCATTCAAGGGAGGAAAACGGAATTGATGGATTACAAACTACACTTGAATTGGATCAATTAAGGACTGCTATTATTATGTCTCGATATAAAATCCTTCACAAGTACATTTCTTCTAAGCAATAGAATGAACCAGACAACATAAAGACAATTAACAATTTCTTTTCTTTTTTGACCATTGGTCAATACATATTTTCATGTCTCTGCTGCAGGTAACCTGATATGAGTCTTTAATCAATACTTCACCTTTCTTTATATTAGAAATTCAAAGACATTTTAAAATTTAAGTGAAATCTCATGTATTTATATTCTCATGGATGAATTCAGGGATGTTTCTCCTACCTAAATAAAAAAATAGAAATCATTCTTTTTCAGCTTGGTCAATCCTAAAATAACATTAAAGTCATCTCCACACATTAAAATATATTTTAAAAGCCTAGATAGCTACATCACTTTCTTCAAGAGAGCTGAAACAATTTGCATATAGCACATTTTCCTGTGTTTGCACTTTACTATACATAACCTTATAATTTGGAAAGTGGCTAGTATTTATACAAAATAACCAGGAATAAGAAGAGTTAAATGATTTTAATTAGGTTCCATGCTCAATGTCTATTTCGTTATTAGAGATTTCACATTCTGAATCTCAGTCCAATGTTTTATCCATCTGATGAGGCCATTGTGTTTTCTTTCAATAAATCTATCAACGATTATGATATTATTACACAACAGGATTGATTTCATGGAAATATGATATTAATTTAAGACAATAACTGAGTCTACTGAGGCAAAGTCATCAAATGACTAGAGAAAATAATGTCTTTTATATCAAAAGCCTTTTTACAGCCTGCCTCTTTTGTTCACTCACCTAAACTTGAACTGATGTCATGACTAATATGCTAAGGAATGGACCAGGCTGTATAGCTGGATGATGTAATGTTTTCCAGCACTAAAGGAAAAATCCAGAAATGTCTCTCCAAAGAGGGAAGCTCAGTTTTCCATTAACTGCAGAATGTACTTATTTTCCATGACCCTTTAGCGACCACACAGCACTGCTGCATTTCAAAGCTGGTGTGCGCGGGCATATTGGCTTCACATCCTCCCTTAAACCAGGAATCTGAGTCAAAGGACCGTTTTGTTTTTCCAGTTATAAGTGCAGCAACCATGGTCACAGGTCTTCGCAGACCTGAGTGTGGCAGGGCACTAGCCAGGTCATCTCAAGGCGGGAGCTGCCTGCTGGCTGTGAACTAAAGCAAGCACCGTGGAGGGAGGAAAGAGCAAGGCATGTGAAATGTGTACGTTGTATTATTTCTCCTCTTTACTCTAGGGCAGTGATTCTTTACCTCTTTTTTAGCACTACAGGTACCACTGAGAATATGATGAAAGCTATGTGCTTCCCTTAGAAAATGGCCACAAAGTTTGCAATGCTGAGGGTTCCCGGATGTGCCCCACAGGTTAAGAAACCCTCCTTCGTGGAAACAAATGTTGTTATCCTCACCTAAAGTGAGATAAGGGAAGATTTTTTTTTTTTTTTAAAGCTGATGGGACTTTGTCAAAAAGACACAGGAGCCAACTGAAAGAGCTCCCTATGGCCAAATCTAGGATGACTTGAGCAATAAAATAAAATTGTACTGGCTTATAATCCAAAGTATAAAATAAGAACGCATGAGTCCATAAAGATGTAAATAAAATGGCTGATTGAGTAAATAACTAAATGGTAGAGCACAGACGAATCTCCTGTGCAGAATTCCAAATAACTGGCATAGATCCTCTGCTCTCAAATTGCTGGAGCATCACACCCCCAGCTTGGTGTGAGCTGTGCACAGTGACACCTTTCCAAAGAGCATGGGACGGAAAGGGGGAAAAACAGTAAGTTCGGGGGAGAAACCTGACAAATGCGACCTCACCCAGGTGATTAACCTTAACCTCTAACCAGGTGATAAGTCATGTTGACTCTGTGTACGTTTAATATGATGTGATGGGACTGTCATTTCTAAACGAGTGTTCTTCCTCCCCAGAACACATAGCTTCAATCTAGTCCTGACAAAAACATCAGACAAATCCCAGCGGAGGGACATTCTACAAGCTACCTGACCACGATTCCTCAAAGCTTCCATGGCCACAAAAAACAAAGTCTGAGAAACTGTCACAGCGGAAAGGAGCCTAAGGAGGTGTGAGGACTGGATGCCATTTGTATCCTGACTGGGGACCTAGAGCAGAAAAAGGACATTAGCTAAACACTAAGCAATCGAAATATAGACTATAGTCAATAACAATATACCACTGTTGGTTCTTTTTTTAACATCTTTATTGGAGTATAACTGCTTTACAATGGTGTGTTCATTTCTGCTTTATAACAAAGTGAATCAGCTATAGATATACATATATCCCCATATCTCCTCCCTCTTGTGTCTCCCTCCCACCCTCCCTATCCCACCCCTCTATGTGGTCACAAAGCACCTAGCTGATCTCCCTGTGCTACGCGGCTGCTTCCCACTAGCTATCTATTTTACGTTTGGTAGTGTATATATGTCCATGCCACTCTCTCAATTCGTCCCAGCTTACCCTTCCCCCCCCCCGTGTCCTCAAGTCCATTCTCTACGTCTGTGTCTTTATTCCTGTCCTGCCACTAGGTTCTCCAGAACCATTTATTTATTTATTTATTTAGATTCCATATATATGTGTTAGCATATTGTATTTGTTTTTCTCTTTCTGACTTACTTCACTCGTATGACAGACTCTAGGTCCATCCACCTCACTACAAACAACTCAATTTTGTTTCTTTTTATGGCTGAGTCTTGAGTTGTAAGAAATGTGCTAAACTAATGTAAGACATTAATAATAGGGGAAACTAGATGCAGGATATTGGGAACTCCATATTATTTTCTATATTTTCTATATTTTTCTATAAATCTAAAACTGTTTTAATTTTTTTTAATTAATTAATTTATTTTTTGCTGCGTTGGGTCTTCGTTGCTGCACACGGGCTCTCTCTAGTTGCGGCGAGCTGGGGCTACTCTTCTGTGTGGTGCACGGGCTTCTCATTGTGGAGGCTTCTCTTGTTGTGGAGCACAGGCTCTAGGTGTGCAGGCTCACTAGTTGTGGCTCACGGGCTCTAGAGCGCAGGCTCAGTAGTTGTGGCACACAGGATTAGTTGCTCCGTGGCATGTGGGATCTTTCTGGACCAGGAATCAAACCCGTGTCCCCTGCATTGGCAGGTGGATTCTTAACCACTGCACCACCAGGGAAGTCCCTGTTCTAATTGTTTTAAAATGTTCATCTGAGGAACAAAAAAGAAGAGGGGGGACAAATAATAATAATAATAAACACCTCACCAAAGATGAGCAAGGTGGCAAATAACGTATGAAAAGATGCTCCACATCATGTATCACCAAGGAGATGCAAATGAAAACAACAATGAGGAACCACTACACACCGATCGGAGTGGCCTAAATCCGGAACACTGACAACATCAAATGCTGACAAGGATGTGGAGCCAGCAGACACTTGTATTCATTGCTGGTGAGAAAGCAAAATGGTGCAGCTGCTTTGGAAGACATTTTGGTGGGTTTTTATAAAATGAAACATACTCGTACTATACGATCCAGTAATAGCACTCCTTGGTATATACCCAAAGGTAATGAAAACTTAGGTCCACACAAAAACCTGCACACAAGGCTTACAGCAGCTTTATTCATAACTGCCGAAACTGGAAGCTACCAACATGTCCTTCAGTAGGTGAATGGATAAATAAACTGGGGAACATCCAGACAGTGGAACATTATTCAGCACTAAAAAGAAATGAACTGTCAAATCATGAAAATAAAAGGAGGAAACTGAAATGCATATTTCTAAGAAGCCAATCTGAAAAGGCTGTATAGTTCCAACTATATAACATTCTGGAAAAGGCAAAACTAGAGACAGTACAAAGACCAGCAGTTGCCCAAGGGTTGGAAGTTTGGAGGAGAGATGAGTGGGCAGAGCACAGAGGATTTTTAGGGCAGTGAAAATACTCAGTATGACACAATAATGATGGACACATGTCATTGTGCATTTGCCCAAATCCACAGAATGCTGACCACCAAGAGTGAATCCTCATGGAAACTATGGACCTTGAGTGATCACGATGTAGATTCATCAACGGTAACAAATGTACCATCTGATGGGGATGTTGATAATGAGGGAGACTAGGCCATTGTAGGGGCAGAGGGTACACGGGAAATCTCTGTACCATACTCTCTATTGTGCTGTGAACCTAAAAATTCTCTGAAAAAGTGAAGTTAAGAGAAAGAACAAGAAAGAAGCTAAAAGATTCAGAGAGGCACTCACACTTTCTTATTCCAAAATCCACAGCTATAACTGGAGGTAAACTCTCTATACAGTCAGGTAAAACTGACATTTTGATCATACGTGAAGGCTGGGGCTTATGAAAAACCACTGCTACAAGTCTGTACATATCCTCTTACTAAGAGGTTAGTTCCCATTTTTATCTACATGGAAGAATTTTTAATTAGACAATCAGATAGACATACAAAGACAGACAAACACTTCCTAGATTCAGGTAATAAATCAGGTCAGTAGTTATTTAAGAATCCAGATAATTGTGGGGTTATTGTACTTTTATTTGTTTTGTATTCGCCTTGCTATAGTATAATTTATTATCACCTCTCTTAACAGCTTCGGTATTTATTTTCCATTCGGTTTTCCCAAATTGTGAACGGAAGGTTTATGAATACAGTGAGTGATACCTTTGACTGACTAGTTGACTTTAATTAGTTTTATATTATTTGAAAAGAATGTGTTTATGAGTGTATGTGTATATGTGCAGCAAAGTCTGTTGTGTTATAATTGTCCAAGAATTATAATTACAGTGTTCCTCAACAACCATTTTGTCACTCCTGTTGGGCTTAAGGAACTGTTAAATCCCATGGAAACATTTGACAAACTTGTCTGTCTTCAATTACGCAATTACATTACCCATGGCTCATAGAAAAAAATATTTTTCATGAAGTAGAAACATCTATTTAGAGATGCTATGTATTGGACACTAGTGATTTCCAAAACTCATCAAAAACTGCGGTCCTTTTGATACAGGCCTCATGGCACAAGGAATTAAACTTAAACCTCAACCCAAACAAAATGTTTACTGTGCAATTATTTTCCATACTACACAGAAATGGTATTCCACCCAGCCCAGCAAATCAGAATCCATAGTGTTGCAATAATACCTCTGACTCTGAGACAAATTACAACTGGAACAGGATTTATCTTCTGTCAGTTTTCCGCACGTAGCATAAGTGTAAAATACTTCCCTTCTGGCCTAAGAGACGTGGTAATAAGATAAGCTCCACAGTCGCATAATAAAGTTAAGTACGGGTATCACTGAAGACACTCTTATCTTAAGAGTGGACACTGTACTAGTGCCAGACAGACTGTGAGATTGCCACGTGACACTGGCAAATCACTTCCCCTCTCTGAGCCTCCGTGTACTCACCTTTAAATGAAGGTCTAAATGAGGTGAACTCTAAGATCCGTGCAGGTGCCAATCCAGATACCCCTGTGATGGATCCTGGGGTGCTGCTTCCCCCCAGATCTCCCAGCACAACTGAGGCTGCCAGAAATGTGGCTGCTTAAGGCTCTGAGCTCGGTCTCTTCAGAAACAGCCTTCAGCTGAAGGCGAGCCATGTCTGAAGACTCTCTGTGAGGACACCAAGCCCCAAGTCCCTCTCTACTAACCGAGGCTGCTCTAAAGGCCATCCCAGCCTCGAGCTCCTGGGGCATCGACTGAAGCCTCAGTTGCAACTGCCTTGTTCCTGTGTTTGAATCTGCCTTTCTCAGCCCCAAGAGGTCTTGTTCCCAAAACAATCTCACTCTGCAGTTCAATCTCCATCTCAGAGTCTGTCCCTGAGAAAACTCAACTTAGGACATTAAACAATAAGATCCCTTAAAGAACAACAAAAGCTTCACCAGCCACGCCACTACGATCTACTGCATTTCTCCTCTACTTCAGTCGTTTAAGGTTTCATTTAAGAAAGCTCTTGGCGTTCACAACACGCCATGCACAGTGCATGTGCTAGTGAGGTAAAGAGTCAAACACACATACGGGTGATTCTGACACGAAGGTGGTATTTAAAGCGGCAGGTCCTGATGAACGTGTCCAGCGATTCTCAGCTTCGATTGTGCACTGAGCCCCCTGGAGGAGCTCTGCAGACTACAGATGCGAAGTCGCACGCCCCACCTCCAGATTGAGTTAGTGCGGGATGAGACCCAGGCATCAGCATTTAAAAGCTCCTTGGATGATTTTAACGATTAGACAAATCACTAGTTAGAAAAAAAAAAAAGTTTACAGTGACAAAAGGACATGGAATTGAAACACCAGGAGCCCCAACATTTAATGAGCAGATGTAGGAAGATATGCCAACAATTAAGGCAAAGGATAAGCTGCCCAAGAAGAAGGAGGTGTGGGCAAAGAATGTTGCCGCCATATCAGTAAACAAAGGACGCTGCAGCCATCAAGCCATCACATGACAGCCGCCCCCCACCCCCGGCGGTGCCCCCTGAGGGGACTCAGGATGAGGACGCGGGCCCCCGGCAGCTGAGGTGCACGTCAAAGGAAGCGTTTCAGTGAGCCCGGACTCTTGCATCTTCCCATACATAGAAAATTGCTAAATTCATTAAGTTGAGATGTCTGGCTTTCGTTAATTAATGGTAATCTTTTGATGTTCCGATTACTTGGTCTTTGTTGCAAAAACTCCTCTGTGTTCTGGCTCTCCCCTTACCTCTTTGGAACAGTCCCTCTGAGCTATTCTGAGAGGCTGCATCCTGGGCTTAAGTCCTCAGTTTTGTCCGCCAAATAAAGCATAATTCTCAACTTTTAGGTTGTGCATTTTTTTCCGTCAACAGAGAAAACCCACAAGTGTGGCGTCAACAGAACTCCAGGAAAAAAATATTTGATGGAAGGGTTGGTTCACAGGACCAAAGCTGCTGAGAGGTTAATAAGTTGAGGACTAAAAACTCTTCACAGGATTGAGCAAAAGGGAGAGCTGCTTTCCAGCTGAGGGAGAGACAGAAGCCACACTGGATGGGATGGTAAGATGTAGGGTGGGAGATGGAATGAAGAATTTGATTGGAGGGACTTCAGGAGATGGAACAGGAAATCCTGGACTCTCCTCCCGCCATGGATACACCATCTCAACAGCAAGGCACGGATCCATCCCCTCTATGAGAAATCCAGAAACTAACAGACAGGCTTCTCCACCCAACCAGCCTCAATGGCCCCGGTAGGAAAAGGGGAGACACTGTATCCCCACAATCCCCACCCCCCAGGCACCGCCCACCACAACACAGACCAGGGAGAACAGGGAAAGAGTGGAACCAGCATCCCAGCTCATTGGGGTGCCACCCCAGGGATGGGCTTCTAGCTCGCCTGCCTCCAGACAGTGATGGGGCCGGTGGATACCAATCCCGTGGGGACCACAGAGATCCAAGCCGGGGCTGGAACCAGGAGAACTGGCCATGGCCCCTCCCACCATCTTAGTGCACAGTGTTGAGCTCTAAACCCCAGCTCTGGGGGACTTCCCTGGTGGCACAGTGGTTGAGAAGCTGCCTGCCAATGCAGGGGACACGGGTTCGAGCTCTGGTCCGGGAAGATCCCACATGCCGCGGAGCAACTAAGCCCGTGTGCCATGGCCGCTGAGCCTGCGCTCTAGAGCCCACAAGCCACAACTACTTAGCCCACATGCCACAACTACTGAAGCCCGTGCGCCTAGAGCCCATGCTCCGCAACAAGAGAAGCCACCCCAATGAGAAGCCTGCGCGCCGCAACGAATAGCAGCCCCCACTCGCCGCAACTAGAGAAAGCCCACATGCAGCAACAAAGACCCAATGCAGCCAAAAATAAATACATAAAAATAAATAAATTTATTAAAACAATAAAAAATAAAACTCTACCCCAGCTCGTCCCCGCGTCTGCAGCTCAGGGTCCCTGCCACACTCTGCACAATAGACACTGTGCGGAAACAACCTAATGTCTATTGATAGATGAATGGATTTTTAAAAGCAGTCCATGCATACACACAATGGAATATTACTCAGCCCTAAAAAAGGAAATCCTGCCATATGCAACAACACAGATGGGCCTGGGGGACAGGATGCTAAGTGAGATAAGCCAGTTTCAGAAGCACAAATACTGCAGGATTCCACTTATATGAGGAACCTAAAAGAGTCACACTCATAGAGACAAAGGAAAAAATGGGGGTTGGTGGGAGTGAGGAGGGAACTGGAGTTGGTCATCAACAGGTGTAAAATTTCACTTAAGTAAGATGAGTAAGTTCTGGAAATCTACTGTACAACGTTGTACCCAAAGTCAACCACACTGTATTGGACAAAAAATCTGTGAAAAGAAGTAGATCTCATGTTAAGTGTTCTCGCCACAATAAAAATATTTTAAATTAAAAAATATATATATCCAGTGACAACTCGCCCCAAAAGAAAATCCACACTGTATTTATACATAACAAAATATTGTGACTGAGTTATTACGCAATTTAAGATAGAAAAAAAATCAGTCAAATTACTAGTTTGTTTTTGTTTTTTTTTAAAACCAAATGGCTGATTATTTGAAATATTTCCCTAGCTAATATTTGAAAGCCAAGTTTAACGTCCTGGCTTTCTTCTAAGGAAAATCTGGCCCATGAAGAGATAAAAAGTGAATACTAGCAGGACAAAATATCACTGGGTATAGTTCCCAAATATTTGGGCTTCAAAAATTAATAAAATAAATCTACTCTTTGTTACCACCCCCAAAAGAAGACTTGGACTATACTGACTCCAGAAAAGGAGAAAAACTGACTAGAAGCAAGTGTGGGTTTCAGAAACACGTGGGAATTTTTCTTTACATTAGTCTGTGTTGTAAAATCTGAGGAGATAAAAGATGCAGTTGAGTGGAAAAACTTGGAAATATTAATTCCCATTTCAGATTCCCTCCTCCCCGCCAAAAAAACCCAGAGTCAATGAAATCTAAGTCATGGGAGACATAATGAGTCCTGGATGGAGGTGGGGAGTGCCTTCTCTGAAAGGGAAAAGGTGGGGAATACAGGCAGGATCATATGCCTGGTGGGAAACAGTCAGACAGATGTCCTGTCCTCCTTGAAAGTTTCACTCTAACAATCCAGAACAATCTTCTTGTTTACCTGCCAAGAACTAAGCTATCACAGAGCACCCAGAAGATAAAAAATGACATATACTGAATTGCATTTGAAAACAATTCTGAACCTTAAAGGTAACCAAAAATACATCAATGTGACTGATTTTGAAACTTACGTTTTAAAGGTATTATGATACAGTATCCAATACTGTTGCTAAATGATTCACTAATCATGACTAATATCAATTACGGCCTACCATTGTCTATATTTGTTAACACCTTTGGGGGGAAATGTTCTGTGAGTGTAAATGTTTCAAGAGTTGAATCTATTTCTCCCTCACAGAACCCATACTTAAATAGAACTACCATTCTTCGTATTCTGCACGGGTAGCATTCAACACATATCGAGTTAGCCAACTGCAGCCAGGCGTTTTCCTCAGCCTTGGAAACGTGCGCAAAAAACAACATGCAAAAACACCTGCCCTCCTGGAGCTCAACCCTGGACTCATGGAGTGATTGCCACCGGACAGGAATCCAAAAGCCCCCAGGTGCCAGTCCTGAACGTGCACTGTTCAGTGCTAAGGTTTGCATCTGATGCGGTTTCAAATACCCAGGATCCAGCCACATTTAGGAAAAGGTGGTTATCACAACTTGACGATAAATATCTCCACTCCCAGTTCATTTGCTTTGCCTATTTTCCCACGTACGTTTCTCTGTTTACCTTTTTATTTCACGTTCGACTAAAAATTAGAAACAAAATCGAGTCCATACCATGTTAGGGAACGCCCCAAGCTTTTGTATCTACCTGTGTGAAGATGGATATGCGGATTCTAAACTTCACAGGGAAATGCGACGAGCCCAGGATGGCCAAGGTGACACGGAAGGAGAACCAAGCAGGGGATGTGAGGCTTTCCACTCCCTTGATGGGGGGTGTGTCACTGCACAAGGTGAGCAGTCCCGGACCAGTGGGACAGAAAAGAGAAGCGATAACCGACCTACAGTGAATGTACACTTGCCACTTAGCAAAGTAAGGAGAGCCTTTTGCATAAATGTGCTGCCCTCACTGGATATGCCTGTCCCATCATACACAAACAATGAGCTGAAGTGGGCTACAGAGCTAAATGTGAAACACGAAACAGTGACAGCCTCTAGGAAAATAACCAAAACAGACTACTTCGTGACCTGTGTCAGAGAAAGATTTCTCAAATAAAACACAAAAGCATTAATAAAAATTAATAAATCGGACTTCATTAAAAATAAGCACTTTAAATTAGGAGTTTGGAATTAACAGATATACACTCCTATATACAAAACAGATAACCAACAAGGGCCTAGTGTACAGCACAGGGAGCTCTACTCAATACTCTGTAATGACCTATATGGGAAAAGAATCTAACAGTGGATACAGGTACATGTATAACTGAATCACTCTGGTGTACCCCTGAAAGTAACGCAACACCGTAAATCAACTATACTTCAAAAGAAAAAAATAAGCACTTCAGTTCATCAAGAGACACTGTTAAGACATGAAAATGCATAACAAAGATGGGAGAACTGACTGTAGTACAGTCATCCGGCCATATCTGCAACCAGGATTCAACCAACCTCAGGTGGAAAACATGTGAGGAGAAAAAAAATTCCAGAAAGTTCCAAAAAGCCAAACTTGAGTCTGCAGTGTGCTGGCAACTTCTTACATAGCGTTTACGTGGCACGGGGCACTGCAAGCGCCCTAGAGATGACTCTTTGCACTGTACATCGTTGTTATAGATACTTTTTCTGTATGGTTTATGATGATTTTGAGATTGTCACCATATCATTCTGAGCCTTTCTAAACCATATATTAAAGGCAAGGTCCCCTTCTCATCTAAAAAAAAGAAATATGTAGCCCTTGACATGAGAGGCACCATTAGTGACAGCATCCTGGCTCTGAAAGCCATGCCGCCTGGGTGTGAATCCTGCTTTACTAGCAGTGTGGCCCTGGACACCTAACCCCTGTGCCTCAATTAGCTGTCTTGTAAACAGTGCTGATAATCCTGGAAAATCACTCTTTTTCATAAAAGGCATGTTTTCAGAATCAAATTAGGTGATTTACGTTAAGAGCTTAGAGCACACCAAATACTTGGTGTTATACATCAATCAGTGCACGGTACCCTATCTTGGGTCATCGGCAAAGGAACAGAAACTGGTTACAATTAAGAAGAGCCCTAGGGCTTCCCTGGTGGCGCACTGGTTAAGAATCCACCTGCCAATGCAGGGGACACAGGTTCGAGCCCTGGTCCGGGAAGATCCCACGTGCCGTGGAGCAACTAAGTCCGTGAGCCACAGCTACTGAGCCTGCGCTCTAGAGCCCACGAGCCACAACTACTGAGCCCTCGTGCCACAACTATTGAAGCCCACGCACCTAGAGCCCTGCTCCTCAACGAGAAGCCACCACAATGAGAAGCCGGCGCACCGCAACGGAGTAGCCCCTGCTGGCCGCAACTAGAGAAAGCCTGTGCGCAGCAATGAAGACCCAATGCAGTCAAACATAAATACATAAAAATAAATTAATTTTACAAAAAAGAAGACCCCTAGTCAGAAAAAAGCTGATCCAAACCTGTTGAAGTTTTCAGTATGTGATTTGATTCACAAATATGTAGAATATCCTGATTTCATACACATAACGTACATTCATGCATCTTCTTTTCCAAATCAACACCCTATTCCTACTGCTCCCTCGAAATTTATAGCACCGAGCTAGTAAAAGGGAGTGTTTTCCTTGCTACTACAAACAAAACTCAAAAACAAGATATTCAGTAAAGAGAGGCCAGAGCAGGCCTTCCCTGGTGGCGCAGTGGTTGAGAGTCCGCCTGCCGATGCAGGGGACATGGGTTCGTGCCCCGGTCCGGGAAGATCCCACATGCTGCGGAGCGGCTGAGCCCGTGAGCCATGGCCACTGAGCCTGCGCGTCTGGAGCCTGTGCTCCGCAACGGGAAAGGCCACGGCAGTGAGAGGCCTGCGTACCACAAAAAAAAAACAAAATTGTCAATGTTAATTTTATTTCTCTATCATTTAATTGTGTCTAGAGTAGGGATTTAATAGACTAGGTGACTCCTGAGCTGGGCTGGAAGGATAAGGAAGCAGGTAACAGGTGGAAAGGGAAGGCGGAGGGCAGATTCCAGGAGGTGGTCACAGCGAACACAGCAGATGACTAACAGAGAGGCACTGAGAAGCACACGATGGCAGGAAAAGAAGGTGTGGCACATATATACAGGCACATATATACAATGGAATATTACTCAGCCATACAAAGAAGGAAATTGGGTCATTTGTGGAGATGTGGATGGACCTAGAGACTGACATACAGAGTGAAGAAGTCAGAAAGCGAAAAACAAATATCATCTATTAATGCATATATGCGGGATCTTGAAAAACCGTACAGATGAACCTATTTGCAAAGCAGAAATAGAGTAACAGACATAGAAAACAGATGTGTGGATACCAAGGGCGGAAAGGGAGTGTTGGGACGGATTGGGAGATTGGGATTGACACATATACACTACTATGTATTAAAATAGATAACTAATGAGAACCTGCTGTATAGCACAGGGAACTCTGCTCAGTGATCTGTGGTGACCTCAATGGGAAGGAAATCTAACAAAAAGGGTATATATGTACACGTATAGCTGATTCACTTTGCTGTACAGTAGAAACTAACACAACATTGTAAAGCAACTATACTCCAATTAAAAAAAAAAAGAGAGAGAGAAATACATGGTTGGATATACAATGAACATCTCAAATCTGCTGACACTAGAAAACAGCAGTTCTCAAAGAGTGGTCCACAGACACCTGAAGGTGCCCAAGGCCTTTCCTGAGCGTCCAGAAAGTCAAACTGTTCTCTTCACCTCCATCATCATCGTCGTCATCCTCCTCAAAACAACATTTACTTTGTTTCACGCTGCAGACATTTGCACCGATGCTGCACGAGCAACGGTGGATAAGACTCCCAGTGCACAACTCAGGAAACTAATAGTTTTACGTAGCAAGAGTGTTCGTGTCCTTAACCTCTAGACACCAGCGGTAAGAAATAAATAAAAGATGTGAAAGATGGTGTTCCCATGTAATGTTCTTAAAGAAGCAGTAAAAAATATTAAATTTTGCAATTTAAATCCATATTATTTTAATATTCTGCATGAAAAAAATGGCAAGTATCCAGACAGCACTTCTGCTGCACAGAAAACTGAACTACGAGAATTGTTCCAAAGAACAGCACTTGGATGACTGTTCGACTTGCTAGTGAACAAGAGACTTTCATGCAACACTGTTTTCGTGGAAGACCATGGGAAACCTATGGTGATTCAGACTTGGATATTTGGCAAAAAAGTTTTCACAAGTGAAAGGAGAAAACCTGTAAGTTCGAGAAAAACTAATGAGAGTATTTGCTGCCGGTCTGCTGATACTAACAGACTTTCCAGTGAGATCAAAAGTAATAGTAAATGGATGTGATTATTTGATACTGTATAATGAAACCTGTCAACATTTGGAAGATCTGCAAAACCCAGCAAACCAATAATTTCCAAATGATCGATGCATGCTATAAATTCATGTTTGGGCAAAAAAAAAAAAAGTCATTCAAAATGAAAGACCAGCAAATTTTAATACAACAGAGATCAAAATGTTCACTGATCTGATTTCAGATTTTACATCACAACTAACTTTTAAGGAACTATCACTTGTCCAATTTTGGCGTGGCATTAAAAAGGAATATTCACAATTATAGAAAGGCTATTGAAATACTCTTCCCTTTTCCAATTATATGTCGGCATGAGGTCATATTTTCTTCACCTACTTCAACCAAAACAATGTATCACAACAAACGGAATCTAGAAGCAGCTACGAGAATTCAGCCGTCTTCCATTATGCCAGCCACTGAACAGACAGGAACATTGTAAGACAATGCCACTCTCCTCACTATTGTTTTATTTTTGAAAATATAGTTAATTTTCATAAAAATAAGTCATTCATGTTAATCCGCAATGAGTATATTTTAGGTAATTTAATAAATATTTTTTAAAATTTCTGTTTCAATTTATAACAAGGCAACATCAATATAACATCAACTCCCACATAAACTAAAGCTCACTGTGTCCTTAAAGATGCTTCAGATTGTAAAGGGGTCCTGAGACCAAAGTTTGAGAGCCGCTGTTTTAGAGGATGAATTACAGAGGACAGGATGGAATTCAGGAGTCTGGGGAAGTCCCTGCAACAACAGATTCAAGGTGAAACGATTAGAACCCAACAAAGACCACACCCGTTGAGATGCGGAGAAATAGCCGGATGCAAGACTCATTTCTGAGCAAGAATCAACAGAATGAGTGACTGATGACATGATCCAGGTGAGCGTCCGGGACAGAATGGAAGATGTTTCAGCCGTTTCTCATGAAAGGCTGGGTGCGGAGTTGAGGAAGGCTGAAGGCAGAGCTGGTTTGATATACTAACTCTGAGGTCCAGTAGGAAGTTACAAATAGTGCCCTGGAACTCACAAGAGTAGTTAAACCCGGAGATAAGGATGTGTGTGTAACCACAGACACAGGCAGAAATTACTCAGGGGAAGAGCGATAAGTAAGAAGCTAAAAGGACCAAGATGAACATCTAGCAACATCCAGGATATGAATATGTGGCCAAACCCACTATTTCTGGACAGACCAAAAAGAATAGCCGGGAAGGTGTCTAATCAGGGGTAGCAGGAGAGGCAGACGCAAAGCTGGAAGGCAAATCAGGGCAGAGGGTTTGGGGGTAAGAGATCACTTCAGGACGCAGAAGGCAATCATTTGTCCTTGTCAAGTAAAGTAAGGACTCCGAAGAAATTTTGCAGATTTGCTTAAAAGAAATAAAAATAAATATCTTCATCAAAAAACAGAATGGTGGCAGGAGTCAATACTAATAGGAGAATTAAGTGGTTCTACTGTTTCCTTTGTTACAACAATAATGTCTGGCTTTTGCAATTCAAAGAAATTCAAGTAAAGAAAAGGAAAATGTTGTGAATTAGAGCTGAAATTGTGGGCTGTCAGTTTAAGAAATGTGACAATGAACACAGAGGAAAAAACAAAGTTGATGAAATAGGAATACAAAAACTATGCATTTGGGACTTCCCTGGTGATCCAGCAATTAAGTCTCCATGCTTCCAATGCTGGGGATGCAGGTTCAATCCCTGGTTGGGGAACTAAGGTCCCACATGCCATGCAGTGCAGCCAAACAAACAAAAAAACTGCATTTTTTCAGGTAGGCGACACTTCAGCGTAGTTTTAAGCCCTTAGAAAAAGGAGCCAAAGAAGAGAAGACGATGAAGCACGGGTAAGCAGAGTGTGGTGATGGGGCGCGTCTCAGAAGGGGGTGGGGGACGGAATCCGGGACTGCGAAAAGGACGTCCCTCTTCCTCTCAGTCAGGAGCCAAGGAGAAGAGAAAGGATGATGCCACAGGCAGCTCTGGAGGGAAGATGGAGGGGTGAGTGAGCTCGAGTCTAGCAACTTCTATTTTTTTTCTTTAAAGTAGAAGTTCGTATCGTAGGTGAAGACCGAAAGGGGTATTGATCAAGGACTGAAACCATTATTAGGGAAAGAGAAACATGGAGCCACTAAGGGCCAGTGAAGAATTGAGGCACCACAATGAAGACCCAGCCAAGGCTACATCAACACACAAAATAAACCAATGAAGATTCCAAACAACATTTGTAGAATGAAACCGAAAACATTATAGATATTCCAGTCAAATACATATGGAACTCCTGGGAGATATTAAAGGGTGTTGCAATACGACCTTTGGATTATCTCAGCAGCCACGTCCATGGTGTAAACTGAGAGCTGAACACAGATGCAAAGAAGGCTACGAGTCCACTCATTAAATGTGGGCCTCTTCTATTAGGTTACTCTTGGGAGTGGAGTCCTAAACTCCCCCGAATCATCAAGAATTCCTCCTACTGTTTTCTCACAGGAGGACTAATAAAGGTCAGATGCTTCACATTCTCCAACAAAGTCTATTAGTGACTGAATCTTTGTTTTGCTGTTACTCCAATCAGAGCTCTTAGAAAGGTAATTTCCTATTTACATCATCTCTCAGAGGAGCTATTTGTATGTACATAAATTTGAATAATTTGCTTCTTGAATTCTAAGTGTAAATTTCCATGTTGAGGGCAAAGGGACTCATTTACGACGTGCTCTCTGCTCTCTGGAGGACCGCAGTGATGTGCTTTTTTCAGGTAGTAGCTCAAGAAGGATACAGGAGACTTCGGCAAAGATGCTCTATCCTTTACTGCATTACAGAAATTATTCACCTCCAAAAGAAAACAAAAGACAAACACAGGACACATTTTTGTAAGTCAAATTCCTCAGTTTGTGAAAAATTATAGAGTTAAGAACGGGTACAACTTACCTTTGCACACATGTGATTCTTCTACTTGGGTGGATGGTTACATACCTACATTTTGATAAGTCAACTCTGCAATTAGATCCCTTAGTAATTAACTTGCTTAAGAAACAGAATTTTGTGTATTCTCTTTCCGTTGGTTAGGCTTGTCTAGTTCTAAATCAGAAAATGAAAAATCTTGACAAAAACAGGAATAGTTAGCCCTGAATATAAAGGTAGCAAAACAATCACAAATAAAACTTGACTGCATCATAATAGATAGAGTCGGAATGAATGAATAAAATTAGGAAACTACTGAGATGAAACTTTTCACCATAAGAATGAGAAAATTGAGACCCAAATAAATTAAATGACTTATTGAAAGTTATAAAGCCCATCAGCAAAAGTCCTAATTGAGATACAGCAGTGGGCTTTCTCCCAAATTACAAGGTTTTATCCATCTAGATTAAGCAGACATACAAAGGGAATTTTAAACAATGCATGTTTCAAGGTGATCTCTAAACATGGTCCCAGTGAGCCACTGACCCATCAAAAGATTAATTTATGATTTTTCTATTTGATCAGTCACCCATTTGATTCCATCTGATTTAGTAAGTATAAACATAGCTGAAATGCAGGGAACATTGAAATAGGCAGAATATGAAACTATATATATATATGAAAGTGTGTATCTTTACGAAAGTGTGTGTGTATATATATATATTCTTCCTACTTCAAAATTCCTTGAATCAGAGCTTCATTTATGCTTACTAAATGAAAGTGTATATACTGTAATGAAAGTGGAGAGACAGGGAGAGCCATCTCATCTCAAGTATTTATAATTTGGCTGAAGAGTTAACACAATATATACATTTCAACTAGAAAATAAAAGATATCATAGGAAGAATATTACTATTGAATCTAATCAAGTGTCAAAACACACAGGATGCACAGAAAGGATTCTAAGAGATCAAGAAGAGGGAGTTTAATTTCAGCTCTAATCGTAAGCTCATGAAACCTTGGTGAAAAGAACTTTTAAATTCGGCAACTTCCCAGTGATGCTTCGTTTAGGTAGTGTCCCTACCCAACCTTGGGAGGTTCTGGTGACAAAGAACCTCCCAAGGAAATCCTTGGATAGTTATATTGTTGGATAGTTATATCCTATCCTTTCAAATGGAAATGTCTTCCTCTATGTTTCTCTCTTTGGTCTTGGTTCTATAACTTGAGGTCTAAATGTGAATTCTAGCTCCTATTATATGAAAACTCCTCACAATGGTGGATTACTCATCTACTCTTAAAGAAAATAACCCACGGTAAACCTATCAAACCACAGACTTTCCTGTTCCTGCAAACGCTAATCATGATTATCTGAACAAACTCCCACGTAAATCCAATCCTCACAAACGAATGCAACCAGGATTCAACACAATGTTCCAGGTATGATATACCCACCACGAAATTAACCCTTTTTTTCCCTCTGCAAACACTGTATTTCTAACAAGGTCCAAGACCTTAATGCATGAACAGCCATAGCATGCTAATAATTTGCACTAATCTTACTTTCAATGAACACTTTTAATCGTTTAAAAGGTTTCATCAGGCAAGGTAATGACTGAGATGAGCCCTGAAGGACTGTGTAGATTAAGCAGGAGGTTGTCGCTCTATAACCATAAGCATGTCTAAGCGTAAGCAGTGGCAGGTTGGCACAAGGACAGATCAGCCTTTCTAAGATGAGAGAGTAGTTTCGCACAAAGTTCCACATGTAAATCAGAGAGACCTTTGAAAGTCAGAGTGAGCAGTCTGCCCTGGATCCTTGAGGGAATAAGAAGACATTGTGGGTCCGGAACATAAGATTAACAAGATGAAAATGGAAACGGTATGTAAGATGAATAATAATGAGCGGGGAAAAAAAGTACGGCGAGTAATTAGGAAACTATTGTAACAGACTATGTAGAAAATGACGGTAAGAGGAGACGCAATGAAGAGGACAGATACAGGAGATCATTTTAAGAGAAAACAGGTTCCATTTAAGTTTCATGCCGGAATAACTAAAATAATGAGGATTCCGATTTCAAAATCTAGGAAATTATTTGGAAAGGGAAGATCATTAATTCAGTTGACTGAAAAATAATATCATGCCATTAAATCAGAATTGTTCGTTAGGTAGTAAGAAAATACATAACTGCCCATCAATGAAAAATTTGATCTACCTTTGTTATAGTAATAATAATACAGGCAGTTTTCAATTATATCCATTGTACAGATTCTCCATATCCATTTCCAATCAGCCTTTCATTTTTGGGCCAATGTATTTATCTTGAACATTTCCATTAGGAAGTAAGGAAATGGAACTAAACTGAAATCAATCCATTCTATTAATGAATAACAGGTAATAAAATCAGAATAGGAAGAAAATGGCTAACATTACACTTAACCCAACCCTTCATACTACACAGAACTGATGTCTACGAATACTACCATTAAATGGTATCTCTCTGAAGGAGACAAAAAAAATCTCATATTGGTATCAAACACATTTATACACACACAACTTTTTTAGGTTGTGAAGAAACTAATAAAAAGTAGTCATATTGTTTCTCATTACACACACAGAACCATAAATCTTCATGTCATGATTTTAAAGCTAGAGTACCAACAGTTTGGAGGAAAAATCATTAGGATGAAGTAAATACAGGCAAACATGACCGAACAGTCATATAAATAATAGCAGTCCTCATCCAGGATCAATTAAGGGCTTCTTATGATGCTCCTTCACACCTAAGGTACAAGTCTGGGCCCAAAATGGGAGAAAGATTTCAAACGTAACTTGTAAGCAAATTCGTTACACTTACGGTGAGCTATCAGATGCCTGGAATTCAAACAGTCCTCAACAAATGGTAGAAAGTTCCCTAACTCAGCGATGGTCCCTAACTCAGCGATGACGAAAATGTCAGTATGTGTCAAGAGGTTACAGTCGGGCCAAATTCAGTATTAAAAAGTGTTACTGTGTCTGCTATGAGTACAAACAGAAGTGACAAATAATGCTTTGGTTTTGGTTCAAATAGTTCTGTTTTGTTTTGCTTTTGTTCGTTCAATCAAGAATTCTGCAAGTATATTTTAGAATGTTCTGGTTTCATATACAATAGACATATAAACACAAATCCATAAACCTATACCTTCTTCTTATCAGTTATGGCAGGCATTGCTCAGATTATTAATGTTCATCATCCCTCAATCGTTATTTCTTGAGATTAACAGTAGCTTGACATATTTATTCCGATTGGTTTAGGTCAGAAAAGAGAAAAGATGGTCTGAGTTTGAAAGATATTCAAAAAACCTGATTACTTGTGAAATTTCAAGAAGAAATGCTACCACTGCAAGTTTTTAAGTCCTTATTATTAGACCAGGATATACTTATTTTATATGGTAGAGCTCTCCACGACAATGCACCAAAATTAGCAGCCAAGCTATTTAAATCTGGGTGGAGGTTAAATTTTTAAAAGGTGATTCTTTCTATATCATTCTGCAATTGGATAATCATAAGACCGTCATCACATACAATATACTAGAATCAAAGACTCTTAAAAATCTCACAAATTGAAATGTCCTTAAACACCTCTGTCTGGCCAAACTACCTACCCAAGGCTCAAACTTTCTATAAAGTATGCCTGCAAGTAATTATCCCCCGTGGCTTGGGGTTGCTGTGAGCTCCACTGCCTCTGTTCCCAGGCAATTATATCTGGCAGAATGCTATTAGAAAGTTCTTGCTAATTTGGAGCCAAAAATATCCCTTCTCGTGGTTCTACTCATTAGTCCTGGTTGTAAGTATTGGTGCCAAGCAGCAAAGTCTACTTTGTCATCTGAATCACAAGTTTTCACAAAATTGAAGATAACTGTCAAGTACCTCAGTTCCTTCAGCACTTCCTAATATGACATTATTTTAATTACCTCAACTATTCTTATTTCTCTCCGCTGAAGGCATTGACCAGCACAGTGCAGAAATCTCTATAAGTCTTGCTTTAAATAATATAATTCTTTTAAGGCTAGTAATATGCTTAACACAGAATTGGTAAAATAAGAACACTAATTTCTTTCTTAAGTAACTATACATACAGTTATATTTAGCTGGGATGGAAAGACAGCGTACAGAGTTGCTCATCTACGTCAGGTATATATATTATATATCACATTATATCATGTCATATTATACTATGCTACAGTATATTATTATTCATTTGTATTATGGTTACAACACTATTTAATATTTTTGCCAAGTGTGTTCAGCCACACTGCTTTCCCCATCCTATACTTGCACACATGATTTCTGAACCAAAGTGCAGTTTATACTTCAATCTCGTTAGATTCAGCCCATCGCTTTGGACTTCCAAGGTCATATTAGATCCTAATTCTGTCTCCCGTACCCACCATGTTTCAGTATCACATTGCTCTCCATCTGGATGTTTCCTCTGTATAGTTTATTTTAGTCATTGATATGATGTTTATCACGAGAAGGCCAAACTTTCACCAGGAAGCATCTTCCATGCTGAAGATGCTCTACCAATATCCTAGACATTAACTCCCTTCTTCTCCTTATATTAAGACTATATGTCTAAATACTGTCCAGGGAGATCATATAAATTATTTGCAAGTACTGTAACAAAATCCAGATACAGTGACTTGTAAGGGTCAACGATCTTGAGTTTGTATTCACTCTTTAAACAAATGTTTATTGCATGTACATTTTGTACCCGGCACGGTGTTGATCTCTGGTGACTAAGTCTGTAAGACAAGCCCTCACGGAGTTTACAATCTAGTAGGGGGAGCAGACAATTACAGCTGATGTCACCACATAGTTTTATAAGCAGGATAGGCAATTAGGGAACCTCGAAGGCACAGAGTGTGATTGTCTAAATCAGACTGTCAGGATTAAGAAACGTTTATACTCCAATAAAGATGTTAAAAAAAAAATAGATATCCACCTTGCAAGATGGGTTATGAAAATCAGTCAGGATTAAAATGTTATAGAATCTATAATTTAACCATTTCATAATGTTTAAAAAACAAAAATAAATCTATCCTTGTACTTAGCATGTAATAAAGGAATATTATATGTAGCTGAAATTATGTTATTTAGGAAGCAAGCATGGCCTGGAGTCTTTCACTAGTGTCTATTTGCGCATATATTAAATGCATTATGGTGTTAGGCGTCTGTGAATAATTAAGCAAGAGTCATGTGCAATAATTCAGAAATGATTCCATTAATGGTCAGAATTTTTCTGCATATTTAAAGAAAGTAAAAGCATATGAATGTGTGTGTATATATATAGGCATATACATATATATGCACACATATAGAGAGATTTCTGATTCAGCAGCCAGCATTAATTTTAATTTTTTGTTAATAGGTGGAGGAAATAATAAACACTTTATAATATGAAAAAAAAAAAAAGGTTTCCCAAAGGAGACAACAAAGTTTGAGTCTGGGGTCATTACGGGACAGTCAGACTCAAGTGTTGGATGTATGGATGTGGTGCTCTTCAGAGAGATCTGGGCCGGGCAAGCAGATACAGGAGTCGACAGCGAACACGTGGTATTTATCGCTGTGGATTTTCATAAGACCACTGAGGCAGGGGTTAACTCATGGAAGAAGGAAACCTCTGGCATTTTGGTAAAGGGAAGAACACTTCGGAAGTGTGAAAGAGCAAGCGTGTATGAGACTTGAGTAAGGGCGTGATCGGGATGCAAAGATACAGACGGAGGAGTCAGAGGCCAGTTCAGCAAGAGTTTTGTGTGCTGAGCCAAGAAATCAGAACCTTTTCCAAAGGTTATGGAGTCCCTCAGGGGGCTCTAAGCGCTGGAGTGGCTTGAGTACACTGAGCAAAATACACACTAGGGTCAGGGTGGGGTAGGAACTGGTGGAGGAAGCCAAGAAGAGGGAGACCAATAAAGAGCTCACCAGAAGGGCTGGGGGGAGAAGTGACAGCGGCGTCATGATGGGGATGGAAGTGAGGGACACACTCGCAAGATGGCGCAGACTCTGAACGTGGAAGTCTCGGCAACGACTGGACTTGAGAAGCTAAGGTAGAAAGAGGGGGTCCTAGGTAATCCCTAGGATCTGAGTTTGGATGGCAAAGGATGCAAATGGAAACACTGTATTAGGAGACGTGGGGAGGATTTCTGTACTCAGGTTTTTATCATTTTGAATTGAGTTTTAAGATCAAGATGGGATAACCAGATAGAAGTGGTGGATGTATGGGTACATTCTTCAGAGAGGCTGGGCTGCATATAGCACCTTAGGCATTAAGCCACAGATTTGGACAAAATCGCTGAGGCAGAATGTATAGGAAATCAGAAGACCAATAGATTCAGGTCAGTGTCAAATTCAAGCTTTAAAATAAAAAGCTAAACAGTGTCCAAGGACTTAATCTAAAACATAGCTTCTAATTTAAAGTTTACTGTGTATTTATTAATATATACTGAATTTCTAAAATTTTGGGACTCAAATTTATCAGATAGTTTGGCAACCTGGTACTGCTGCTCCAGTTACACACCAAAACACAATGAATAATAGCATAAATTTATCACTTTCAAGCTTCTCAAAACAATCAAAGGTTAAAAAAATAATAAAGAGCCAGGGAGAGAGTATCATACGATTCAAGCTCCACATCAACCTAGAATACGAAGGGTCCTAAGTCCTTTCTACATTTAGAAACAGTTTTCCTCTTATTTCCAATCTTTGGGAAGAAATGTTCCAAGAATAAAAAGGGAAGTTTCTGCTCCTGTTTACTACACATGCACAACACATCAACTGTATATATCCGTTCAACACCATTGCTCTTCAACTCTGTTCAAAAAAAAATATAAAGAAATCAGAACATCACTGGGCAAGATTTCACCATATTGAAGAGTGTATGGAAGCCTGTACGTAACTTCCGAGTTTTGTAATCTCAAATATTCCTCTTAATCAAGATGTTTTATGCTTAGTCAGCTTACACAGGATGGGCAAACTGGACCATCCGCTGAGAAACAAATAATCTACATATTCCTTCCCAGCCCGTTATTGTAACTGAGATTCCCAACCTGGATATTCAAAGAAATTTAATACAATGGATCCAACAAAAGCCAGAGAAAACCTTAGCCTTCAGAAGTTCAGTGACCGTGAAATCAAAATTCTTAGTAAAATGCTCAAACAAAAAATATGCAAATGTAATTCTCCAAAGTACATCTACTTTTTAATAAGCTGGATTTGGGGCAGCATCACCAGGGCTACTGTTAATAAAGCTTTATTCAGTCTCATAATTGCAAGAAAGTAAGTAATATAATCAAAATTTGAAAACTGTGGTAGAAAATTTCAGAGATAAAACTTTAATTTCTCAACATACCTAAAACACTGCGATACGGGCTCACCACGTGTATGTTGGGCCTTCCACTTGAAGGTTTCCATATGCACCAAAGAGAACCTTCTTTGTTTCACTCTTTATATATCAGATTTAACGTTAAAAATCTGTCCTAACCAGAGACAGCCTAAGCATATACAGTCAGTTTACATACAAGGCAACAGGCAGTTCTGGGAAGAAATAGGATGCCCTCTAAAAGACTCCTGTAAGGTACACGGCAGCCGTAAGGCTTGCAGTTGCCATATTCAGAGCTGTGATTCATGACATTTGACAGGATACGGGCGGGCGGGGGTGGGGGGCGGAAGCAGGGCTGGGGCGAGGGAGACAGGAGCCCCATCAGCTTCCACAGAGAGCGGAACCCTACTGACCACAGATGGCTTGACTCCACACATAGGATCAGCGTGCCTTCAAGACAAATACAAGAGTTCACATCAATATGCCAAGATTTATCCAACAAAACGTTAAAATGAAGGATATCCAAAATATGACAAGGTGTCCTTATCCTTGGGAAGAGTAAGGCCTGACCATGTCCAGTTCCCGAAAACGCGAGTCCCCTGGTTGCAGCTCAAACACTCTTATCTGTGAAGATGAGTCACACTCAGTAGGGCGGATGGGGCCATCCTGTCACACCCAGAAGCCTGGCCCTGATGTCAGGCTGTGTAGACTGGAAGAAGCAGGACTATTAACGCTGAAAACTAGGAGGTATTTCTTAACAGGGAGCTTTACGTACTACGGGACTTTATATGGGTCACCATACCGTCCCCAGACCTTCCATCTCACATATTCATACAGACGTCCATTCCAAAATACCAACTCTAATATCCTTTCTTTACAAAATTTACTTCCCAGAAGGTATCTTAATAATTCTTATGAAACATCTATGAAACTATAATAATCAATATTTAAGTAGTGATGATGCTGGAATAATGTTACCTGAGATCAATATAGCACTTAGGAAATCTTAATGTAAAAATAACCAGTACCAGCAAATTAATTCTTACTCCACATTACTGCATATGTTGTAACATTATTACTTAAAAGCACGTATTCTGTGAAGGTTATTGATTTATATACTGTTCAATTGTTCTAACTATTGGGTACTATTTACTGTTATTCACCAGTAATAGTAACACTTTATTTTTTTAAAAAATGGAGTCCAAACCATAAAATATTTTTGCCGTTTTTTTTCTGAGTGGGGAGGGAGTGGGAATTGGATTTAGATTTTGTTTTTACAGGTAACTTCAAATTTAATGACATATTTTTTGAGAAATATACTCATTTCCTAAGATAAATCTTTTACCCAAAAAAACCCCACTGAAATGGAAAATGGATCTACCATGTAATTCTTCTCCTGCCGTGCCTTAATGTGAATTAAACAGACCTTAAAATCATAGTCTAGCAATGTGATTTTTTAAATGAATATTCAATTTCAGTAGTATTTTTTTTAAAGTCAACTTTTTGAACTGACATTTGCTCAAAGCAGGGAATCTCAGTAACCAGCGAAAGTTGCACATTCAGGGTAAGAAAGAAATAGTAACTTTTTTCTACTTTTATAAAAGATGTATGAAAATTACAGAAGCCCAGGGCACGGACAAAACTTTATAAAACTTTACCTTTACCATACTGAGAATTAGCTTTCCCACTGTAAAGCCCTCTTCGCTCACTTTCTACGTATGAAACAAATGGGCTCAATTCTGATAGGGAAAGTTCTGTTGCCATGTGTTTCAATAAACCACTTTGATGAAAAATGCAATAATATTTCTCTGTATAAGAATATAAGACATGAAGAACATACGATGGGCATAGGTACTGCTTCTTTTTCCCCTTCCCTTTCTTTGAAGACTTCTCTTTAGAACAGGCTTCTTCAACACACAAGGAAATTAAAATAAAAAAGGCCACCGCCAATACAAACTTCATCTTGAAAAGTTAAATTTCAGGAGATCGATCTACAAGAAAGAACAAGAAAATGTTTACATTTATGAGGCAAACGGTAACTACACGACTCTTTAAGGAGTACGACCATTACTACCCAATGAACAAGGGTGTCTTGTACATCAAGTTCTCATTGCTCGTGGCAAACATCTGTCTTGCACACTGGTGCAAACATTAAGATTTTATCATATTTTGGGGCTTCCCTGGTGGCGCAGTGGTTGAGAATCTGCCTGCCAATGCAGGGGACACGGGCTCGAGCCCTGGTCTGGGACGATCCCATATGCCACGGAGCAACTAGGCCCGTGCGCCACAACTACTGAGCCTGCGCGTCTGGAGCCTGTGCTCCGCAACAAGAGGGGTCGCGATAGTAAGAGGCCCGCGCACCGCGATGAAGAGCGGCCCCCGCTCACCGCAACTAGAGAAAGCCCTCGCACAGAAACAAAGACCCAACACAGCCAAAAATAAAAATAAATAATTAAAAAAAAGATTTTATCATATTTTAAGCTTATTAAATATATTCAGTATAATTTTCTATTCTTTCTCTTCTGAAGAAAAAACTCTGTAAGTTCCATCTTTGAAGTCCACTTTTAGACTTTTAAAATCATATCATGGGTGTTTTCATGTATAATCATGTATAGTGTCTGTGATTTGTTTTACTTGCATAAATGCTACTTGGCTTTAAAAAAAATTCTCATTGCTCAAACCTATGTGGTTATACTTCACTATACATTTTGTGATGGTTTCATAGTAAAAGTTAGTTTAAATAATGGTTCATAGAAAATAAGACCCCTATGAGGAATACAAGGTAAGTATGCAAAAATTTCTACTGTATAGTTTCATAAAATTGTAAATTGATATTGAATTGCACAGTATATCAATATACACTTAGAAAGATACATGGAAAGATGTTTACACGGTTTTAAGATGGTTACATCGTACTAGGTCATTTAAATCAATGTTTTGTTTTTTAAATTTCCTCTGTTCTTTGACTTTCGCATGTATATTTTTTCAAAAACAATAAAATTATTCTCGAAGAAAAGATAATTGTAAGTATTAAAGGACTGATAGAGAAAAAAGAAAAAAAAACTATTATCAAAGAGTTTCACTGTCTAAATTCATTGTTTTTATTTATGTACATTAAATTCGCAAGTTACCTTTTACCCAAAAAAGGTGCTCATTGATTTAAGTTAGCTTTTGGCTTTCCCACCCACGTGATACTGACATTTATCATTCAAATGATGATTTCTGACTCCAGAAATTCTAGGCAACATTGTATGAAATAAAATAGCAAATATAGTCAGCCTTCTCCAAATACTCTTCTTAGCTGTATTTTAATAACATTTTCCATGCTCCAGAAGAGCTACATTCTTGCCTATCTGATGCATTAAAACAAGCAAACAAACCTTTAAGCACCACCTAAACCCTGTAGTATTTTGACCTCTTCCGCATCTTTAATTCCCAAACCATAAACAGCGTCTCCTTCACTGTTTCCTGCACAGGAAGGGACCGGTCTACTCCTCAGCGTTCACGGAAGTCCCAGCTCCCTCTCATAATTTGGCTTCTCCTGTGTCACGTTTTTCACCTCTCTTCCTCCCAGGAAGTCTGATCTTCTCACATTTCTCCTTCTCAGCCCTAAGCAAGCAGGAGGGGACGCCTCCCTGGTCCTCTCCCCCGAAGACGACGGAGGGGCTCACCAGGCCCACAGCTGCCCGCGGTCACCTCGCAGCACTGGACTCCCTGCCCCGCACCCCAGCCAGCGGCGGCATCCGGCCCCGACACCTGTGCCCACGGCCGCAGGGACTGCGCCCGCCTTCCCTCCCGGCGCCAGGAAGCCCGAGGCCGTCCTGGAGGTCTGAAGGGCGGAGAGAGAGATGCCACCCTGTCCTTCTGCGTCCACCCACACCTCCCGAAGGGGGCAGCGGCAGGGGCTGACGGGCCCCGCAGACCAAACGCCGCCGACTGCACCCCTGCGGCCAAGCTCACCCCCACCGCGCTGCGCCTCCGCCTTCCGCCGCCGCGGCGCCCCGCGCCCCGGCCCGGCCTCGCCGCAGGGGTGCTCATCCCGGACCCCCGCGCCGCCCCTCCCCCCGGAGCCGACCTACCCTGGCGCCCCGCCCGCAGCCCCGGAGGACGCGCGCTCGGGCCGGACGCGCCGGTGCGGGGAGAGCGGCTGCGTCCCGTCCCCGCGTCCCCGTCCCCGCGTCCCCGAGATGGGCTGACGCGCCTGCTCCGGCCGCCGAGCCTGCGCCGTGTGGTCCGCGCCTGTGCGGTCGGGACGCTGCGCGGCCGCGGAACGGAGCGGGGACGTCGTTGGGGACGGAGAGGGGCACGGCGTTGGGGACGGAGATGGGGACGGAGGTGGGGACGGAGATGGGGACGTAGTTGGGGATGGAGATGATGGGGACGGAGATGATGGAGACGGAGTTGATGGGGACGGAGTTGGGGACGGGGATGGGGACGGAGTTGATGGGTACGGAGTTGGGGACGGAGATGGGGATGGAGATGGGGACGGAGTTGGGGACAAAGATGGGGACGGAGTTGGGGACGGAGTTGGGGCCGGGGAGGGCAGGGGTGTCCCGGCCGCGCGAGCATCCCCTCCCACGTCTAGCGGGAGAATGTGGTCCCCGCCAGGGGCTGGAGACGATGCGGGCGGGGGTGGTGAGGGCAGGGTTGGATCAGAAGGAAAACCCTTTCAAGGAGCTGGAATCGTTTAGGGTCTATTTCTGACCATTAGTTTGAAAAAACAAAACAAAACAAACAAACAACAACAACAACAACAAAAACCAACAATAGACTAACAAATGACCTTCTTGGGCCAAAGCGGGTAACATACATTTTCTGTGCCTTCATCGTCTGCCTAGTCTCCTGGCATCTAACTTCATCTCGGAGTCTTATTTCCAATTTCCCAAAGCCTGACCTTTTAAGCGCACTTAAATTGAGCAGAATCACTAAAGCCGTATAAACATGGACACAAGTTGTTTTCATACCTTGGCTATTGTGAATAATGCTGCTATGAACATTGGGGTGCATGTATCTTTTCGAATTTTCTTCAGATAAATACTTAAAAGTGGAATTTCTGAGTCATATGGTAGTTCTATTTTTAAAATTTTGAGGAACCATCATACTGTTTTCCATAGTGGCTGCACTAATTTGCATTCCCACCAAGTGTAGGAGGGTTCCCTTTTCTACACATTCTTGCCAACACTTGTTACTTCTTGTCTTTTTTGAAGACAGCCCTTCTGACAGGTGAGGTGATAGTTAATTGTGGTTTTGATTTTCATTTCCCTGATGATGAGTGATGTTGAGCATCTATTCATGTGTTTGATGGCCATCTGTATGTCTTCTTTGGAAAAATGCCTATTCAGATCTTATGCCCATTTTTTGATTGGGTTGTTTGTTTGCTTGTTTGTTTTCATATTGAGTTGTATGAGTCCTTTATATATTTTGGATATTAACCCCTTATTGGACATATTTGCAAATATCTTCTTCCATTCGGTAGGTTCCCTTTTTGTTTTGTTGATGGTTTCCTTTGCTGTGCAAAAGCTTTTTAGTTTGTGTCCCATTTATTTATTTTTGCTTTTGTTGCTTTTGCTAGAGGAATCAGATCCAAAAACTATTGCTAAGACCAATGTCAAAGAGCATAGTGCCTAAGTTTTCTTCTCAGAATTCTATGGTTTCAGGGCTTACATTTTAAGTTTTTAATCCATTTTCAGTTTATTTTTGTATCTGGTATGGGAAAATGTTCTAGTTTCATTCTTTTACATGTAGCTGTCCAGTTTTCCCAGCACCACTTATCAAAGAGGCTGTCTTTTCCTCATTGTGTATTCTTGCCTCCTTTGTCGTATTAATTGATCATGTACATATGGGCTTATTTCTAGGCTCTCTATTTTATTCCATTGATCTATGTGTCTGTTTTTGTGCTAGCACCATACTGTTTTGATTACTATAACTGTGTAATATCATTTCAAATATGGGAGTGTGGTACCTCCAGTCTTGTCCTTTTTTCTCAAGATTGCTTTGGCTATTTGGGATCTTTTGTGATTCCACACAAATTTTAGGATTATAAAATTCTGTGAAAAATGCCATGGGTACTTTGACAGGGGTGGCACTGATTCTGTAGATTGCTTTGGGTAGAAAATATATTTTAACAATATTAATTCTTCTAATATATGAATACTGTGTATCTTTCTATTTATTAGTATTGTCTTCAATTACTTTTATCAGTGTCTTACAGTTTTCAGAGTACAGATCTTCCACTTTCTTGGTTAAAGAAAGCATTCCTAGGTATTTTATTATTTTTGATGGATTGTAAATGGGATTGTTTTCTCAATTTCTCTTTCTGATATTTCATTATTGCTGTATAGAAATGGAACAGATTTCTGTATACTGATTTTGTATCCTGCAAATTTCTGAATTCATTAATTAGTTCTAATAGTTTTGTGGTGGGGTCTTTTAGGTTTTCTGTATGTGGTACCATGTCATCTGCAAATAGTGACAGTTTTACTTCTTCCTTTACAACTTGGATGTCTTTCATTTCTTCTTCTTGTCTGATTGCTGCGCTAGGATTTTCAATACTTTGTTAAATAGAAGTGGCAAGAGTGGGCATTCTCGTCTTGTTCCTGATCTTAGAGGAAAAGCTCTGATCTTTTTATCATTGAGTATGTGGTTAGCTGTGGGTTTGTCATAAGTGGCCCTTATTATGTTTAGATATGTTTCCTCTGTACCAAATTTGTTGAGAGTTTTTATCACAAATGGATTTTTAATTTTGTCAAATGTTTTTTCACATCTATTGAGATGATCATGTGTTTTTTCTTTGTTTTGTTAATGTGGTGTATCATATTGAATGATTTGTGGATATTGAACTATCCTTGCATCCCTGGAATAAGTCCCACTTTATCATGATGTATGATCCTTTTGATGTATGGTTGAATTTGGTTTGATAATATTTTGTTGAAGATTTCTGCATCTATGTTCATCAGGGACATTGGTCTGTAGTTTTCTTTTTTTGTAGTATCTTTTCCTAGTTTTGGTTTCAGTATAATGTTGGCCTCTAAGAATACGTTAGGAAGTGTTCCTTCCTCTTCACTTTTTTGGAATAGTTTGAGATGAATAGGTTTTAACTCTTCTTTCAACATTTGGTAGAATTCCCCTGTGAAGCTATCTTTTTTTTGTTGTTGTTTGGAGTTTTTTGATAACTGATTTGATTTCACTACTAGTAACTGGTCTGATCAGATTTTCTCTTTCTTCCTGATTCAGCCTTGAAATATTGTATGTTTTTAAGAATTCCCATTTCTTCTAGGTTGTTCAATTTATTGGCATATAACTGTTCATAGTATTCCCCTATGGTTGTTTGTATTTCTGTGATATCAGTTGTAACCTCTCTTTCATTTCTAATTTTATTTACTGGGCCCTCTTTGTTTCTTGATGAATCTGGCTAAAGGTTTATTAATTCTGTTTATCTTTTCAAAAAAGCAGGTCTTAGTTTCATCGATCTTTTCTATTGGTTTTTATTTTTGGTCTCTATTTCATGTATTTCTGCTCTGACTGCAAGTTATTTTAATACACTTATCTATGACAAACCAGAGGCTCAGAGAAGGAATTTGTTTCTCCAGGATAATAGAGTTGAAGGGGAAGAGATAGGAGTACTTCACCTTTATGTCATATTAGAATGTTAAAACTCCAGTTTTAGTTGCACATGAGTTAAAGCAGCTTATTTTTTAGACATAGACTTGGCTTGTACAGAATTCTGGCTACAGTTTAGGAAGTTGAAGTAAAAGAGGCTGTTCTAGTAGTAGATCCAGAATTTTACTTCCAATGTCAGGTTGGTCCTAAAGATTAATGAATATGTGAATTGTTTTTCACTTAATTTTTCTTTCTGTTCCATATAATAGCAATAATAATCATTTTCAGTGATTGAGGGTGTACTATTTTCCAGGTGCTGCATAAATTTATTATCTCCTCTCCACCTTTATGAAGGCAATACTCTTCTTATTACCATTCATAGATAAAGATCCAAAGGCATCATATAACTTTGCCCAAGTTTGTTAATAACATTCCTAATAAATGATTGAGAGAGCTATGCACCTAAGTATGTCTGATTTTGGAAGCTGGGCACTAAAAATATTTTTGTGTGGCTGTAAATTTTATATTTAATAGTAGCTAATGACATCCAAAATAACATTTATATACAGCCAAAACACATTAACTGTGATGTAATTTTGAGAAAATAAAAGTAGAAATATGAGTAAGAAACTCCTGTTTATGAATTTGAGTATTATATTCTGTCTCATCCAATTGAGGAAACAGTTCCGAACCATCAAAGGCCACTGTAACTTCTATTAATCCACCACAGCCCTTACCCCATAGAGAGGACCTATCTGTGATTGGAGGTGTATGGTTTTCAAGATTTTAATGTTTTGCCAGAATATTCACTATAAAAGCAGTGACATTATATGATACAGCTTTTAGATAAATTATGTCCTAAGTCCTTAGCAAAAGAAGAGGAAGAATTACTCACCTCTTTGTTAATGACATGATACTATTACCATACTTTAAGAATATGCATTAGGAGAAAGCAAGCGAACTTAATGATTATTTAGTGTTATTGTTACCAAACTAAACTTGGGTCCACTTGCCCGTGTGCAGAAAAGCCAAACTACTGACACTGGGTTGTGGTGAAGGAAAGTACAGCGTTTATTGCAGGGCAAAAGCAAGGAGAATGGGCAGCTCATGCTCAAAAGACCTGAACTCCCTAATGGCTTTCAGGGAAGGGTTTTAAAGGCCACATGAGGGAGGGGCTGCAGGGTGCATGATTAGCTCATGCACGATTCTCAGGTTGGCTGGCATCAAGGTGAGGTTTCAAGCATCATCAACCTTCTGGTTTCAAATGGTCTAGGGTCTGCGTTCTTACAGTCAGCACTTTTCATCTGGTGGGTCTGCTTCCTATAAAAACAACCTAGGACTGTGTGTCGGACATTTATCTGTATCTTTCAGGGAACTGGGAGTTCAGTGATTCTGCTATGTGGCTGGTTTATAGTCTAAATTGTTACCAGTTTCCAAGCCCAACAGCTAACCTTTGTTTCTACATCTTCATATTCCTAATCCTTAGCTCTTGACCCAGCCTTTTACTTCAAAAAATCAAGGACACAGGAGTTTGTACACAGTTTCATTATCAAGGCTAGTCCAATATCAACGATATCAAAATCACTGATTTTCACCAAAGCTCTTAACATCCAGATAGATATTATGAAGCAACTGTCATCCACAGATCAGTTTGTGTGAGTTATTTATTCTTTTTTGTTTTTTTTAAATAGGGGCAGAAAGTTGTATTGAAGCCATTTTTCTGTCTAGAAGAGTTAGTGTAAATAAGGTTACAGTTAGAAAGACATAGACCTGGAATTTAAACAGTGCAGCGATCCCCCATATAGCCATCGTAAAACAGTTATCAATAATTGAACATTTGCTTTATCTGTGTCTTTTTAAAGGTAGTTAAAGGCGTTGTCATGTTATTTCAATACTTGCTCCCATATGCATCTCTGGAAACCAGACACCTTCACACATTACCACAATGTCATTTTCACACCTAACAAAATGAAGAATCCCTTAGTATCACCTAAATTCTGCCCATAATTAAATTTTCCCAGTTATTTTAAAATATATATATAAACATATTTTAACATAAACATATATATTTTTTTCACATCATGCTTCTCTCTCTCTCGTGCCCTCTCTCGCTCATTCCTGCCTTTTCTGTGTGTGTTGAGTCTTTCATTCTTCTGCTTTTCAGTTAGCATGTGATAAACCAGCTCGTTCTTACTGCTCGAAGCCAGATGCTTCTCTGAAGCAATGATGACAGTTCCTGGGGCAGAAGCAGATGGCCAGTCACTCAGGCCCACAAATCTTCCAGTGAAACAGAATCTCTGCCAAAAGTATTTCCAGTTTTTACCAAGTCTGAACAAATAGTAGCCTCTTTTGACCAGCTCTGAATGTGCCCATCAGCAGTGCTGCAAGTCTGGGAAGATCTCATGCTCTCCTCCAGGAGTTCATGCCTTAAGTGTCCTGAACAACAGCTGTCTTCCCCGGTAACCAGAGCAGATGTGTCACGTCAGTTTAGAAAGCAACCCAAAACCTGTCTTTTAGAAACTTGTAAATAGTGTCAATGTTCATTTTTGTTGCTTATTACCTCTTTCTTTTAAGACCTAGGTAAACAATTAATATTAGAGAAGTATTATCTATGGACAATATGAAGAATTTATTCCTCTAAGTTTTCTAATACCAAGCTACATCAACTGGAAGTTCCAAAAATGCACATTGCATGGATTCTAAATCTGTGTCTTTGTTGGAAGTGTTTTTCTATTTGCCGTACCAGTAAACTCCGTTTACAATTTATGTCTATGATACGACAGGTGATGACCAAGAACTGGCTTCCTGTTTCAGCAATTTATTTTTTAGAATTAGTAAGTGAATGTATACTGGTTGTACCAATATTAAAAGTAAGCTATAGAAATAAAACTGTGGTATGTATCAAATTATTATGGTTTTAAAATAAGATTTAAAATCAGCCTCACCAAACAAATTAAGCTCATCACGTTATCATTAAGAACAACTTTAGCTTGCCGTTGATTTTTTTTTTTTTTTTTTGCGGTACGCGGACCTCTCACTGTTGTGTCCTCTCCCGTTGCGGAGCACAGGCTCCGGACGCGCAGGCTCAGCGACCATGGCTCACGGGCCCAGCCGCTCCACGGCACGTGGGATCTTTCCGGACCGGGGCACGAACCTGCGTCCCCTGCATCGGCAGGTGGACTCTCAACCACTGCGCCACCAGGGAAGCCCGTGGATTTGGTTTTTTGGCATGTCGGAGTGTATGGCTTTATTTTATTATTATATTAGTTACGTCTTTGTATTTTCATGACCCATCTCTCAAAAGATCATTTGAAAAGCCCTGGATGCATGACTTTCTTCTCAGAATCATGTGTTCCTTCTTGGAGACAGGGATTAGAGCCATAGTCACCAAAATAATTATTCCAAAGAAGCTGGGGGGGGGGGCAGAGACAATATTTTAATGATAAAAAGCAATATTGCTGGAATATTCTCTTCAGATTTTATGGTGAGTGGAGCTTCGTGGTGGTGTATATGTTTTTAAAAAGATTTACTTTGGGGGCTTCCGTGGTGGTGCAGTGGTTAAGAATCTGCCTGCCAATGCCAGGGTTTTATCATTACGACAGAAGACTCATGTATGAGGTATTCATGGCTCCCGGAGGAGGGAATGATTAACAGCCTGAGGGAAGGGAGAAGATTACAATCTCTCATTGAGATGATGTCTGAGTTGGGTTTTAGAGAATCAGTGTGCCAGATTGACCAAAGGGAATTCCTAACAAGTGGAAAGGTGGGTGTGGAGACGTAGATATACAATACATGGTGTGGACGTTTTTCCACAGAGTTTTATTTTTCTGGAACATAAAGAATTTGTGATTCAGGGAAGAGAGAGAATGACAGAAAATGAAGCTGGAGGGGTTCATGGACCAGACAAGTAAGGGCCTCATTTACAATGATGCTTATTTTACAGGTTGAAATAAAGCTGGGAAGCGTCTTAAGAGAAGGGAATTATGTAATCGGATTTGTTTTGTAGAGTGATCACTTGAACAGCCATCTGGAGACAGTGTTGGGACAGACAAGAAGCAAGAAGGCACTGAGGAAGTTGTTGGTAGGTAGCGTCTCAGGAAATAAAAAGAGTCCAGAGAAAAAGAGAGACATCGATGACACAGACTTAAGGATGCACGATGGACCATGGTAGGATGAGGGTCGCAGAACCAAGTGTGCCGATGGCCAAAAACAGGCACGACAGGGAAGTTATTCTTGGCTTGTGTGTTTGGTTTGTTTTATTTCATTTCAGTGGCTGACAGGATGATGGAAACTGTGGTTGGGAAGTTTCAAGGAATAACTTTCTTATCGATATCCTGCACTACACTCCGATTGTCCTTCTGCTACCCCTCCTTGACAAAATTCCAATCCTGCGTGAAGCCCATGACCTGCTTTCTCCAAAACTGAGTGGACGGATTAATTACTTAACAGAGCAGCTTTAATGGCATTTATAGTAGACGGGCCCTTTATGTGCTCAGCAATCTTACTACGTTTGCTCTGGTTTCCACGGTTATTTCATTCATTCTCCATGGTCCTCGAACTTCCATCACCCAGCTCCCTATTCACCCTCAACAGGGGACAAAACAGAAGGCAGCATTCACTCGACGTTCATTCAGCAAACCTACCCATGATGAGAACTTTGCTTTTCTCCTCCACTCAGCTAACAGCAAACGTTTCCTCTCCATCTCTCCTCCCGTCCACCACCAGCTGCATCACCTTGCTTCGACTCTCAGCATCTTTCATGTATCCAGGAGCCATGAGGCTGCCTTCCCCTCTCCCTTTCCCTTACCTCCAGCTGCTCCCTTCCTATCAACCCCAGCACTAAACATAACACTTTCCAACATTTGAAAATAAGAACCTTCTCCCCAAAGCTAAGTAACTGACAATAAACTTTGGTGTTAAATGAAAACAAAGTCGTGGGAAACAGCATCCCGCCTCTGAAACTCTCCATCTGCAATCGCGCTTGCTCCTTTTGCTAGACCTTTCTTTTCTCTCCTCACGTGATCAGCTTTATTATGCACTGGAGGGACAGCACTAGGACACCTGTGTATTGAAACGTCCTTGACCCAAGGTCAGTGCTGTATTAGTTTGCTGCAGCTGCCACAACAAACTTACAAAGACCGGGTGACGTAAACAACAGAAATGCATCAGAAGATGCACGAGTTCTGGGGCTGGAAGGCTAAGACCACCGCCCCACCAGGGTTTGCTCTGAGGTGTCTCTGCGTGGCTTGCTGATGGCGGCCCTCTTGCTTCCTGGCCTCACGGCCATCCCTGTGTTGTACACATCCTTGGTGTCTCCTCTGCTTCTTATACGAACACCAGGCCTGTTGGATGAGGGCTGTTCCCTCGCAACCTCGTTTTACCCTAATCATCTCTTGAAGACCTTATCTCCAAATATGGCTACATTCGGAGGTACCAGGGGTTGGAGCTACGACACATGCATTTGCGGGATGGGGGCGGGGCGGGCATATTGATTTCTTCTCTTATTCTGAAGGTGGAGGGAACCATTTCAGACCTATCATAACACCTGGACTTTGGTCATGGCACCTGGAATGCATAAGAGAGACTCATGAGTGACAGGATTCTGACAATGCAGTTGATACAGAGAACTGATTAAATGAGGAGGATAGTGAAAAGCGCTCAAAGACAACTCGCAGTTTTTGAACTTGGATGAGTAGGTGGCCATTGGTATATTTACAGGAAGATGGAACAGAAGAAGTGCAATGGTGGGAAGAAGGATGAAGTGTTTTATTTCAGGGGCACTGAGATTGAGACAGCAAGCCAGTGCTTAGGAGAAAGTCAGGGAAGCAGAGGTAATATCAGGCACAATGCCAACCGATACTCTGAGGGAAAATACAGAATAAGACGTGCAGCCGTGTCTGTGGGGACGCTCACACTTAAAGGAAGAATGACGGGGAAATTGTTAAAATTGATAAGGAAATGAAATTCATGGAAGCAAAGAAAGGAGAGCGTTTAAAAAAAAGAGAGAGAGAGAGAGAGAGAGAGAGAACTTCAGAGCCTAAGGCTTCAGTTTGCCATCTTCAATGAGTGAGATGGAGCTCATGGGAAAATGGGGTCGGGGGGTCGGGGGGAAGGTCAGGGACCCAGAACAAGCATGGATCATCTACCTTACACCAGAAGCTTTATGAGCTGTGTCTCTGACACTGAAAGCAGGTATCAGATTTTATTTGTTTCTGTGTTAGAGCCAGGTTTGAAATCTAGGTCTTTTCATTTTCATACCCTGCTTCATGTAAATGAGTCATAGTAAATTACCTATATGGAATGTTAAAATAAATACATTTGAAGTCAAAACACAGTATTGAACAGAAAATAGAATTGGTAAGAATAAATGATAGATAGATAGATAGATACTTAGATATAGATAGACTCTAAAAAACATTAGTAGAAGCTAATTTCTACTAAGTAGCTTTTTTGACATTTTTTGACCTCATATGTAGATCACCAAGTGCCAATAAGAGATGTCCATAAGCATTTATGAAGTTCTCATTAGTCGAAATTGATAGTCCCAAGTGAAAACTATTTAAACCAAGACAAAACAACTAACTGTACTTTTGATAAAAATTCTTCTGTCGTTCTTGTGTTCAATTTCTTTTATTTACTAATTCTAATTAATTCAACTCAGTTTCCTATGCTTTCTTTGTAGATTATTGAAACCTAGAATCTGGTTATTGAAAGTTCGTGAAGGTGGAAATGATAGATGATTAGAACCATTACATCAGACAATACTTATTTTTAGTAAGAAAATTACTCTAATTAAAGCTGAAGAAATACCATATAGCTCATTTTAATTCTATTTTTCTTTCAATAAAAACATGTTTTGGGTATTCACTATGGGTCAAACATTGTGGAAGCAACTGAAATATAAAAACTAGTAAGAAATGGTACTTACACTAAAGTGATCCAAAGTGAGGCAAACAGATATATTTATAAAACTATGTTACGTGTTGCCACTTAACACAATGGCTGGATCATCATAGGGAAATGGAAAAAGATGAAGCCAGAGAGGAGAGTATAACCAGATAATGAAGAACATTGAACAACATGCTTAAGAGTTTATTTTCATTTTATTCTGAAGACTATGAGAGCCATTGAAGAGCTTTCATTGGGAGATAAAAACGACCAGATTAACATTTAAGAAGTATGATCAGCAAAAGAACATGCTAATTTTGAATTGCTGTCAAATATTGAAGGCTGTCATTAAAATAGATTAAGCAAACAGTGTAATGAATTTGCACTGAGAGTAAATCTCTTTCAAAGTAACATATTGCGATTCCAAAATAACACAGCACCGTTATTTCAATTTTGTGCTATATTCATTACTTTTAGGTAATTTAATTAGAATAGAGGTAAAACTGATTCAAGAAGTTATTTATGGTATTTTTTTTAATGTAAATCTCTCCACTAACAAATTCTGTGCAAAACTTGACTGTCAACCAATCTCTCTCCGCGATTGATAACCGGCTCTATCCCAATGGTATGTGTTAAGTAATTTTGTACCTAAAACTTTTTAAAAATAAAAATAGTACTGCCCTAAAGGAAAATAATCTGAAAAAATATACATATATGTATATAATTGAATCACTTCGTACCTGAAACTAACATAATACTGTAAATCAACTCTACTTCTGTTTTAAAAAATAGAGCTGGCAAAAATAGTTGCTCTAACACAAATCAGTGTTACTCGAGGAAATTGCACCTGTGCTACCATAACTGTAGCTGGGTTTGCTGAGCCTCTGGGAGCCTGACGCCCGAGCAGGTGTGGAATGCGAGTACGTGCACACAATGGACAGGCTTGCATTGGGAATACTTAAGGAGGAAGAAGAGAGACATTTATACCTCAGGCTGAATTTGGAGCACCCCTGGGGAATCTTTTCCACTAGATTTATGAAGGAAAGTTTTTATCTTCCTAAGTATTGGAGAACTATATGACACAATAGGGTCAAAATTCCTAGCTATTTAATATAAATTTCTGTCCAGTCATTTTGGAAAACTTCCAGATGAGTAATACATTTGGATTGCACAAGGATAAAATATTTATTATCGTTTTTCTAGTCTAGAATATAATGATATGTATGTAGGAAGACAAACATATAAAAACAGATCAATATGATACTTGAGATGTGAGTCTATGCCCCTTGGAAAAGTATGGGGTAGTTTTGTTTATGTTTGAGTGTGTTTTACAAAGAAATATAGGAATTCCAGAAATGATTCTTCATTTATTGCCATTCCATTTTGGTTAGTATAATTCCAAGGGAAAATATGTGCAACTGATTGAGTTGTTTCCATTTGAAAACCAAGACAAAAGATGTGTCCTCCAGATGTCACACCAGGTACAGTGTTACTGATGGAATAGCTGAAAGCAAGGCTAGTGGAAGAACATATTTCAGATTTTACAGTAGGTGGCGTTTAGTGTAGTTCCGCTGATTTCCTTATGAACATGTAACTGATGCTTTTAGCAAGTGCGTGGCTCCAGATGGGAATTGATCAGGAAGATGAGGGAAGCCAGGAAGGAGAAAGTATGCCAAGATTAAAGGTCAAAAGAAACTGGAATGTTGACACATGAGCAAAGCTCAGTAAATTTAATACTATTTCCATTGTTTTTGAGCAACGTATTTTATGATCTCCACATTGACAAGTAGGCCAAAATGTATTTCAAGAAATAGGCCTCTTTGTGCTTCCCTGGTGGCGCAGTGGTTAAGAGTCTGCCTGCCGATGCAGGGGACACGGGTTCGTGCCCCGGTCCGGGAGGATCCCACATGCCGTAGAGCGGCTGGGCCCGTGAGCCATGGCCGCTGAGCCTGCGCGTCCAGAGCCTGTGCTCCGCAACGGGAGAGGCCACAGCAATGAGAGGCCCGCGTACCGCAAAAAAAAAAAAAAAAAAAAAAAAAATAGGCCTCTTCATTTTCACAATTTATCAGGATAATATTATTTTGTGAATAAATAGGGCAGTCTTGATTTGAGGATTTTCACTTGGCCAGATGCGAAATAAGAATTGAAGAGTTTTTCTAATACAAAGATATAGATATAGTTCTTTACTTCAGTTAATTGAAATGTGAGGATCTCTTTTACTTATAAAGATGAAATATTAAACATTCTTCAGTCTTTGTCAGGCACGCATTGCTGTGTTTTAGCAGATCTCAATATAAAAGGGTTGCTTTGTCTAAATTTTTTTATTCAAGAAGATGGAAAAAAGTTAATAACCAGCAAAAGAGTTTGTAAAGATGGCTTCCTATGCTGCTCATAAGTCCTTTTTTTAAAAATATTATCTCTTTAGTCATTTGAGTGTGTGTGTGTGTGTGTGTGTGTGTGTGTTCTAAGGATTTGGGGCCAAGGGCTCCAGCTTAGCGAGAAGCAGATCACCCTGTCTTGTAAAATGTGCTCTTTTCCAAGGGGCCCTGCAAGCAGCAGTGTCCGTCATGAGGCCGTGCAGTCTGAAAGGAGAGCCTGCTGAGGACATTAGGGTGATGACGTCCCAGGCTGTGGCTTTCACAGAGGAATGCCCCTTTCTGCTTTGTGATCATGGCTCAGGGAAAAGCATAAAGCTCTTATCCATCCAGTCCCCCTAAGGAGGACCAGCCAGGGGAATGTGAAGCCAGGAGAAGAATGCCCCTCTCTGCTCCCTCCCTAAGAGCTGACAAACCTGGAGGAGTCCAAATAGGGCCACTCAACCTATGGTCAGCTTGCCAGGCCATGGGGTCCTCACCAAATGATGACAGGATTCATTTCTAACCTCACCACCTGAGTAAGACATTCCCCATATATGAGTAAGGAAATAAAATTGAATCTTAAAATAATAGAAGAAGACACTTCAAAGACATGGGCAGAGAGCCAAAAAAGTTTTTTAAAAAGCAACAAAATGATTTTTATATATTGAGGAAAGGAAATTAAAAATAGACTCCATTGACACTCCCTTGACAGAGGAGTGGAAAAAGAAGATGTGGTACGTATACACAATGGAGTATTACTCAACCATAAAAAAAGAAAGAAAAAATGCCATTTGAGACAACATGGATGGACCTAGAGATTGTCATACTAAGTGAAGTAAGTCAGACACAGAAAGACAAATATGATATGATATCACTTATATGTGGAATCTAAAAAAATGGTACTAATGAACCTATTTATAAAACAGAAATAGATTCACCGATACAGAAAACAACTTACAGTTACCAGGGGAAGGGAGGGGAGGGATAAATTGGAGGATTGAGATTAACTTATACACACTACTATATATAAAATAGATAACTAATAAGAACCTACAGTATAGCACAGGGAACTTTACTCAATACTCTGTAGTGGCCTATATGGGAAAAGTATCTTAAAAAAGAGTGGATATATGTATATGTATAACTGATTCACTTTTCTGTACACCTGAAAGTAACACAACATTGTAACTCAACTCTACTCCACTAAAAATTATTTTTTAAAAAAAGAATTCTTAAAGTAATACAAGAAGACACTTCAAAGAACAGAGAACACAATAATTAAAAAAAAATTTAAAACAGCAAAAAATAATTTTGTATATTAAAAAAATGTCAGTAAAGAAAATTAAAAATGGCCTTCCCTGGTGGTGCAGTGGTTAAGAATCCGCCTGCCAATGCAGGGGACATGGGTTCGAGCCCTGGTCCGGGAAAATCCCACATGCCGTGGAGCAACTAAGCCCGTGCGCCACAACTACTGAGCCTGCGCTCTAGAGCCCACGAGCCACAACTACTGAGCCTGCGTGCCACAACCACTGAAGCCCACGCGCCTAGAGCCCGTGCTCGCAACAAGAGAAGCCACCGCAATGAGAAGCCGATGCACCGCAATGAAGAGTAGACCCCGCTCGCCGCAACTAGAGAAAGCCTGCGCACAGCAACGAAGACCCAACACAGCCAAAATTAACTAACTAAATAAATACATAAAAGCAATCATTAAAAAAGGAAAGAAAAGAAAATTAAAAATAGATTGCTGAAAGCAAATTAATTTGGGAAATTGAAGGTCAGAATACACTCAACACAAAGTATGATGGTATGGCATTTATGGGTTGAATTGCCCTATTAAAAGATAAATACTAGGTTGGATTAGAAAACAAAATCCAGCTATGTGCCTTTCACAAGGAAAAAGACAAAAACAAAGTCACATAGAAAGGCTAACAATAATGAAATGACTAAGGATGTATTAAACAAAAAATAATCTAAAAATCAAATAAAGTGAGCTATGACATGAAAAGCATTAAATGAGGCCAAAAACAAGTATATTTATAATGATAAAGACTAGATCGGGAGTTCCAGAAAGCTGGGAAGAGCTTGGAAGTTGTTACTCCTAAACTTATAGCAAGAAAAAGCTGAATAAACTGAAAATCAGTGATTTTTTTCTTAGACCTTTCAGAGAACTAAGTTCGTAGTGAAAGTCTCCATCCCAAAATCTGGAGCGACTGTCAAATCTAGAGCCTCATAGCTGAGATCTGCTTACCTGGAGCAGAAGCCCTTGGAGCTGTAAACAGATAGGAACCCATAAAGGTGATTTTGTCAAATTTTCGAGGCAGAGTGAGGACTAGTGTAAGAGTGAGATGCTTCTGGGGGCTGAGGTCCTAGCGAGCGTCACACATCTTGGACTTTACCTTTAGGGACCTCCCCTGATTGTCACAGTGAAGACTGGAGAAAAGTTCCTTAGTGGCTCTGACAGGGGAAGGGAAGAGTGAGCTTTGTGATAAATGCCCAGAGACTTTGCTATCACAAGAAACTACTCCCCCGGGGGAAAGACTGCCTCAGAGCCTGGTCCCTGTCTTCCTAAGAGGAGAAGCCATACAAGAAAAAACACTCGTGAAGGTCACAGGCCAGAGATATAGGCCCCATGAAAGAGATTTAACTGGAAGTTTGTGGAATGCCTTCTGTCGTCCATACCTTATTATAATAATAGTGGAGTACAACTATTACAACTGTATACAAACAGACTCTCTAAGAAGTACTCAAGAAAGTCCAAAGTCAAGAAGGAAAAAGAAAAATAAGGACACAAGATGAGTCTGAAGCCTTGTCACTTAACAGCCACAGCAAACAGTAAGGAAAGCCCAACTCCAAACCAGATTAGCACAAAACTACACCCTAACGACCTATCACCTCACTTCCCATTATCCAGTAAAGCATGCTCAGATTTCATGAAAAAATTACAAGGCACATCAAAAAGTAAGAAAAAAACCATCTGAAGAAACAACATGAGCGTCAGACCAGATCCAGATATGACAACAGGTATTGGCATTCTCAAACAGGGAATTTAAAATAACTGTGATTAGGGAATTCCCTGGCAGTCCGGTGGTTAGGACTTGGTGATTTCATTGCCATGGGCCTGGGTTAAATCCCTAGTCAAGGAACTAAGATCCCACAAGTTGTGTGGCATGGCCAAAACTTAAATTAAATTAAATTAAAAAAAAAATAACCATGATTAACATGATACGGGCTCTAATGGGGACAGCAGCAACAAGTAAGATCAAGTGCGTGGTGTAAACAGACAGATGGGAATTCTAAGAAAGAATCAAAGGAAGTGCTAGAAATCTAAAAGACTGACAGAAATGAGGAATGCCTTTGATGACCTCGTCAGGAGACTGAACATGGCAAGGGAAGAAATAGCTTACCTAAAGAATGTTTGATAATCACAAATTTTCATGCCTCATAAGCTAGCCTTAAGGCATGTAGAGCAAAAATTTCTATTAATAAAAAGAGAAGTACACAATTCTACCATCATGGTGGGAGATTTTAATATACATCTTTCAGAAATTGTCAGATGAAGTGGACAAAAAAGGTAAAAGGTATAGAATTTGTTTGCTTTTTGCTTCTTCCATCTGCTTTGTTAACAAGATACATGATGCTCCTTGCCTCTGAGTAGGTCTGTGCTGCATGAAATATGAAGTAACTGGAATCGCCCTCCATTTTGTCTCCCTATTGTCCCTCCTCCCTCCCCCTTTCCCATCTCTGTCTGGATTGGGACCAGATGCTAAGGATAGAATTCAAATGAAACAATTAACTGATTGATCTAATAGAGATAGAATTTTATAGCCAATAACAAAGGAAAACAATCACAAAGAAATGTTAACAATCCACAGATATTCTTACCCCAAACCCTAATTCTTTGCCCCTGCAGTAGTAGACATTGGCTATGTGTAAGGCCACAACGGATAACTCAATTAATTTCTGGAATAAGAATCTATACAGGCCTCATTTTCAAGCTACAATGCAATAAACTAGATATTAGCTACAAATGACTCAAAACATACACATACACATAAAGCACTACATTCCAAAATTTAAAATCCATTTCTAAATAAAACTTGAGTTAAAGAGGAATCAAAACAAATATATATATATATGAACTTTAAAACTTAATCATGAATCTCCATATTTCAAAAATAATAGAGTTAGACCAAAGTAGTACTAAGAGGAAAATTTATGACTATAAATACATTCATTATAATTCAAGAATATTTTAAATAAATGAATTAAACATTCAGTCCAAGAAATTACAAAGAAGAACAAGGTTAATTTTCTTTTAAATATAGACAATAAAATCAAAAGTAAAAATTAAAATAAATAACAAGTAAATTATGCCCATTAAGTATAATAATGTCTGGCCAAGTAGTATTTTTATCAAAATAAAAGTTGGTAACAACATATTATTAGTAATGAGAAAACAGAAAGAAAAAGTAAATTCAGTTGCCATAGATGATGACAGCCAAGTAGATAGATAAATGACAAAAACTGATTCAAGAAGACATAGAAAACACAAAAAACCCAATATCCACAGACTACATTGAAAAGAATACTGGATTTTCTATTGCAGGGATTGACAAACGTTTTTCTGTAAAGACCCAGATAACGAATACAGTAAGTCCCCTACGTACAAACCTTCAAGTTGCGAACTTTCAAAGAGCGAACATGTGTTTGCACGTCCAGTCACGTAAGTTAGTTCACGTGTCTGGCGTACATTGTCACGTGCGTGCAGCCTCTACAAGTGGTTGTGCCTTTGTGTACTTTACTGTACAGGACTGTATACAGTACAGTAGCACAGTATCTTTATTTCAAGATCAGGATGTCTGGAGGCAAGTGTAAAAGGAGCTGTGATGTAGCTGGTACTGCTAAGAAGTGCCAGGAATTGGGGGCCCAGAGAAAGGATGAAGAGAGACAAGAAAGAGTGAAGAGAGACAAGAGGAAGAAGAAGTAACTGAAGAACTGAAGAGATTCACGACACAGAAAATGGCAAGGGGATTTTCTTCATTTGAGGAGGCACTGTTAGTTTTTGAGGCACAGGATCTGAAGGTAGAACGGTACACGAAGGTCGCAGCATCTGTTCCACATGCAATCCAGTGCTACCATGTTATCTATGATGAGAAAAAAAGAGCTACTACCCAGACATCACTGGATCGTTTTTTCAAGAGGGTAGATAGAACTGAATCCATCAAGGAACCAGAACCTGTGCCATCAACGTCAGGCATGAGTGAAATGGCAGCTGGCCCTCCATCTCTGTTGCTGACGACCCTTCAGCTCTACCACCTCCCACCTCCTCTCCCTCCTCCAGTCAGTAACTCTTCCTGACTGTTCACTTCATGCCAGCCCTGGATGCCAGCTGTTGTGCTGCACTGCTGTACTTTTCAAGGTGCTGTCCTGTAAGACTAAAAATGTTTTCTTTATTTTGTGTTTGTTTTTTATGTATTATTTGTGTGAAAAGTATTATAAACCTATTCCAGTACAGTACTAGATAGCCAATAGTGTAGTGGGTATGTAGGCTAAATCTGTCGGACTTTCGAACAAATTGGACTTACGAACGCTCTCTCAGAACAGAACTCGTTCACATGTAGGGGACTTACTGCATTTGAAACTTTGCCAGCAAGATTGTCTCTATTACAAATACACAGTTCTGGAGATCTATAAAGATGGCAGGGTAAAGGGACATGGAGCTCACCTGCCCCCAGGAACACATCCAAAAAATCTACACGGGGAACAATTCTCACGGAAAACTAGATACTGGCAGAAGGACTCCTGTACAACCAAGGCTGAGGAAAGCCGGACAGGTAATCAGAATGGAAGGAAAGCAATCAGGTCAGGACCTGGGCCACTGTGAGGGGACTCGGAGGAAAAGGGAGAACACAAGGTGGACACTTGCCCCAGGGACTGAGCGGTGAGAGCCACAGATTGGGGGCCCCAGTCCTGGGACACCCGGCGGGAAGGCAAGCCCCCCTTGATGATTGGAGGAGCACTGGGACCCACAGGAAGGCAGCGGGAAGCCTGAGGATGGCCTGTGCCGGCTTGTCCCAGGCCGGGCGGAGATAGGTCTGCTCTGTGGCTGCTAGGTTTCCCACACTGGCCTCGGCTCCAGCTGAGCAAACACTATGGTCCCAGGCACAGGGCGGCGCCGGGTCTGGGGCAGCCACAGGTGGGCAGAAGACTTGACCATGGGACATCGAGGCCCCACGATCCGGGGGCGGAGCCCGGGTGGGGCTGCGGTGCCATTGTGGGCGCTCGCCTTAGGGGCACATTAGAAGCTGCCGACCCCTGGGACAGGGGGCCCTCCACTTCAGCCCCACCCCCGACCAAGGCGTCCAGCACACCCTGGGCAAAGACACGAGTCGCATCCATGTCAAGTCCCACCACAGGCACTGGACACACAGTCTCCGCAGGGACGTTCCCACATAAAAACTCCACTTCAAGACCTCAGCAGGTAACTGGTTCACCAAAATTCATAGAGGCAGAGAAAGTTAAACGAAATGAAAAGGCAGAGGATCTGCTCTCAATCGAAAGAGTGAGAGAAAAACCATAAAAAAAAAATAATGAAACAGAAATAAACAGGTTACCAGATAAAGAATTCAAAGCACTGGAAAAAATAATGCTAACTGAATTAGGGAAAAGAATGAATGTACAAAGTGAAAATTTTAGCAAGGAACTAGAAAATACAAAACAGACCCAATCAGAAATAAAGGATTCAATACTGGAATAAAAAAACACACTGGAAGGAATGAATAGAAGGCTAAGTGTTACAGAAGAATGCCTAAGTGATCTGGAAGAGAGAATAATGCAAATCATCCAACCACAACAGCAAAAAGAAAATCACATTTTAAAAAATAAAAACAGGGCTTCCCTGGTGGCGCAGTGGTTGAGAGTCCGCCTGCCGATGCAGGGGACACGGGTTCATGCCCTGGTCCGGGAGGATCCCACATGCTCCGGAGCGGCTAGGCCCGTGAGCCATGGCCGCTGAACCTGTGCGTCCGGAACCTGTGCTCCGCAACGGGAGAGGCCACAACAGTGAGAGGCCCACGTACCACAAAAAAAAAAAAGCAACATTTTAAGGGATCTCTGGGAAAACAATAAGAATACCAACATTTGCATTATAGGGGACCCATAAAGAGACGAGAGAGGATTGAAAATGTACTTGAGGAAATTCGTATTTCATCACTTTCAATCGTCACAAAACCCTTACGGTGCGCTATTACTATTTTCATTTTATAGATGTAGACTGGGGACATAAAGGAAAAGAATTTAGTTCAAAGTAATATCTTCAACAATGATTCAATTTTAGCAAAATATCTTATGCTAGAAAACTATATTTCTTGTCATATAAATTTCCTGTGGACTATTAGGAAATTATTTTATCGATGGAAATAACAAGGTCCAACCTGCCCCAGGTTACATACTCAGTAAATGCGAAGTTACCAGCATTGTACAGATTTATAGTTCTGAAACACACACACACTGCCGGACCTGTATTAAAGTGGAGAAACCTGTAGATAATAGGGCATCACTGATGTGATGGTTCCCTGGATCTTTGTGGATCCTATTTCCCACCCTTCAGACACAAGGGTCTTATCAAGGCCTCCAAATCACTAACCACTTTGGCTCATCCAGTCCCGTTAGTATAATGGCATCACTATCATGGACCAATGTGATGTGCTGTGGTGCATCTAGAGGGCACAGATCTCCTTGGACCACATTGTGACACAGCGTGCCCTGGGGCAGAACTCTATATGTCTCTAAATGTCTTGTCTATTCCAAGTAAATGTGGACCATTTTTTCTTTAATTGAAGTACAGTTGATTTACATGTTGTGTTAGTTTCACCTGTACAGCACAGTGATTCAGGTATGGTTCCCTGTGCTCTACAGCAGGTCCTTGCTGTTTACCTATTTTAGATATAGTAGTGTGTATCTGTTAATCCCCAAATCCTAATTTATCCCTTGCCCCCTTTTCCCCTTTGGTAACCATAAGTTTGTTTTCTATGTCTGTGAGTCTACTTTTGTTTTGTAAATAAGTTCATTTGTATCATTCTTCTAGATTCCACAAGTAAGTGATATTATATGGTATTTGTCTTTCTTTGTCTGACTTGCTTCACTCTGTATGACAATCTCTACGTCCATCTACATTGCTGCAAATGGCATTATTTCATTCTTTTTTATGGCTGAGTAATATTCCATCGTATATATACACCACGTCTTCCTTATCCATTCATCTGTTGATGGACACTTAGGTTGCTTCCATGTCTTGGCTATTGTAAATACTGCTGTGAACATAGGGGTGCATGTATCATTTTGAATTAGAGTTTTCTCCAGATATATGCCCAGTAGTGGGATTGCTGGATCATATGGTAATTCTATTTTTAGTTTCTTGCGGACCCTCCATACTGTTCTCCATAGCGGCTGTATCAATGTACATTTCCACCAACAGTGTAGGAGGGTTCCCTTTTCTCCACACCCTCTCCAGCATTTACTGTTTGTAGACTTTTTGATGATGGTCATTCTGACCAGAGTGAGGTGATATATCACTGTAGTTTTGATTTGCATATGAACTGTTTATGATGCTCTTTGTTAGTAAGGATGGAAAATAACAAACTCATCAAACCAGTGGCCATACACCATGCACCTGTTATTCTACTCTAGCAAAGACAATCACATCTGGCTCAGGAGCTGCAACTTGGATGACGCCTTGGTAGACTTTCCAGTAGTCTGCTGCATCCTCCAGCCAGGCCTCAGACGAGCCAGCCCTGAAATCCTGTGTTAGCGTCTGCTCCTTTGAACACTCCTGGCACCAGCTACTGCGATTTGGCTTCCCTACGAAGCATACTCTGAGATGAAGATGAGTTTGCCAGACAGTTGTTAAAGACTGCTCCTGGGAGTGCACAAGTGTAGAAGAGACAGAAAGGAAACACGATTGGACAGAAGGAGAAGCTGAGCTGCGATGACGTCCCAGTAAAAGACTCCCCGGATTCCACGGAGAGATCTGGAGCAGGGATGGCCTTTCAGGGCTGCCCTGAGTTGGGAAAGAGGGGCCTGGGCCAATCGGTCACTGGGTACAGGAGAACCCCAGAAGTAGCTGTGACCTTGAGCGGGCCAGTCTCCTTCAGCCGAGCTGCCGACAGAAGGAGCCCTTCATTTGTTAAGGGAAATACGGGCTGCTCATCAGAGCACCCACCCCTGTCAGGTGACAGTCTGTGGGGCCGCTTCTGAGCGTTCGACTTCTCTGTCTGCACAAATATCACATTGTTCTAATTACTGCCGCTTTATAATAGGTCTTGCTATTTGGAAGTGTCTAGCATTGTACTCCCAAGGATCATAAATTATCCCTCCATTTCTTTAGTCTTTCATCTTAAGAAGGATTTTAGTTTCTAGTGCAGAGGCTTTGAACCTCTTTTGATAGATTTATTCCTAGATACTTGATGTTTCTTGATGTGATTGCAATGATATAATTTTTTCCATTTCATTTTTGTCATTTGTTGATGGAATGCAAACGATTTTTGTAGATTGAACACATATGCAGTAACTTTGCTAAATTCACTTATTAATTTTAAATGTTTGTAAACTCTTTGTATCTTCTAAGCATACAATGGCTATGTCTGAATAATGATCACTTTATTTCTTCTTTTCCAGTTGTTATGTCTTTTTTCCTTGACTTATTTTACTGCCTAAATCTCCAGTACAGTGTTGAATGACACGTTGATAGTAAACACCCTTGTCTCCTTCCGAATTTCAAGGACAATCTTTTCAGTATTTCACCATTTTGTAAGATGTTTTCACTAGGTTTTTTATAGATATTCTTATAGATTACTTATAGATTATTTCCCTTCTATTTCTAGTATTCTCAGAGTTTTTAATCATGAGTAAGTGTTGAATATTGTCAAATGATTTTTCTCAACCTAGCAAAATAATGTGATTTTTCTCCCCTCCACCGTCTTTTCTTAGTGTGGTAAATTGCACTGATGGCTTTTCAGTGTTAAACTAACTTTGCATATGGAAGGATGATATCAGCATATATATAGACACATACATATACATGTACTGAATTGGAATTGCTAACATTTTATTAAGGATGCGTGCATCTATGTTCACCATTGGTCTGTAATAATTCCCTTGCCAGGGTTTGGAATCAATGATTGGATGCTATTATAAAAAACAAACAAACAAACAAAAAACCCAAGGAATTATTCCCTTTTTTCCATGTCCTGGAAGAATTTATGTCTGGCTGGTATTTCTTCTTGAAAAGTTTGGAAAGATACACCAGTGAATCTTTCTGGGTCTGGGATTTCTACTATGAGGTTTTTAAATGACATATTCAGCTTTAACTTCTAGGCTATTAAGGAGTGAAATTTAAGCCCTATTTATTGAGTGTATCTTACTTACCAAGCTATGTATCAAATGTATGTACTATACCATTGTGATAGAGGTTGATGATTCAACGGTAATCCTATGAGCCTAAAATGGAGCTTGTGTTGAAAATACAAAGGTGAGATGCATGGGCCTTCTCTTCTGGAATATACTCTAGAGGAGAGACCGGCTTTTGCCAAATATACAGCAATAAACATAAAATTTCAATTTTAATGAATTTAAATAGAGGCTCTGGGTGCCATGAGAGTTAATAACAAGAAGATTTGATCCCTAGGAATATCAGATACAACTTTCGTAAAGAACTACTGTGTGGGCATAATTAAATGTTTTCAACTTATCTGTATTTATACCTGTTAATTATTCCTTTCCTCTTTAAAAACATTCTGTTGACAAGCTTCTCCCCCACAGAGCTACTTCTCCAGGACGGGCTGTAGGTGTGGTCACGTCCCTCAGGAGTATCCACGCTGGGAGGAGACCCCAGCCCTCCTCTGTGTTCCTCTCCCACCCCCCTTAGGGGGGAAGCTCGGTTTCTCATCCTTCTCCTGCTGCCATTGCCTCTCCCCACCACAAGGTGTCTCTGTTGACAACTCATACTCCACAGTCACCTAGGTGATGAGTCCCTGCATCCCCAGAGGATTCTGCTCTGAGGATTCCTTGGAGCAAGCATCTCCCCTGCTTGGATGTGCATCATCCAGCTACTTGTGCTCACATCTCTAAGCCATCCTTGGCCATCCTCTAGGCTCAGGGAGCACAGTGTCCACATTTTTTCCGAAACTGTCTTTGCATTTCTGAACCTGCCCCTTTGTAACTCTCAAAACCCAAAGGGCCCCATGTGCCCCTTCTCACCAGTTCAGCCACCTACCTTTGTAAGGATAATTAGATCAAATGTCCTAGGTCTAAGACCAGGCAAAACACAAGAGAAGCCTATGGAGCCCCTTTTTTATATTTTATTTTATTTTATTTATTTTTATTTTTATTTTTTCGGTACGTGGGCCTCTCACTGCTGTGGCCTCTCCCGTTGCGGAGCACAGGCTCCGGATGCGCAGGCTCAGCGGCCATGGCTCACGGGCCCAGCCGCTCCGCGGCATGTGGGATCCTCCCGGACCGGGGCACGAACCCACGTCCCCTGCATCGGCAGGCGGACCCTCAACCACTGCGCCACCAGGGAAGCCCGGAGCCCCTTTTTTAGACCAAGGAAGCTACTCTGTTTGTTCAGAAAAAGAGAGGGATCTATTTCCAGATCTTAAGGGAGAGTTCTCCTCCTAGGGATTATTGAGGTAACTTTCTAAACTTCTCTCACTAGATCAAAGAAGTGGAAAACCAAACACACACACACACACACACACACACACACACACACGTTTAACTTGGGGGTATATATACAGTTAAATGCTCTTTAATTAAACACCTTTCTTTTGTTCTAGGAAACATTGGTGTGGAGAAAAAAACAATAATTAGTTACAATCTGGTGAAAATACCTCATGTGTCTAATTATAACAATCAGGCTGCCCTATGGGCTTCTCTTCTCTATTATAAGCAACACAATTCCTCAAAACTTTGCTCAGGTTACTATTTTCTGTTCCTTTCTTCATCTTCCTCATTCCTTTCCCATCTTTTCCAGTTTGTCCTCATCTCTTACAAAGCATAGTGACACAAAGTAGCCACAGGATCCTAGTAAAGAGTTCATGAATGCATAATATAGCAGGAATATTGCTTCCAAATGCCCCATGAATTATTCCTTTTAATAAATTCCAGAATCCTCACAGCTTGGGTTCAGCACCCAGACTCCAGGTTTTTCTTTTATATTTTTGTCTAGTCAAGTCCTTTCCATTTGTTTTTCTACAAAATTTTATCCTGCTTTAGAAACCAACAGTTTTATTAATGTCACTTTGATTCTCATTTTCACATTTCAGAAAAATGGCAAGTTTTCCAAATGCAAAGTTATTTCACATCGCAACCCTTTTTTATATACGAGATTGATTATTCAATAGTTCCAACATACTGACCTTTAAAATAATTACTTTGTACTCTCCCCCGGCCAACAGCTTAACATCTATTTTTAAAAAGCACAGTTTAGACAATAACTCACAATGTCCTTCTGATTCTGGCAAATTTAATTGAGGTTTCTCCAATTTTAGCAATAATGCAACAATTTTCTACCAAACAGAGATCCATTTCTATTCAATAAAGTGCTGTTACTAAAGAAAGTATTTTATCTTACTTTTGTGTGCTAATGTATCTGGAAGCAAATAGGTAGACAGGATAATTTCTCCATATTCTTTGCAGCACCATTATTTTTAAGCAAGGTCATGTGTATACATTCTATAGCATATCATTCCACTGTCCAGCAAATAACAAAATTCATTGTATTGTTCTTCTATGATTCATTGAACCAAATAACCCCCAACCCATGAATCTTGAAATGACATTAGAAATCATCAAATAAAACCCAAAATTAAGACTATGAGGTTCATCCTGTCTCTGGCAGTGATATCTTCATCATCACCCAAACTGCTGGTAACTCTACTAAGTGTTTTGCATATATTATTTCATCTAAACTTCGTGACAGACTTAGGATTATTATTCTCACTTTACAGATCGGGAAACTGAGGCCATGCTTGTCTTTGTGATTTTAGAGGCAATGCCTTTAACCTCTACAGAGCCATTCTCTGTACTGTTTTCAGAGTGACCTATTTAAATAAACAATTTCTGATTGTGACAACTTCCAAGCTCTTCATTTTTCTAGTGACTGCCCCTTGCTTACAGAACCAAATCTAAATTTCCTAACATAGTATGCAAATATTGATAGATATGTTCCTGCCCATTTCTCCTGTCCCTTATGTTTCTTCACCTAGCGCTTTGAAACCTCCCTAACCTACCATCCTGGATTCCTTGTAGTTTCCAGTATGCTGGCTTGTGTATCTGTGTCTTATGTTTCTTGTTCTACCTTGAATTTCCTTTTTCCTTCAACTTGTGACCTAGACTTTTTCTTCACAATAAACTCCAGTGTTATCTGCAACAGAAAAACTTTGCTGACCCTTGAAGTCACTGACCATCTTACCCATTTGCTTCTATATCATTCTATGCACACATTTACTGGAATGTTTTACCTTGTGTATCTATCCCCACTCTTACCAGACTGTAAGCTCTCTGAGAAAAGAATTTAGTTTAAAAGTGTTTAGTTCTGTGATCTTGGTGTATGGAACACAATAAACCCACACAGTAAATGTTCATTAAATGAAAAAAAAAAAAACTGTGAGGTTCAGGAGACTTAAGAGATGTATCTAAAATCAATTAGTGATCAAAACTGGATTAGAAACCAGTTTTTCTGATGCAAAATCTAAGGTTCTTTCCTCTACATAACACCGTCTTCTGAGTTTGCCATTTCAATAACATTTAATGAAAGGTAGAGTTAAATGGGAGTAATATATAGAAAATTTCACTCTATGAGCTTAAATACCAAAGAATTGTAGCTATATAGCAGAAAAATTATACTATTAGTATTGATTAATTTGTTGTAAATATACTTTGTAATTACAGCTAAATGAATGTTGATAGGTGTTTTCAAATAATGTAATAAGTAAACATTGTCAATATTTGCCTGATCATTGTCCTGGGTTTTTTTACATTTATTTATTTTTATTTTTATCATTATTATATTTTACTGAAGTCTAGTTGATTTACAGTGTTTTGGGTGTACAGCAAAGTGATTCAGTTATACATGTATATATCTCTTCTTTTCCAGATTCTTTTCCATTATAGCTTATTACAAGATATTGAATATAGTTCCCTGTGCTCTACAGTAGGACCTTGCTGGTTATCTATTTTATATATAGTAGTGTGTATATGTTAATCTAAAATTCCTAAATTATCCCTCCCCCACCTCTTTTCCCCTTTGGTAATCGTAAGTTTCATTTCTATGTCTGTGAGTCTGTTTCTGTTTTGTAAATCAGTTCATTTGTATCTTGTTTTTAGATTCCACATATAAGTGATATCACATCATATTTGTCTTTGTCTGACTTACTTCACTTAGTATCATAATCTCTAGGTCCATCATTCTTTTTTATGGCTGAGTGATATTCCATCGTATGTACGTACCACATCTTCTTTACCCATTCCTCTGGCTGTGCTGGTTTTAAATCCATTGCATCTCAGTTCTGGATCTGCCCTTCTACAATGCACCCTGGAAAGCTGGGACTGGAAGCCTGCAGATGACACCTCACAGGCTCCCTTACCAGCATCCTTCAGGAACGAGAGAAAGATCAGGAGATCGGCAGAGGGGCAGAGGGCCTTCGTTGTTACTGTTTGCCGGCTGTGCCGGTCGGTCACCACCACCCCAGCAGTGGCCGCCAGTTCCAGCCTTCAGCCTTTTCCACCTGTTTGTTCCTGCTCAGAGGTGTCAGCCGTAGCCCAGCCGTGCCCTGCACCCAGGGCTGTGCTCCCATGTTCTGAGTACACTAATCTCCCTCTTTACTCCCCAGACAGGCTGCTACCTAACTCCTACTCTGACTCCCTGGGGTTTCAGCGTTTCTCTTTGCCCCTAAACCCTCCAACACCTGGGTAGCAAATTTCCCATATTAAATCCTCCCTGTCGAAAAGCTTCTGACCCCTAACAGATAAGGTTACCCCCATCACAAGGAATAATTGACATTTGTTTCTCTTCATTTTTCCAAATTTTGCACTATTAAATTCAGAATTCTCTACCATTAGGGAGAGCAAAAAAGGGAGAGAGAGAGAAAGTCGGAAGATTTAATGTCTAAGTGTCTTCCTTCCTTGAGACAAAGCTCTGTGAGCAACTAATCATGAGAAATGACATATCTTGTGCCAGAATCAGATTCTAAAGTCGGTGTGCAAAATAGAAATAGGGTTCGATCAAATTACCATTGAATATCCCTTAATAATTCATTAGTATGGCACATATAGTTTTGTGTAAAGTACTGTATTTAAAATATCTATTCAAAAAGTGTATAAAAGGTGCAGTATATTTTTAATGGTACCCATGTAAAATATAATTAAATTTTTTAAAACTTTATCGTTGAAATTTTATAGTTTGAATTTAAATATAATGCAACTAAATCAAGTATTTGTAGAACTATGAAAGGATGTAGAAATTAAGATGTTATTACTTTCCTTAGGATGTAGTTTTGGAATCCAAGAGGCTTAACATTAGTTAGCCAAGTTTTAGTTGTCTACAAATATGACACTTTAGAAATGCTTATATATGTAACTACTTGTGCTAATTAGAAATGATTTAATGTACTTCCTAAAGAACATCTATTTTATAAGAAATCCTCGGAGGATTTAATAACTAGAGTGAATAAAATAAATGCTTATAATTTTAAGTAATTATTTCTAATAAGTAATTACAAACAGTATATGGTATTACTCTGGAAAAATGTAAAAACTTCTATTTTCAAAGCTATTGTTATTAATTTTTTGCAAAAGTAGACTCTCATCATATTAACGCATTATATCATACAGATACAGAAAAAGATTTGGATTTTTTAAATGGAAGATTTCACAGACAGGAATTTTTCTATATACTCTTTTTAAATTAATTAATTAATTTACATTTATTTTTGGGTGCGTCGGGCCTTCGTTGCTGCAGGTTGGCTTTCTCTAGTTGCGGTGAGCAGGGGCTACTCTTTGTTGCAGTGCGCGGGCTTCTCATTGCGGTGGCTTCTCTTGTTGAGGAGTACGGGCTTGCGGAGCACGGGCTCTTGGCGCATGGGCTTCAGTAGTTGTGGCACGCGGGCTCAGTAGTTGTGGCTCCTGGGCTCTAGAGCACAGGCTCAGTAATTGTGTCTCACGGGCTTAGTTGCTGCGCAGCATGTAGGATCGATCTTCCAGGACCAGGGCTCAAGCCCATGTCCCCTGCATTAGCAGGCGGATTCTTTTTTTTTTTTTTTTTTTTTTTGCAGTACGCGGGCCTCTCACTGCTGTGGCCTCTCCCGTTGCGGAGCACAGGCTCCGGACGCGCAGGCTCAGCGGCCATGGCTCACGGGCCCAGCCGCTCCGCGGCACGTGGGATCTTCCCAGACCGGGGCACGAACCCACGTTCCCTGCATCGGCAGGTGGACTCTCAACCACTGCGCCACCAGGGAAGCCCTATAATTAGTCTTTTTTTATGCAGTTAATTTTATCCAGGTAAATTCTTATGATTCATGCAAATGTAATTTTATTAACAATTTCGTTTTATAGATAAGTTTATTTCTCTTAGAATTTATATCACTCTCAGCTCCACTTTCCATATGTTTATTCAGTTATATTATTCTTGATGTATTTATTTATGCATTTTCTGAGATGGATATTTGAAAGAATTATCAGCAGTTAACTCTGCTGATTCCAAAAATTCTAAAAATTACTTTTTCACAAATATCCAAAATAGAAAGTAAAATGGAGCGGTTATTTGAATTATTTTTACTGGTACATGAAAAGTCTTTGTTGCTTTATGTCCCTTGCTTGGCATAACTTTTGAACTGAAACTCCATCTGCTTAATTAATAAGCTGGACCCTTAAAATTCACTAAGATTCAGACTTTACGTATAGCGTTCTTGTTTGAATTAAGTAGCTGTAGCACAACTAAACAGAAATAGACTCACAGACCTAGAAAACAAACATATGGTTATCAAAGGGGGAAAGGGGGTGGGGAGGGATAAATTAGGAGTTTGGGATTCATAGATACACACCACTGTATATAAAATAGATAAACAACAAGGACCTACTGTATAGTACAATGAACTATATTCAGTATCTTGTAATAAACCATAATGGAAAATAATCCGAAAAAGAATATATATTATATATGTGCATATATACATATAAACTGTACACCTGAAACTACATTGTAAATCAACTATACTTCAATAAAAATATAAATAAATAAATATAGTCTCCCAATATTTTAGTCCTTTATCCATGTCTACACTGGATAAAGTTTGAGCCTCCGCCCTCCCCTCCACTCTGTGTGGCTTGTTCCCCGTACAGGGCATCCCAGGGGACCAGGCAGCCCAGGAGTTCCTCTCAGCAGCCTGGCCACGTCTGCATCCACAGGGAGCGTGCGGGGCTCTGGCTCTGTCCTTCTGTCCCATTGATCCTCAGCCACATTCCTTAAAACTGAAGCCACCTGTCACAGCTGGAGGTTAATCAGTGATAAAGGAATGCATACAGTAGAATGTCAAGGAAAACTGCCCCAGGACTTTGCAATAACAAAACACCCTGCCGTTTGGAAATGATATAATTTGAGGTAAAGTGATAAACTCCTAATGGCGAAATTTTAGTGAGTCCAGCAGGCCAGTGGGAACCAATGCAGAGAGTGGGTTCTTATGATAAATACGCAGCCTTTGTAATATCCTGCCTTTCAGCGTCGAAAAGTAGTATCGAATATAGAAGAGGGGAAAGATCTCTGTGAGGGTCTGCGAGCTTAGAAGTTGGAAATTTTCTTTTTCACTTTGAACAGTGTTTTTGGTAATTCAGATATACAAATGGTGATCTTTGAACCAAGGAAGCTGAGCCAGAGAAAAACACATTTAATCTCACTTCAAAGAAAGACGTGGACCATAGTCTTCATCATAAATTAACGTGATTATTTGTTGTTTGGCCACCACAAAGCATATTGTATTTTTCACCAGTTAAAGATGGAATTTTGGCCTGAGTTTACAAAACTTGAGCCAGATTAGCTTATTTTATTTGGATCCTTGGTTTATCTCAAGAGATGGAATTCAGGGCCAGCCCAATTGTGAAACTTTCAAATTATCTTCAGAGCCTGAGCTAATCCCTATACATCTTTACAAGAACTGCTTATCTTAGAATCTTGGCGTTTCATAAAGAAATGAATATTCATCTTCAAGAACAAATATTTGGGACGTAATTATATTAAAAGTTTCTACCTAAGAAGGCTTACACGAATAATTCTGATATTTGGCGTGTTAATAATTCTCACTGTCATTAAACAATTCACCAGTAATGTAGAAAGTGATGAGGCATACAATATATGCGAAGCAAGATTTTCTGAGTTTCAAAGGAGGCCACGGCGAGTGGCTTGGCAACTTTGAGAACTGAATTTTTTTTTTACCATTTTAAATGAATATTAAATACCTTCAGGTGGCTATCTGTAACGGTGGATATAAATTATTATCCTTGTCTTTAAAATTGGGTTGAGGGCTTCCCTGGTGGCACAGTGGTTGAGAGTCCGCCTGCCGATGTAGGGGACACGGGTTCGTGCCTCGGTCCAGGAAGATCCCACATGCCGTGGAGCGGCTGGGCCCATGGGCCATGGCCGCTGAGCCTGCGCTCCGCAATGGGAGAGGTCACAACAGTGAGAGGCCCGCATACCGCAAAAAAAAAAAAAAATTTGGGTTGACCCCATTACATTCTGCAGTTACAAGTATAGTTCATTCAACTCCCAGAGAGCTGCCTGTGTTAGGTGCTGTCTCCCTCATGTTGGCCAAAGTATTTTCATGATTCAAAAAAAGTGTCACATCTTGATGAGCTGCCCTTTGCCTGTGATTTCCTTTTTTTCTGAAGGTCCCAATAAAAGAAGCGTAATTTCAGAAAGACGTGAGGGTTGGAAAAATTATAGCAAATGATTAGCTTGTTTAATGGAAGAAGACATCTTGGAATGCTGTAAACACATCATAATTGTCCTTATTATTAAAATAAATGTATAGGGGCTTAATGGTTGCTCTGGCATTGCATGACAAGAAAGGCTCAGATGGAGTTCTGACCTCTACATCTCAAAAATCAGGCATATATTAATCTGCTCTCTCTGCAAGGAAGTTCATATTTAAAGGCAGACTCCAAAATGACCTCTTGGGGGCACTGATGTGTCCTCATATGAAACCCCAGGTATCTTGTGAAAAAGTGCAAATTATGATTCAGTAGGTCCGGGGTGGAGCCCAGGAATCCATTTCCCTAATAAACTCCCATGGGAGGCTGACCCTGCTGGTCCATGAATGCACCTTGAATAGAAGTTTCTAGAACAGTCATCCCAATAGAACTTTCTGCAAAGAAGAAAAGGGTGCTTTCCACCCTTATCACGTGCTTTCCAACGTGATAGACAGTAGGCGTAGTTAACAAGTAAGCTTTTGAAATATGGCAAGTGGGAGTGAAAGTTTAATTTTAGTACATTTAAGTTAACTCAAGTATTAACTGTCAGGTATGTCTAGTGACTCTTGTTGGAGCTTCCCTAGACCGCCTACGAGTGAATACAGGACCCCTAGCCATTGAGCTCAGTGTCTGAAAACAGAGAAGTTAATTCCACAAATACCTGTGGTGTCTCAGTATAATCAACTTTTCCTAACAAAAGGTGCATCTTCTAAACTAGAGAAACAAATTGACCTTTTGAGGCAAACTTTCAGAATGAAGTACATCTTCTCAACTAGAGAAACAAATTGACCTTTTGAGGTAAACTTTCAGAATGAAGTACATTTGCTGGGAGTCACTGTGGTGATCCAAAGGAAAAAGTCTATGAAGGTTTACCTTGATTCACATAATAAAGAGATCACTAAAGTGGAATGAGAGAAAAAAAAAAAAAGCAGTATAGAACAGCAAGAGAAAGGTTCAAAAGACTGGGAGTATTGGAGGGGCAGATGTCACTCCTGAGGGTCTCTGGAGAGATGGAAAGATGAAGAAAATTTGAATAAACTTGGGAAATTTCCCTAGGTCTCAGGTATTTCTCAGGAAAACTCCTTATTCTTCTGCATGTTTTATATAATTAGATATTGTTTTCTATAATTAGATATTGTTTTCTTTGTATGTGTTACCTCCCACTCATGCTTCAAAGGAAAAGCCAAGAAAGGCAGATAGCTCTGGTATGAGCATGTTACCTGTGTCCTCCCTAATTCTCCCTCATTCATATCCCTTGACTCTGGAATTGACTATTTGGGTATTTGCAATCTGTGAAAATTTTGGTTTAAATAATTATCACTTAAAAGGATAAGAATGTAGAAAACAAACTGATGGTTACCAGGAGGGAAAGGGAGAGGGATAAATTGGGAGATTGGGATTGACATATACACTCTACTATATATAAAATAGAGAACCAATCAGGACCTACCGTATAGCACAGGGAACTCTACCCAATACTCTGTAATGACCTATATGGGAAAAGAATCTAAAAAAGAGTGGATACGTGTATGTATATAACTGATTAACTTTGCTGTACCCCTGAAACTAACACAACATTGTAAATCAACTGTGTGCCAATAAAAATTTTTTGAAAATAAATAAAGTAAAAGGATAAGGGCTTTATTATACCGAGTTATAAAATAAACTACCTTAAGATAGTTCTATTCTTATGAAACTTGCCTTCTTAACACTTCCTAGTTCTTCAAATAGCCAGGTCTCCTGGCCTTCCTCCTTTAATTTCTTTCACAGCATTGGATACAGAATCATCTGGGAAGAGCACGGCTGGGCTACTGACTGCATCACACTTCACCACACGCGTCAGCTTTTTTACTCTGTCTTTTTGACCTAGACATCTCTATATAACTTTTCTGTCCTGATAATCTATTCCAAATTTACTGCCTACCTGTGAGAGATTTCTGCAACATATTTTACAGGCTTTTCCATTCATTTGTTGAGCCCACAAAATCCCTGCTTAAAATATGACATTGGTGAAAGCTATGAAGAAAACAGCTATTGTTCAGGCTGGAAATGTCTGTGGCCAAGAATATCAGTGATTCCTCTGGTGCCATTTCTATCATCAGTATTCTTATTCCTGGCAGTTCGACATCAGCATGCAGGGAATTTATTGAACAAAGAAAAGTTGAATTAATGAGCCAACAAAAATGATCAACATCAAAGACCTGATGCAGATGGAAAAACCGAGCCAAAGAATGAGTGTGTTCAAAGATGTTAACGCATTGCGTGACTATTCTAAAGGATGTCACCTATCGACCTTTTGAATAAACAAAACACTCGTTAACAGTTGGCACTGCAATCGCCTCTTCCGAGGACAGATTTGGATGAGATCCCAGTGACTATATCACCCAGGGAGAATGGAAGATTTTCCCTGATCTCTAACACTTTAAACCCAAAGCCATTCCGTAGAATCTTCAGAGCCTTCCAATACCTATTTAACTAATCCATTTATACCAGTTGTTGAGATTCTGCCTGTAACATACGCAACAGTTCCTACCAGCCCTAGCCGAAAGGAAAAGGTTGAAAATGTATATTGTAATTGTACATTAGCCTACCTGCTTAGACTGTAACTCTGATACTGACTGTGCTCTATAGTGAGGTAAGGAGTCAAAGACATGGGTACTTCTCAAGATTCTAGCAATAAGATAAAGTAGGACTCACCACCAGGGTCCTGGGGATCCTGGGCCAAAACTGTACAGCAAAAGACAGACCTGTTAGAAAGTTATGAGTTTATGATACAATAGAATGCAATACAATAGAATGCAATATGATATATGATATGATATGATATGATATGATATGATATGATATGATACTAGTTGAGTTGAGACACTCCAAAATGTGGTTCTGGGTGATAATTCATACCCTGTTGAAATTTTACAGCTGGGTTAGTTGTCATGGTCAAATTAAGTAGAGCATTGAAACACTTTGGGGTAATGGCCTGAGATGGTCTGATAAATACTTGCCCCAATTCTGGGCCTCGTGGTGGAATAATAGTGACATAATGGGGCTACAGAAGAAAGAAGCTTAAGGAATTTAAAGAGCATGGAGTTAAACAGGGCAAACAACTAGAATTTTAGAAGCGTCGTACTTTAATCCAAATCTTAGGGCTCCTCCTATTTGGAAGTATTTGAAACAATTTGTATTTGCCACGGTTTTCGTCTCTGTTGGATGAGGAAAATGCTGTCACCCTAAACTTAGCAAATGAAATGATGCCTTAAAAAATGTGAAAATTACAATCTGAAATTTTGAAGGTGTGACATAGGATGCAAAGCATTTGCCGGTGTTTTTAATGGCTTTGTTTTCGTTTTAAGAGTTAAGTTTTCCTTGAGAAGAAATTTACACATTACCCTCAAACTTTCACTAGTGTGCCTTCAAATCACCCAGAGAGTGAATATAAAAACGGGCAGGACCCTGGGCTCCACTCTCTGTAGATTCTGACCCAGCATGTGTGAGTCGGACCCTCTGGTGGTCCAGGTGTAAACACTGCACTTGACCCGCCCCGTTGCAGAAATCGTGTCACTCATTTTCCATGCAGGTGCCAGTGTCCCTGATGTCAGGAGTTACTCTGTAATGAGTGGATGTGTGAATCACACTGGCTGTTTAATGAATCTGGTTTAAGGTTTGATAAGTGTATGAAGCCTTAGGAGAAAAGCTGTTGCATATTGGCCTCCCCATTGAAATCATTCTTTTATCCCAGTTACCAAATTCTGATGCCCAGTACAGGGGAACAAATGAGGTAAGTTTGATGAATGGTGAAATACTTTTCATTTATCATGTTTTTCTACTCAATACATTTTCTCTTATATCTTTTGGAAAATGCTAGAAAAAATTTATAAAGCTAATGTATTTTAATAAACCAACATCTGGTAATAAGGTGTTTTCCCCTCATTGTCAAGTGTGTGTGTTTGAGAGAGAGAGAGAGAGAGGAGAAAAAGAAAAAGTATTCTTGGTTGCAGCAGGCGAATACACAGAGAATCATACCTGAAGGCAATGCAGCTGGGACAGTTTCCACATTCTACTACGGAACCACGTCCCCAAACATTACCAAACTCAGGTCCAGCTGCTTGCTGCTCGAAAATCAGTACCCAAGGGGCAAGTGTTGGTAGAAAGGAAAGTTGCTTTTAATCCGAAAGCCATCAATCTGGGAAGAAGGTGGACTCAGGGTCTCCAAAATCCACCTCCAGAGATTTTGCTCGGCCATGAAGGTTTTTAAAGGGAAAAAGGGAAGTAATTTCAGTGAGTCATCGAGAAGGGAGGTGAGATTGGTCGTCATCCCCCACTGTGGGCAGGTTTGTCAACTGCTGGTGATCTTTCTTCAGACGCTGTCTTGTTCACACACTTTGTTTGCCAGATTACTGAAGGGGAAGCTGGGGGAGAGATCTGGTCATCTGTTAATTACTTATTCTTTATTTCTACTTTGATCTACGGAAAGAACCAACAGGTTAGGCAAAGTATTGTGTGCTTGGGCCAGAGATGAATAGAGCATGGGGGCGCCTGGTTTAAGATTAGTGACAATATAGCTCTGCTAAAGTAACAAGAAAAGGGGCTTCCTGCTGAGGGCAGTTTCCTGCAAAGAGCTGCTTACAAAAATAGAGGAAAACCAGCAGCAAATGCTGGAGGCCATGAGTGCTTACCACACCAAAAGTCTCTACAGGTCAGTAACAGTGGTCAGTCCACCACTGAAAGTCCCCTCATGAGGGATGTTCTAATACCCTGATATTATAATACAGAACTGCAAGACCCTGTGCCTGATGATGGTACCACAGATGTGGAAAAGCGGGATCATGTAGAGGGAGAAGAGCCTGTAATTATGAAACATCCTTGCCCTTGTATGTGCTTAAACTTCTGGCTGGGTGGGACCATTCCATGCTACTTATTATTCAATGTTAGCTACCTGTATGGAGACTCCAGACGTTTTTCTGGAAATAAAAAACAATATATAAGCTGACAATTAAACAAGGTCCTCGTCGGTGGTCAATCCCTCAATCTTGACCTTAAGAGCAAATATGAATCTTATAAACCTCCTAAGAGGATGTAGCTAAAGAAGGTACAACATTTCCTCCATTTAATAATTTGGATATGATACGATAGTCTGAATTAGTTTATGTTGAATTTATGCTGCTTTCCTTTTAGAATCTTAGAAACCAAGGGACATTATGGTAGTTTCTTCTAAATCATTGAGTTTACTGCTCTACCAAGTTTGTATCAGATAGATACAAGGATGCTAACTGCAACGAGCGCTTAAAAATGCAAATGCGTGGGATGCCAGAAGACTGTGCCCTCAGGCCTTGTGGAAAAGAGCAGGGAATATTCCTGTGTGCTTCTCACCCACCACTGCTCCTCTTCCACTCACACGTGCACAGAAAATATCTCCTGCAATCTTACGTAGCCCCCTTCCTTGTGCTTTCTGTCACCCTTTCTAGTCCTGGTGATAAAAATCAGTCCTCCTATTTTCATGATAATTATAAACGTGTTCATGATAAATGTGATTTACTTTTTTTTCCAATTAAAACATTTGAGGATTGTAAAGTTGTCAGCTTTACAATCAAATCTTTCAAGGCACATTTAAACATGACATATTTACTGTTCTTTAGACATGGATATTTTACAAAGTTAGATGTGGTTTGATAATTTGACAGCTTCCAGAGAAAAATATTTTAATGCATGATTTAAGTTACTGGCCAAAATGTCTTATTTTCCCTGACTTACGACGGGGCTAAGTCCTGATAAATCCACTGTAAGTTGAAAATATCGTAAGTCAAAAATGCATTGAATACAGCTAACCTACCACACATCATAGCTTAGCCTAGCCTAGCTTAAACAGACTCAGAACACTTACATTAGCCTACGGCTGGGCAAAATCATCTAAAAAACCTATTGTATAATAAAGTGTTGACTATCTCGTGTAACTGATTGGATACTGCACTGAAAGTGAAAAGCAGAATGGTTGTCTGCATACAGAGTGGTCGTAAGCATGTCAGTTCTTTACCCTGGTGATCACGTGGCTGCCCAGCCTCACAAGACAGTACTGAACCACAAATCACTTGCCCGGGAAAAGATCAACACTCCAGATTCCAAGTGTGCTCTCTACTGAATGCCTAGTGCTTTTGAGCTCTCCAAAAGTCAAATAATCGTAAGTCAAATCATCCCTGCTTTCCTGTGATGGTCCCTGACCATCACACTAGGAATTCTCTCTCTCTCTCTCTTCTTGTTAAGATAGGAATTTCAGTTAAGATTGTTCTTGGATTTTCAAAGTCTACTTTCACTGAGTAGCTCAAAAGGAATGTTGAGGTCCCTTGGATTCTAACACATTTAAATAGCTTAAATATTTTATAAACAGCTAATTTTCTTGCAAATTGGGAAGACTTTGATCTATGTATTATAAATTGAATTCAACTACAAAGTAAATACACGAGTAAAATAATAGAGAAATACTTAATTCTTCACACAGGTCCACGAAGAAAACAACTGGTAAAGCTATGTAGTGAAGCCAAGGAATTTTGTAATAAAATTCATGAGTATCAGTGGAAGGGATGCTGAAGTCTGTGGTGGAAAGACACACTTTAAGCTTCTAGTCTTATAAACAGTATTTAAAATTTTTTTCCATTATTATAAATTTAAAACAAATTTTTTCTATTTTTTCCTATACATGCTCATTTCTAACAGATTTTTCTCTTCTGGATAGACTTCTGAAGACTACTTTGGATTTTCGTGTCTTCAGCCTCTTGTGTGAAACTACACTTAGAACGCAGCATCAAACTAAAATATGTAATTAATACAAAGGGAAGGAATTTCTAAAATGACTCAAGACTTTAGAAGGCTTAAGATCTTTCCCTTCATTCTACAGCTGCTTCTGTGATGGAGACAGAGACAGCATGGAAAAAGCAAGTGCAGCTCACCCTTAGTACTGTTACAAACTTCATGACTCAAGTTTCTTTTGGTTTACAAGGATATCTAGACATAATGCTGGCAATTCTGTTTTACATCCCCTGAGTTTTAAACTGATGCAAACTCAGAAGAATAAGCCAATACGCTCACAAACCAAGTAAACTTGGGGGAAATTTTTCCTAAATTCTCAATAACATCAATTGTAATACTTTTCTCAAGAATTCTTAGGAGGGACTTCGCTGGTGGCACAGTGGTTAAGAATCCGCCTGCCAGTGCAAGGGACACGGGTTCGAGCCCTGGTCCGGGAAGATCCCACATGCCGTGGAGCCACTAAGCCCGTGCGCCACAACTACTGAGCCCACGAGCCACAACTACTGAGCCCGTGTGTCACAACTACTGAAGCCCACACACCTAGAACCTGTGCTCCGCAGCAAGAGAAGCCAGCTCAATGAGAAGCCCGCGCACCGCAACGAAGAGTAGCCCCTGCTCGCCTAGAGAAAGCCCGCATGAAGCAACGAAGACCCAACAAACCAAAAAAAAAAAAAAAAAAGAATTCTTAGGAAGTCTTTTCTTCTTTACTTCTGGCTGCACTAGAAAAAAATATTAGTTGTAGACCATCTTTACTTTAGGGCATTTTTCCTTAGTACTCATATGTTTGGGTCTTCTTACCCTTTGTCAGAAACAATATTGAATCTAGGCAATATATATCTTGGCCAAAAAATACATTTATTACTTTTTATATCAATATGAACATTAATGAAAGATAACCCCTGGAGTTTCCAAGCATTTTCTTCACTGTGTCTTAATTTAAAGTCTTTCTTTTACCCACACGCAAAAATTATTTATGTATTTACATTGTATGTTAAATTGGTAAGCCTTTAAGTTTGACTTTTTATACAAGACATATGTGTCTCCTTCATTTATTGAAAACAGATTTATTAGCATCTAGAATCTAAGACCTCGGGAAAAAACCATGAGTTTATTCAGCAGTTGCTACTGAGCGTTTACAACGGGCTAAATCTCCGACATAGACACGAGTACAGGTGTCTGAGACAATGAGGCATGGCTGCTGTTTGCATCAATGTTAACGTATGAGTGAATTTCAGTGCAGGTGTTATGTGAGTTCACGTGGGTGAGTGGAAATGTGTATGGTAGTGAGGGCAGTATGGCAGCCGCAAATGCAATTTCTGTTTCACTTTTCCGTCTTAGAAAATATAATACATTATACATCTGTGATGGCCACAGCCCTGAGGCTGTGTCCTGAGGGCTAGTCAGCATTTGTGGCTCAAGGGGTTTCTCACTTTTATCTTAGACTCACTAGAAATGAGAAACCATTTCATTTCTGAGTCCTCCAGCTTTCCTTAGACTCTCTGTGTCCCCTCACAATCAGTACAGATCTTTTCTGAGCTTATTCTTTCTTGCATTAGCTTTACAGATATATCAAATCACAACCAATTTCAAACACCATATCCATTACATTCTCAGCCCCTCAGGTATTTGCATTCAAAAGTTCAGCCAAATATTTCCTCATTACATAACACGGCTTGCCATTTTTTCCAGACTCCTAAAAGTTTTCTTACATTACATCAGCCAGCCCCAAGCCAATGCCAGAGCTTTCTATTTCTTTGTTGTTATTGTAAAAAACGCTTCAATCTTAGATGTTAATATCTCCATTTGTCGGCTTTAAATATGTTATGCTCCATAACAAGAAGAAAAAAATCTCAAAATCTTAAGGGCACACACTGCAAATACATCTTATTCACAGTGCTCGCTGTTGGCTGTGGACTGTGTGGGCTGCAGCTGTGCTTCAAGCTATGAACTCGATTAGGTGTGCTTCACAAATTGATGAAAACTTGTAATTTCTTTTAAAGGCTAGAGCTATCAAAATGTCATTTTTGGCACATTCCATTAGCAAAGCAGGTTATATGACCAAACCCAGAATTGATGGGGTGGGGAAGTACGGTTCTCTCAGTGGTAAGAGAGAAGAAGATTGAATATTTATTGACAAAAAATACAGTTTACCACAGTTACTATACCTTTATTGGCCTTACTATGATGTGAATCAATTAAAGGACAGGGCAATGTACAAGCATTCATACTTTGTGACTAACGATAGATGCTAGAATATCATCTATGTGTTCGGTATTTACAGAATAGTTTTAACATACTAGCAATTAGTTTGAAATCAAACTGAAACATATTTACCCCGTGCTCTCTCTGTAAGTGGTTTTATTAAAATAGCGTACTAACTTTCCTACTGTACGTATCCTAAAGTCAATGAGCTCGCAGTAATGACATTTAGATCTGGTACTGCACAGCTGTCAGTAACTCATAACTAAAAATCCGTGAGAAATGACAGTAATTTCTTTATCCGTGGTGTCAAAACACATAAAAGTGAATTTATCACCCCTTTGGACAACTTTCAGTATCATTCAATCACCAGAGCTCTCACTGAAGGACATTTGGCAAATAAATTGGCTTTTAGTGCCATCATAATATGGTCAGTTCGCCTGTCAGCCAGGTTTACTCGGATTTCCATTTGAAAGATAAGAAAAATAATTTTTTTCTGTAACAAGACCAGGAATAAAGTAAAATTTCTTCCATTACCCACCCTCCTTCCTCTCCCCCAAACTTCAGTAGTATGGAGTTTGGAATTCTTTGGAATTATATGAATTGTTAGGCTCTATCCTTCAAACAATATTTACACACCAGGGTCAGAATTAGAGCAGTCATCCCAAAGCTTACTGCCAAAAGGGAAGTGTGAACCACAGAGAATGTGCGTCTCTGACCAGGAATTTCTCTTATCCAGTCTCAGCACCTTTAAAAATCTCACTCAGCACCTGACAGTCACTTCAGAATGTTAACAGCTATCTGCAAAGAGCAACTGTATCAGTGCCCTGAGTTTCGTACCTGTGCCCTAAGCCGTAGCCATCCTGTGACCATTTGGTTGTCCTTCTGTCACATCTCATAAATGCAGAGATAAAAGAGTCAGTACTTCGAAAGGAATTTCATACCAGCTGCTCTTGTCCATTTCCAGCCTGTTTATTTCATAGCAAGCGCAACTTTATAAGGAAGGTGTGCAACTTTATAAGGAAGGTGTGCAACTACATAGTCGCAACTATGCAACTACATTCAGGGCAAAGCATGGGGCCACTAGTTCCAGAGCTGGGACTGGCTCCTCCGATCTTTGGGGATACTGGGTCGGTTCATCCGTCATCACAGTGATCTGACCTGCTCTCGGACATGAGCCAGAAAGTACTGGAGTCAGTAAAGGATAAACAAAGTAAATTGCACAGAATTTTAACTCTTAGAAGCATGTTTTTCAGCCGAAGTTCCCACTTGTTCATACATGAAAGTTGAGTCTAAGACCCAAGGTGACCTATGATTTCGATAAATTAAGCCTGGATTCCCAGATGTAAACCTCGGTTCTCTACTGTTTTCTTCTGCTTTTCACAGGTAATAAGGAGGACTTTGTCTGAAAACATAGGACAGAATTAAGTACCATGGAGTAAAATCTAAGAAGAATCACTACACACTTACTAAAGTGACTAAAATCCAAAGCACTGACAACACCAAATGTTGACAAGGATGTGGACTAACAGGAAAGCTCATCCATTGCTGGTTGGGAGGCAAAATGGTGCAATTAAACATACTCACAAAATCTGATCCCGCAATCTTCCTCCTCGGTATTCACCCAAATTCACTGACAACTTCTTCTCACACAAAAATCTGCACATGAATTTTTAAAGCAGCTTTACTTATACATTGCCAAAACGTGGAAGCAACCAAGATGTCTTTTAACAGGAAAGTAGATAAACTGTGGTCCATCCATACGATGGAATAGTATTCAATCACAAAAAGAAATGAGTTATTAAGTCATGAAAAGACATGGAGGAAACTTAAATGCATATTGCTAAGTGAAAGAAGCCCGTCTGAAAAGGCTCCACACATACTGAATGATCCCAACTATATGACCTTCTAGAAAAGATAAGACTATGGAGGCAGTGAGGAGATCAGCGGTTGCCAGGGCTTCAGAAGAAAGGACCGAGGGAAGGATGAATAAGCCAAGCACAGAGAATTTTTTGGGTAGTGAAACTATTCTCTAAGATACTGTAATCGTGGGTACATGTCTTTATACATTTACAACACAGCACAACGAGTGAACTCTAAACTATGGAGTTTAGTCATTAATAATGTGCCAGTATTGGCTCATCGATTATAGCAAACAATAAAACACATCTTCCCACTATAACATCTTGCACAATAATCCAAGATGTTAATAACAGGGGAAGGGAGAGGTATATGAAAACCCTCTGTACTTTCTGCTCAGTTCTTCTGTAAACTTAAAACTGCTCAAAAATTCAAGTCTACAATGTAAGAAAAAGATTTAAGAAGATACAGCTGTGGGGAGAACGAATTGGGTTACAACACGTGGCATCATGACTTAAAATTAGTCCGACTGATTCCACGCGATACAAGGCAATACATTTCATTGCACATTACTTTTCATTTCATATTTCACAACAGTCCCAGACATATTCAGCAAAAAAAGTTAAAAGAAGAGTGAATACTGACACAGTATTTGCCGAGTGTTTAAAAGCTGTATATTTTTTAAATATAGATAATTATTAAAGAACCATATATTTTAAAAAGTATTCTTTTTAAAAATCATTTCCAAATTGAAGATGTCTTTAAATAGTTACTCATACTGCTTCCTGCCATTGCCTTAGTTAAAGGTACCTATTACCCCTTGCTGAGAATACTCATTCACTCATTTTTTCAACATATATTGAGTACGTACTATGTGCAGGGCGTTGTCTCAGATGTTTCGGTAGAACAAGAGATACAGATAAATAAAGCAAGACCTCTGAGCTCAAGGAGCACACGCAATCTAGTGAGACAAAGTGAGTTTAGTTTTGTAATAAACATGTCAAAATCTCAGCAGCCTAACACAGCAAAGGTTAATTTCCAGTTTATATCACAGCCTAGTGTGGACCAGTGTGTGTGTGGCCAGGTCGGGAGATGGGGGAGTCGAGGGGGGAGGGGGCCCATGCAGTGACTCAGAAACTCAGTTTCTTTTTACCTAGCGGCTCCATCAGCTTCAACGTGTGGCCTTAAAAATTGCCATAAACGGGGAAAAAGGAAGCTAGGATGAGGAAGACTGTTCAAGGGTCACACAGCCAAGCCTCCAAGTTCCGTACATCACAGGGTTCCATGGAAACCATGGGGTTCCAGGGTGGAAAATAGCATCTTTCTATTTGGCCGGGAAGAAATGGATTGATATGGAATATAATGTTTTCTCCATCACACAGACATATAAGAAAGTATTTCTAATACAATGTGGTAGGTGATAGAACAGTGCCGTGTGTAGGCAGTCCCATTTAATTCAAAGGGGGAACTTTCCAAAGACATTAAATTAACACTCACATAATTCGACTAATTTCCCCATAAAAATAAATGTCGGTTAGAGGAGGTGTGTCCTTGGATATTAGAACTACTCTCGAACTATTTTAGCACCTTTTTTGCTTGACCGTCCCCTTTCATTTTCTCAACGTAGGTCCAATATTTTAAAGTTTCCCATTTCAAATGAATTAGCAAGATTTGTCCTGCAGTGTTTGACCTTGGCATTTCCTGTCATCTCTCGTGCATCCCAAAGTTTGGGGACATATTTTTCAGCAAATTCAGTGCAAATGACCTCCAGATGACACTGTTAAAGGACATGAAAATATTCTACGTAGTAACATCATATGATAAAATACATCTCCATATATAGACAGTCTGAGGCCCATAAACAAATCACATAATACCGACTAAATATGGATGGAAGTTATATCCGTTTACCGGTCAAATTGGTGTCACCTCATGGCAATACTGTTTACCCAGTTTACAATTTCCTCTGCCTGATAGCTTTAAAAGTATGTGATCTTTACACTTGAAACTAACACAACATGGTAAACCAACTCTACTTCAATTTAAAACAATGGGAAAAAAAGATGTGATCTTGATGAATATTTTTAAAATTTTTCAGATTCTCAGTATCTCAAAGTGTGACCATCTTAAGGTTTTAGCTGTTCAAAATCACATAATAAACTCTGCATAAAATGTGACCAAATTTATAAACTGTGTTTTCAGTAGCCTCCTTAGCAACAGGTTAATCTGGGATAGCTTTTCTATCCATAGAATTCCAATTCCGTCCCCACATCACGCACAGAGACTTTTCAACAAGGAGCACACATCTCATTGTGTTGTTCTCTTAACTCAGTGGTTCTTCACTCCACTGGCTCCACTACAAGACACAGGCCGAACTCTAAAGCCTTTAAATGCAGCTCCATACAACAAACGTTTAATGAAAATCTACTAGATGCTAAGTCTTTGGGAGAAACAAAACTTAAAAACTCGTAATCTTTGTAACACTCCTCCATCTGTATTTTCTGCCCCAACCATCCTTGGCTGTAACCCATCTAGCAGCTCCGCATTCCCTGACCACAGACTTTTTTTTTTTTTCCACATCTCTTGCCTTTGAACATGCCGTGTCAGCCAGAGTGGAGCGTGGTAAACAGATATTTCCAGCAGAAGAGATTTGACACAGGAAATTAAATGCTTACGAAATGATCGAAGGGTTGCTGCGGGAGGAGGGGCGTGGGCGGCTCCTGCACTGATTGTTTCAAGGACACACTGGACGCTGACAACTAGACCCAGGTGTGTGGACTGCAGCTCCTGCAATGGCTGCCTTTAGACCCACCAGACGTCAGACTATTAAGTCTGGCTGCTACAACCGTCTTTAAACTCTAACATCTCTTTGGGATTATTGGTACTTAAAGTAGCAGTGAAAAAAATGGCTCCTACTACATAGCCAGGTTCCAAATTTCACACAATTGCCTCCAGTTAGCGTAACCTAATTTGCATCCAGACCTGGGCTACCAGGAAGCCCAGGAGACATAGTTTCGGCTCTCTGTCTACCATGATTCAGGAGTGCAGACAGCAAGAAGTAGGAGAGGATGCTGAGTTACATGCAGAACGCAGAACGTACCTGATGCCTGGGTTGCATTCCTCTCCTATTCTTTGCCTGCTACCAGCCCCACGCCAGCGCCTAACGCTAGTATTTCCTTCTATGAGATGATGTCCAGGCTATTAGGACCACAACATTGCTCAGTCCCTGGGGGCACCCTTCTCTCGGGAGGTATTGAAGATAAAGAATCCATAGACTATCTTGGGTTCTGAGTGAGTGGTCCCTCCTGAAGTTGTTCACCTGAGCAGCCTCACTGTGACTCTTCCACCTCCACAGTCTGATTGTGCCGTGATGCTCTGCTCTGTTCACCCCGGCAGACTGTGTACTTTCCGAATGCAAAACCTATATCTTACTCTATTTAGGAATTCTTCTTTTCTTTTCCCCATGTCCAGGTGTACAAAACGTACCTTAGATGCTGCACGTCTGAAACTAGCACAACATTGAAAAGCAACTATACTTCAATTCAAAAAATAGATTTAAAGAAAGAATGTAGATATAAGTAAGAAGTATTTAGGTAGCAGAATCAACAAAACTTGGTGACTGCTTGAAAAATAGATAAATAAAAATGAAGGTATGCCACCTAAAAAATAAATAGATAAATAAAAGGTACTTAGGAAAATTTGTTAAAGTGAACGAATACATAAAGAAACAAATCTTTCAATCATGGACTTTTATGTCATTTTTCTTTAATGTCATCAGAGCAAGATGAAGCCTTCTGGAAAGTTTTTTATGTATATGGAGAAAATGTTTAGTGAAATTTTAACTATATAGGAGACTTTTTTTTTTTTTTTTGCAGTACGCGGGCCTCTCACTGCTGTGGCCTCTCCCGTTGCGGAGCATAGGCTCTGGACGCACAGGCTCAGCGGCCATGGCTCATGGGCCCAGCCGCTCCGCGGCACGTGGGATCCTCCCGGACCGGGGCACGAACCCGTGTCCCCTGCATCGGCAGGCGGACCCTTGACCACTGCGCCACCAGGGAAGCCCAGGAGACCCTATCACCTATCTTAAATGAGTTTAAGATGATTATCTGGGAAAATACATAGATACATAATGACTCATACTGGAGCATTATCAACTCTGGGTCATGTACATAAGTATTGTATGTATAGGTGATCTTCCATGAACTTCTCAGGTTTTGTTGGTTGGTTTGTTTTTGTTTCTTTTTCCTATTAAAGGTTCAGAATTAAGCTGGAAACAAACAAGGGCACTTTAGTGTGGCTGGTATAACAGACGTTCTCTTTAGAGTTGTGGTTGATGTTACAGGGAACGTGGGCTCACTGGGAATTCACACAAACAGGGCGTAAAGTGGAGCTGGAAACAGCCAGGAACCCAGGCAGCCCCGGGGGTGGAGCCCTCCTCTGCCTCTAGCCATGTGGCTTCCCTGATCTCTCTTGCTCTGTGTGTGTTTACACACTTCTCTCCTCTTCTCAGCTTCTCCTTCATGAAGGAGCTCCCTTTCCTCACACTTTTCTTCCTCAGAAGTCTGACTCGCCTGAGACCGCGTGGCTCTCATGAGCACCTCTCTCTGCATCCTTTCAGCTGCAGTACCTGTCATGTCGGATTCTGTCTCCCACTCAGAATCTTGAGAGAAGACTCTCCTTGGTCCAGCTTGTCTTTGCACGCTAGACCACATCCTGGGAAGTTTTCACATCAGGACTGTGTTTTCAGCCCTGTGAGTCACAGCTGGAAACATTCTCAGTGTCCCGAGAGTACTGGCCCGTCCCAAACCAGCAGGAAGATAAATTCTTATAATTCCATAGGCAGTCATGGGTCACTTCCCATGTAGCACTCTACCCCAGTGAAATGTTCCTGGTTATCTGGGGTGTATATAGATGTTTCACGCTATATGACATACAGTATCTAGGTCTGTAAACAGTCTGTAGTAGCCACCAAGAACTGTGATGAGTTTGGGGATTATGCTATGCTTGCGAGCTGCATTGGACGGCCACAGTTTCAGCGACGTGCAGGAGCCGCGATGCTCCTGGAGGATGTGCGGAAGCCGCGATGCTCCTGGGCGATGTGCAGAAGCCGCGATGCTCCTGGGTCAGAGAACAGGACAGTTTCTTACCCACACCAACAGCAGTAGCCTGAGCACCACCCTCTTCTTCTCTCAGCTCCAGGAGGGAGGGCTATGTGACAGGGCCAAGCGACGCCCCCACACACAGTGGCTTGTGTCACAGGAAAGGTCCTCCAGCTGAGGACACCCACCCCAATCTTGTATCAATAGAAGACCAGAGCAAACCTACACATGACCTTTGCTTGGGAAGCAGACATCATGCTTATTATCACAGCGGACCACAGACAAACCAGCCCTCTGTCCCAGAGGGACACAGCAGCTCTATCTTCCAAGGCCACTTGCTACACAAACACCTTTGAACAGATAATCCAAAATAGAACTATCAATGCTTGTAAGATACTCGGAAACCGGAGAGACCAAGACAGAATTTTCTTACATCGTAGCTTACTGCTTCACTTTACGCCCCGTTTGTGTGAATTCCCAGTGAGCCCACATTCCATGTAACATCAACCACAAAACTCTAAAGAGAACGTCTGTTATACCAGCCACACTAAAGTGCCCTCCTTTGTTTCCAGCTTAATTCTGAACCTTTAATAGGAAAAAGAAACAAAACAAACCGACCAACAAAACCTGAGAAGTTCATGGAAGATCACCCATACATAAAAACCTCATGTACATGACCCAGAGTTGGTAACGCTCCAATGAGTCATTATGTATCTATGTATCTTCCCAGATAATCATCTTAAACTCATTTAAGATAAGCGATTAAAAAGCATCTCCTATGTACTTAAAATTTTCACAAAACATTTTCTCCATATACATAAAAAAGTTTGCTCATCATTTTGTTCATTAATATAAAATACAAATTTGCATTGAAATCTTTATTTGGACGATGTTACCTTTTGATGAATATGTTAAGAATGTGCTATACGAAGTTAAGTTTATATTTTGTTTCTATTCTGGCATTTTGCTATACTTTTTAAAAGTTTACTAATATAAACAAGACTAATATTTAACGCTGACTTAGATGGACCATAAAAATAAAGTTGCATTCCTAATGTATTGAGGTTTTTTCCACTGCAACGATGTCTATTTTGTGTAAAGTTACTAAATATTTATTGTAATTGATTCATAGTAACATTTTGCTCTAAATGTAGCGGCTTAGCTAAGCTTTGCGATGTCGTTCTGTTTACTAAAAAAAGGTGTTTGTAGGTGTTTGATCCCTAAAATTATAGACTTCTAACTTCTAATTATAGACTTTAATACTTTTTCATGTTAAAATGCCTATTTAGAGAATGATACAAAATTTTATACTCTCATCCTTAGAGTGGAATGAATTAATAACAATAAGGAAAGATATTTATCCTGGGTATTTTTGAGCTAAGATTTTCCCACTGGCATGATGACCAACAAAATGTCATATATTTATGGTTTTGGTGGAAGAGAACATAGAAGCATGAGGTCTTGAATTAAGGAGTAGAAAAGAACTGCAAATGAAATATAATTACACTTAAAAGATAACTAAGCTCTTCATATTTCTACAGAAATCACTTGGCAAAAATTCTATATAAACTTACCCCCAGTTCTTACACAAGCTACTTTATTACACAACACTTTCTTCATCACCTCAATACGGAAAATTGCTTACCAAGAAAGTATCCAAACTATTAATATTTGGACAGGTTGAGTGTTTAAGAAAATATGAATATTGATATAAACATATCAGCATACTTGGAGTATCTTAGCTAATTTCCTGGTAAAGAAGGAAAGAAAATGACCATATATTAAACTCTTGTGATATATACACTAGGTGTTGTTATAGATGTTATCACTTTTCTTTTTATATTTTTTAAAACATCTTTATTGGAGTATAATAGCTTTACAATGGTGCGTTAGTTTCTGCTGTATAACAAAGTGAACCAGCTATACATATACATATAGCCCCATATCCCATCCCTCTTGTGTCTCCCTCCCACCCTCCCTAACCCACCCCTCTAGGTGGTCACAAACCACCGAGCTGATCTCCCCGTGCTATGCGGCTGCTTCCCACTAGCTAGCTATTTTACATTTGGTAGTGTATATATGTCCATGCCACTCTCTCACTTCGTCTCATCTTACCTTCCCCCTCCCCATGTCATCAAGTCCATTCTCTACATCTGAGTCTTTATTCCTGTCTTACCCTAGGTTCTTCAGAACCATTTTTTTTTTGTTTAGATTCCATATATATGTGCATTAGCATATGGTATTTGTTTTTCTCTTTCTGACTTACTTCACTCGTATGACAGACTCTAGGTCCATCCACCTCACTACAAATAACTCAATTTCGTTCCTTTATATGGCTGAGTAATATCCCATTGTATACATGGGCTACATCTTCTTTGTCCATTCATCTGATAGACATTATCTTACGTAACATAAACACTGCTTGTAAACTACACACTATTATCATGTTTTAAAAATAAGGAAATGGGATCCTACTGTTACATGGAAGAACCGAATCTGACTCCATGTTGGATCTGTTTCTTTTACTTTAACCTTTGCTTTCCGCTGCTTTTGTTCACTAAGAGGTTACTGTCTATACATAACGGCCTACCCCGGGGAACCCTGCCCCTCTGCCTGAATGGTAAACCAAAGTGCCTTTGTTCCGGGAAGCACCCGGACTCTGTCCACCTGTGGACGGCAGCAAGAAAGAAGAAATTCACACATCCCCTCCCTGAGGCTGGCCATTCCTGGGGATATTTGCAAACTTGTGGCCTTTTCACTTTACTTCCTCTTCTCCTCCCCCTCTCTGTGCTGTAAAAGAAACTGGCACCCAGACCACAATAAGATGGTTTTTTGGAGATATTAGTCTGCCATCTTCTCGGTCTGCTGGCTTTCCAAATAAAGTCGTATCCCTGGCCTCAACACCTTTTCTCCGATTCATTGGCCTATCATGAAGTGAGCAGAGTGACCTTGGACTCAGTAACACTACCGCAGTTCACACAGCTTCTAAGTAACATAGCCAAAGTTCAAACTCAGGTCTTATCTGCCTCCAAAGCTCATGGGTTCTTTGTAGACAGTGCTGGGATTTATATTTAATGGAGGGGAAAACTAATGAGTATAAAGAATAACATAATCTGCCCCGCTTCAATTAATTTGAGACAAAGGTGCGATGAAGAAATGGGATTTGTCCCCGCCTGGAGAAGGTTAGAAGAATAGTGAATTAAGGACATCTATGGAGGCATCGATGCACCCCCTTGCCAGTATTGTATAGATAACGCAGGCTCCAGGGTCAGGCTTGATTTCAATCCTGTCCCCACCGTTTAATAATAGCTGTGTGGCTCTGAAGAAGTTAGGAAGGCTTTGATCTCAATTCCTCGTTTATAAAATGACCGTGATGAGGGTACCTGCCTTCAACAGTTATTGTGGGGATTAAACGAGGTCACACAGGAGAAGACCTTCTAACGGCACCTGCACAAAGTTAGCATGGTTTTTTTGTCATTATTTCCACTACAACCTGCACATGTGTGTAAGCTGAGTATAATTTAACCAACAAGGGCAACCCCACGATATTAATAAATAAATGCATATTAAATTCCAAACATTTTAATAATAATGTGGGTATTACGGAAGGGTTGGCCACACTCACATAGAACAAAGCTTCCTAAGAATATTCTTTAGGCTTCTGTCTTCCCAGGTTCTAAGCAGAGGTTCTGCTAATTCTAAGTTTTTCTCTGTCTGTCTGTCTATCTGTCTCTCTCTCTACCCCTCCACTCTCTTATTCTTTTCGCCTCAAAGCCAAGCTGCCTTTTGAATCTACCATCCCCAAACCTGAATACCCAGCAAGTAGTCAGCTTTTCTTGAAGGAGACAATGGTTTTATGGTGCATCCAATCATTCATTATTTTACACGGAAAACTAATTTACATTGAAGCTAATGAAGTTTAACCTTCAAAGCCCTTGGGAAGAACCCTAGCAGGGTTTTCATATGGTCATATATTTTTATAGAATTTGCAGATGTCAGCTGTGTTTGCTGTAATCTCGTAATAACACTATCTCTTTCCATCTGATTATCCCTCCAACACATAATCCCTTTTATTGTGAGTGGTGAGTAGAAAACTGGAGCAGCCACAAGCATTTTAGGGATCTAAGATGCATTTAGTTTAGGTTTGGCCTAGTAAAATTTGCTGTGGGATTTGGGGTCACTACTGTATATAGATTAAATTAGTTCTAGCAAAATCCCACAGGTTAATAAGTGGCAGAATTGAGAATCAAACCAAAGTTTGTCTAATGCTAATAATTATTGAACCTCCCAATCAAAGACGGCCAGATACAGTGGTAGTCAGAAAGCTAGGTTGGTGTTTTGTTGTTGTTTATTGGTGGTCTTTGTTTTTGTGTTTTTGTTTTTTATGAGGATTTTTGTTTTTATTTTGTTGTTGTTTTGTTTTTTTGCTAGTTGCTGGGAATGCAACTCAAAGGAACCATGGTACGTCTCAGAAAAGAGGACTTGGAACGCACTTCTTGAATGAGTTGGGCTTAGGCTGGTTAAGAAACAGGGGCCACATTGTAGTTTTGATTTGCATTTCTCTAATAATTAGTGATGCTGAACATCTTTTGGTGTGTTTTTTGGCCATTTGTATGTCTTCTTTGGAGAAATGTCTATTTAGGTCTTCTGCTTATTTTTTGATTGGGTTGTTTGTTTTTTTGATATGGAGCTGCGTGAGCTGTTTGTATATTTTGGACATTAATCCTTTGTCCGTTGCTTCATTTGCAAATATTTTCCACCATTCTGAGGGTTGTCTTTTTGTCTCATTTATGGTTTCCTTTGCTGTTGAAAAGCTTTTAAGTTTCATTAGGTCCCATTTGTTTATTTTTGTTTTTATTTTCATTACTCTAGGAGGTGTGTCAAAAGAGATCTTGTTTCTAGATTGGATACTGTCACAAAGAGGTGACAATTGGGTGGTCAGTTATTGTGTCATTCCGGGTCCAATGAAGACGTTGATTGGGAGAAAGACTTAGAAAGGATGGAGGAAGGAGGAAGGGCCAAGAGAGCCCTTGACCCTGGATGCGGGTCTGACATCCTTGAGGAGAGAGAGAAGACAGGAGGCTTGGGGTGGAGAAGCTCAGGCTACAGAGCCACACAGACAAGGCCAGGCTGTCGTGGAGCGAACAGCAAAGGTGTCCAGTCGGGGAGGTCCGTGATGGAAAGAGGGTCCAGCTCCAGCACCACCACAGGCTTGGCTGGAGCTGCCTGGGACAGCCAGCATGTCCTCGGCGGGAATGCTGCTCCATGGATCCCAAGGGGGCTGCCCCAGGCCCTCAGCGACCCCCATTCTTCCCAGCAGGGGAATCTGAGAGGTGACCTTCAAGGCTCCCGCTCTCCACTCGTTACACCGCACAGACGCACAGGTGCTCCGGGAGTAGCTTCTCCAGGATCTCAGGGTTCTCACTTCCCACCCAAAGTGGAAACGTGGGGGAGGGAGTTGGTGGGACATAAGCCGCAGTGGCTGTTCTTGGTCTCTGACTGCAAAGGCCATTCATCCTTACTCTCCTCCACTATCCCTTATCCATTCCCCTCCCTCAGCAGCCAGCCCTGCGGAGCCTGGGGGCCCAGCTCGCAGTGGCAGCCAGCTCTTCCTGTCTGAAGCGTACCTTTCCCAGGCCAGGGCTGCTGTCGGGTCTGTTCACCACACGGTTGAAAAGGGGTACCGAGAGATGCCCCGGCAGTCACCTGAGTCCCACACGTGCTCCCCCCTGCCCAGCCGTGTTAAGAGCAGCCCCCTCTTCCCGATGACCAGTGACAATCACTTGCCTCTTCTGCCTGCTGGGCTCTGGTCACAAGGACCTACAGCTTGTAGTTCCAGGGATAACTTTTGTGTTTCCTACTGTGAGAGGGACCCCTTCCAGTTTCCACGGCAACCAGAGAGAGCACAGAGTTCCCGGTGGGACGTTGGCAGCGACAGTAAGTGGAACCACTTTGGTCCTGAGAACTGTGTATTCTTCCCATTGGAGATACAGAGCCACGTGGAGAGGTCACTCGCTTTTTTTTTTTTAATTGAAGTAGAGTTGATTGACAATGTTGTGCTAGTTTCAGGTGTACAGCAAAGTGACTCAGTTATACGCACACATATATCTATTCTATTACAGATTCTTTTCCCTTACAGGTTATTACAGAATATTGAGTAGAGCTCCCTGTGCTCTACAGTAGGTCCTTGTTGGTTATTTTATATACGGTAGTGTGTTTATGTTTATCTCAAACTCCTACTTTATCTTCCTCTTTCCCCCTTAGTAACCTTCGATTTGCTTTCTATGTCTGTGAGTCTGTTTCTGTTCTGTAAATAAGTTCATTTGTATCATTTTGTTTCAGATTCCACATATAAGCGATATAATATGATATTTGTTTTTCTCCTAGTTGGGTAATGTCTGGGTCCCTCCATGTAGCTGCAGATGGAACTATTTCATTCTCTTTCATGGCTGAGTGATATTCCTTTATATGTATATATATATGCACCACATCTTCTCTATCCATTCCTCTGTCACTGGACATATAGGTTGCTTCTGTGTCTTGGCAATTGTAAATAATGTTGCTATGAACATTGGGGTGCACGTATCTTTTCAAATTATGGTTTTCTTGGGAGGTCTCTTAATTTGCTGTGTATACTGTATCCTGGGAGTGACACTGCTTCCTTGCAGACTATTACCTCCAAGATGGCCCTTCAAGGATGCCTTCGAAAAGCCATCGCGGGGCTCTAGCAGGCCGACTGCCTCTGGTTGGCGTGGTACGTGACACACCAGGGGATCCTGGGAAAGTGAGTCTGCTACCGCTTCTGCTTCAGTGTTCAGATGGTGCGGCATGTGGGATTTCCTGACTGAGGGTCAGGCACTCTGTAAGCCCCCAAAGAGTGATGCTGGCTGAGGCTCTGAGGGCAGGAAAGTCAAACCGGTACACCAGATAGGTACCTGCTCCTGGAAGGATGAATTCTGGCCAATGGGGCCCAGTGTAGCTGAATCGCCACCAGGCTGACGGTTGGTCTCCTTGAGAAACCAACATATGGGAGGCTCAGCATTGGTCTCCATTGCTGGCAAGTGAGATATTTAGAGGCCACAGCAGCTATGTCAGTCTCTGCAAGCGAGAATCCATATGGCTGGGCGCATGCGTATTCTCCTCTCTTCCATCTTGGTCACCCTCCTTATGGGCCCACTGTGCCAGTTCTCAGAAGGCTAATGACCAGGATGGGCCAAATCATTCTGTCACCATAGCTGTTCAGTGCCTTTCCCATGATGGACACTGTCTGGTGGGAGGCCATGAACATATGATTGTAAAAATATCTTCACACTCTGCTCACTCCTACATGCATGCCTCTACCTCCCATGTCTTTGTCTCTGATTTTTTAGTACTTTTCCTTCTAGGGCCCTGACCAGCTGGCCAGGGCACTGACCACCGCCTACAAGTTTGTATATGTTCTCTGCCTGGGCTCCATCTTCCTGCATGACCGTGAAGCTCCAGCCACTGCTCATATATGCACGGTTCCCCTACACCTTTTCAGTGTCAGAATCGCCCACTGGCCAGAGCATTCTGCTCCAGCAGGAACAGCCGCTGGACCACCATCCCTCACCCTGGAGTGTCTGTGACCTCAGACCACTGGGCCAGCATTCCCCGGTCCTCTCTGCCACTTAGGGTGTGAGTGATGCCATCCATCGGCAGACCCGTCCTTCATCCTGCCTCCGCAGAACCAACCGTGTCAGATTATCCTCTGGGAAGCAGACGCCAAGTAAAAAGTACAAGTGCAAGAGATTTATCAGGGGAACATGTCTGAAGAGACAAGGGAGGGGCAGCGGGAAGAAGCAGGGGGACCTACAGACCACCATGTTTCTCTGACATCTGTGAAAGCAGGTTGTATAGGAAATCCTTCTGACTCAGAGCTGTGCTGAGAAACACCTGGGTTGGGGGGGGCAGTGGGGCAGCCAGCCTGTCCGTTAGAAGAGTCCACATCAGGCAGAGACGCCTCAGCTCTGGAGCCCCTACCACGGTGTCACTGGCTTGGGAACAGCCCTGGGAGAGGTGACCTCCCATGAAGCCAAAGAGGGGGCGGCTGGAGGCCATCTCACCCGCTTGCAGTGGGAGGGCTGAGCCGTGGACCCTTGTGGAGTCAGGAGGGAGGGGGCATGTTTAGTCCCTTTTATGGTTGCAGAGGGAACACTTCCTGGCTAACAACATTTACGTGAAGTGGGAACATTATGGACTGGCTGCCAGCAGAGCTGTTTCTAACTTTCTCGTCATCCTAACCGTGCAGTCTATTATCTTTTGCCGCTTTGTGATCTAGTCTCAGGCCTTCAATTACCTAACTTTGAGGCAATACACTCTATTCACGATGACTTACCAGCATTGGACGCTTGGTCCTTGCTGAGTCATTTGCATCTGATACTATATCCCACCCTCCCACCTGACTCTGGAACACCTTTCTGACGCATCACTTGGTGATTCCTGACCCTACAGGATGTCCTGTTCTAACTGGGCACCTTGCTATTGCCAGTCTATGCCTTCCTTCACTCTTCCCTTGGCCGGAAATGGGCTCGCCTGTACCTTAGCTATTCAGAACCTTACTAATTTCTTGCCAGCTTAACGTAAAATGCTAACATCAATAAAAATAATATGCAATTCATATTACGCCATTACAGTGAGGGCATTGACCCTATGATGAGTGACGCTGACATTCTGGTTAAGATTAGTCACAGTATTAAGAACACTTAAAATACCCTGAAATCATACAGCTCACATTTGAAATAAACTGTACACGGAGTTTCTTAAATATGACTACAATCCTAGAGATTCACAGCATAATCCAACAAGTCGAAAATCTGAAACAATCATTTCTAAATCATTAATAAGAAGTAAATCTCGATCTACCAGGCTATAGGAAAGAACAGACTACCTCCCTATTCTCGCTGCAGCAGGTACTATCAGACTGCAATCGAATGAAGAGATGGATTAGACCATACATCAGAGTAAAACAGGAGAAGTTTTATGCAGGGATATATCACACAGTCAGTACCCTCCAAATGCTGTATCCGCCAGAGGGAAACATTTTAAAATATTAATATAGAGAGTTATCTGTGTCTTACTATGTCAATATAAGAGTATAGTTCTGGTGGCAATGTAAACTGATATAAACTTACTGCAATGGAACTCAAAATTTTAAGATTATTTCTTAAATTTTTTGAAGGAGAAATTCTTATGCTTTCAGATACTGAATAGTATCTCTTGGCTTTGAGAACGTTTGAGCAATTATATTTTGGCAGAAATGAGGACATGTTATCTTCTTTGAAATACTAGCACTATAGTAGAATACAAAGACATGGGACTGAAAACCAGGATAGCTAGCTGCTAGTTTCATTTCTACAATAAATTAAACTTTTTTCTTTGGTTAAGTCATTGAATCAGGTTTTCCATCTGAAAACTTAGAGGATTAGCCAAAGTTTCTTGCTATACTAAAATTATAGGACTATTACCATCGATTCACCAGAAAATATAAAAATCATGTTTACACGTGTTTCCGCTTTGTACAGAAACCAAATAAAATTTCAGGTATTGTAACAGCTTGGTCAATGATTAGTTTTATCAGTCAGTATCAATGATTATCACGCTCTTTTCTGGGGGTATTCTAGAACAGTTTTCCATTACATTCAAGGTGACTTCTTTTTAGAAAGTAAATGAAGGAATATTTGCAACTACCAAGACCAGTTGTAGTCTATATGAGCTGTAACGTAGACTCAAAAAACAGTGACTTGAGTAAGATGGACTTTTTACTTTTCCATGTAAAACGAATCCAGGGATAAGTAATCCAGGTTCATGAAGTATTTACGACACAGGCTCCTTCCTAGTTTCCACTCTGCCTTCTCCAGAGCAATATCCATGGTCCAAAATGGCTGCTAGGGCACCAGCCTTCACGTTTGCATTTCACAAAGCAGGATGGAGGGGAAATCCAGGAGGGGAATATCCAGTTCCTTTAAAGTAGATTTTCTAAAAGTAGCACACCAATTTTGCCACAGCTCATGGGCCAAACAGTCATCACGTGACTATAACCAGCTGCAAGGAAGGATGGAGAATGTCCTGACTTCTTCCTGGACTGCAGTGTGTTCACTGACCAACAGGGTAGTTATTACTAAGTAAGTAAGGAAGACTAGGTATTGGGATACCGCTAGCCATCTCTACAACAGCACACTTACCTCATCTTCTAAGAAGTTATTGCAATTATGACGCTTTACTTCCAAGAATTTGTTTAGCTCCTGGCCCTCCAGTTTTTTCCTGATTTCTGTTCCATTGCCTTGCTCTGATTTTTTCTGTTTCAGGAGAGAACTTCTGTCCATCTGCCTTCCTTCTACTTTGGCTTCTTCCTAGGTCTGCCGCTCAAAGCACAGCCCCTACCTGAGCCGGCAGTCAAGTGAAGTCCCCATCTTTAAGTCCAGCTCTGTCAGTCCCTACTCAAGCCTGAATCTAGCACTCTGGCTCCCTCCTTTTCCAGGAAGAGATTATCCACTAACCGTCTAAGCTTTTCCAGTGCAAACTAGAACCCTAGTTTTTCAAGCCTTTTCTAAATTTTACAAAGGGATGGGTTTTCATCGTTTGGACCAATTGCTCCATGACTACATTAATTTATTCACCCATTGCCTTATTACCAAACATCTACTGAGTACCCACCATACGCCAGGCACTGAATTAGCAGAGGATCTTTTCCCTCTACACTGACTCGTTTTTACAAAGCACACTCCGAATCCAGCAGCAAAAGTGAGTTAAGGATAGATCACTCTTTTTCCTACTAGAACACGTTGCCACGTAAAACAAGGGATCACTGTGTACTTTCACACAGTGCCTCCCAGGCTAATATTTCAATATTTCAGGACAGTTATAGCACATTTCCTTATTTATCTCCCTGCTCTTTCAACTCCTAGGTTTCAGTTGTTGGCAGGTAGACTTTGGCACCTTTCCGTGGATATCCTTATACACCTTCCAGCAGGAATAGCTTCAAAGAATCAGCCTATTTACTGTTACCGATTATGCAACACCTCGTCTTGACAACCATAACATGACTTCCTGGAATTATGAGAACATGTCCTACTGAACTGACAATTGATGGAAGAAGTATAAAAATAATTGCCCAAGAAAATAGTGTATGATAAATCAAAAACAATTTAAAGTATTTCTTACATCAAATGCTATCTAAATGTATTTCAGTAATCCAGAGCATGTAAGTGGCAGACAGCACTTTAGGAAAAAATAGAGTGATTTAATATAGGCCCTTAGCTTCAATGAGATCAAACTCCTGGCACTGAGGTCAAATTCTTGGCCAATCACCAAATGTGTGAATTCTGATGTGAGTTTCCAAGCAAAGATGGGGATTAGAAGGTGAAAAGTGACATTATCCACTAAATGAGGTTTCATTTTATGATCTAAAAATCAAAAAAGTTAACCTGGGATCTCTTAATGCTGCTCTAGCTTCCAAATTTTATAAAACTAAATGAAATATCAAAAATGTGCATTTGGGCTTCCCTGGTGGCGCAGCGGTTGAGAGTCCGCCTGCCGATGCAGGGGACTCAGGTTCGTGCCCCGGTCCGGGAAGATCCCACATGCCGCGGAGCGGCTGGGCCCGTGAGCCATGGCCGCTGAGCCTGCGCGTCCGGAGCCTGTGCTCCGCAACGGGAGAGGCCACAACAGTGACAGGCCGGTGTACCGCAAAAAAAAAAAAAAAAATGTGCATTTGCTTTTAAGACCTTGAAAACTCCCCCTTTTTCCTCCTTTGCCTCATCAACAGATCCTTCAAACAATAATCTCTATGTTTTTGACCCAGTTTGTCATCACTTGTTCATTTTTGTGACTCTTGGAATTCGGTATATAATGTATGATAAGGTTTGCTGCAGGAATAAATTAATTTCAAAGCTCTTATGGACACACACACACACACACACGCGTGTTGTTTGCCTTCAGGAAGTCTGCTGCAAGTCAGTGACTCTGCAGAGATACTGCTTTCTGATGAGTCAGGGATCTAGAATGTTCCATGTAGTGGCTCCAGAATCTCACTACACACCCACACGAGCACGGTGTGTGGAAAGGGACCAGCTGGAGCATCACACCACCGACTTTCATTGTCTCGGCCCAGAAGTGACACACAGAAGTACTTCTCTTCTCCTCGTAGATCACTGCATTCGTCTTAACTAAGCAAGTGGCTTTGCCTGTTCGCAAGAGGACTGGAAGGTGGGGTCACGGTTCCTGCACGGTGCAGAAGGAGAAGACTTGGCTGCTGGGAAGCTTTAGCAGTGTCTACCATACCAATTTACTGAAGCCACCTCTTTATTTTTAAATATGACCATACTTTCCTAATGCCTTATAGTTATTAATTTCATTATCATCGTCTTCCCACATTTGTTATTTCTGTTCCAAAATTTGGATACACTCAGAACCCATTTTGAACCCTTGACCAAAGTTGCAGGCATCTTTTTAAAAAACCCAAACCCAAACCCAAGCGTCGCCATCACCTTGGCCCCTGTGGTCTGCACCTCAAGAAAGTCGTCCAGATTCCTCTTCTGAGCCCTCGCTCTAAACCTGTGGGCTGTGGCATGGTCTCCCTGGTGGCTGTGAGGCTACCTGCCCTCCCATTCAGAAAGGATGCTGAGAACAAGAGCCCCAGCTCCCTGCCGACGGTGTCTGCCTCCTAGCCGCCTGCTGGCCTCCTGTCTTTACTTTACTTTGCTGGAGACGCTTACAGATGTGCTTGCTCATGACAAGAAATTTCTGAAAGCCGCATCCATGTCCCAGTGGAGAGCGTCACTACCTCAGGCCCTCAGATTCTTTCACGTCCTCTCCTCACGGGACTCCCGCGTGTGATCCTTACCCAACCCTAATCAAGTCCCTGCGTGGAAAAATCTGTCTTAAATCAAACTCCCCTGTCAATCAGTGCTGCCTTCCCTCCTCCCACTTGGAGACAGTACAAAGATCCCTGAAGGCGCTGTCTTTCTTACCCCGTAAGCAAGCGCTCGGCTTTGTGCTACCAACACAGCTCGGTTTAGGAAGTCCCACAAAATGACACAATGAACTTATTGACAAAACAGAAAGACTCACAGACATAGAGAACACCCTTACGGTTACCAGAGGGGAGATGGGGGGAGGGATACATTAGTTCAGGATTGACATACACATACCACTACATATAAAGTACATAAACAGCAAGGACCTGCTGTAGAGCACAGGGAACTCCACTCAATATTCTGTGATAACCTATATGGGAACAGAATCTGAAAAGGTGTATATATATGCAGAAATATATGACTGAATCTCTTGGCTGTGCACCTGACACTAACACAGCATTGTAAATCCACTGTACTCCAATAAAAGAAAGTAGTTTCTGCTGGGTAAAAAATGTCATCTCTTGGGCTTCCCTGGTGGCGCAGTGGTTGAGAGTCCGCCTGCCGATGCAGGGGACACAGGTTCATGCCCCGGTCCGGGAAGATCCCACATGCCGCGGAGAGGCTGGGCCCGTGAGCCATGGCCGCTGAGCCTGCACGTCCGGAGCCTGTGCTCCGCAACGGGAGAGGCCACAACAGTGAGAGGCCGGCGTACCGCAAAAAAAAAAAAAAAAAGTCATCTCTTTTCATAATTTTCATTTTGCTGCTGACTTCATCTATTATTATTAATATTAATTATGATAATGATTGTCGTCCTTGGTTCTACACTTTGTAACCAGGAGTCAGTCTACTCCAGCTTCTACTACTCGCACATCTGGCTGTCAGAACTCCAACCTGAATCTACCTTCACAGAAAACTGCTTTTCCAACAGGACGGGCAGCAGAACACTTATTTGCATTAATTATCCCTCTTTTTTTCCAAGTTACTTGTAGTGGGTTGAAGAGTGTCTCCTAAAAGGTCGTGTCCACCTGGAACCTCAGAAAGTCACTTTATTTGGAAATGAGCTTTTTGCAAAGAGTTAAGAGATCAGCCTGGGTACGGCTGAGCCCTAAAATCCAATAACCGGTGTCATTATGAGAACATAAGACACACAGAGACATGGGAGGAAGGCGATGTGGAGAAAGAAACAGAGGTTGGAGTGATGCACCCACAAGCCATGGGGCCAAGGATGCCGAGAGCTACCAGAAGCCGGAAAGAGGCTATAGTCAGGATGTCATTGCAGAGCCTCCAGAGGGCACAGGACATCCAGCTTCCAGAACGTGGGAGAATCCATTTCTATTGTTTACGCCCACCAAGTTTGTGGTAATTTGTTACAGCAGCGCTAGGAAGCTAATACAGACTTTTCCCTAAACTGGAGAACTTGGAATCACCCCTCCTTTCTTTCTCTCCCAGCCCACACCCACCCCTGCTAGCTTCATTGCCAGAACACTGCTGCCAGGTCCATCAGGTTTACTTCCGAGAGGTACCCTCCCCTCCGTCTTTGCCTTTTACAGTCTTCTTCACGGCTCTGCTGAGATCTTTCAGTCTTGCTCTTATCCTGTAAATAAAAGTTTCAGAAGTTCCCATGACTCTCCTTTGCTTAGGAGTTGCATAAAAATTCTTCAGCTTGACGTTCAAGACCCTCAGATGACCCAGCAATATTTCCAACACTTCTAATCTAGGATCCATTCTTTCTGGTTCCTTTTCCAGGAGTATCTCTTGTACCCTGATATAATTTAAGGAAATGCAATTTTCCCATTGTTTCTGATTTTTTTGACCTAAAATATTAGCTCATTTAAAAATTCAAATAGTTTATTTTTTTGCTGGTAAGTTATATTTCGTCTTGTAATTTATTTATACACGTCTTCCCCTTGCCCTGTCCAACTGAAATATGATTTTTCTGCAAGCAAATCTATACTTTTACTTATTGTTGTTTCTCATGCATACAGGAGATTTGTAAATTCAGTTGGCATTAATTTGATTTGTTAACTGATTTGGGACTGATAAATCCAGACGCTTGTAAGGCGGGAAACTTGAAGGGTGAGGCACAGTTAGCAAACCAATGACATCAGCTTCCTTTCAGATATACCCAGGGAAGGTCAAACATGCTTTCAATGCCTCCTTTTTTGTTTTTTTTCCTTAAGTAACTTAAGGCTAACCTTAGTGTTTATTGGGATAATCTACTAATCCTTATAAATGTGAAGAAACTTTTGAAAAAGATGTGGGGCAGTTTTATAACTATGTAGGTGTTGGCTTCTATGCGCAATCATTATTTTGTTGAATTCAAAGAAATATAATATTTGGAACAAGAGAAGTAGATACTCTCTGGGTGATCTGATTCCGAGTCTTCAGAAGCTCTGAAAGCTATTGCACTGACCATGAATTGTAGATAACAGGTAGTAATGCAAGATCACTTTTCTCTATATACATGCAAATTCCGCCCTGTCTGTGGAGATGTAACTAACAATCCCCTACCATCATGGGGTAAACAGTTGTGCCTCTCTTGCACAAATATTTCAATATTCCTGACCTACCAGTGTGTCCATTCTTTGGGTTCTTTTCAACCAATTATAATCTCTGTCTGGTTTCCTTGTTGATTATGACCTTAATTAATCTTTAACATATATTTATTTTGCAACCACATGAGAGTTATGATTGTACCCTTTTTGGATATTAACTTTTTACAGAAATGAGTCCCTGTTTCATTTTTCCTGGTGTTGTTTTAACTTCTGGCTACCATATTGTAAGTAGGGCATTGGATAAACTGGAAAACAATAAGAGAAGGGTGGCCAAAGTAGTAAGGAAAGCTTGAAACCTACCATAGAAAGAACACTTGGAAAAAACTGGGGAAGTTTAGGTTGGACCAGAGTAATCTAAAAGGGAAATGATCATTGTTTCCAAAAAACCTAAAGGGGTACCATGCAGAAAAGTGACTGGTCAGGTTTTATGAGTTTTTGGAGATTGAATCTGAAAAATTGGGTAAAATTTACAAACAGAAATTCTGACTCAATGGAAATCCAAAGTTGCCAACAATTAGAACTGTACAGAAATGGTGTGGTCAGCTTTGAGATGCAGAAATGTCCTTGTCGCCAGAGGTATTCAAGCAGAGTTTGGACAAAATCTTATTAGGATTCTTTTACTGTTGATTAAACTATTGTTTATAGAATTGGACTAGATGCCTCATGGAAGATTTCAACCCAGAGTTACTAATTTTGAAACCGAACAGGACCCTGTGGGGCTCCTGGTCATGGAAGCCTTTCTATGTCCCCCATTTCTTATTTGTAGGGAATAGACACCAGCCTCCGTGATCTTCCCTGAGTTCCAAAGGGCAGATTTGAACAGTGGCTCATCAGGGAAGGGAGAGGATGCAGAGACAAGGGAGGGGCAGCCAAGAAACAACCGTGCAGCCTTGGGGCAGGGTCCTGGTTCCCCCTCCAGGGATGCACAGAACAACATCATTGAGCTGTTTTGCAGATAATGAGATGCCCATCAAATGGAAGATGAAGCATTCTTCATTCCAGAAGACAGGAAGCACAGAAGCTCAGCAGGAGACCACCCCCCCCAGGCCAGATTAAAGGAGCGCAGGCCCTGCACACACCCTGGTCCTTATCAGCACCCCCCGCCCTGGAGCCATTGCTACAAAACTCCTCACCAAATCCTCCCGGGTTGGGACACACCACAGTTTTTGGAGGGCACAAGCCCACTGTGTCCCCCTTTGCCTGGCAAAGCAATAAACCTATTCTTTTCTCCTTCACCCTAAACTCTGTCTCTGAGACTTGATTCAGCAGCGGTGCACAGAGGCCGAGTTTTCGGCATCAATTTCATGATTCAATTCAATCCTCGTTGTGTATGTGGATTGACTCTCCTGGAACCCTAGTGCCACCCTAAATGCCCTCCTCTAGAGTTGCGGTGAGTCATCTTTTTGTAGCAGGATGTTAAGGTGAGACTTTCCTCTTGGGAGCTTCGGCTCAGGCCCCAAAGCCAAGGACAAGGTATGATAAGAACCCTTGACGACGTGGATGATTTGAAACAGTCAGTTGCCAATGGAGAGCTAGCCAGCTTTCCAGAAACATCTGGAAATACATCTCTGTACCCAGCTGGGTGCTCACGAAGCTGCAGAAACTCAGGCTTCCAAACAGTGGCGATGTCCTTGGAAGTTTGTGATCCCTGGGGCTTGGGGTTGGGTGGTAGGCTGAGACTCCACTCCACGTGGTGACTGATTCTTCCCCGGGAGAGTCAAAGTCTAGGATTGGAGTTACTTGAAAATCAGAGCAAAGTTGCAGCTGCCAGTGGAGTGGCCCCTAAAGAATTCGGTGGGCAAATAAGTATAACATTTCCCAAAGCCAGAGGCCATCCTGGAAGGCAGCCAGGGTGACTCACCGGGAAAGAATGTGACGTCAGCGTTTCTTCTCGGTGAATACCCTCGGGGCTAGGGTTGAGTGGTAAATGTAAGGAAAATGTTAGCCGGAGAATCCACTGCTTGAGTTAGGAAACCATGCAGTGCTGGAGAAGGGGATGGGAAACGGGGAGGGGAGCCCCAAAGTGAATAGGAGAGAAGTGTGGCCGGGACATTTGCCACGGCAGAGCCCCACGTACATATGACAAGAGCACCAGTCCCCGGAGAACCCCGCCTTTCCTGTCTCCCCAGCAGCGCGGAGAGAGGAGCGCTCTTGGAGAGGCCAGCTGGGGAAAGAGGAAAGAGTGAGCCAACCTGCCAGGGCCTGGTCCCCATGGCAGAGCTCACGGGCTGGGTAGGAGCTGGAACAAGGAAAAAGCTTTGGGAGACGGATGTTGGGACATTAGGTTGGAGCAACATTTGAATAACTAAAAAATGACACTGTGCTAATACCTAAAAGGCGCTGCACGGCCGGGGCCTTTGCCCAAGATGTTGTTACAGAAGCAGGAGAGAGGGGCCCAAAGGCAGACTTGTAAAGCAGAGGTGGATGGCAAAAAGCCCTTTCAGCTCGCACCTCACCACCTATGCCTAATTTTATGAACCTCTTTCAGTTGTCACGGAGACATTTCCTGTCCGCATGCGAGCCTCTCTTTCCTGGGTACTCTTCACAGTTCTGCCCAGATCTTGTGATGCAGTGGCCCATGTTACGATTCGAGTTGTGTATCAGTTAACAGCTACCAGATTTCAATTGTTGCAGAAATTCTTCTTTTCATGGACTAGTAAGACACTCAAGCTTTCCCTCTTTCCTGTCTTTGTTTTTTATTTTATTTTTGAATTTTATTGAAGTATAGTTCATGTACAGTGCTGTGTTAATTTCTGCTGTGCAGCAAAGTGACTCAGTTATAAACATATATATTCTTTTTCATATTCCTTTTTATTATGGTTTATCACAGGATATTGAATAGTTCCCTTGTGCTCTACAGTAGGACCTTGTTGTTTATCCATCCTATAGGTAATAGTTTGCATCTGCTAAAGCGAACCTCCCAATCCGTCCCTCCCTTACCCTCCTTCACCCTTGACAACTACAGATCTGTTCTCTATGTCTATGAGTCTGTTTCTATATTTCATAGATAAGCTCATTTGTGCCATATTTTAGATTCCACATATAAGAGATATCGCAGGGTGGTAAATGGTTGCATTTACTGCAGGACTTACACACTTCTTTATCATTTAACACATGTAAAACGGCACTGCCACTTTTACTACTTCCCTGTCTTTTAAATTTTGTTTTATTTTTGAATTTTATTGAAGTATAGTTCATTTACAATGTTGTGTTAATTTCTGCTGTGCAGCAAAGTGACTCAGCTTATAAACATATATAGTCTTTTTCATATTCTTTTCCATGATGGTTTGTCCCAGGATACTGAATATGGTTCCCTGCGCTCTACAGTAGGACCTTGTTGTTTACCCATCCTATATGTAATAGTTTGCCTCTGCTGATGTCCTTGAATTACAGATGTCATATGTTTTAGGCATTAGTCATTTGAGAACATTAGTTGAACTCTCATGTTGCTGTGTAGCTGAAGGATATTTTCTCCTCAACCGCTGCGTCCTTCACTGTAAGGTCGGATCTTAACAAACGGCACCGCGAAACAGAGGAAAGCTTCACGTGAGCTTTATTAGGGAGCGCTCCCGGGCGAGGTTCACTGGCCCGAGAGAAAGGGGCCAGAGAAGTCGCACCCGGGCGAGGGTTGGGCAAGATTTTATAGGGGAAGAAGGGAAAGGGGTGTGGTGAATCTGGGACGGCGCAGGGTATTCCTTATTTGGTGGTCTTTTCGGGTATCCTGGGGGACCGTTAGTCCCGCCCCTCGAAAGGCGGGAAGGCTGGGCCAGGTGCAAAGTCCCCAGGTCAGTTCCTGGAACTGGGTGGTCCGGAATGTCTCCAGGGCAGTTTCTGGAACTGGGTGGTCCGGAGAATTTTGGTCTGATGCAACCTGTGAATCTGATTGTGTTCCCCTGCCTCTGGCCCCTTGGCCTTACATTCACCAATGACACCCCGCTCTCTACCCGCTGGCAGCCTGGGACAAAAACAGGGGGGTGGAGGGAAAGAGTAAAATCTGTCAACTTAAAGAAATATGCACAACCTAAAAGTTGAGCATGATGTTTTATTCAGGGGACATCCTTAGGACTTCAGCCCGGGAGGCAGCATCTCAAATAACCCTGAAAAAGGGCTCCGAGGAGGGGGCCAGGTTATAGAGGAGATTTTGCAACAAAGGGCAGGTAGTCTGAACATTAAAGATTATTGTTAGTTAAGGAAAAACAGAGATCTCAAGGAATTTAGCGCTTTTCTATGTTTGGGAAGATGCATGAGTCTGGGCTCACTGAAATCATTCCTTTGATGTGCACCTCAGCCATGTGCGGCCAGCATCCTGTGTTTTCTCATCCTGAGTTTCCCTGGGGTGCACCCTCGGGGGTGGCTGCAGTCTGACGGCTGCTAGATGGCAGGTACTCTTTCCTTCCTGAGTTCCCTCACGGCTCACGGGCTCGCCACTGGCTGGTGGCTGCAAACGCTGATGACTGTGACATCCTTTGCGTGCTGATGGGGCAGGAAATATTCCATTTCTCATATCTTAAAAGGGTATTTAAAGAAAGAAATTGATGGTGAAGGGAGAGATTGACACTGGTTTAACATAACACGGGAGCCACACGCGGTAGGAGGTGTCCTAACCAGAAGTTAAATTTTACGCCTAAGGTCTGATTTTCTCTTAAACAGTCCATCTGGAGGCTAGGCGATTTTGAGATGCCCGGGTCTAAGGCATTCTCCTGCTGCCGCTCCTGCCCCCCCCAGCCCGACTTTCTGGTTCTTGTCCGGCACCCTGAGGGGACGGGGAGGGAGCAGGGAAGGACAAGGAGACCAGGAGGGCTGCTCAGGCAGTAATTCAGAGGACTTGAGGGATGGCGGGGGGGGGGGACTGAAAGGGAGGGTCATGGCAGGACTTGCTGTAAACAGAAATCCAAGTCTGGAAACAGAACTGGGAATGATGGGGAAAAAACTGAAGCTCTCAAAACCTCTGGCTTTCCTTGGACGGTGCACGGCCCCGAATACCTACCAGCCTTCCTTCCTGACCCACCTCTAATTCAGTCTCCATGCTGCAACAGCAGTATCTTCCTAAACACCATTGGAATCAACGCATCTCCTTCTCACGTTGGGAGGAAGTCTAGAATAGGCCTTGGAGTTCCCTTCCCCACCCTCAGCATTGACCCTTCCCCTTCCCTAGGCCTCAGGAGCCAATAACACCGCATGCCTTTGTCCCAGTTCCCTCAATGAATCAGGCTCCCTCTGGCTTCTAGGGCTTCACACATGACCCTTCTGTTCTGATGAGAATGTTCTCCCATCCCACATTCACCTGATTATCTCCTATAACAGCTCTGCTCAGAAGCACCTCCTGCTGGGACAGCCTCTCTGCCCCCCAGGCCAGGCTAAGTTTCCTGTGTGTCCTGGAGATGCCTGCTCTTTGGTACCTTGTGCTGAAGTGCCTTGCGTCTGGGCCTGCCCACCCTCGGACTCGGTGACAGCAGAGCTTTGGTCACTGGCTGGTCCTCAAAACCTTGCACATGACTGGCACCAATGAGATGCTCAGTAAACTGTCAAGGTTTCAGGGAATGGCTGGAGAGTAAAGTTTACTGGAAGACAGAATATTTGACTGTTGAAACTAAAATCAAGAATTGAGGTCCTGGGCTTCCCTGGTGGCGCAGTGGTTAAGAATCCGCCTGCAAGTGCAGGGACACAGGTTCGGCCTTGGTCCGGGAAGATCCCACATGCTGCAGAGCAACTAAGCCCGTGTGCCACAATTACTGAGCCTGCGCTCTAGGGCCCGTGAGCCACAACTACTGAGCCCACGCACCACAACTATGGAAGCCCGTGCGCCTAGAGCCCATGCTCTGCAACAAGAGAAGCCACCGCAGTGAGAAGCCCGTGCACCGCAATGAAGAGCAGCCACTGCTTACTGCAACTAGAGAAAGCCCACGCGCAGCAATGAAGACCCAACGCAGCCAAAAATAAATAAATTAAAAAAAAAAAAAAAAAAAGAGAATTGGGCTTCCCTGGTGGCGCAGTGGTTGAGTCCGCCTGCCGATGCAGGGGACACGGGTTCGTGCCCCGGTCCGGGAGGATCCCACATGCCCCGTAGCGGCTGGGCCCGTGAGCCATGGCCGCTGAGCCTGCGCGTCCGGAGCCTGTGCTCCGCAACGGGAGAGGCCACAACAGTGACAGGCCAGCGTGAGGTCCTTGTTTTCTGAAACAGAACCGGTGTCGGTTTCCCAACAATTCTAGAGTTTGATCCCAGGAGTCATTCGATCAGCTCCAAGGACCTTCGTCTCTGTTCCTGAAGTTGTGTATGGCTCTCTCTTACAGAAGTTCTCTTCTTTATTATAAAAATTTTGGATGAGTATGTTCCCCCAGCAGGCTCTCAACACATGAGAAAGGACATATTTCCTCCGTTTGGGTATTGGGTTACCGCACTGCAGGCATTCAAGTCTTTGCTAATGTTTGATGCACCGTCTTAGGGAAATTAATCCTCTCAGGAGTGTGATCCCTCTAGTGGCTGACCTATGTTACTACATTTTACTTGATAAAACCCTTGCAATGAATCAGGTTAGCCAAATACGTAACAACAGGATTACATGTCCGTCTATCAGGTTTTTTTTTTTTAGTGGAGGGAAGGAATTTTAATTTATTTACTTATTTATTTTGGCTGTGTTGTGTCTTTGTTTCTGTGCGAGGGCTTTCTCTAGTTGCGGCGAGCGGGGGCCACTCTTCATCGCAGTGCGTGGGCCTTTCACTATCACGGCCTCTCGTTGCGGGGCACAGGCTCCAGACGCGCAGGCTCAGTAGTTGTGGTGCAGGGGCTTAGTTACTCCGTGGCATGTGGGATCTTCCCAGACCAGGGCTCGAACCCACGTCCCCTGCATTGGCAGGCAGATTCTCAACCACTGCGCCACCAGAGAGGCCCCGTCTATCAGTTTTATTTTGTGATGTTAGCAGCACCTTGTCTTTTATACACCTTTTGAATGAGGAGAAGGAACAGGTGGGGAAAAGAATTCATTAATCACACTTAACAAATATGAATTCACTGCATTCTTGATCTCTTAATACATGCCTAATGAGCAATAATAATTCTTTAATTAACACGTAAGAAGAAAATGTGTTTGAGTTTTTGTGAGTATATATTTTTAAATAAAATCTTTTTACCATCAAAAACTTAAATAATGTTGTTGTTTTCTGTACATTGCCGTGCGTCTGGTAACATGGACATGCTGACCAAATGATATACATTTCCTACTTGGAATCTGTTCAATTGTGGATACATTCACAGGGCTCAGCCTATTAACATTTGACTTGATGCCATGGACTTCCAAAAAAACCATATTCTTAGTCTCCTCCTGTTCGTGTGACGGGAGCCCACCAATTGCTGAAAACTTATGGCCATTTGATCAAAACCGTTCTTGGCAGTTTTTGCTTTGGCTACGTGGGGATGGCTCTGATTTGCATACTTGTCACATGTGGCATCAAATGCTTTGCTAGCAGCTTCATGATATCACGATAACTTACTTTTTTATTTACACTTCTGATATAACTATATCCATAATTACTACGGCTAATTTTGTTTTTAACAAACATCTATCTCAAAGTACTTTCTTGTACTCAAAAGAATTTTTAGGATACCAGTCATGAAAACCAATAGGGCTGGCATTGCTCAAAATACAGTGTTTAAGGTACGTTATATTTTTGTGTCATGCTCAGATGCATAGGCATTTATTTCTTTAGCAAACGTTTAATGATCAGCCATGGGCCTGATTTTGTGACACAACTCCTGTCTCAAGAATCTGAGGAGGGGGCCTGTGGTGAACACGTATGAATTAACACTCATAACCCAGTGCAGTCAGTGGAGTCACGGAGATGCTCCCCCACTCCGGGATCTCAGGGGAGAGTCACGTAACTCAGCACGGAGGTTTCCAGAAGGTTTCCAGAGGGAAATGGTGTCAGAGCTGTGCCCTCACAGGTACATGGACATTAGCCAGGGAGGAAAAAGTGAAGAAAACATTGTAAGCAAAAGTATGAAGGCAAGAAAGAGCCTGACGTGCAGGAGGAAATACTCCTTGTTTGGTCTTGCGGGGACCAGATGCCAAAGTTTAAAAAGTGATCTCAACGAGCACCGATAGGGAAATAGGAAAGTTAAACCAAATAAGAGTATTTTACAAGCAGATTACCATTGTGTAAGCGGAACTTAATCCCTTGGGGATTCTAGCAGCCAACGAAGCTTGAACTCAGCGTTGATCCACTTGAGGGACAAAGGAGTTGGGATATTTATACATCAACTTCCACTAGAGACTGGTTAAGAACACTTCTGGCCTCCGTGCAGTTCTGATCACCAAGAAAACACTCAGTCAAGATTTTTGGAATCATGTACAAAAGAATCCTGCTTTTTAAAATGCTAGTTACCAGAACTTGTTAAATGACATATGGACCGATCGCTTTACAAGTGTATATTATTTGTAGCCTACTCTATTTGTTCAGCTCCACTGTTAACTCTCCACATACCTGGTACCATTGTGCAAGTATTGGACCCCAGTTCAAAACGTGACTTCCAGAAGCTACCAGCTTTTCATGAGTTCAGTTCCAAATTATATGTCTGTTCTACACACTAAATTCTATTTTGTCTCTCATTCCCCATCATAGATTGCTTTTCTTCCAATGAAATTGTCTTCCCCACAAATACAAATACTGATGTTGTATATGGCCACTGTGCTCATGTCTGCTTTGCACTGCAATGCCACACAATCCAATAAGTAGCAATCCTATCAGCCATTGTTAGCACAATGACAACACAGCGGTGATTATGATGGGGGCAGGTGTTACGGCAGATCCATTTTGTAGGTTTATAACTTCTTAACTACTATCATTAAGCGAAAACAAAAAAGACTTTATATATAAACAGAAAATAAAAGGAAGCACTCGGTCAAAAGGTGCATGTGCCGGCGGTCAGAGGTCAGCCCTGGGAAGGCTGGCATGAGGATGGGGTACTATCCGGATCCACTGATGGCCCTTGATCAGCTCATCCGTTCCCCTCACTGCTTCTTCAAGGCGGTGTCTGATCACCACTTCCGATGGAAAGATTCTAGTAGGAAGATGTGTGGAACGAGGTGTTGTCCCTGCCGCATCTTTTGGGCTCAGTGGTTCAGCACATCACTCAAGATACTGCTTGCGCACGGCCATCACCTCTGGTGGTCCAGTCCGCTTTCCCAGTGGAGTAACACAAACCGCCCTGTTACGAGGTTGGAGCCTCTGGTTATTACGCCTTGTGAAATGGGGCAATTGCCCGCTCACTGCTATGGCGGCTCACTGCTATGGCGGGCTGCGGAAGTGACGAAGAACACGGAAGTTATCTTCTGAGTTTCAGACTCGATCCTTCGCGCTCCATTAGGACACAGCCATCTTGTCTCCGTATGATTAATGCCACCTAACTCCTGCAGTGAATACAGGAAACTCCTTTCCTTTACTCTTGGAATGTGGGCATGGTGAGCCCAAAAGGACCAGGAGGGAGTGATGCTTTCATAGCATCAATATTGCCTCTGGTAGCTGCTCTCCCCCAAAGCCCAGGATGACGACCACGAGTTTACTAGAGCCTCCCTTCCTTCTACCCTTGATTCTGAAACCACATATTTTCACTACCAGGGACACAGCTCCATAGAATGGCCATAGGTTTAAGGTATATATCACATCCTGAAGGTCAGAGCCTCAACTCTACAGGCTATCATCTTTAAGTTGGCACCTTATTTACTTTTCTCTGAGGCTATTCCAACATTCTGTCAGACCAAGAGCATCCAGGTCAGTCTACATACGACGAGATCAGTGGATTCTATTATCACATGCCCATTGTCTCACCTGCTTTACTTTGAAAAACGTCCCTTGGACTCAGGTGATGTTTTGTAGGATGTTAGTAAACCAGACACAGTGAGCTTTTACTAGAAGAATTAAATAAAAATAAATAAATAAATAAATAAAATAAACAGTAAGGATATAGAAAATCTGAATGACACTCTCAATCACCTTAACCAATAACTGCAAACATACAGTCTTCTCAAATTTGAACAATTACCGAGTTAAACCTTTTATGAGGTCAGCGTTACATTAATGCCAACTCTAGAAAAACGCATTCCAAATAAAGAAAACTACAGACCCTAGACAAAAAAATCTTTAATAAATCCAGTATTCGCCAACTGAATATAACTAAGGAAACTAAGAAAACTACCAGTAGAAGGAAACTTTCTCAACCTGATAAAAACCCACAGCCAACATCAGCTGTGAGGTGAAAGTCTAGATCCATAATTCTCTGGGATCAGGATGGAGGCAAGGATGCACATTCTCCTCACTTGTAATCCACATCTTACTGGTTATACTAGCTACTGTAACATAGCAGGAAGAAGAAATATATGACATAGAGGTTCGAAAGAAAGAAACAAAACTCTCTATTTGCAGTTTCCTTGAGCTGCCATAACAAATAGCTCAAACAAGGTGGCTAAACACAACTAAATAATTTCTGGGAGCTAGGAGTCTAAAATCAAGGTTTTGGCAGGGCCATGATCCCTCTGAAACTTCTAGAGGGAAGACCGTCCTGTCTCTTCCCATCTTCTGGTGAGGCTGTCAATCCCTAATATTCCTTGCCTTGTAGCTATTTAACTCCATAACCTGCCCTAATCTTCACAGGGTGCTCTCTTTGTGCATCTGTGTCTGCACGCGGCCATCTTCCTATAAGGACATCAATCCTATTGGATTAAGGTCCATCCTAATGACCTCATCTTAGGATAATTAAATCTGTGAAGATCTATTTTTAAATAAGGCCACATTCACATGTACTGGGCGTTAAGACTGCAGCATGTCATTTGAGGGGAGACTTGAGGGGAGACTTTCAACCCATAATAAGATGACATGATTGTGTACGTAGAAAATTATACGGAATCCACAAAAGATCTATTCGAATTAGTAAGTGAATTTAGGCAGATCAATGAGATCAATATATTAATACAAAAATTGATATTATTTCTATTCACTAGGAACACACAACTGGAAAAAGAAGTAAAAAGACACAATTCCACTTATAATATTGTTTAAAAACAAGAAAAATTTATGTTGTGAATTTCACAAAATATGTACAAAACCTGTCTACTGAAAACTACCAAACATTGCTGAGAGTAACTAAAGACCTAAATAAATGAGGGATGTGGGTCAGAATATGCTCACAGACTGAGAGACTTGATATTATTAGGAGGTCAATTCTCCCTAAATTTATCTATAGATTTAAAGTAATCTTAATAAAAATTCCAGCAGGATTTTTGGGTAGAATTTGACAAACTGATTCAAATTATCTATAGTCAAAGCAATTTAAAAAAAGAAAAGGAACCAACCTGGAGGACTCACATTGCTTGATTTCAAGGCTTACTATAAAGCTACAATAGTTCAGAAGGCACAGAATTGGCAGAAAAAGAGAAATACAGATCTAGGGAACTGAACGAAGTGTTCAGATGTGGACCCATACACGTGCTCAATGATTATCAACCAAGGTGCCAAGTTAATTCATTGGGAAAAGTAAAATCTTGGCAACAAAGAGTCTTGGAACAATTAGATATGCATAATGGGGAAAAAGTGTAATTTTTTTCACTTTCCTCCATACCCAAATATTAACTTGAAATGGATCATAGACAAAAACTACAAAAATTCCAGAAGAAAACATAGGAGAAAATCGTATAAATTTGAGTAGGTAAAGATTTCTTAGGTAAGATATAAGAAACTTCACAAACCCTGAAATAAACACATGATAACTCGGACTCTATCTAAATTAAAACATTTTCTTTTTGAAAGATACCATTAAGCACCTAAGAATGCTAACCACAGAGTGGGAGAAAATGTTCTCAATTAATATGAGACAAGACAAAAGACATATCTGACAAAGACAGATCTTGAATATAGAGAGAACTCTCATCATTTAAATAAGAAGACAAGTCGCCCAAGGTGGTGGGGAGAAGACACTTGTGTTCAGTTGCTAGGGCTGTCATAACCCCAGCAAAGAGCCCAAAGTACCATAGCCTGGGTGGCTTGGACAAGAGGGGTTTACGTTCTCACAGTTCCGGAGATTAGAAGTCCGAGATCAAGGCGGGAGCATTTTTGGCTTCTTCGAGGACTCTCTCCTCGGCTTACACGTGGCCGCCTTCTTGCTGTGTCTTCACGTGATCATCCCATCAGTTTCCTGTCATCAGTGTCTACGTGGGGCAAACCTCACCAAAGCGCACACTTAAAACGCACAAATTAATTGCATATAAATGATAATACAATGGATTATTTAAATTAAAAACCGATCTGCAATTAAATCTTCCACTCATCCTATTCTAGCTACTGTCATTGCCTTACCACTAAAACTGCTTTTGTCAAGGTCAGCAATGACCTCCATGGTCCCAAATCCAGTGTGCTCTTTATCTAATAGTTTTCACAGACGCTACCCAGTAACCACATTCCTTACCTCTAACAACTGAACACGTACTCTTTCCCCAGCTCTCCTGACATGTCTTGTGTTTGTTACACCTAACAAGACTGGCTCTTCTTAGACCCCTTTTCTCAATTGTTCTTCTCGACCCAGAGTCTACGTATGAGAGATTCTCAGGGCTTCATCCTGGCTACTGTCAATTGTCTCCCAGGACCTAGCACAGTGCCCGATACTCATAGTCAATACTTTTTTGGAAAAAGGTGAAAATAAAATACTGAAAATACAACTTCAGAATACACCTATATCAATTACAGTATTATGATGCATGACCTGCAAAAGAGTCTCTAAGATGCTAATCATGGCACTTTAAATCAGTAAATACTATAAGATATTGTACATTTATTTCTCTGTCCACTCACCCTAAAAATGATTTTGGTCCACATACTCAAATCAAATTTATCCATAATGCATTCCAATTCCTCTTTATGGTTCCTTTTATGTTACAGAGGGAAATAAGCATCCAATAAGTGACAGAGCTATGATTTGAGCCAGATCAGACTGTCTCTAGAGCCTACGTACAGAAAAATGTGTCAGCATCTTTAGAGGAAAACAAAAGTTGTAGTTTACTCTCCTTAACAACTCAGCTATTTGTTTGTGTTGTTCCAACTAGCTATATTTTCCTTGAGAAGAAAGATAGGAAGCATACGACTTTAAACAATTTTTAAAATGCGACGTCTAATTTCCAACGGCAATTCTAAAAAAGGTGGACAGTAGTATTTAAATTTATGCATAATAATGGTTGCTTTTTCTTTCAAAATATGTCCAATAGTCACCATAGTAACAGATACAGAGTCTCCTGTATGTGCCTCCTGGTGTTTTCGACGTGAATAACCACACGATATTAGATTCAGAGGAAGGCAAAGAACAAATCCATAGCAGAATGTCAGGAGATAAGTTTTAATAATTGTAGTGTTTTTAATTTACACTGAAGTCTAGAAGGTATTAATATTCATTATTATGATATAATGATAAAGGAAATGTTTCCTTTTGTATCTAGACAATATTAATATTAATGCAAACACAATTTGCATATGTATAGAAGACAGAGCCATCAATCAATATCCTTTTCTATTGCTCCATGGAGTTCAAACATCGCAGGCTTGCCACTGCAGAACCACCAGCAGAAGCCAAAGCAGAAATTGGCCACTGTCACTTTGTAACTCATATTCATATGAAAAGATAATGACCAAAGGCAGTATAAAAATCCTAAACTGTTAAACACTTGAAGAATAATTTGGATAACAGTTTTTTCTAAACACATGGAAATTTTGATTATAGGAGCCTTATATTTCTCCCTTGGGAGTTTTTTTTTTCCTTTCTTCTTTTTTTAGATTTCACATTCTCCCCCCACCCCCCCAGTAATATTTTGTTTTTCTGTTGTTTTAAACATTTAACATTTTTTAGAGTGATCTATATACTGCCTCTGGCCAGAAAAGTCCTTAAGGTCGAGGTAGGCAGATCTCTAAGAAACCATGACTGCTCTGATGTGATGTCCAGCTAAGTAGAAGCTCTCTGGACACAGGTTGTTTCCCTTTAAAGAAAAATAAAGAAGATCCTTTAAGATGTAATTGTCTCCACAGAAGAAAGACTATGAGAATAGATATTTTTTCCAGTAAAAAAGAAACAAAGTGTATATTGAATCGGAAATTGTTGGAAACAGAATCTTGAAATCAACGAGGTAAACTTTCTTTTTTGCAGTTGTAGAAACTAAGGACCAGACAAGTTAACTTTTCCTTGCTGTTAAAGTCACAAATCTAATTGTGGTGGAACACAGAACTTCCAACTGTGTGTACTTCTCATCGTAACGTGATGTCCTACAATAAATTAACATCCTGCATCAGCATTTGGTATACTGTAAAACATTTTAAAATCTTTCAAAATTAAATTACTAATGAAAGGTCAATCCTAGTTTCAGAAATATATGCTACCTTTCTCCTGTGAAGTTTTGTGCCTGATCAACTTCAGGAGGGACATTTACATGAGGCAGTGCTCTGAAACCCCATACCACGTCAGCTGCAAACGCATCATTTCAGCATCTGTGGTGAAAGGAACAAGGAAACTATCATAGACAGCATTTTTATTTATTTATTTTGATTGAACTATAGTGGATTTACAATGTTATGTTAGTTTCAGGTGTACAACACAGTGATTCAATTTTTTTATAGACAGTATTTATTTATAAACAGTATTTTTACGTCACAATAAATACAATCCATTTTCATGAACTTAAAGCGTCATGAGAGTAATTATATTTTATCTAAGCTCATTAAGGAAGTTTTTTTCATTACTGTGTTATGAATTAATTTATTTCTAAGAATAAAATCTCAGCATATGTTTTTTAAAAATTGTTTTTTATTGAAATATAGTTGATTTACAATGTGTTAATTTCAGGTATACAGCAAAGTGATTCAGTTATACATTCATATATATATATACACACACACACACACACACACACACACATATATATATTTTTTCAGATTCTTTTCCTTATAGGTGTTAAAAATATTGAGTATAGTTCCCTATATGCTGTTTTTAATCATGAAGTGGCATGTTTGGTTCAGTCCACGACAGTTTCTGTATTTTGTAAGACATTAACTCCGAGCTGAAGTCTAATATTTCACAGTAAAATTAATTGCCCAAAGCACAGGAGATGCAAAGTGAATTGTCATTTCATTAAATTACTTTATGTATGAATCTTCATAAACAGCGACCCTTCATTTCCCATTTTAGCTCAGTGGCTCTTGAAATTTCTTCTCCCCAGGCAGCAACAGTCAGCAATTATTATTTCAAAACCACACGCTTGCACACACATACATGTTTTAAATTGTAACACACAAATTTAAAATCTAAAATTAAAAAGCAAAGGATTTCATTTGACATCATACTTTCAAAATATGAAGAAGATACTTTCCTAGAAGTTATTTTTCAAAATGATGACATCTTGGCTATAACAGATTGGCTATTAGAGTCTTGTGAACCATCTGTTACATAAGATTTTTCTATCATAACTCTATTTAAACCGCTCAGGCACTATGAATTGGGCTGTTTGCCAGGCTTTAGAAACAACCTTGTAATACTGGAATGAGTATTACCATAGGACTTCTGAAAAGACAGATTCTGCATTGCTTCCAGTTTGGGAAGTGCTCACCTGGTCTTCTTTCAGCTCATCAAATAAATAAAATTATATGAATAATTTTCACTTAGGTGTGAGCCTAGAGATTTGTACATTTTGACTCCTGTTTTCCATAATTTAGCTCTTCCGTTTACAAGCTCCGCAACTCTGACTGACAGCCAAGCAAGAAAATGAACTCCACATGGCTCCAGTCTCCGTCACTATGTCGGAAGGAGCTGCTCCTCATTCATTTTTCTTCCATGAAGATTTATCATGGCTGTAACTGCATTTGGCTACTTCATACTTTTGTTAATTTCACTCACCAGCTATTAAAAGATGTGTTCAACATGGAAGTGCACACATGCGAGTTAAGTGCTGTGGTGGGCAGGCGGTCCAGGGGTGGTTGGACTGAAAACAAGAGAGAGAGAGTAGGCACGATTTCTGCCATCAAAGCATTTACAGTCAATTTCAGGGAGGGTGCATCAGCAAAACTAGAGGATACTATCATTAATTTGGGGGCAGTGGGGCTAAGGATTTGTCCTAGAAAGTTTTTGGAAGGATGAGACTTACCCTGGTGATGACTCAGTGATGGTGAGAAAAGGAGAGAAGTTAGGGAAAGACTTCTTTATTCAGCCAAAAAAATTACTTAGTGTTATCTTTATTTTAAGACACCATTAATGATAAAATCCTCCACTGAATTAATAACAGCCTTTTGGAGAGAAAAAAAAGATGTTAGCTTGTACCTCTGACTTCAATGCTTAGATCGTGACTGGGCATCTACACGGCCTCCCGTACCGGTTGGGCCCCTTCTGTTAGAGGCAGAGTGATGGTCGAAAGCAGGAACTCGAGAATTAGACTTACCAAGTTCAAGACCTGGCTCTGCCACCTACAGCCCGAGCGGTCTTAGGTAAATCGCTTGGCCTCTCTGTTCTTACTCTGCCTCTCTGTAAATCCTATTGAGTACACCCATCTCAGACAGAGAAAGACAAATACCATGTGGTATCACTTATACGTGGAATCTAAAATATAACACAGATGAACTTATATACGAAACAGACTCACGGACATAGAGAACAGACTTGTGGTAGCCAAGGGGGAGGAGGATGGGGGGGCGGATGGATTGGGAGTTTGGGGTTAGCAGATGCAAACTATTATATAGAGAATGGATAAACAACCAAGTCCTACCGTAGAGCACAGGGAACTATGTTCAATATCCTGTGATAAACCATCATGGAAGAGAAGATGAAAGAGAATGTATACATGTGTATAACTGAGTCACTTTGCTGTACAGCAGAAACTCACAGAACATTGAAAGTCAACTACACTTCAATAAAATAAATTAAAAAGTAATACACCCATCTTGTATGTTTGCTGTGAGAATGAAGATGTGAGTATACATGAAATCTTTAGAATGGTGCCTGGTATAGTAGAGTTAGCGATGATTATTCGATGAGTGCAGTATGTTAAGTACTGGGAAAAAAGAAGCTGATAAGAAGAGTAAATCAGAATAGACGAAGTCCCAGATTGAGCTATCTATAACTGTGGAGTGAGCATAAGAAAAGAAGCAAGGACCAGCAAGTGTGAGTACAGGAACTGCGGTGCATCGGGAGTGTGAGACCCGGTGGGTAAGGAAGAGAAGATCACGCCCAAGGAGAATGTTTTTCTTCTCCTGCGGTCAAGGGGGAGGCTCAGCCTTTTAGAGCAGGGATCTAGAGATGAAGAGATGAAGCTGGTAACCTGAGGACAGCTTTCAGGAACATTAAGAGTGGACTGGGCAGAGTGCAGCCTGCAGGGCTTTCTGCAGACTGTAGATAACGCAAGAGGACAGGTCACATCACAGGTGGAAACAAACACACATGAAGATGACTGGATGCCCCAAATCAGGGGGAACTCACTGAGGGCAGCAATCATGCCTTTTATTTACCTTGTAGCTTCTTGGGTCCAGCAGCACGCATGCATCGAAGCTCCCGACAGATTGCCGTCTTGGTCAAGTCCATGATGACCTCAAGGTTAGCGGTAACAGAAACTCTGTCTCCTACTTAGAACGTTCACTTTTCCCCAGAAACAAGTTAGTCACCTCACTGCCTTTGCTTTTTCCGACTTCTGTCCTTCAGAAACTGATGTGAATACAAATTATGATTTTCCCTCATCACGGGTTGTCAGACCCAGGAACACAGTAACGGCGATTTTATGGCAAAAAGTCTTCTCGCTAAGAATCAGGGCAACAGGGCCTTTTCCCTTTGGATGGTTTCAGAAGATTCATTTCACATTTCTATAGCCACTAAAAAGGGTATTCCATCCAAGACACCGTGATGGTTTCACTGACTGAGTGCCTAGTTCCTGTAGGCTTGGGGCACTGTCCTTTTGATGTGAGACCAGAATCAAAATGATGTATGTTTGTTGTTGGCAGTAGAATTTTTAAGTTACATATTTATGACTAAAACGGTGTGGAGTCATAAAATAAACACCAAGTGCTTAATATAAATGTACATTTCATAAATCTGAAATGTCTTTTCGGAGACACTCGTGGAGGAATGAAAACGTGATGGTTTAAAGTGCCAGGACCGGAACCAAGTACCCGCATTCCAATTCTGGCTTCAATACTGATGCAGAAAACGCACCGGCGCTGAATGGAATCTTGGAGACACAGCTGGGTGAAGTAGAAAAGAAGAGCTTTAATACTTTTCCAGGCAAAGGGGGACACAGCAGGTTCCTGCCTTTGAAAACTGTGTGTCCCAACCCGGGAGGATTTGGTGAGGAGTTTTGTAGCAATGGCTCCAGGGCGGGGGTGCTGATAAGGACCAGGGTGTGTGCAGGGCCTGCAGTGCCTTTAATCTGGCCTCAGGAGGTCTCCTGCTGAGCTTCTGTGCTTGCTGTCTTCTGGAATGAAGAATGCTTCATCTTCCATTTAATGGGGGTTTTAGTTCTGTAAACAACTCAAAGACATTGTTCTGTGCATCCCTGGAGGGGGAACCGGGACCCTGCCCCAAGGCTGCACCATTGTTTCTTGGCTGCGCTTCCCTTGTCTCTGCATCTCCTCCCTTCCCTGATGAGCAACTGTTTGAACCTCCATGGGAAGGCCATGGACGCTGGAGCCTGCTACCTACAAACAAGAAATGGGGGACAGAAAGGCTTCCTAGACCAGGAGCCCCGCAGGGTCCTGCTTGGTTTTGCTACTCACAAACACGTGACTCTGGTCAAGTTACAAAGCCTTCCTGGGGCTCAGTTTCTCATCTTTAAAATGGGGATTGTATTAATAGTTATGCACAGAGTTAATTAATTTATCCATCATTTGTAGAAACTCCACTGTAGAGTACTTCATTGTGGACATTTCAATCAAAAAGGTAGTCATGTGATAACAGCTCTGCAAGATGTAAAGTGAAAATAGGCTGCTATACTTCACAGGCTAGGTGACGGTCCATTCGTGTACCAGATCACACAGCTTCTGAGGGATGGGACACTGCTTCCCCCTTCAGGGCTGAGATCAAATTCAAACAGAAATCTAGGCAGCCAGGAGGAAAGAGGTAGTAGGAAGTGCTCTGAATTCCTAAAATAGTGTTTTTTAACAGTCCCATAGTATAATCGTTTGCCTCAATAAGTGTGAAAAATAGTGGCTAGAATAATGGGCCAACACTCACATTTTTGTTTGGTTTTATGTGTGTCTACAAAGTCATTCAAGAAAGAAAAGAAAGAATGAATTGTTTTCCACACTAACTGTCTGATGGGACAAATATTGATACCATGAGTGTCTTTTCCACTCGTATATCCCTTCAGATAGGAACGGAATTTATTTCAGGAATTAGAATTTCATTTGAAGACTTTTGCTCGCCTGAAGGCTTAACAGGTCGCTGGTTAGTTCTTGCCTTTGGGCTTTGAAAAACTCCAGCCTATCTAAAAATACCTTCATAAAATTATTAATGCAGATGCAAATTTGCCTTGCCATAGGGCTTTAAGAAAACACCGTAGACCAGGAATTTTGAATTAGAAACACGTGGAGGGATACACATAGGAATGGTAGGCGTGAAAGAAGCCTAGGCTCTGACACCTAGAGTTCATCACAAATTCATTCTTCCAAGGGAACAACTGGGAAAAGAGTGTATTTCTTCCCAGCCCTGATGCTGTAATTCGGTAGCAATCATGAACAGCAAGAGAGGAATGAGAACTCCTTCCCCTTTGTCCTCAAAGACAAGGAGATAGATTCTTTGACATAACTGCCCACAGATGGTGCAGACTGAGGCATTCCCTGGATGACTAACTTGGCCAGGATAAACAGGATGCCCACGCCTTGGGTGGGCTTCGACCCCAGGCCAGCCTTAGTCACCACCCTACCTCCAGTGACCCAGATTCAGTCTGGCTCACATCTTTTACTTAGGCTGTTCCAGAAAGATGCTAGCTGTCTCGGCACTGTGCTCTTGAACACGTGCGAGAGTTTGTCTACGTACGCCAAGGTCTACCCCAGATCAAAGATGGGGAGGCCAGTCCTCATGAAGAAAACTTTGGGAAACATGCAAAAGCTTCACGTGGGAGCGCTTTGGTCCAAAATCCAGGGCCTCAGAGTGTCGAATGAAACGCACTGGTGTCTAAGGGGAGTCAGGAGACAAAGGTGACCTGTACCTGTCACCGGTAGTGTCACCCCAGGCAAATTCTCCATTAATTCTCCATCTCTCTGCAGTAACATGGGGGAAACTCCGGCTTTCCTCAAAGGACTGCTGGGAAGATGAAATGAGAAAATATATTTCAAGGTATCTAACAGTTCCTGGGACATGACAGGTGCTTCACAAAGTAAATCTGAATCTGAATGATTCTCCCCTCACTTTTACTTTCCCTGGTTGCCTTTCTGTTTAACTAGCAATCTGCAGAGAAAGGCCAGCTTTTTACCCTCCTAATTTCACGAAGGACCAGTAAAAGATAATCCAGACAATGAGCAAGGACAGACTGTGGTCCGGGAAGATGGGGAAAGCATCAAAGCCAACTGTGCCCCTAGAAATAAAATTTGGGAAAATAAAACGATGCCTTAGGATGTCGCAAGGCTGTTTTAGGATAGACGAGAGCAGGCACTTTTCTGACCATAAAGATGACAGACGGCTGAGAGTAGTAATCACAGTAGAAAAGGGTTCTGACTGCTCTTTGAACTATCCTGAACTTCAAAAGCAATCGAGGGATCCTTGATGTAAGATGAGTTAAGCTCTCTGTCCCTGCCTGCTAACAAGCAGCACTCTTTTCACATTCGTGAAGCTGCATACTGAGGCTCTGGGCCCCTTATACAAAGGCTGACAGCCAAGGAAAGACTGCCCTTGAAACAATGATGACAAAGTGAGAGGGTCCTTCTCTCATGACCTCTGAAAGAAGGGGCTCACTGTCTGAGAAAGGAAGATCCGTGGCCGTGTCTTGAGCTCTTTACTACGATTTGTCACCACGTGGACAGAAGCCTTCAGAGCCTACACATGATTTCAGGGGAGAGAAAAAGGACATTTATTGACCACGGGATATGATCAAACACAGTGTTTGGTGGTTGTCCGAATTTTCAGGGGGCGTCCCGATCTCAGGATTGTTCCGGATGCCACCCGTGGGACTCTGTGGAATAGCAGATCGGATGTCCGTGCTTCGCTAATGACGACAGAATTTCCTTACGATTTACAGCTCACTTATGTACTGTACTATTTTTCTTTACCTCGGAACCACACTTGGCATCTTTTGATGATACCAAACAGGTATTAAACATGAAAAGGTGGCTACCCACACGTAATTTATTGTTTTCCTGAATTCAATACAATTCCTGACACTTGCCTTAGTCAGTGGTTTCCAAACTCTTTTTTCCCCCTTTCTTTTTGGTTATCAGTAGAATTTCTCTTTCCCAACCAGGATCGTAACAGGTGAAAGAGAACTACCGTGACTGGATGGACTTGGGGAGGAGCACCTACTCATCCCCTGTTGCCAGCCTCCAGGCACCTCTGAGTTGAGGCCAGGAAATTGGTCCTAGTCCTGTATCATCACAGAAGCACAATAAGTTGAAAAAGAATTGGCATCACTAGCTTAGAGAATGGAAGAATTCTAAGAATTCTCAATTCTCCATATACACTGGAGACAGACTCCAGTGTAAACGTCTCCTGTAAGGAAAAGGGGCAGAGAGGATTCTAGACCAAGGTTGTGCTGTTTGTTAGCAGTGAAGCCAGCCTAAGTCCGGGGTCTCCCGTCTCCCGGTGAAACAATCTTTCGTTGTGGTGGCTCTGAGTTGGCCAGGGCTCCTCTTTCTTTGGGGCTGTTTCTGGCTCCTTACACGCTCTGGGTTCTGAGTCAGACAAACACTTCTGAGATTTTGACAAAAAACCTTTGCACACTCAACCGTGATTTCCGGAAGGAAAGAGCAGCTTGAGTTCAATGGGCAAAGCCACCTCAAGGCCTGTCCTTATCTCCCATTTCTCTGGGCCACACACCTTTAGCTTCCCACCTCTGGACTCCCCTCCCTCAAAAGGCCACAATGAGAAAGTACATCTGCTCCTCTGAGAGCGGGCCCCTACACAAGCCTCTACCGTTTGCCTCGGCAGGCAAGGCTTTCTGATTCCAGATGCACATGGGGAGGTAAGGGGTGACTGATCTAGATAAACAAAATATAAGGAAAAGTGTATTTTCTGTTTTTAGGGTGGAAAAACAGAGTATTAATATATCCTGAGATGTCTGAAGAGAGCGAGGTCATGTGTTTCTTGGGGTAACTGGAGAGACTGGAGAAAGAAAAGCATGATTCTGAGAGAGATTTTACTGCACTTCTTCTTTCCCCCAGAACAGTCTTTATTCCTGCTGTGATCTGTGGGCATTCACTTTGCTTACTAACGACAGCCCCAGCTCCCAGCCTCATTTAAATGTGTATAGAAGTGTTGCTGGGCTTCCCTGGTGGCGCAGTGGTTAAGAATCCACCTGACAATGCAGGGGACATGGGTTTGAGCCCTGGTCCGGGAAGATCCCACATGCCACGGAGCAACTAAGCCCATGCACCACAACTACTGAGCCTGTGCTCTAGAGCCCACGAGCCACAACTACCGAGCCCGCGAGCCACAGGTACTGAAGCCCGTGCACCTAGAGCCCATGCTCCACAACAAGAGAAGCCACCGCAACGAGAAGCCTGCGTGCAGCAACGAAAACCCAATGTGGCCAAAAATAAATAAATAAATTTATTAAAAAAAAGAAAAAAGAAGTATTGCTAGTCATTCTAGAAAGTAGTGGACGCTTCAGTTCATAGCACTCTGAACTTCAGAAACTCCTACTCACTCATCTGCCACTAAAATACTGAAAAGTTCTGGGAAAAGTCAAAATCGTTTTGCACGTGTCCCTGTGTGTGTGTGTGTGCGCGTGTGTGTGCGCGCATGTGTGTGCGCGCGTGTGTGTGTCAGGACTGGATCAGAAGAAGAGCAAGAAAACTTGTAATATTTGATTTTCTGGGCAAAATATACGGCCCCATGGTTCCTGCCCTCCTGAGTGTTAAGTGATTAGTTGAATGGATAGTTGGCTTTAAATCTTATTTCGTTCCAAAAAAAAAAAGTTAATAGCGACACCCACCCTCCCTCCCTCCAAAAATGATCATTGCTAATAACCGAGTACCTTCCGGCATGTTCCTCATCAGGAATTTGTAGGTGGCACTCCACATATATTCAGCCGGAGTGGGCACGCCTGCCGAAGGTTTAAGAAAACACGAAAACCACAAAGAATGTTCCCAATTATTTTCTCCTGGTGGGCGGAACAGATGCCTTTCCTCAAGGAAAATGCTTTAGGCCAAAACAAAGCCATATTCATTCAGAATCTATTGTTTAGTAACTGTGCAGACTCCGGGTTATATAAAATTTACTTTCGATGCAAGGATCCCACTTTCCTAGGAAGGGTTTATAAGCAGAATGGAGCAGAGGATGATACAGTGTTAAAACAACCAACCTTGCCAAGGCCAAGGGCAGTTCAAGAGACACTAGTGCAAGGGCACGGAAGGGAACCCAGGCAATGGAGATGTGGCGGATTTGGTCTGGAGTCCTGCAGGGGCACCCGGCTGGCTTTATTTATAAGGCCAGTGCCAAAGCAATCTGTAGACTATGGATGAGGTGAAACGCAGAGATGGAGGATTATTCTAGATCGTGTGTAACTTTTCAAATACAACCTCCATGCTGAAATTCCAGGGCGAACGTAAGTGACTCCAATCAAGAAACCTGTCAGTCAGTCACGAGTGTTTCTTTATGAGCTCCCTGGGCCAGGCACTCTTCTAGCCAATATGAAACGATACAAAAGAAAGGGTAGTCATCACCCTTATAAATCTCGTGAGAGCAAATGGATTAAATCTGTACACACACACATACACACACTCTATGTGGGTGGTCATCAAACTCAACGATATAGACATATAACAGCGTCATTTAGAAAAATGCTGATAAGGAAATTAAAAGTACCGAATTCGAAAAACCGGGAAGCGATTGGTTTCAAGACAAATAGATTAGAGTGTGTTCATAAAGCATGTCTTTTACATACCGAATCTCCTTAAGCTATTAAAACTGGGAACTCTCCCCCAGATCTACAGACCACGTTTAGAACATATTTACTGCGCAAATATGGATTCACACTGGCCTTGAGGGGCTGCTCAAGTGAAGACACTACCAAGGCCTGTGTCTGCTAAACTGCGGCGTCTTCACGGTCAGAGACTGGGCTTTCCTTATCGGCCTTAACATCCTGCCCTCTGAAGACAGAAGTGGTGAAGCAGCAAGAATGAACCCATGGGAGAGGTGAGCAAAGGCCTCAAAGGGGAGTTGAGCCTCGAAGAATTTTAAGAGGGGAAAAAAGAGAAGAGAACTAAGATGTTACAAGCAGAGAGGTGAAGTTGGCTGGGCTCGGTGGGCATCCGAGCAGAGGAAGGGGGCTTACCACGTTCAGCGGGAAGGCTCCGCCCCTAGTTGGGTCCACGGTGGGGGTGTCCCCGCCCAGGCGTCCCTGGACCTTTCCCAGGGCGGCTCCCCTCCGTACTCACCGAGGGCCTAGCCGGGCCGGGAAGGGCAGCTGGCTCCCTCGGCAGGAGTCCTGAAAGTCCGCCCGTATTTCAGCTCGCCCCTGGGGCTCCATCCTTCCCCCGGCCTTACCTGGTCCTGTCGTTCGCCTCGGCTCTTTGACAGGAGGTGGGCGCTCTTTGTGCTTTGCCTGCCCTGGCACTTGCTTGACAACTAATTTGAGGCAGGCTTCACGAGGGCAGAGACTTTTGCCTGGTTGCATGTCTGCAGTTTTACAACAGTGCCCGACTCAGGAGGCATTCGGTCCCTACAGTGTTTGTTAAAGGAATAAATGGTGTTCTATCCCGGCCATTTGTCTTTACTTTTACTTTTTTCCACTCCCTGCTTCAGAGGGCTGGAAGCTGGAGGCAAAGACCTCCCTGCGTTCCGGCTTCCCTTCTTCCTCGGGCGCAGAAAGCCTGGCCGAGGGTCGCAGCCCGGCCCTCTGGGGACGGGGATGCCCTCGGGAAGGAACGAGGAGCCCCGGCCCGGGGGGGAGGGCCGCGCGGAGGCGGGGAGGCGCAGGAAGTTCTCCCCTCGTCCCCCGGCTCGGGCAGCGCCCGCCGCGCCCAGCCGGCTCGTCGCGTGGCGCCCGGGGAGCCCGGGCCGCATCCCCCCGCCGGGGCCCCGCGGCACCCCGCGCGCGCGCGCCGGCACCTGCCGGACCGCCCGGGCGCATGGGACCCCGGCCACCCCCCCCCGGCGCCGGGAAGGTGGGGAAGGGGAGGGGACACGCGAGGTCCGCGCCGGCCTGCACCGCGCCCGGGGCCCGCTCGCCGCGCCGCCCGAGCGCTGGGGAGGGGACGCCCGAGCGGCCCCCGCGCGACCCCTGCCCGACCTCCGGCGCTGCGCGGGGCGGGCGCGCGGGACCGCCTCCAGGTGCTCGATCCGCGCCGCGCGCCGGGCGGGCAGCGCGTCCCGCGGCCTCCGTGCGCCCGGCCCTGGGCGGCCTTGGCCGGGACCCCGGCCCCGCTCGGTACACCCCCCGGCCCCGGCGCCGCGCCCGCGCCTGGGCCTCCCCTCCCCCTCGAGCTGGGGGCGGGGCGGCCGCGGCGCCCGGAGAGCGCCCCGACCGGCAGCTCTGTGATCGATTGGAAGGTGCCGGCCGCCCCGCGGGCTGCAGGCCGGCCCCGCGCGACCCCCGACCCGCCGCCGGGCCGTCGGCCGGCTGACAGGTGCTCGGGGCCCTGGCCGGGGACTCCTCGGCGGCGCGCGCGGCCCCCGCGTCCCCCCCTCCCCCTCGCCTTCGCCCCCATCCCCCCCCCCCCACGCCGCCGCGGCGCGGCGCAGGATCTGTTCAGACCTCGGGGAACTGGTTCAGGTCCAGGTTCTGCTTTGATCCTCGGCGCAAACTGGAGACGCCGAAGAGGGCCCTCGGAGAAAGCCTTGGATGGGAGGATGTGGGAAGGAGCCCGCGGGGCTCGGCGGCGCTGAGCCCGGCCCGCAGCCCCGCCGCCCCAGTGCCCGCCGCCCGCGCGCCCGCCCGCTCAGCCCAATGCTCCTCTTCGGGCTCCTGCTGCTGACATCCGCCCTGGCCGGCCAGAGACCCGGGACCCGGGCTGAGTCCAGCCTGAGCAGCAAGCTCCAGCTCGCCAGCACCAAGGAGCAGAACGGTGAGTGCCCCCGCTCCGTCCCCTGCCGCGCCGCCCGCGCCGCCCGGCGCGCCCGGGCGGGACGCACCCCGGCCCGCGCGCCGCGTTCGCGGAGCTTCCTCGCAGCCTGCGGCTGGGGCAGCGGCCGCCGGGCTCCAGCGGGGCAGCCTGAGTGTCCCCGCAGGCGCCGCCGCAGCGCGGACATGCTGGGAGCCCTGGGGGGCGTCAGGGCCAGCGCGCTTGCAAGACCTCTCGTCGCCGGAGTCCTAAGTTCGAGAACTGCCTCTAGACCCGAGTCCGACACGAACGCGTCCTGGCATGTTTGACTCTCCTCCGAGCTTTTTGCCCTGGGGAGGGGTGTCCCAGGACGTGTGTCAGCCGCATTAATTGAAGCGCTCGCGGTGGAAAGGCATCAATTAATCAGTAAGTAGATAGCAAGCCAAGAGGTCGAGGGCCCCGTGGACATGTGCAGGGGGGAATTAAAAAGGTGTATTTCTCTTGTGCTCTTTTTTTTTTTTTTTTAATGTGCCTTTGTACTCCTGAAGCCCTTACCTTTCTGGTGGTGTGTTTTTCTATGCGATGGTGAGTGACTGCTAGTTTGTGTGTGCTGGAAACGACTTAATCCTGCATAGGAAATGAGAATTACTTTCACCTTTCAAGTGTACCTGAAATGTTTAGAAAACTCTCAGATGCAAGTTCCCTTGGGCTGGGATCGCACAGAGCTGGAGAAAGGCTCCTTTCATAAAGCCAGGGCTGCTTCAGGGTGTGTAATTTGCTTAGCCTCTGAACCCCATATGATTTACATCATTCAATTTCTAAACCCTTTTGCTCTTGATCTAACATTATGAAGTCATTTTTGAGACTACTTTGTAAATAGAAATTTTATACTGCACACGAAACCACAATGTCAATGCAGGCTGTCTAAAATTAGAATATTAAACACCCTGTTTACAAGTGGCGGCTCTCGGTGTTATTTGAAAAGAAATGTACATGTTTTTACTGCTTTATATGCCATCTGTTCAGAATGCAAGAAGGCTGTCACTTCATGAACCGTGCGAAACGAACGTGAGCAGCATGTGCCTAGGAGATCAGAATGCCCTGAACTGTGTTTTTAAGTCACAAGCAACTTTTTCTGTAGGTTTTGTGGGGGGTGTCTCAGAGCTTCAAGTTTGGATTGAAACTCTCCAGAGTGTTCACCTTTAAGAAAGCACAGAAAGTTCTAGAGTCCAAAAAGAGAGAAAATAAGGATTCCTGGGACCTTTGTAGCCATTATCTGTACTCGCTGTTTGGGCAGCAAGACAAGGCATCACCATTTATCAGCTGATGGTACTGTGGTTGCTTCTTACGACTTGGTGATGTGATGGGACGGGGCACCTGCAGGCTGCTTGAGCTGCTGATCAAAGGGATCCACGTCCAATCACGGGGACTGCAGAGGGCCGGGGGCGCGGGGACAGGGCGGGGGGGGGGGGCGAGGGGGGGGATCAAAGAAGCCACAGCGCCACTTGTACCCTGGCAGGAGACGGATCAGACCAACCTCTGTTCTTTATCACGTAAAATAAATGCCCAGTTCAAAATATCGCTTCTGACTGGACCAAGTTTCCCCAAATGACCATGCACCGTATCCCTGGCTCCTGGCTTCTGTTTTTTTTATTTTTTCCATCCCAGATCCTTTCTCCTAATGCTCTGACTTACTTATCAGGCCTGTCCTGGCATCTCTCATCTTCCCGAGTCCCTTCGCGACTTGTACTTGTCATTGTCCTCTCCTTGCCATTCTTTCTTGTGGTCCACGTGCCATCGTCGCTTTGTAACGAGGCCCAGAACTTTCACCGGGGTCTTTGGCCACTTTCCGGGGTCGATTCACCCCCCTCCTGAGAAGTGGGTGCGTGAAGCCAGGCCACACACATTGTGTTGCCGTCAGAGGCTGGGCCATTTCCATTCCTAAGATGCATGATGCTAAAAATAGCCGGGTGGTTTCCTAATCTGTGTGCAGAGGACTGGTCTATGTTTAGCCTTTGGGAGGGTTGGCAGCCGGAAGTAAGTGGAGGTGGAGGAACCGCTCACCTTGCGGTGCTCAGCCTGAGAAGCGGGGCGGCCAGCGCTAGGGGGCGGTGTAGAGCTATCTTCCCGCGCATGGAAGGTTCCAGGATGCGAGGGTAACAGGTGGGTGCTAAGGAAGATCCCCCAGGAAAGTGAGCGGCTTTGTTGGAACTTTCTCCTCTTTTTGTGGCTTTCAACTTTTCCATTCCGTCATGTGGGCATTTTTTTTTCCCTCTTACTGAATTATGATTGGTTTCTGATTGCCCTGTTGCTTCTCAATGTAGATGAGAGTCTAATTCCCCCAGTACAGACCCACCTGAGGGTACCACATAGAAAACGCCATTCACGCAGTCTGTGCACTGTGTCATATTCAGAAAGGTCTTCGAAGAAGTGCTAAATGTGAGATGTCCAAATTGATCTGTTGTGACAGTCGGAGGTCATTCTGTCCACCATTGACCACCCCCCTCCCCGATGGATGGTTACTCTCTTCCCTGGAGAATTCCAGAGTCTCCTGTGGGGTTGACTCCATCAGATCCCCAGGCCTGCTCAGTTTCAAAATCAACTGGGTGTCCTGAGCCCTGTCAAACATGGAAATTGATTGCTCTAACCGATGCTGGGCACTTGGATTTAGACTGGGGCAAGGGAGGCACTTCAAAATTAGGTGTGAGGGGTCAGTGTCACTTACCCTGTTTTAGTTAGTTGTTTCTCTCCTCAAAACTCTGTTGCAGTTCTTGCCACTTTACTGGAAAAATAATTTTATCCTCCAGTACTATGAGGTGCCTTTGTGTCTTTTTTTTTTTTTTTTTTTTTTGGTCTCGCTGCGCAGCTTGTGGGAGCTTAGTTCCCAGACCAAGCATTGAACCTGGGCTCCATGAGTGAAAGCGCGGAGCCCTAACTAACCGCTGGACCACAGGGAACTCCCGCCTTTGTGTCTTTCATTCTTAATCTGACTGCTGACAATGAAGTCTCACATATCCACCAAGGATCTGCCCCCAGATTTAACGTAGAGAGGGAGATGAAAGATGAGAGCGCTGACGCAGGTAGGGTTTCTGGCCTGGACGCGCTGTACGGCCATGGGGAAATGAGTGTGGTCTGCATGCACTCCTTTTAGGAGAGGACTCCTCCCAGGAAATGGGCGCGTTCTGGGATGCTGCTTCCGGGCTGTAGCAGAGGGAATCAGGCGCGTCTCAAGCGAAACGGAACACAGCTTACTTTGTTTACCGCGTGTGTTTAGCCCCAGTAGATGCCAATCACAGGGTTGTCGGTGGGATGAGGCCTCACCCACCTTGTGTCACTGGGGAGGGATTTTAATTTACCCATAGCCCTGAAACATGCTTCTGACTGTTCTATTAACTGTTGTGAGTGTAGATTTGGGATATGTCTCTGTTGATTAGGGTTTTCCTTACGAACGTTATTTTAAAAAATTTAAGTGCAGTTGATGTATAATGTTAGGTAAGTTACAGGTGTACAGTATAGTGATTCATGATTGTTAAAGGTTATCCTCCGTTTATAGTTACTGTAAAATATCGGCTACATTCCTGTGTGGTGTAATATATCCTCGTAGCTTATTTTCAACATAATAATAGCGTACCTTCTAATCCCCTACCCCAGATTGCCCCTCCCCCTTCCCTTTCCCCACTGAGCATCGTTTATTGTTTGCGCACTTGTCCTCAAGGGCTTCTGTGGCCTGTGCGGCCATTTACTTTGGGGACAGATGGTCCCCTGGTGCCTCGCTCAGTACGTGTGTCTTGTGTTTACGGCTTTTCAGTGCGTCTCTTTCAGTGCCAGCTCACCCCTCCTCCCATTGCCAGTGTGCCCATATCCACTCCCCTCCCCTCTGCCCTAGGTAGCAGCTTCAAAGCTGTATTTACTGCAAGGCAGATCGTCACAACCTTTAGAATAGTGTCCAAGAGTACATAGCTCTGCCCGAGGACCCAGGGGACTTTCCTGTTAGTCTATAAGTTGTCGTGCATGACCTTTGTGACATTTATTTTTGTTATCTAGAGGGGTTTTTTTTTGTTTTTTAACTTCCTCCTGGTTCTCTGCTCTGTTTGGGGTAGTTGAGGAAGTTGGAGAAGTGAAGCACCATTATGTAATGATGAATATTGCTTTTCACCATAGGTGACAAAAAATCCCCCTTCTATTTTATGGTGACATTTCCTCTTCTCCCAGCTGTTACCTTCTACCCTTAATCTTATAAACTTGGTGTTTACCTCTGAAAGGTGATTAGAAAGTAAAAAGGTCTGTACGAAGCCTCAGGGACTATATATCATTTGTTGGATAGTTGTAAATAGATGCTGGGGGCCGACTCTACACTTTCCTCCTTGGTGTATTTTGTAGTGCCCTGTGTCGGGCACCAACGTCTTAGCTTGGTTTATTCTTAGTTCATCCTTCCTGAAACTTATTCCTTACATATCTTCTTGACATTCTCTTCTACTACATGTTTTTTTCAACATTTTGGTGCAAAAAATTGTTTTATCTATAAACTTGCACACTTTTTGTAGAAATAGAAATCTAATGATAATGTGATGTGTGTTAAATAAAAAATAATTGAATCAGTGCATTTGTAATGTCCACCTTCCCCCCGAAATGTTCCCAAGACTGCTAAACATTTCCCTTGATGCTTCTTTTTTTTCTTTTTAAAGAAATTTTATTTTATTTTATATCAGAGTATAGTTGATTAACGATGTTGTGTTAGTTTCAGGTGTACAGCAAAGTGATTCAGTCGTATGTATACATACATCTATTCTTTCTCAAATTCTTTTCCCATTTAGGTTATTCCAGAGCACTGAGCAGAGGGGAGGTTTCTGTTTGTATCAACCAACATGGTAGAAGTCGTAATAAAAGTCCCTTCATTTACTTGGCCTGCTTTTGATGCCTCTGATGGTTCTATTTGCAAGTGTTATCTGTAGCCAGAATATCTCTGTATGACGCCATATAATTTCTGAACGCTCGTTGGTTAAACAGTCTCTGTGAATTATTTTTCTCTACCACTGCCTCCACCTGTGATTTTTTTCCCTCGCATCCCCCTTCTCTGTCTCCTGAGGATACGCCTAGTGGTCGATTTTTGGCTGGTAAGCACGGGGTACGACCACACCCATTGTGGAAATACTGAAACATCGCCAGTGGGTTGAGAAGGAGCCTGGCCACTCCTCGAGGACAGATGGAGCATCTTTGAGCAGAAGCCACAGCGTTAATGCCCGGCACAGCTGGGGACATTGGGGACACTGCTCCAACCCTGCTGGCCTCCTTCCTGATGGATCCCTCCTGCGCCTGCCACACTGATGCTTAAGCCTTTTGACACTTTCAGCTATGGACAGTTTAGTTCACAGGGGAGTTAAAACTCCTGTCTCTTCTCCCCATTGCTGGGCACTCGGGCCCGACCCACTTGCAGCTTGAAGGACCCAGAGAGAAGAAAGGGTACAGCCTCCTTCAAGCCTCCTTCCTGCAGCTTCTTTGCTTCGAGCCTGTCAAGGGTGGAGGCCTGGGGGTGAGACGCGGCAGGGGACGTGGCACGTGTGACGTGGGATTGCAGCCCTCAGGTGCCTGTTCCTGGTTCCCCAGGCAACACCGGGCAGCTGCTTTGGCCTGGGTACCACATTCCTGCCATCTGGGTTAAAGAGACCACCTTCTCTGCGAGGTCTTTTTTCTAACCACTTTCATTAACCACCCCTGTTTATCACGTCAAGGGTAATTCACTGCATAGCACTTACCACTGTGATATTCTGCTTGTTTATTGGTTTATTTATTGTCTCCCTGCCACCCCTGTAGAATGTAAGGCCCCTGAGAGCGTGGCCCTGTCAGACTTGCCCTTTATGGGTGCGCCAGCGCCTGGAACGAAGGGTGGCATAGAGTAAATATTTGTTAGACGGTTCTGGATGCGGTGCCTTGCTTAAGCAGGACTCTGGTATTGCCTGGAACAGCAGCCCGTCTTGGAAGGTGGCTTTCTGATACTGGAACTTTCACCGTTGCTTGACTTTTTGCAAAGCAAGATGCGCTTGCTTATTGGTTGGGATGGGAGCCACCAGTGAGGGTTCTACTTTATCATCTTGGTAAATGTACCACGTGACCAGGAGCGTGTGTACCAAGCCGGTGGGTAGGTTTTCTAGAAGCGGTGCTAGTTACTGTCTTAAAAGTGCCACGGGGCTGTGCACCTCTGTAGCGCTGCAGCTGGGTCGCACGCATGTGATCTGGACCCAGGACTGCGCAGATGGTGAGGTTGAATGGCTGACACACTCCAGCATCAGTGTGCTTCCCACCTTCTGCTTGTGGCTCACGGAGAACGTGCACAGGATAGAAAGCCGCAGTAATTCTGGCAGGTGGACCGTCAGGGCCGGAAGGGTCCCAGGAGTCCGTCCACAGTGATGTGTACCGTGAGGCCTAGACCACCGAGGTGACTTTGTCAAGGTCGCGCTGGAGGGTAGCCGGGTTCAACGGCTTGTGGGCTGATACGTTTTCCTTCCATGGGAACCAGTGAGGCAAATGGCGTTCTAGTTTCAAAATTCCAACACTTGGCATAAATGCATTTCTTTACTGTTCTGGGAGGTTTTGTGCTTTGGGGGTTGTAAGGGCAGCTTGGGCTCCCTTGATCCTGAAACATTCTTTACGGGCACGCTAAGGACAACAATCTCGGAATAATCCTATTAACGATGCAGAGCAGATACTCTGGCCAAGGTCTACGGTAACACCTCTGTTGGGGTAGAAATCTGCCAGTTTGGCAAATGACTTGAAATACTTCCTTTAGAATTGTTACTGTGATGGGCTGGGATCGAATTTTCAGCGGGTCCGTGGATGAACAATGTTGATTGGCATATTTTGCCATATTTCTTGATGCTGAGGGGGAAGGTTGACATGGGAAATCTTGGTTCCACTGGGAGGTTTTCTTTTCTTTGTTTCTTTCTTTTTTTTTTTTTTTTTTTAACAATTTTGAACATTTTAGTTAGCAGGATGTCTCAGTGGTGAAGTACCGTAGAAGTGAGTAAATAAGCATGGTTTAGTGAGCTCTAGAACACACAGCCTGTTATTCTTTTGCAATGGATGTAATGAGTGACTTTAGCCTTTATTTACCCTATATTATACAGGGCATTCTATTCAGAGGTTCAGACTGCTCTTAAATCAAGAGCATCAAGGAGATAAATTCGTAGCTGTGAACTGGATCAGCTTGCCTAAAACAGAATTCATTTACCTTTGTAAAAAATTTTGTTTACAGAGTTCAGAATCTGAGAACAAATGAGCTACAGTTATAAAGAGGAGTTATGTTAATTACGTTTATCCTTAAAGCCAAGTTCGTAAGCGTGATGTTTTTGGTAGCATGAGCTCATTCTGTGGTTTAGGTCGGGAGGATACATTTCAGATGGAGTTCAGCCCCTCTTATCTGCCATCTGCCTTCACGTCGGGCTCTCTGCCCCACCTTCAAGTGGTTATTCCCAGTCCCGCGGTGATGGGGCAGCCGCCCCCCTTGGACATCTGCCTTGTTGCAAAGCCAAACCGTCTTTGCCAGGCTAGCTTCACTAATTTAGCTTTCGTGGTGTTAGGCTTAATTCCTTTTTATTTTCAAACTGTGATTTTTGTTTTTTTCGGATTTGGCATTTTCCCCATTGAAGGGTAGTTGAACCATCTCTCAATTAAGGGATGGTGTGTCGGGTTGTTGCAGTGTCTGGGGGCGGCAGGCAAAGCGGGTGTCTGGCTCTTTGAGAGAAAACACCATCCCCAGACAGCACGAGGCCCGTCGATGGTAGCCAGCGCAAGGACGCGGCTTTGCGTTGCACCTGTATACGCTGCGCGCTGATGAGAAACCGGGACGCGCTCCCGGGAAGGGCAGTATTTGGATGCCGCCACGGGGGGCGATTCAGTGGGACCAAAGGGTCCCTGGTGGGTCTCTGGTCTTGTGATGTTGATGATGACTCCCCGAGAGCCCGCTGGGTGCGGCGCTGGTGCTCAGTGTTTGCAGACAGTCCACAGTTCATCTCTGTGACCCCCCCCCCCCCACCGTGCGCTATTGGGAGGAACACCGAGGCCAGGCTGGCCAAGTAGCCAAGGTCGCACAGCTGGTGAACGTTTGGACCTGGCTCTGACTACAAGCCAGGACTCAGCCACGCGCCTCCCCCGTCATGAGTTAATGGTCTAACGTTTTATTAGAACATTGTTTTTAAACAGCAGTTTATGAGCTTGTGCTCTGTGCTAAGCTCTGCCCGAGGTGCCGGGTACACAGAGAAGGAGATGCAGCCCTTGCCCTTGCGAAGCACTGTCCGAGGAGGATGGCAGCTCTGGAGTTTATCTCCAGGTCTGTTGGTTCTGGGCTCCAGGAGCTGTGGGAACGCAGAGGGCTTTACCGTGACCCCCCGGTTCCTCTGGTGATTGACCAGGTGGTGGATTCCACGCGGAAAAGAAGCGCATGGAGAAAAGCTCCCACGGGGGAGATGGCATACTTTGAAGTGGGCTTGAGAAGGGAGAAGAGGAAAGTGTTCTAGGCCAAGGGGACAGCCTGCAGCCCAGGATAGAAGCAAGTCTGGGGTTGAGGATGAACAGAGGCAGGGGAGATGTAAGGCCCTGGTGCTGTGTGCAGGGCAGCTCAGAAGCAGAATCCAGGAGAAGGTTGTCTTTACTCTGCAAACAAGAAATGCTGGAGAGGGTGTGGAGAAAAGGGAACCCTCTTGCACTGCTGGTAGGAATGTAAATTGATGCAGCCACTATGGAGAACAGTATGGAGGTTCCTTAAACAACTAAAAATAGAGCTACCATGTGACCCAGCAATCCCACTCCTGGGCATATACCCTGAGAAAACCATAATTCAAAAAGAGTAATTTTTATAATAAAATTACTTAATTTAAAACATAATTCACAATGTTCATTGCAGCTCTATTTACAATAGCCAGGACATGGAAGCAACCTAAACGTCCATCGACAGGTGAATGGCTAAAGAAGATGTGGTGCATATATACAATGGAATATTACCAAGCCATAAAAAAGAATGAAATAATGCCATTTGCAGTGACATGGATGGAGCTAGAGTCTGTCATACAGAGTGAAGTCAGACACAGAAAGGCAAATATCATGTGATATCAGTTAGATGTGGAATCTATTGATTCCATATAAAACATGATAGAGGTGAACTTACTTACAAAACAGACTCAGACTCACAGACATAGAAAAACAGCTGAAGGTTACCAAGGGGGAAAGTGGAGGAGGGGTAAATTAGGAGGTTGCGATTAGCAGATACACACTACTGTATATAAAATGGATAACCAACAAGGACCGACTGTAGAGCACAGGGAGCTCCACTCAGTATTTTGTAATAACCTAGAAGGGAAAAGAATGTGAAAAATCATAGATAGAGATACATATGTGTGTGTGTGTGTAACTGCATCACTTTGCTGTACACTTGAAACTAACACAACATTGTAAATCAGCTTTAATTTAAAAAAAGGAAAGGCTGTCTTCATGCTTAAGGTTGAGTCAAACCTTTTCTTTCCAGTTGCTTTCTAGGCAGGCAGGTAGCAGTTCCACTTCGGTGTGAGCGGCTAAGGGCTTATTGGGGTTTTCTTGGGAGGTTCTGAACGGGTCCGAGTGCAGGCTGCACAGCCTCAGTGACACTCAGATAAGCTAAGCCTGTGTCCATGCCATCTCTGCTGCCTGCTTTATGTAAACAAAGTGCTAATTTCACACTTCATTCACAAAACGGATGGCATGCAGAAGGAGGCCGGGTGTGGGACAGGATGTGATAAAGGGGCAGCACACGTAGAATCAGTGTGATGAAGCTGTATTCCCTTGCAAGGAGCGAGGAAAACGGCCTTTATACTTTTAAGGGAAAGGATGTTGAATTTCCTGGAAAATTAATTCCTGTGAGGTTAGTTTGCATTGAGTAACCTCTGGGGAGGTTTGTCCTGGTTCCCTGGACCCAATGCTAGAAATATTTTGAGGTATTTAAGGATCTGAAATGAATGCATTCGATGTGATGTGGATGCCATGCTATTTTGTTTGAAGGCAGGCCATTTGCGTTCCAGGGAAGCCTTGTTCGTGAGTGCGTACTATTTTAAGCTTCTCAGCGTTTGCCAGATGGGGATGGGCTTCTGTGCTCCACTGCCCAGCTGGCTCCTGCACCTGCCTTGAGAGTCACTGCAGAGATCAGGAACCATGAACAACAGAAGCTGGGCTTGCGAGGGGCTCACCTTGTGTTGTTTCTAGCAGTTGTTTTTGCTGGGTGTTTATAAGGACATCTGTCTTTTAAAGAGTCCTACTATTTATCTTTTTATTTTTCCAACTGAGGAATGAATCACAGCTTGTTTCCTGTATTTGCCACACACAGTCATAGGCTGAGGTGATGAGAAATGCAAATTGGGAGTCATTAAAGCGTTATAATGTCTTTTTCTGTGGCAACAGGTGATGTTTAAAATCCATGTATGAAGAAGGAATGTTTGCTTAAAATGTGATGAGATGAGATGAGAACAAAAAAGTATTCAGTTCCTTACTGGAAATGTCTTCCTGGGTTTGGAAAAAAGGGGAACCTGCAGGGTTCATTTCTGATGTATCTGACTTTAAACCTGAGGCATGGTGGTGGTAGGGTGCAAATGGTTTAAGAACACAGGAAGAACACAGTAGCTTCCAGCATTTTCATGTTTTTCTTTGGAAATAGACTAGACTCCTTCTTACTAGAGTGTGACTTGCCATCTGCTTAGCCATTCAAAGGAGACTGAACACCATAAAAACGAGAAACCGAATTAGCTAGTGCACATCGAGGGCCAGAGATGGGGTGTCCTGGAGGCGGGTCTCCCCTGATGGTAATAGGGTTATGTTGTGGGTAATAAAAGGTATTGGGGAGGCTTCCTGTTAGATAAGCAGCGATGTCTCAATGCGTATGTTTCGTGACTTGCTTTACTTTTACCTCTAAACTAAACTACACTCTGTTTCTGGAGGTCCACATGACAGTGGACAGCCTTTGTGATACAGGTGACTAGATCTCATAGCGTACGATGTTTTTACAGTTTCAGATGCAGTTTCCTGTATATTAGAGATGTGTATGGCCTCGGCTGTATCTGTATTTTGTGTTAGTCGCAAAACTGTCTGGCTGTAGAAAAATCCACAATCAAAAACTAGCAGGTGTTCCTGGTCAAAATCTGGCCAGGATGTTGACTCTAGATACCTCATTGATAAATGGTAACCCTTGAAAAAGTGGTTCTAACCTCTGTTTTCTTGAGAAAATTAACAGGCTTGGTGTTTACAGGCACGATTAAGAATGTAAAATTAAGAATTAAATAATCTGTGTGTTTGTTTTAAGAAAGCACCTGTTTTGTCATGGTAGAAAATTTATCTTTAATCTGTACTGGTAACTTTTGATTGGCTGTGTTGGGTCTTCATTGCTGCACGCCGGCTTTCTCTGGTTGCGGCGAGCGGGGGCTACTCTTCGTTGTGGTGCGCGGGCTTCTCATCGTGGTGGCTTCTCTTGTTGCGGAGCACGGGCTCTAGAGTGCAGGCTTCAGTAGTTGTGGTGCGTGGGCTCAGTAGTTGTGGCTCGCGGGCTCTAGAGCAGAGGCTCAGTAGTTGTGGTGCACGGGTTTAATTGCTCCGCGGCATGTGGGATCTTCCCGGACCAGGGCTCGAACCCGTGTCCCCTGCATTGGCAGGCGGATTCTTAACCACTGCGCCACCAGGGAAGTCCCGTACTGATAACTTTTGCTGGGCACCTGTTGGGCAACCCATTAAGCTAACTGCTTTAGGATGGTTTCCTTTGAGAACTAACATTTACGTCCTTGGAAATCAATTAAGGTGTCTGGATCCCACATTTCCTTGCGATCTTCCTTTGCAGTCATTTCCAAACAGCCAAACTACCCTATAGCAAAACACTCAGAGGTGCACATCTTCTGGAAGAAGTGCAAATGCCACACTTTTTACTTGGAAAAATGGAAAAGGAGGAGTTATTTAATATATCTGCTGGACGTTTAAAACTGCATAAAGCGCAGGAAGTACTTCGAGAGTGTGGGAGTGGGTGGTGTTTCCAAACTACAAACATTGTTTTGAAAATTTCCCCGGTAGTGGTGAATTATATGAGACCACATCCATCTAAGGAGAGCTCGTTTAACTGGCTTGTGGTTCGGAGGTTCATTCAAACACTCTTAAACAAAATAAAGGGAAAGGATGTAATGACTTCTTTATGGCAAGGCCGTAAAAAGGTACAGAGCTGTGTAAACAAATTGAGTCATTTACTAGATGTTTCAGTGATAGATTTGCAGTCCAAATTCAGGGTTAGGTATTAGGTTTTATAGGCTCTGACCATGTTCCACCTTGAAAATGAAGTTACAAGCTTAGTTTTTTGGTTTGTTTGTGTGTTTGTTTTTCTTTGGTGCGTGGAGACCCATTATTGCTATTTTATATGGCAGCTTGAAAAAGTACTTAAAATTCTGAGCATTTACATTTATGTTGGTTCAGCTTCAGACAACGGTGAGAAACCCTTGTGTGAAAAGTTGAATTGACCTGAGTTTTGGTAGCACTGGGTTCTATTCAAGGAAAATAAGATGACTGAAATTGAAGTTTTCCTTCTGGGCTCAGACATGGCCCAACTAATTGTAAAATAATTGTTCTGGATAGCAAGAGTGGACTCATAATTATAAGTATGTAAAGTAGAAAGCCAACCAAAGTTCTGATTTACGGTTACTGTAACTCTGCCGCTAATGTAGTAAAACCGCTATTATATCAACCTGCTGTGACATTCATTCCTCTTGCTTGAGGTGTAGGTAAAAAATCCTTTCCCAAGTTGTCTTACTTTAGAGAGTTGCTTTATTGCATTAGAATATTAATTGACCTCCCCTAACATTGGCATGAGGGCTGTGCCACAATTGTCCAGTAAAGGGGGGGATGGGCAGGGGGTGCGTGGTCCTGCACGTTGCTGGTGATAGCTAGCGGGAGGAAGGCAGAAATAAATTTGGAAATTGAAGTGAGGAAAGGAAAGTAAATAATTTCTATGTCGATACCATAACATTTATTCATCCTGTAACTTCTCTCAGGGGTGGCTTGCTTGGCCTGAGAGGAAGTGGATTGTGTAAGAAACTGCAGTAAAAATCAATGAGCCTTTCTAAGTTCTGAAAATTGGTTGCATCACACCGTACTGGTAGCTTTCACGTGTTGTTGCTGGAGCTTTCGCAGCGGAAAGAACTGCTCCGGCTCCGTGGGCCTGAAAAACAAGGGACAATGGTGGATATTATAGTTTCTGTGTAATGTGTGACTTGCTATTTCCTTTTCCCCACCCTCCTTTTAATGAATAACTTAGGGCTAGATGGTCTTACGTCTGTGAAAAATCCAGGATCTGCTTTTAAATCGGATTCTTGGCCCGGACGTACATCTGAGCCCTCGTGGTGTGTGGCAGATAGGGACAGGAGTGGAGCTGCTGGACAGGGAACCCCAAAGTGGAAGGAAAAGGCAGTCCCACCTTTGTGGTCCGGAACCAGGAAGACGAGTCCATGCAGGGAAACAGGGAAGGAAACAAAGCGGGGAGAAGAGGAGAAAAAGAAGCAGAGAGAAATGAGAGGGAGGGAGGGAGAGAGAAAGAAAGGAGGAGGCTTAAGGCAGGTAGAGGATGAGGACGCCAAGGACGGGAAGGAGGAGTCAAGGAAACTGGCCGATAGTACAAAATACAGTAGAGTTTAGGAAAACGAGGACCAGCGAATAAACAGCTTGTGATGTTTCAATGCTGACAGAAGACGGAACAAAAGCCAAAACGCTTCAGTGTGATGAGGGGGTGCAGAAGTGGAAGGAAGAATGTTTATGGGCTCAAGTGGAGAAGTGAGACATAAAGTCTGTAAGACTTTGGGGAGAGTTTTAGGGATCAAGGGGGGGCGATCTGAGAGTGCTCCCAGAGGGGAAGGAGGACAGAAGATGTTTGTTTCCTTCTTTGGTGGGCTGGAGAGAGCCCCGCAGTGGGGTTTGGGTCCAGCCAAATGTCTCCTAAATAACAGGAGAGAAAAGTTAAGGAGAGTGGGTGTTTTCTCATGGTTCGTCCATCTACAGGGAGAATGAGGTGACAGGCTTGGAGGGTGGACATGGACGGAAGATGCGTGAAGGCTGTGGTGGGAGATATGGTCATGTGTAGCAGTGAAAATACTAATGGGGAAGACTGTTAACCTAGAAAAAGCCGCAGAGATTTAAAAAAGAACCATGGAAATTCAAATTCAATGACCACTTTGTTACTTTAATTTTTATTTTATATTGGAGGAGAGTTGATATACAATGTTGTGTTAGTTTCAGGTGTACAGCAAAGTGATTCAGTTATACATATACATGTATCTTTTTTTTTTTTAAACACCTTTATTGGAGTATAATTGCTTTACAATGGTGTGTTAGTTTCTGCTGTATAACAAAGTGAATCAGCTATACGTATACATATGTCCCCATATCTCCTCCCTCTTGCGTCTCCCTCCCACCCTCCCTATCCCACCCCTCTAGGTGGTCACAGAGCACCGAGCTGATGTCCCTGTGCTGGCTGCTTCCCACTAGCTATCTATTTTACGTTTGGTAGTGTATATATGTCCATGCCACTCTCTCACTTCGTCCCAGCTTCCCCTTCCCCTTCCCTGTGTCCTCGAGTCCATTCTCTACGTCTGTGTCTTTATTCCTGTCCTGCCCCTAGGTTCTTCAGAGCCGTTTTTTTTCAGATTCCATATATATGTGTTAGCGTACGGTATTTTTCTCTTTTGTTTGTTTTGAATTTTACTTTTTTTTTTATACAGCAGGTTCTTATTAGTCATCCATTTTATACATATCACTGTATACATGTCAATGCCAATCTCCCAGTTCATCCCACTGCCCCCTTTCCCCCCTTGGTGTCCATACATTTGTTCTCTACATCTGTGTCTCTATTTCTGCCTTGCAAACCGGTTCATCTGTACCGTTTGTCTAGATTCCACATATATGCCTTAGTATACGATATTTGTTCTTCTCTTTCTGACTTCACTCTGTCTCTAGGTCCATCCACGTCTCTACAAATGACCCAATTTCGTTTCTTTTTATGGTTGAGTAATATTCCATTGTCTTCGTCTGTCGATGGACACTTAGGTTGCTTCCATGTCCTGGCTATTGTAAATAGAGCTGCAGTGAACATTGTGGTACATGTGTCCTTTTGAATTATGGTTTTCTCGGGTTATATGCCCAGTAGTGGCTGGGTCGAATGGTAGTTCTATTTTTAGTTTTTTAAGGAACCTCCATATTGTTCTCCATAGTGGCTGTACCAATTTACATTCCCACCAACAGTGCAAGAGGGTTCCCTTTTCTCCACACCCTCTCCTGCATTTGTTCTTTGTAGGTTTTCTGATGATACCCATTCTAACTGGTGTGAGGTGGTACCTCATTGCAGTTTTGATTTGCATTTCTCTAATATAGTGATGTTGAGCAGCTTTTCATGTGCTTCTTGGCCATCTGTATGTCTTCTTTGGAGAAATGTCTATTTAGGTCTCTGCCCATTTGTTGATTGGGTTGTTTGTTTTTTTAATATTGAGCTGCATGAGCTGTTTATATACTTTGGAGATAATCCTTTGTCCATTGATTGGTTTGCAAAGATCTTCTCCCATTCTGAGGGTTGTCTTTTTGTCTTGTTTATGGTTTCCTTTGCTGTGCAAAACCGTTTAAGTTTCATTAGGTCCCATTTGTTTATTTTCGTTTTTATTTCCATTACTCTAGGAGGTGGGTTATAAAAGATCTTCCTGTAATTTATGTCAAAGAGTGTTGTTCCTATGTTTTCCTCTAAGAGTTTTATAGTGTCTGGCCTTACATTTAGGTCTCTAATCCATTTTGAGTTTATTTTTGTGCATGGTGTTAGGGAGTGTTCTAATTTCATTCTTTTACATGTAACTGTCCAGTTATCTGAGCACCACTTATTGAAGAGGCTGTCTTCTCGCCATTGTATATCCTTACCTCTTTTGTCATAGATTAATTACTTGACCATAGGTGTGTGGGTTTATCTCTGGGCTTTCTATCCTGTTCCATTGATCTATATTTCTGTTTTTCTGCCAGTACCATATTGTTTTGATTACTGTAGCTTTGTAGTATAGTCTGAAGTCAGGGAGTCTGATTCCTCCAGCTCCATTTTTTTCCCTCAAGATTGCTTTGGCTCTTTGGAGTCTTTTGTCTCTCCATACAAATTTTAAGATTTTTTTGTTCTAGTTATGTGAAAAATGCCATTTGTAATTTGATAGGGATTGCCTTGAATATGTAGACTGCTTTGGGTAGTACAGTCATTTTCACAATAGTTATTCTTCCAATCCAAAAACATGGTATATCTCTCCATCTGTTGGTATCATCTTTAATTTCTTTCATCAGTGTCTTATAGTTTTCTGCATACAGGTCTTTTACCTCCTTAGGTAGGTTTAGTCCTAGGTATTTTATTCTTTTTGTTGCAATAGAGAAAGGGGCTGTTTCCTTAATTTTCTGATCTTTCGTTGTTAGTGTATAGGAATACAAGAGATTTCTGTGCATTAATTTTGTATCCTGAAATTTTACCAGATTCATTGATTAGCTCTAGTAGTTTTCTGGTGGCATCTTTAGGATTCTCTATGTAGAGTATCATGTCATCTGCAAACAGTGACAGTTTTACTTCTTTTCTAATTTGTATTCCTTTTATTTCTTTTTCTTCTCTGATTACCATGGTTAGGACTTCCAAAACTGTGTTGAATAATAGTGGCAAGAGTGGCCATCCTTGTCTTGTTCCAGCTCTTAGAGGAAATGCTTTCAGTTTTTCTCCATTGAGAATGATGTTTGCTGTGGGTTTGTTGTATATGGTCTGTATTATGTTCAGGTAGGCTCCCTCTAGGCCCACTTTCTGGAGAATTTTTATCACAAATAGGTGTTGAATTTTGTCAAAAGCCTTTTCTGCATCTGTTGAGATGATCAAATGGCTTTTATCCTTCAGTTTGTTAATATGGTGTATAACACTGATTGATTTGCGTATATTGAAGAATCCTTGCATCCCTGGGGTAAATCCCACTTGATCATGGTGTATGATATTTTTAATGTGCTGTTGGATTCTGTTTGCTAGTATTTCGTTGAGGATTTTTGCATCTATATTCATCAGTGATATTGGTCTGTAATTTTCTTTTTTTGTAATATCTTTGTCTGGTTTTGCTATCACCGTGATGGTGGCCTCATAGAATGAGTTTGGCAGTGTCCTTTCCTCTGCAATTTTTTGGAAGACTTTGAGAAGGATGGGTGTTAGCTCTTCTCTGAATGTTTGATAGAATTCACCTGTGAAGGCATCTGGTCCTGGACTTTTGTTTGTTGGAAGATTTTTAATCACACTTTCAATTTCATTACTTATGATTGGTTTGTTCATATTTTCTGTTTCTTCCTGGTTCAGTCATGGAAGGTTATACCTTTCTAAGAATTTGCCCATTTCTTCCAGGTTGTCCATTTTATTGGCCTGGAGTTGCTTGTTAGTAGTCTCTTATGATGCTTTGTATTTCTGCGGTGTCAGTTGTCACTTCTCCTTTTTTATTTCTAATTCTATTGATTTGAGTCCTCTCCCTCTTATTCTTGATGAGTCTGACTAAAGGTTTGTCAATTTTGTTTATCTTCTCAAAGAACCAGCTTTTAGTTTTATTGATCTTTGCTATTGTTTTCCTTGTCTCTATTTCATTTATTTCTGCTCTGATCTTTATAATTTTTTTCCTTCTACTAACTTTGGGTTTTGTTTGTTCTTCTTTCTCTAGTTCCTTTAGGTGTAAGTTTAGATTGTTTATTTGAGATTTTTCTTGTTTCTTGAGGCAGGCTTGTATAGCTATAAACTTCCCTCTTAGAACTGCTTTTGCTGCATCCCATAGGTTTTGGGTCGTCGTGTTTTCCTTGTCATTTGTTTCTAGGTATTTTTTGATTTCCTCTTTGATTTCTTCAGTGATCTCTTGGTTATTTAGTAACATATTGTTTAGCCTCCATGTGTTTGTGTTTTTTACGTTTCTTTCCCTGTAATTGATTTCGAATCTCTGGTCAGAAACGACGCTTGTTATGATCTCAGTTTTCTTAAATTTCCTGAGGTTTGATTTGTGACCCAGGATGTGATCTATCCTGGAGAATGTACTGTGTGCACTTGAGCAGAAAGTGGAATCTGCTGTTTTTGGATGGAATGTCCTATAAATATCAATTAAATCTATCTGGTCTAGTGTGTCATTTAAAGCTTGTGTTTCCTTATTAATATTCTGTCTGGATGATCTGTCCATTGGTGTAAGTGAGGTGTTAAGGTCCCCCACTGTTATTGTGTTACTGTCGATTTCCTCTTTTTTAGCTGTTAGCATTTGCCTTATGTATTGAGGTGCTCAGATGTTGGGTGCGTAAATATTTATAATTGTTACATCTTCTTCTTGCATTAATCCCTTGATCATTATGTAGTGTCCTTGTCTCTTCTAAAAGTCCTTATTTTAAAGTCTATGTCGTCTGAAATGAGTATTGCTACTCCAGCTTTCTTTTGATTTCCATTTGCATGGAATATATTTTTCCATCCCTTCACTTTCAGTGTGTATGTGTCCCTAGGTCTGAAGTGGGTCTCTTGTAAACAGCATATATATGATTCTTGTTTTTGTATACATTCAGCAAGCCTGTGTCTTGGTTTGAGCATTTAATCCATTCACATTTAAGGTAATTATCGATATGTATGTTCCTATTACCATTTTCTTAATTGTTACGGATTTGTTTTTCTAGGTACTTTTCTTCTCTTATGTTTCCCACTTAGAGAAGTTCCTTTAGCATTTGTTGTAGTGCTGGTTTGGTGATGCTGAATTCTGTTAGCTTTTGCTTCTCTGTAAAGCTTTTGATTTCTCTGTCAAATCTGAATGAGATCCTTGCCGAGTAGAATAATCTTGGTTGTAGGTTCTTCCCTTTCATCACTTTAAATATATCATGCCACTCCCTTCTGGCTCATGGAGTTTCTGCTGAGAGATCAGCTGTTAACCTTATGGGAGTTCCCTTGTATGTTATTTGTCGTTTTTTCCTTGTTGCTTTTAATAATTTTTCTTTGTCTTTAATTTTTGTCAGTTTGATTACTGTGTGTCTCGCCGTGATTCTCCTTGGGTTTATCCTGCCTGGGACTCTCTGTGCTTCCTGGACTTGGGTGGCTATTTCCTTTCCCACGTTAGGGACGTTTTTGACTATAATCTCTTCAAATATTTTCTTTCTCTCTTCTCCTTCTGGGACCCCTATAATGCGAATGTTGGTGAATTTAATGTTGTCCCAGTGGTCACTCAGGTTGTATTCATTTCTTTTCATTCTTTTTTCTTTATTCTGTTCCGTGGCAGTGAATTCCACCATTCTGTGTTCCACGTTACTTATCTTTTCTTCTGCCTCAGTTATTCTGCTATTGATTCCTTCTAATATGTTTCTCATTTCAGTTATTGTATGTTCATCTTTTTTTTGTTTGTTCTTTAATTTTTCTAGTTATTTGTTCTTTAATTCTTCTAGGTCTTTGTTAAGCATTACTTGCGTCTTCTTGATCCTTGCCTCCTTTCTTTTTCCGAGTTCCTGGCTCATGTTCACTATCATTCTGAATTCTTTTTCTGGAAGGTTGCCTATCTCCACTTCATTTACTTGTTTTTCTGGGGTTTTATCTTGTTCCTTCATCTGGTACATAGCCCTCTGCCTTTTCATTTTGTCTGTCTTTCTGTGAATGTGGTTTTTGTTCCACAGGCTGCAGGATTGTAGTTCTTCTTGCTTCTGCTCACATGTATCTATTCCCTTTCACATTCTTTTCCCATTTAGGTTATTAGAGAATACTGAGCAGAGTTCCTTGTGCTATACAGTAGGTCCTTGTTGGTTATCTATTTTAAATACAGCAGTGTGTACATGTCAATCCCAGACTCCCAGTCTATCCCTCCTCCCCAGCATTCCTCCCTGGTAACCATAGTTCGTTCTCAAAGTCTGTGAGTCTGTTTCTGTTTTGTAAATAAGTTCATTTGTACCGTGTTTTTTAGATTCCACATATGAGCTATATTATATGGTATTTGTCTTTCTCTGTCTTACTTTCTTCACTTAGTATGAAGATCTCTAAGTCAGTGACCTCTTTAATGATCTTTACTTGATTTTTCTGGTTCTGATGCTCTTCAAAATATGCCCTTAAGTCATAAAAGGTAGAACACCAGGGCAAGCCTTCTGGGTTCTCTGCTGTGGCATCTTTAGCATCTGTTGTAAGCACTACACAGATTTGTTCTGATTTTTTTTTTTTTTTTTTGCGGTGCGCGGGCCTCTCACTGCTGTGGCCTCTCCCGTTGCGGAGCACAGGCTCCGGACGCGCAGGCTCAGCGGCCATGGCTCACGGGCGCAGCCGCTTCGCGGCATGGGGGATCTTCCCGGACCGGGGCACGAACCCGCATCCCCTGCATCGGCAGGCGGACTCTCAACCGCTGCGCCACCAGGGAAGCCCTGATTTGTGTTTAACGGTTACTGAAGCCACATAGAAACGTATTGGGTGTGGGCTCAACTTATGGCAGTTGTTTGCTCAAGAGAAGAATGTATCTTGGTATGTGTTTCCCACGCCCTGCAAAGAGGGCTGCCTTCTGTGTACATCTGCAGAGTACATTTTCTGCAGGGATCCCCTGTGCTCCTGTCCTGGGTATCCTTCTTTACGGTCATTGGCAACATGCTGTTGGGAATTGGTTTGTTTATGATCGTGATTCTTGGGTCTTGATGAAGATATGATGTTATGTGTGTTGCTTCTGACCTCTACTGCGCAGGGCAATCTTCCCCTGTCCAAGGATAGATATTTCTGCAAGATGGTGTTTTTATCAGCTCACTCCTAAGAGGTACAGAGTTCTAGAGTGACTTCGAATGTAAACACCCATACGATTTACCAATGAGATTGCCCAGTCCTTTGGAATAAATAAAACTCTAAATGTGAGACCTCTGGATCTCTTCACCCCCTTCCTAGGCCTGCTTCTGAGTGGGACCCTGTTAGGAAAAGGAGGTGGGATGGAGGAGCAAGGGGATTACAGAGTTAGGGAAGGCTTCTGGACATTTTCCTTGAAACCCTGCCTATGGCGGCATCTGTCTTACTGTCGCTTTGGTATCTGGTACCTGTCCGTCTGCACCTGAGCCCCATTAGAGCCTCCAGTTACACACATGATTACAGGATTTCCTATCCCTCCTATTGGGCTTGCGCTTACAACTGCGAGTCTGAGAGTGCAACCTAAAGCTAAGAGCTTTTGTTCTGTTTAAATATCATTCCTTGGGGCTTGCTGCCTGGAGGCACAGTGGTTCGGAATCCACCTGCCGACGCAGGGGACACGGGTTCGAGCCCTGGTCCGGGAAGATCCCACATGCCGCGGAGCAACTAAGCCCGTGCGCCACGACTACTGAGCCTGTGCTCTAGAGCCCGCGAGCCACATCTACTGAAGCGCGCGCACCTAGAGCCCGTGCTCCACAGCAAGAGAAGCCACCGTGATGAGAAACCTGCGTACCGCAACGAAGAGCAGTCCCACTCACCACCCCTAGAGAAAGCCTGCGCGCAGCAACGAAGACCCAATGCAGCCAAAAATAAATGAAAAAAAAAATACCATTCCTAAACAAAAATTCAAAATGCGTAATGTAGTAGATCAAACAAGCATAGAATTATTGTTTACAATACAGTACATTAATCAAGTACAGAGTTATTGTTAAGCTAATGGGTGAATAGTAACATTCCTATTTTTAGGTAAAGCCAGTATGTTTGTAGTTTCTGCTTTCTCGCTGTCATCACTCCAGGTCAGGTGCTGGGTACCTCAACGGTGGCAGGAGGATCCTTTCTCTTCCTTCTGCATCCGGGCTTTCCTCATACCGTCCTGCAAGCAACTGATCTTACGTAGGAGACTGATAGCAGACAGTCTTCCTGTAGTAGAATTCTGGCTGTTACTCCTGTGTCGCTTGGGTCAGTCCTTCTCACACTCTGGTGTATGTACACATCACTTGGGAAATCTTAGTAAAACGTACTCTGATGTTGTGGGTTGGATGGGGGTGCAGTGCGTGCACCGGTGATGCCGGTATGAGGACCAAACTTTGAGTCACGAGGGCTCTCCCCGTGTTCCGAGGTCTGCTGTGATCTCATCGTATTTTTATTATATTTCTAATAAAACGGTTACACAAAGCCCATCTCTGTTCAGCACAGAGAGGACCCTGTACCACTGCTTTTGCAACTCTTCTAACCAAGTAATCCAGGTCCGTCCAGTGAACATCAGGCACCTTGTGTCCAAGGTACCATATCACATCCTGAAGACGGATAAACAAAGTGTGGTTCTTAGGGTCCTTGATGTTAGCAGTCACGTGGCTTGTGACACACCAGAGGTGTCCTCAGAACCCACAAGAAACCAAGGAAGCTCCATTTCCCAGTCATGAAAGACTCCACAGGAGGCTGCCGTACCATTTGGGTCTCGAAGGATGAAGAGAATTCACTAGAAAAGGAGGAGGGTTCTAAGCAGATGGCGTAGACTTGGGAGAGACCACAGTCTCTTTAAAAGTCAGCTCTGTTTGGTGGGAAATATGACTGAAAAAGTGATTCATTAAATGTAAAGAGCTCTGTCTGACATGTTTGGACCTATTGGACGATGCAGGGGGAGGCTGTAGTTCCTAATCGTTAAGGCCTGTCTCTCCCTCCGTTTTCATATTCTTACACTGTAACAGATAAGTAACTGTCCACTGAATGGTCAGATTGGTTTTTTGTTTGTTTTGCTTTTATTTGGTTTTGTTTTTTGCTTTCAAAAAAATTGTACATCAGGATGACTGTAAAGGGCAGAGAAGCTAGAAGCAGAAGCTAGACCCCGGTCTGAAGGCATTGGTAACAGTTCGGATGTCGGATATCCCCTGCCCGGGACAGGGGCAGGTCCACACCGCTTCTCCGTTACTCTGCTTGTCCACAGCCTGCAGGTATTCAAGGCCCGGCCTTCCTGTTTCTCAGGCTGGCATGTCTACCTTCTCCAAACTCCCAGAATATTGCAGAATCCGCCACTTTTCTACCTCAGATTGTAATTATACATGTGCCTTATCTCCCATAATTGTCAAGTGTCAAGAGTAAGATGTGGAAGAGTGTTGAGCTTGGAGCCCCATTGGATGGCAGATCTTTGAAGTGAAGTGAAAGCAGCCCCCTTGACCCAGGGCAGCCCGTCCTGTCAGCGTGGACCTCTGGTCTCATGGGTCATGGCTGATGGCTCTAAGAAGCCATCTGCCTTATTTCACAACTAAGGATGCAGCTAACGTCTGGCTTCATTTTGAGGAACTAAAAGGGGATGCACTGGAGGGCATCTTAATCTTTCTGCTTAGACTGAGCAAAACGAATGTGCAAAGAACCTCACTGGCAACATTATAATGATGACTGCTTACAATGTGATTCCCTTCACGAGAAAAAGAAACATATCATTTCCAGGAAACTTATTTTTAGACAGGGAACTTTGTGATAACGTTTATTGCAATCAGTTTATTCTAAGAAAAACATGACTATCAAAAATCCGTTTTTAAGAGATTTCACTTGGGATTATCCCCCCCCTTCTGTTTTCTAGTTAACATAAAATGTGTACTTTCTTATTTTTAGTGTGGCTTTCTTTTTTTCTTTGAGATTGACAACTGTGATTTATTCCCTGGAAGGCAGAAATCTTGAAAAAATCCTTATTTTAGAAAGTCACTCAAAGAATGTAGTTTTTTTCTTGGAAATAAAGTGGAATTTCTCAGCCCTGATCGTATGAGATTATGGGCAAGTAGTCTTTCATTCTGGCATGTGGACAAAACAGAAGCAGACCCTGGAGAGGGAAGTTCAGAATCCATGGCAGGGAGCACATGCTCCGTGTGCCAGTGTATATGGTGTCACATCCAAATTAAAACCATACCCTCAGAAGTGCAGCCCCCAGACTAGACAAGTTTGTGCCCGTGTTGCTGAGTAAATCTAAGGCAGTACAGATGCTCAGGGCTCTTAGGGACCAGACTCTTTATCTTCACATCCTTTTGATTTTGCTCTGTAAGGCAGAGTGAATTGTCTTCACTTGTGTTCTTTCTGAAGGGCTTGCATTTAGCAGAGGTGAAAACTGGCTTTGTGCTTTCCCATGCATTCAGGTAGTTACACCCTGGTCTGCTCACTTGCGGGCTGGGAGGAGTTAGATGTACTGCTTACTTATCATGAACATGGACAGCTTCATATTTGTTTTTCTTAAGATTTCGAGTGATTTTTGCTTTATTGTTCCAAAAATTTTGTTTGAAATGGCCGTATGTTTTAAAATAATTTTTTAAAGCTATCTCTATAGTGAGGAAAAAATAATAAGATATAATGAAGATCTCATTTAAAATTGCAACAGAGGTATATAACAATTAGAAATAAATTTAACAAGAAATATACAGAAAAGACTTTAGAGCTTTGATGGATATAAAAGAAAGCTTATCTACCTGTATAGACATGTCCTGGTATGGAATAGAACCTCTTTTTATTTATTTATTTTTAAAATTTACTTCTTTTCTTTTTTTCAATTTTTATTTTATATTGGAGCATAGTTGATTAACAATGGTGTGTTAGTTTCAGGTGTACAGCAAAGTGATTCAGTTATACATATACTAGTATCTGTTCTTTTTCAAATTCTTTTCCTGTTTAGGTGATTACAGAGTATTGAACAGAGTTCCCTGTGCCGTACAGTAGGTCCTTGTTGGTTGTCTATGGATGGCTTCTTAGATTAGATGGGTAGGTCCCCATCTTTACTATATAGTGTCTTATTTCTGCTAGTAGAGGACCTGGATTACACCAGTTTGGAAAAAGAAAAATTCCAAGCATATTTTTGGTAAGAAGACATAGTTTCTGTCTTTTTACGGCAATTTTGAAAGCATTACCATCTGGTAAATTTTTAAGAACAGTAAAATGTCAGAAGGCTTGTTGGGACTCCATCTTTTCTATTTTTACAAGACCAGGAAATCTGGTAATTTAAGTTATAATCACACTGCTAGGCTCCTGTACAGCATTCGAAGTGACAAAGGTAGTACAAAACTGCAGGGGTATGAGTGGAATGAGGTTTTGTAGAAAACAGGCTATCACCTTTGCTCGTGGATGTGCCATTTGCATATGAATGCATCCCTAATGGTCTTTTTGAAAGTCCTAGGCTCTTGCCAGATTCCTTCAGATTCTAGCGTTAGCTGAGACTCCAGTCGAGAAAACTATCTGGACAGGAACCAGATTAGTACACCTCTTTAGCTCTTTGACTCTTGGGGAGATGGTCCTATAAGTCAGTGTCAAGCGAAAGTTTTTCACAATAGTTGGTGACCACAAGTGGCCATCTATTCTGCAAGGGGGAGGCTTCCTCATTTGTAGGATAAAAGAAGTTTTTAAAGAGTAACTTCCCTGGGAGCAAATGAAGCTTGACTATGTAAATCCTTCTTTTACGATGGAATAGGATCCAAGATATTTAAGAAGCTATTTTGGGTTTTTTTTGAGTTCAGTAATTTAAACATTGTGCTTAGGATCTTTTTTGGTAGTCCAGACATTGATCCTTGAGATTTCCCTTGGTGTTTCCTTAAAAAGACAAAATTCAGTATGTTTTCATTGTAAATAATTGTCTTAGTAATGGACAAGACAGAAAACAAACTTTCCTTTACCATTTTTTTTTCAGATGAAATATTCAATTGTTTTTATGCCCAAGAATTTTAAAATGATCACAGATTTTTTACTGATCTTTAAAATCTTATTTTGGTGCTGAAAAAAAACAAAACAAAACAAACCGATTACTGTGGGTGTTTGAATCTTGTGCATACTAATAAAAATTACCAAGGAACTTTCCGTGGTTGTATATTAGAAGGTTGAGGAAGATCACTTTCGCAGTCCTTTACTACTTCAGTTTATTGAATGTTTAGTGTTAGGTGTGTCATTTACAGGCAGTGTCGTGGGCCTGGGGATACTTGGCCTCTGCTGTTTACATTCTTGTCCCGCTGCTAACATTGATTTTCCCCATTTCGTCTGCAGCTTAGGTCTTTGTACTGGAATAGATGGCAGGTTAAAGAATGGCTCATATCTTAAAACATTAATAGATTAAGTTCCAGTGCTGTCAGCGATTTTAGTGACTAATACAAACACATTCTTTTGTGTGTCTATTTAAAACATAGATTTAGAGAATTGAAGAATTAAAGAATTGAAGATTTCTATTTGATTTTCTACATGGTAATAAGTATTGATATCTACCTCAGTGGTAACTGACAATAAGTAAGTATTCCATTTCCTAAGAAACTTGATTGTATCATTGTATGTCTCTGTGTAGTAAGTAACCCATAAGTTAGGTTAACTCCATCATTATATTTTTTTTATTTTATTTTTTTGCGGTACACAGGCCTCTCACTGTTGTGGCCTTTCCCCGCAGGCTCAGCGGCCATGGCTCACAGGCCCAGCCGCTCCGCGGCACGTGGGATCTTCCCGGACCGGGGCACGAACCCGCGTCTCCTGCATCGGCAGGCGGACTGTCAACCACTGCGCCACCAGGGAAGCCCTCCATCGTTATTTTGTGACTTGAAATTCTTTGCTTCTGCCTGTTTCTTGAGTCCTTTTAAATTTTATGGAAAATACCTTATTTATTTAAGTGGACAGAGGATGTTGGTAAAATCAGATACTTAGTAAAAGCTCTAGAAAGAAGTTTTGCTTATTTGAAACACCCAATATTTAAAAATCCAGCAGACTCATCCTTTTGGTTAAATATATTGTCATAGATTGTAAACAGGACATGTTTCATTTCATCGTACATATGAAAGAGGTTATGCCACAAATAAGATAATGTGACCAACAGTTGTCATTTTTACTGTTTTGGGGGAAGGAAGTCTGAAGCAGAAGAATATTCCTAGAGGAAGGATTTGGTTTCTTTTCTATCAGTTTAGACATTTCACTATCAGTTTCTTTGCCACTAAAATTTATTCTTGAAATGGTTTAGAAATTTTAAATGTGGAACATTTTGGGGACCTGAGTACATTGTGGGTTTCGGGATGACTAACGTTGACCTTTTGTGCGGTTGGTCTGCGTTAGAAAACAAGGATTTTCATCTTTCCAGCCACATGGAATGTGGATCTCCAGGCTCAGATTTTGGCTAACTTGAGAAAGACTAGATTCTTTGGCTAGATTAGTATGACAAGACTAAGGCTGGCTCTGGCACAGAAGCAGCGGTTGCCTTCTTTTCATTGTCATTTGCCATTCGAATTGTCTTTGATGGGTTGGTATCATGACCTTGAACACGGAGGCACTCAGGAGTCCTGGTTAACTTTTGCCCCGTGAGACAGTCTCATAGGAGAAACTGCCCTTTCAACAGATCGTTCAGCAAGAAACCAAAACATAGAGAACCTAATCACAACTCACTAATCAAAACGTGCAAGGTTAATAGTGATTTCAAAATTGAAGACAAATGGTCTGACGTTGGCGTCCTCACAAGCAAGCATATAGAAATACAGAAATGTGTCTACTGTGCATCCTCTTTAAACTGTTTGCCTACACTGATTGTGGTGGGCACTCAAAAACTCAAAGAATGAATAAGTGAATTTCAGAAACTACACAGATGTGAACTGCTGATTTTATTTGTTACAAAGACATATCAATTGGCATTTTTATTTTGCCATTTTGGCCAATTTTTATCAATGTATAATTTTTTGCACTTCACAAATTTATAGTCACTTAGCACTTCAACAATTATAGACATTTTGGAGATCTATGTATTTGTAAGTGTTTGTAGGATTTTTCCAACTCAACACTGCTTTTCAAACTGCCTATTGAATTATAGAAGGAGGGGGACATTTTCTCTACACTCTTAGATTCAGTCCTTGCTGTGTGTAAATTAAACTGACAAAAGACACATTAACAGGAGAAAGGCATACAAATTTTGTTAATATTTTAAATTTTATGTGCACAGAGTCTTCACAGAAAGGGATGAAAAATCCAAAGAAGCAGTTAGACTCAGGGGGGCTTATATACCATTCTAACAAAGGGCTATAAATTGTGTGAAAGTGACTAGGAAATATATGGAGGAAATTAATGGAAGATAAGGGTTATTTTCATTTTAGCGGGGTCTGTTTATGCATATTCATCTCTGTGCTGGCTCTCTGTCTCCAGGGATATGGGTAGCTCTTCTTACCCAGGTACTGGGGTAGGGGGCGAAATTTATGCCACCTTCCCAAAGGGAAATTTATGCTGTGTTTTTAGGCAGATAAGGAAAGAGCAGAGAACTTTTCCTGCATCTGTTGATGCTTCACTGCCTTCTGCTCAAAACAGTCCTTGTGCCAAAGTGGCATATCTTGGGGGTGGCATATTCTGGATCCCTAACTATTGGTTACACCATTTGGCTTTTGCTGTACTATTAGCAAATAGTAGCCTAGAAAACGGGTCATAAGTGGGCTGCTGGCGGCTGGCGATGCTGGTACATGTGTACCTCTGTGTAAAGCCACTGTTATTTTCTGGTACACTCCTTACTTTTCTTGTAAAAGCCGTAAGTTACAAATAATATGGCATCTAGTTCTTAGTTTAGCTTCTGCCAGGACTAGGTCCATATGACCTCAAATATTCTTTGCAATGCGTAGGCAGGAGGGTGAGTGAAGGAGAAGCAATTCTCCAGCCTCATTTGTGCCATCCTGGATTTCTGTAGAAATTCAGAGGTTGTTCTAGCAATACACAGCTAGGAAATGTGAAGTGTTCTGACTCATTGCGTGTTGGCTTTGCGCAGTATAGAAACTTCCTTGGCTGGGAAGGAATTCCTTTCCAGCTGCCCATCTTCCAGAGCTGTGAGCTGTTCTCTTCCCTCTGAATAGGTAGTTTTCTCTTTGCTCAGACATTCTTCTGGGCTTAGCTGCTGTGTAACCTCCTAACCCCTCATTAATAATTTCCTGAGGCTGGTTTGTTATAAAGAAACATTGCAGCACAGACAGTGTGTGTGTGAGTTGCGTGTGTGTGTGTGTGTGTGTGATGACTCCTTAATGACCAACTCAAATGATATTAATACTCTGTATCAAAAAAACAAGTGAGCATTAGATACTTCCGCCTTTAGTTTGCATGTTAATTACGGAGATCATAGCCTCAGGCAGAAGGTAATGAATGCTTCTTAACTTCTCTCCATGATTCAAATTAAGTGCCTCATTTTCTATATTGTACACACATCTCAATGGCTTGAGTATTTAAAGGAAAGATCGTGAATCTCTCAAAGGCTTTGTAATGTTAGGACACCACAGAATACGTTTGTCTCTTCTGGGTTCTTAAGAAAAAGAGGTTCTTTCTAGTTTCTTTTTTTTGGCAGGGGTTGTTGGAAAGGTTTTATTTGTTTACCTGTTTTTTAATTTTATGGGAGTGTAGTTGATTTACAATGTTGTGTTAGTTTCAGGTGTACAGCAAAGTGAATCAGCTACACATATACATGTATCTATTCTTTTGCAGATTCTTTTCCCATATAGGTCATCCTAGACTATCGAGTAGAGTTCCCTGTGCTGTACAGCAAGTCCTTGTTGGTTAATCTCTCTTATATATCGTATCTTTGTAGTCTCTTGAAGAGACCCCCCACCCCCCAGAGCTGCGTGTGTTCCGAGGTGGGCTCCCATCGCATGCACTATAGCACGTGCTCACCTTTCTCCGGTTCCAGCTGCACAAAGTGCTGTGAATTACCCAGAGCTGTCATTACTCAGGGAATAAGGGGTGGGGATCAAAATGCTGTCTGACCCTGGGAAAATGCTCACACTATCGTGTTAACAGGAAAGGCAGGGTGAAGGCCGGATTTCAAGGTACTTGTACATATGCCCACATACATGCTTCCATGGTGCGGAAGGGTAGAATGAAGCATGCTCACATGTTCTTAGTATTTTATCAACAAGGGCTCCAGCGAAGCAGTGGGGCTGCTGATATCTTCCTTCCTGCAATACACTGAATAGTTCTAAAATTTCCTGTAACACGCTTGTATTACTATTAGAGTTGAAGCCACGCTGTACTAATTGTGGAAACCAAATTTAAATGAAAGGGAGGCAGATTCAAACAATAGCATTTTCTCCTCTTCTGAAGGAAGGCACCTAAAATGCAAGCCTTGTTTTAGAAGCCAGGAGGAGGCGTCATCTCGAACTGGGCCAGCAGGGTTGAGAGCTGAACTAGGCTCTTAGTTTTACCCCGGAGGCTGGACATGGCTGCGGCAGTCGGCAAGGGCAAGGCATCACCACGATGATCTGTGTTGTTTTTGGCCCTTTACAAGAAATGTTGTTTTCACAAGACCTAAGAGTTTTGTCCAGGAAGAGAGGAGAGATCATCTGGTACCATACGGGGATTTCTGCTTTCTCCTTTTCTTTTTTTTTCCCCGAGCTTATAGTGTGTAGTCTGCACACCCTGCTCTTAAGCCTTAAAGAGCAAAATAGTATGGTGGGGCGTTTTGCACACTTGTTGGAAACATCTGGAACGTGCCACTAGATTGCATACCATGGGCTTTATTTACAAACAAGTGTGTGAGATAAACCATCATTAAAAAAGAAGAAAAAAAAAAAAAAGACCTCCTACAGCTGCATCCTACGGCTTGTGTGATCCCAGGTCTGTATGGACCGCAGAATCCCAGCCGTCCCATTCTCCCAGACTGGTAGACTGAGAAACACATGGGACTCGCCCTTCTAAGCACAGCAGGTCCTTCCGATGGACCAGGCCCTGGACCCCTACTGGGGTCAGGCAGCTTCCATCAGGGCTGTGCTGCCCCAAGGCCACAGGCTCTCACACTTCAGTTTTCTTTTTCTCATTTTCTAAAAAATTTATGTTATTGAAGTATAGTTGATTTACAGTGTTGTGTTAATCTCTGCTGTACAGCAGAGTGACTCAGTTACACGTGTATCTACATTCTCTTTCATCCTCTTTTCCGTGATGGTTTATCCCAGGATATTGAATACAGCTCCCTGTGCTCTACAGCAGGACCTTGCTGTTTATCCTTTCTCTGTATAATCGCTTGCATCTGCTAATCCCGACCTCCCGCTCCACCCCCTCCCCCTTGGCAACTGCAAGACTGCTCTCTGTGTGAGTCTGTTTCTGTTTTGTTCATATGTGTTGTATTTTGGATTCCACATATAAGTGATGTCATATGATAATCTGTGACTGCCTTTTTAGAAATTCAAGACTCAAAATTATTTCAAACTCCAGGTGTAAAGCACAAAGAAAACTCTGCTCTGGGGAATACTTTTTTGGAAGAAGCCCTACAGTTTGCACTTAGGACACTGCAGGTTGAGTTTAGGGAATGAGGAAAAAAAGGACTCCTAGTGATGACTTGGTTTTTGGTGCCCGTGGGTGAAGTTACGCCTCAGCTAAGGTGCTTATTTTGGGATATCCCCGCTCAGAGGTTCATCTATCACGTAAACAGTGACACTGGTAATCAATAAAAGAACGCAAAGAAACAAAACCCCAAAATAACAAAGACATTACACAAATGATTGGTTTGTTTGGTTCTCACTTTTTCCTGCTGCCCTCATACTTCATGGCCGCACCTTCATTTTGAGGTTGAATTCTTATGGTTCTGTGATGCCAGTGAAAGATTCTGTCTGCAGAGGCTGGAGCCCCTCCAAGTGCACTGAGCGCTGCGACTCGCCAGCTCAGGGGAGAATCCTCAATGAAAAGGGAGTTTCGAGTGGGGAAGTAGATTCGGGCTTCTGCATGGGGAAGAAGTGCCTCAGGGACGCTCTGTAAGCAGTGAAGGGTCGGGGCGTCCGGGGTGCAGGGTGGGTGCAGCCGTGTGTACACAGGGTCTGAGCTGCCGGTTGCCAGGGAGGGCCCTGTGTGCGCTGCAGCTGTTTCCCCCTTTGGTCTTCCATCCAGTTGACTTCCTCGTGGCGAGAGTCGTAGGAGATCAGAGAGCGATGAGTCTGTGCATACTGCGGACCTCCTTGCCTTCTGTGGCTGGAGACGTGTATGGTGACTCATCCCCGCCGAGGGGCTGGGCTGTCTGAGCCATGGTGATGGCCGTGCTCCCAGCCTTGAAACCCGGAGAGCTCTCTGGGCCTCAGCCTTCTCCGCCAGAGTAGCTCAGAATATGATTTCAACATTCTGAAATAGACTTGAGGATGTCTTTTTAATGCTTCTGTTCTGGATATATCCCGGATGATAGGATCCAGGGGCAGGCCCTGGGAGTGGGTGAGATGCTGTCAGGGCCCCCTCCTTGTCTGGGAGGTGAAGTCATGTCCTGAGTCATGGAGGCCTTGAGGGAAGGACCGGAGCAGAGGCTGGCCGTCGCCCTGGCTGGTGGGCCGCATCCTGACCTGCCCTCGGTTCAGGGTGTCCTGATGACAGTAGGTGACCTCCCGAGAAAAGACCAGGGCTCTGCCTTCCAGTGACCTGGGCTCATCTGAGGTCACTGTTGCCTCAGAAAAGGGGCTTTAAAAAAATGCCATGCTCATTAAATGAAGAAATGATACCAAGGCCGTTTTTCAGAACAGGTCAAAACCTTGCTCTGACATATTTGTTTATAATTTTCATGGATAGATAAATGAAATCATCTCGTGTGAAATATTGTATTTTTAAATGGGTTGGTCTCTTTTTCTGATTTGTACATTTTGTGTCTCTGGTTACGTTGTCACTGTATCCTTTGAAACCAGAGCTGTTATTTCTGCCTTGACCTGGGTACATACTCCATATTCTAGGTGGCAGATTAAGGAGACATTGCAGCATTTCACCTTAAATTCCTTGACTTTTAAAATTATTTTCTTTGTATCTCCTCTGTCCATGTGAATGATATTAATAAGTAGTACTTTCTACAGGGCTTACTCTTCTTCTCTTTTCATATTCTGTAGGTTGCTTTAATAGGCAGGACACGACCTACCTTTATCCATTTTTCATAAATAATACACACTGCAGTTTACAAGAAGACATATCAAGGCTAAAGCATCCTGCTGTTGGGATGATAAATATGACCAAACCAAATACGAGAAGAAGACAGCATACGAGTTCTGATTCTCTAATTCCTTCATTCTTAGCAGCTGGTTTGGAGAAGGTGGGGTTTACTGTGTGTGGGAGCAGAGGGCCGGAGTCCTCCTGACGACCGGCCAGGTGATGCAGGAGCCATACTGAACCCATGAGGAGGTACCACAATAGAGGGATGGATACAGAACTGGATACTTTTCAGATTAGAATGGAAACTAAACTGCTGAATCTGGATGGTCATTACAGTCCCCAAGGCGCTTTTCCCAAGATTATGAGTTGTTAGCCAGCATCTTGGCCACATGAGCCACATGAGTGGCTCTGTCATTCGGTCCTGCAGTTTCATTCGTGCAAGGTCATTGCCTCCACCTCCTAAGCAAAACCATCACATTCAGGGAGAGTGGCCTCTTTAACTGAGAGGGGGCAAGTTCTTTAATTCACAGACTTATACATTTATTGTTTTTTTCCCCCTGCTTTGGGAAATGGGACAGTGGTTGCTTAGCTTCTAAAAATTAGAGTTTATGATGAAGGGAAGTTGATGAGGGAAAGTCTCTCTATATTAAAGAGTTAAGGATGTTAACTCTTTGTTTACAAATAACTTGCAAATATTTTTTTCTACTTTTGTCCTTTTTCTTATAGTGCTTTTTTGCCATGCAAAAGTTTAAAAAAAATTTTTATGTAATAAAACCGATCAATTAAAAAAATAGAGTTTAGGTTTTTTTCTTTCATGTTTTCTTTTAAATCTTTGGGTTTTGATTTAGATTTTTGTGCAGGAGAAGGCGTATTGCTGTCTTAAGTTTTTGCTACTAAGATTATATATATATTGATATATACATATATTTCTGTTTTGAAATATTAGGAGATCTCTAGACTATTCATGAGTCTAGGGGTGAATGGGATGGGAAAAGGATACCCCCATTCATTTATTCTTTCAATGCATATTTCCTGAGCATTTATTACATAGACAGCAAGATACTAGACGCAGGTGATACAGTGATGAACAGAATGTCCAAATCCTCTTGAGACAGGCTGGGACCTGGGACCCTTTGCTGCAGTGCTGGCACCTGGACAGACATCTCCTGGAGCAACAGATACTAAGAAACTATAAGGGATTAAAAATAACTGCAGGCCTGAGCAGAGGGGCAGAGTATGAACAAGATACAGAAAGGGCACAAGCCAACTGCCGCTCCTGAGGTCCCCAGGAGCAAAAGCAGGTCCTGAGCAGGGTCCCTGCACACAGCACCACCCAGGGGGCGGGCAGACCGTCGGATCTGCCTCCACCCTCATCCCAGATAAGGGACCAGCCTGCTCCCCCAGCCCACCCCGTGGGGAGCGAGCAAGGGCACTTGTTACTTGTTTTCATTCCCGCCTGCTGCAGCCGGGGGCCCCAATAAAGCCCTGCATGGATCCCTCGTCTGGCCTCTGGTCAATTTCTATTGATTACAAAGAGCCCAAGGACCCCGGTCGGTAACACTCTGACCTGGTGGACTTCGCAGTCTGGTGCGGAGAGAAGGTGACACGCACACACAGAAGGAAGCTGCTGGCGCTCCGGGGCTGGATCGCGGTTGGTACTGGAGGATGGGCAGAGTGGCCAGGGCACGTTCCCGCAGTTGAGAACAGGTCGCGGGGGCCTCCGCAGGGTGGCGTTGAGCATGGATCTGAGGGCATGGCGAGAAGGCCTGGCAGACGCGGGGAGTGTGCCTGTGCCGGATGCCTGGGGACAGCGGGGGTTGGGGGCTGGCTGGAGAGGGCTGAGCTGAGTGGTGGTGCTTTCTGCAGGGCTCGTTACTTCTGTAGGGCAGGGGGGTAGAAAAGGGTGACTTAGACCACAGTGAAGGGGGTCGGGGCTCAGATCTGGCTCTGTTCTGAAATTGGGGCTGTTAGAATTGTCTGGAGCTGGGAGTCAGTTCTAAGGAGGAAGCTTGAAGCTCTGGCCCATGGGCCAGACTGGCATGTAGGTCTGCGGCCTGTGTTTATGTCTTCAAGGCTTCAGGCGACTTGTCAGTTGCTCTTCTGGGTACCCCGGACACGTGGCTTGATTGTGACCGTGAAAGGATGTAAAAGATACAAGTTGGTGATGGGTTTCATTGTTCATGTTTAATAATGATAAGCGATCAATGTGTGTGTGTTTAAGAGCAACAGAAGAGAAGAAAGCAGCGTCATATTGATTTGGAAGAATATTACCAGCTGCTTACTAGGTGGAAGACTGGACCTTTTTATTGTAACCAGAGGCGGGTTGTACTGTAATAAATTCCATCTAATAATAAATATACTTAACCGTTACCGAGTGCTTACTACACACCATGTGTTAATGCATGATTTACATACTTTGACTCCTTTAATCTTTACAAAAACCTCTGGGGGCGATGGCTAGGATTATTCCCAATTTGAGGAGGGTGTAACCCACTTGCCCAGGGTCGCGCTCCAAGCAAGGCAGCCTGGTCCCAGGGTGCCTGCCCTTAACCATTGCATCACCCGGCCCCTAATCGCCACCCTGCTGTGTTGGAACGAGAGCTCGAATCTGGTTAAGAGCTGAGTAGACTTGCTCACATGTGGTTCCACTTTTTAAAAAAATTTTATTGGAGTGTCGGTGATTTACAATGTTGTGTTAGTTTCAGGTGCACAGCAAAGCGATTCAGTTGTACGTATACATAGATCCACTCTTTTTTAGATTCTTTTCCCATATAGGCCGTTGCAGAGTCCTTGTGCTGTACAGTAGGTCCTTATTAGTTATTCTGTGTTATACGTAGCAGTGTGTGTATGTCAGTGTTCACTGCAGCACTGTCTACGACAGCTAGGACGTGGAAGCAACCAAATGCCCATGGACAGAGGCGCGGATAAAGAACACGTGGCACTTGTATACAGTGGAATATTACGCAGCCGTAAAAAGGAGCAATAATGTGGTCCCACTTCTTCAATGTCTAGAAGGCACCGGGGGCCCTGAATACCCTGGAGGTTTTTCTCTCCATCATCACATTCTTGTTTTTGGGAAAGCCTGGACATCTGGGGTGAGAAGAGCCCATGGAGGAAGGAAAGGGTGGAAGTATGACTCAGTGGAGCCTGGAACTGAGCTCGAATCCCGGTTTACCCACTTGTTACTTCTTCCGTTTGTTGCCTCACCTTTCTGAGTGCCCAGGTCTCCTGTTTGTAAAATTTTAAAATTAAGAACTACCTTACAGAGTAGAGTAATGAAAAGTAGCAAAATGTCTGGTCCATTTAGCACGTTTGACTCCCTCTGCCCGTCTTCCAGGCTAGAGAGGCTGAAAACGAACATAGGGGTTTCCAAAAACAAGTTGGATAGAATGGAGAAAAAGACCCTGATGCAGGAGGCTAGCGGGACAGTGCAGTGCAGCCCCACAGCAGGACTGTAAAGAAATAATGCATGCATTTGCTCAACTCAGTGCTCCTCAGACTGGAATGCTCCTTTGAACCCTCTGGGATCTTGATAAAATACAAATTCTGTTTCAGCAGGCTTGGGGTGGGGCCTGAGATTCTGCGTTTCTAAAAAGCTGAAGGGATGCTGGTGCTGGCGGTCCGGGGACTGCACTCTGCCCGTTACCAAACCAAACCTGGGTCCCCTTGCTCACCTCACTGCAAAGCCAAGCTACTGACACCCAGTTGTGGCCAAGGAAAGTACAGCGTTTATTGCAGGGCACCAAGCAAGGAGAGTGGGCAGCTCATGCTCAAAAGACCTGAACTCCCCAATGGGAAGGGTTTTTAAAGGCAGCATTTGGGGTGAGGGCTGCGGGGTGCATGCCTTTCCTCTGATTGGCTGGTGGTGGGGTCACAGGGTTGTGTTTCTGGAATCTTCATCATCAGCCTTCTGGCTCCAGCCAGTCTGGGGTCTAGTGCTTGCTGTCAGCATGTACTCACCGTCCACCACCTGGGCAGGGGTCTTAGTTTCCGCAGCACAACTCAAAGATACGTGTCAGATTGTTCTGTATATCCCTTGGGGAGCAACTCGGACTCTGTTTGATCACTCAGCTGTTGTTTAAGCTAACATTACTTTTCTTGTTTCACTGCTTTTCTTTTGTTTCTGCATGCCCTCCCTTCCCTAATTAGTAACTGCTTGAGCCTGCTCTTTGGAACTCAAGGAAGGTCTAGGAGACTAAAGCCTTTTTCTACAAACAAGAAACAGGGGACATGGAGGGGGTTTGTACCCAGGAGGGCCCCGCAGGGTCCTGCTCAGTTTCATGGCTAGCAAGGACTTATCAAAATAGGTTTATGAAGTACATGGGGAGTGATATTGGTTGATCTTCAGGTCAATATCAGGAAAGCATTCTCCAGGAGCATCTCAGAGGTGAGGTGAGCTGTATCCCAGGGGACCCTTTCCAGTCACTGCTGATGCTCTGGGGGTTGAGCCAGACTCACACCTCACCTGACCCACTGGTACGGGGTAACCTCGCCTAGAAGCCGTGGAGCCTTTAAGCGTTGTTGGCGGAGATAGCTTGAGTCTCTCCGGACGGTGAGACCAGCAAGCCCAGACGTTTTAGCGGGAATTCACTCTCTGTGAAGATGATCAGATGAGGTACTGTTAATATTTGCTGTAGCCTTGTGATGGGTCTTTAAATCAGATACTAATTCCAGCTGAAAGCGGTACTCTGAGATCTGTACCGTGTCTCTTTAACACAAGTTACTAAACTGAAATCTCAGAGTTTCCTAAGAGTTTTAAGTGGAAACTATTCATAGTCATATCCACATGTTTGCTCTGTGATCAGTGTTGTAGTTACATCCCCCACCCCCCACCCAAGTCTCATGTGCCTGCTGTACCTTTAATTTATTGTTACCAGTATTTCTTGCCAGGTTTACATCATGGTAATGTGTGCACTTAATGATTCTCAGAAGTTTTCAGACTTTAGCCTTCTAGAAATATAAATGGATAGCCCATTGTGATGGAACAGAAATACCTTCTTCATTCCTCAGTTTTCACACAGCTGTACTGTTACTAGAAAAAAGTGCCTATTTATGGGAAGTGTGTTTTCTCTCCTCCTGCAGAATCTTATTTTCAAGTATTTCTGGAGCTGTCACCTGTTAAATGATAGTGATCTTACGCTTTGTAGATATTTTTCTCAGGAGAGAAGATAAGCTAGAAAAATAAAGTACATAAGACGTTGGGAAAACGTCACAGACTTTTTGAATCCTGTTTGCATTGCACCCGGGACCCACCTCTTCTGGCCAGGCCTCAGGAGGACCAGTGAGCACACGGGAATGGCATGTATTTATACTCGTGTAAATAAGATCCTGTATACTCTGCCCTGGGCACATGCAGGCGGCCCTTTTATGGTCAACCAGGGGTTTTCCCTCTGGTCTTCAGGCAGACAGTGGGGCTAGGAGCTGGAGTGTATTTCTGATACCACCCGTAGGAACGGTTTCACAAGCTGGTCCCCTTTTATAAAATCTTAGAAATGGCTTTGTGATGCTTGCCTCTGTTAGCTGATAGGTGATCTGGAACGAATGAAGGGATTTATGCAGAAGGGATTTATGCAGAAGGACAACGTTTTTTGTTTTTGTTTTTTTCAAGCTCACCTCTCTTCCTGTTCAATTTTTAGCTTTGTTAATAGGTTCTGCTTACAAAATAGGCAGTGTCACCTTATTATTTTAATCGTAACTTGTTCTGTTCAGAATGGCTAGTGTTCCTTCCAGGAATAGATGGTATTACTTTGTCCCTTAAGTAACGTCCACACTTATCTTTGAGGAGGAATCTCGTGTATTCTACACCCAAGGAGATTACTAACCGGCCTGAAGGGACAAAGGGTGAGTGATTTTAGGAAACGCTATTGCGCAAACACATATTTGATATTTTCTTTGGATTTGACATTATTTTTTAAAGGGAAATAATATCAACATAGATCATAATAACATTATTTAAAAACTGATGCATCCTCGAAAATGATAGAACCAACAAGAAACCACACTCCTTCCCTCAGCACAGTTGTCCTTGGAAAGATGGTTGCGTGTCCAGCTTTAAATTCAAGATGTTCTCTAGAATTAGAGCATAGAGTCTGTGGAGAGGCAGTAAGCATCCATGGCTGTGGCTGCTTCATCCTGTCCAGTTTCTCATTTGTAAGGGACCACTTCATTTTCAATCATTGTCTACAAGTTGCTCAACGGCTTGGAAAACATTTTAAATAGCACGACTTATAAACTGTGTACGTTGTTATAGAAGAGTTCTACCCCCTCTTGTCTTGCGCTCACCTCATAGATCTGTGCCACCCTTCAGATCCCAGTTCAGCCCTCCCCGTGTCTGCTTGGCCTTCCCCCTTAGTTCACGATTCAGTACTTACCGAGCGCCAACTGGATGCTGAACCATTGGTTCTCTGAGTTCTTGGTCTTAAGATCCTCGTATCCATGTGAAAACTATTGAAGATGCCAAAGAGCTTTTGTTTGAAGGGGTTACATCTATTGATGTTGATCATATTCGAAATTAAACTGAGGAAGCTTCAACATATTTATTCATTTAGAAGTAACAGTGATAAATATTAACGTGAACATATTTTATGAAAAAAAATCATTGTTTTTCCAAAGCAAACACAATGGGTAGGAAGTGTGTGGTGGTTTTACATTTTTAAAAAATCTAGTGTCTGGCTTGCAGGGAGACGGGTGAATTCTCGTATCTGCTTCTGTACTCAATCCGCTGAGATATTGTGCATAAGGAAAACATGGCTCAGGAAATAACCTCAGGAAAATATGACTGCACGTTTGTGGGAAAATAACTTTGATCTCACAGACCCCTCAAAGGTTCCTAGAGCACACTTTGAGGACCTCTGTGTCAGCCGCAGGTATAGACTGGTACACAAAAAGAGCCTCTAGTCTTGGCTTTTGTGGACCTAAGTACAGTTTATTCTCATAGTAGGTGCAATTTTTCTTTTTAATTATTATTTTTCATTCTCCCACTACAGTGAAGTCTCCAAAAAGACTTCTTGTTTTTGATTCTTACTTATGGGTTTATTTTATTATTAAACATTTCTGGGGTGAATGGATAACATCAACTGTTTATGGTGTTGAATGTACACTTTCTAACCCCATATTGAGGGCATGTGTTCTACTAGTATAGACATGACCCCAGATCTTAGAGCAGGCTGGCTTAAATCTCCCTGGATGAAGTGCTATACTTTTTAAACTTTTTCAGGATACTTGGAAATAGATAGAGTTGGTTGACCCTTGAACGACACAGGTTTGTACTGCACAGGTCCACTTATACATGGATTTTTTTCCATAGTAAATAGACAGTACTACACAATCCAAGGTTGGTTGAATTGGAGGATACGGAACAACCTAGGCTATGAAAGAACTGTGGATTCGGAGGGCTGACCGCAAGTTATCCGTGGGTTTTCAACTTCACAGAGGGTTGGGGTCCCTAACCCCCGCTGTGTTCAAGATTCAACTGTACTAAAGTACTTAGGAAGGAAGTGCTCCTTTCACGTTTGAAAATAATAGATTTTATGTAATAATAAGATGGTTTCCTTTAGAGTTCCTTGACTACAACCAGTAGTTGATTCTTTAAATATATATTTCTGAATTATTGTTACTTGGTTCGGATATCATGAGGAAATTAGAAACTCAGCTCTTCCTTTTTTTTTTTTTTTTTCATGTGATTATCAGTAAAAAGCTGTACAGTGTGGTGCAGTGACACGGGTACAACTGTTTACCAGTTTCCAAGACTTTCTTTCCAGTAAGTCACTGACAGTTTCATATATTGTAAACCCTCTTGGTATAGTTCCATCTTTATTCTGTGTCCAGTGAACGTGAAACTCGTATCGGGTTGACAGTTTTCTATCACAAGGGCAATATCTAAGAAGTAGTTTGTAGGGGAAGGATCAAAGTTACGAATCAAAATTATTATATGAGACGTGCTTAGAAGTAATATGTCTTAGAAGAATATGTTAATTTGATTTCTTCTGATGACACATCAGCGTCATAATTTTTTTTAACGTTTAATTTAATTGGCGTACAGTTGATTTACAATGTTGTGTTTAATTTAATTTATTCTTTTAATTTAATTTTTTAATTAAATTTAATTTTTATTGGCATACAGTTGATTTACAATGTTGTGTTACTTTCATGTGTACAGCAAAGTGATTCAGTTATACAGATACAAGTATATATTCTTTTTCAGATTCTTTTCCCGTATAGGTTATTACAGAATATTGAGTAGAGTTCCCTGTGCTATACAGAAGGTCCTTGTTGGTTATCTATTTTATATATAGTAGTGTGTATATGTCAATCCCAATCTCCCAATTTATCCCTCCCCACCCTTTCCCCTTTGGTAACCATGTTTGTTTCCTGTGTCTGTGAGTCTGTTCCTGTTTTGTAAATAAGTTCATTTCTATGATTTTTTTAGATTTCACATATAAGTGATATCATATATTCCTTTTTCTCTGACTTACTGCACTTACTGTGATAATCTTTAGTTCCATCCTTGTTGCTGCAAGTGGCTTTATTTCGTTGTTTTTTATGCCTGAGTAATGCACACACACACACCCCCCACATCTTCTGTACCCGTTCCTCTGCTGATGGACACTTAGGTGCTTCCACGTCCTGGCTGTTATAAACAGTGCTGCAGTGAGCACTGAGGTGCGTGTATCCTTTCGGATTATGGTTTTCTTCGGATATGTGGATATATGCCCAGGAGTGGGATTGCTGGATCATATGGAAATTCTATTTTTAGAATACTCCATACTGTGTTCCACAGTGGCTTCACCAGTTTACATTTCCACCAACGGTGTAGGAGGGTTCCCTTTTCTCCACACCCTCTCCAGCATTTATTGTTTGTAGACTTTTTGATGATGGCCATTCTGACCGGTGTGAGGTGATACCTCATTGTAGTTTTGATTTGCATTTCTCTAATAATTAGCAACGTTGAGCATCTTATGTTTTTGTAAGGTATATTATTTAAACAAGCCATGATCTAACTATGCCACAATAAGAAATTTTCTCTGTATATTCTCTTTGGTTCATAATTCTGAAGTGAATTCCTCATTCCCATGTAAATGAAAAATGTGTTTTCTTATCTTGGAGATTTATATAGACTCATCTTTTCAAGCCCTCTTTTTATGAGCCAAATTTTATTTTTCAGGTTTATGAGAGAAATTCCAGGAGTGAGAGTAGGCCTTGCCGGTGATAGGGTTTTCTTTCATGTAGAGATGAACTTGCTTGTTATTTCTTGTTTCTACGTCTGACTCACTGAGTTATTTTTCTACTGAATTCACTTTGTTCATGATGTCAGCATTACAAGTTTACACACATGTTGTAGAATATAATTTAAGATACTATTTGGACCAGAAAAAACATAGCTTTCAAGTGGTGATATAGGTGTGTGGACTGTGGTGTGTGGCTGGCACACTTTGAGCCTAAAGAATAAAGACATGTAAATTAAATATAAAAAGATCTTCAGTTAATTCATAAAGCAGGCCTAGACTTTATTGATCCAGAGGCTGAGAGAGAAGCCAGCGTCTTCTGAGGCTGAGTCGCAGACAAGGTCACAGCATCCTGGGTGAGGGCAGTGACCTCTGACCTGCCGTTCTCCTCCCACCGATGTATCTAGTCCATCTGCCTACTAACACGTCTCCCTTTTGCCTTTTGGAGAAAATCCACATTCCTTAGCCCGGATTTCAAATCTTTCAATGTCGTCTTTTCTCTTTCGCTCCCCACCTGGCATTTAGCTGTTGGTCCTACCCAGGAATGACACTGCGGAGAGGAAGCAGTCCTATCTCCTCCCAAGCTCCGCCCTCTTCCCTGAGATGCTTTCACGATAGCCCGCAGTTCTGCGTTGCCTGGTCCAGGAAGCCTCCCCGGAACGTTTTACCTATGTTACCTGCTTCTCCTTGCTTTCATGAATATTGGCCACCTGGTTACTAAAGTTAATTTTGGTGTGTCACCTTCCATTTTTTTTATTGTGCGTATTTACAGATCTGTTTTCACAAAAATGGACTCTTAGGATCCAGCTGCTTTATAGTATTTTTTTACACAGTAATAAAATACCATGGATAGAAAATACTAGTTGACAGCATTATTTTGTTCACGATACACTGGCCCTTTCAATTCATGTTTTATAATTCCTTTAGCCAGTTTTCTGTTGAAAAATTTTGACCCAATTTTTGGTGTCTCTGTAAGCAGTGATGGGATGATTATCCTTTTTAGCTCCATCTTCTTTTAAAACACTTAAAAGCAGTTTCTCATTTTGCGTAGCGTAATTTTAGTACTGGTAAAGTTGAACGTTTTTTTCTTTCTTTTAAGTTTAATTTGTGGTCATCTGCATTTCTCTCTTGGTGACTACATCTTCATACCCCCGGTCTGTTTTTGTGTTGGTCAATTTCTTTTTCTCATTATGCATAAGAATATGTTTACAATGAAGAGTTTAATGCATTGACACCTCTCTAGTGAATATGTTCTCTAGCTTACAGTTTGCTTTTCAATTTGAGCGCAGAAGATAAAGAACAGGTAATTGAAGAGATCTTTTTAACAATGGCGTTGATCTTTTTTTCTGTGTTGGAAATATGAATAAAACACTGGGTTCCTTTTATTCAGGAATCAGAGCTGCCGGTGCTGATTGTACTAAATCCATGTCAGGCTCCGTACCCGCGTTTCTTTTTGGCTGAAGACTCTGCTTTTCTGTCTATTCTTGGGGAGACCATTGGCCACTTGGTCTTTGGGGTTTGTTGCTCCACCAGACTGGCTGCATTGAATGACATGTTGGAATTTAACCCCCCAATTTTTCTTCCTTTACTGTTCCTGAAGGCGAGAACGGAGGCTTTCTGCGTTTGAAAGGTTTTATTTTTAGTTACAAGCATTTGTAAGTAAAATGGCTATGACTGTATATAAAACTACTATAATTGAGCCAGACTACTTTGCTGAAGGGATAAATGAAGTTCAGGGGGGCTTCTGGCTTCATCGCCTGCTTTGAGACAGCAACTCCCGAAACCTTCTCTCATAAGTGCTTTTGGACCTAAGACATCCCCCCCCACCCCCGTCATCGTCCCTGATTGACAGAACTTGCGCGCCAAGAGCGGACAGCCTAGTGGTGGCCAAATAACAGCTTTGGTGAAGACTGGGCACCCATCCAATAACTTTGCCAAGTGCAGGGGTTCAGACAAATTGTGTTGGAGAACGGGATTTGCACTTGAGACCGAAATAGAGTTTTTGCATCCATCACTGGGTCCTTAAACAGCCTGACCTGTTTAACCTACCAAGTCAGGGTGGTGGGCCTTTGTGGAAGGGGTTTGGAAGGAGATGCCCCTGTGGCTGGAAGGATCCTGGCAGGAAACAGATGGAAACTTTAAATATAACAACAAACCCATTCTATGTTAACCTAAATAACGTAATTTCACGAATCATAAAATTGCATTTTCCAAAGAAAAATTTTATTGATAGTGCTAGAATTCTGTCACGTTTTTGCCGATTTCTTTAACGTCTGGCCTGTTGGAAGACAGCTGGGCGTTCATATCCGCGTCTGCACTCAGTAGGTTGTGGTATCAGGTCCCGTTGCCGTTGGCAGAGTTCATTGCACACGTGTGACAGAGTGAGTGAGAAAAAGGCAGAATGTATGTTAATATGATTATGAAAATAATCTTGAGCTCATGGACCCCTGAAAGGCCCTTGGGGACACGGAGGGGTGCCTGGACCACATGTAGTGAGCCTCTAATTTGAGGGCAGGGGTTTGGCGCCTCAGAGAACAAATGCGCAGCCAGGACTTGGACTTCCAGGCAGGGACGAGAGGAAATCAAGGGCTCAGCCTTTTCTTCTTCTGCCCTCTGAACTTGGGCCAGTGCCTAGTTGACCAAACCCGGCCAGATGCTGGAGGGCAGGGGCGCCTGGCCTGGTGGCCTCTGCAGGTCAGCACCCGAGGGAGGGCACAGGACAGGGCGGGAAGGGTGCGTCGTGAGGGAGGAGAGCCAGTGCATCCCCTGCCTCTCTTTGCTTGCTGCACCGGAGGATAAAATGAGAAAAAAGCAAAAGGGCTCAGGGCTGGCCTTCGTAGGTCACAGAGAGAGGCCGGAAGCTGTTTGTTGGTTTTGTTTTAAAGACACAGTAAGACACTTACGAGGGAAATTCATAGTATTAGTGCCTTCCCCTCCCTTAGTGGCTTAGTGTCTCCCTTAAGGCTATTAATGCCTTCCCTTCCCCAAGGGGAATGAGTCGAAGGGGCGGGTGGGGAAGAGAAAGGCCTATGCCGAATCCGGCCTCTGTACCCAAACTAAATCTCGGAGACAGAGTTTTGGGTGAAGTAGAGAAGAAGAACAGCTTTATTGCTTTGCCAGGCAGAGGGGGCCGCAGCGGGCTCCTGCCCTCAAAACCGTGTCAGGACCTGCAGCGGTAGTGCGGAGGTTTATCATCGCGGTTCAAAGAGGGCGTGGTCAGCTCGTGGCCGTCCTTCTGATTGGTTGGTGGTGAGGTAAGTGGGAGTCGGCCTCATCAATCTTCTGGTTCCAGCTGGTCTGGGGTCTGCGTGCTTGCGGGGCAGCATGCTGTGTTACCTGTTAACTTCTCCCACCTGGTGGGCGTCTCCGTATCTGCAGAACAGCTCAAAATATTGTTCTGTGCATCCCTGGAGGGGGAACCGGGACCCTGGCCCCAGGGTCTCTGCATCCCCTCCCTTCCCTGATTAGCGACTTTCTGAACCTGCCCGCTGGAACTCAGGGAAGGTCCTGGAGGCTGGATGAAGCCTCTTTCCTGTCATCAAGAAAACAGGGGACACGGAGAGGCTTTTGTGCCCAGGAGCCCCACGGGGTCCTGCTCGGTATCAAGACCTGAAGTGGGGTGGAAATCGTCTTCGAAGGGCTCCACTGGCCACATTCTGACTTAATTCTTGAGACACAGTCAAGGCTCAAAGTTGAAATGCCCTCAAGGGAAACAGTTCACATCCTGAACAAAACAAAGATACTTTTTGAAACTCAGCCTACGGAGGTGATGGGCCACATGATGGATTTAACTACTAGACGCATCAGGCTGTGCTAAGGAATCGTATAGCAAGCAAACGAGTGTTGCCTGATTCCAGCCAGAGACTGGTAACTTATATTTTAATATTAACCTCCAGTGACAGGATGTTTGTGTATTTTACATAATTTGAAAAGGAATGACGCAAATTTTGTTTGTATTTTAATGTTTTACGAAGTGTGTACTTGACATTTTAATTTCCTTGAGAGCGAGGGGCTGTGTTCTTTAATTGTGCACTGCTGTTGCTTAACATGAGATCTAGTGTATACATACCGTCAGTTCTCGTCATCCGTGGTAGTTATGTTGTGTGAAGTCATTGCAAACGTGCATTAGCGAATACCAAACCATCGCCCCTACAGGAAACGTAGGATCAGGTTCGCATGAGCCCCTGGTCACATTTCCTTCAGCCCATCACCTCATATACCCGGTTTTATGTGTGTTTCTGTTTAAAGACACCTTATTTGATCTGTATTGTTGATTCAGGACGACTGAACTCACGGCCAGTGGCATATAACTCGTGTCTGAACAAAGCTGATCTCACACCCATAAAGGGCATCGCAGGGAATGCAAGTCGGCGCATCAGTACCAGCTTGGGGCCGTTGAAAACAGTGAACTCTCCCCAGAAACACAAAAACGAGGAACGCGTAGTGCTAAATACGCTGTGGAAAGGAAACTCGTTCGCAGGAAGGGACTGAAATCAGCAGGACCGTTTCGCCTGCTTGGACTTCGCAAACGTGGAGTCCACAAGTAGTGAGAACCTGCTGTAGGGAGTTTGAATGTGCATGAAACAGGTGAGCAGCATTTCCTTTATGGGAAGGATGTGCAGCGAAAGCCGACTAATGTCTGCTGTGGCCAGGAGTTCCTTAGCTTTCTTTCCTGTGGGTCTTTAAGCAAACCTGTGCGTTAGCTGACTTTGCTGGTTGAGGTGAGGCAGCTCAGACTCTGAGAAGTTCTGGAACCTGAGGGCTTTCGGTCGGATTCTCAACAGGCCTGTCTGGCCCCACCGTGATGCTCGTGATTAAATATTAACTCTCTCTCCGCACTTTTTTTTGTTCCCTCTTTGAGCACAAATACAGGGTGGCATTTCTGGGTTTACTTCCTTTAACCAGAAAGAGTAAATATTATACCTTCCTGGATTTCTGAAAGCTAAACCTAAGTGCCTTCGTTCTTAAAAGTTTTTGCAGTGTTGCCCTTAGAAATGTAAACTGCAGGAAACCTGAGGAGGAAACGGACACAGTCAGACTCCTGATCAAAACAGAGTCTTTGGCGTATTAAAAGTTCCTAATAATAGATTAAATTAACCTTACATTGGTAAGGAAAAAGCCCCCCTCACTCCTTTTATTTATAAGTTTTCTAAAACTTGGAGCTATTTTAAAGCCAACTCATATCCTATAAATGTCCTGGCCGGGTACTGTGTGCCTTCTCAGTGTTGCCGTAATATACTTTTTAGGAAGAATGTATGGAACAATTTTCAAAGGAAAGAAGATTCTAAAATAAAAGTAAAGCAGACGGTGCTACCTGAGACTTTTCTGTTCAACAGACGTAAATTAAAAAAAAAAAAAACCTCCTATAAATGTGATGTTTAAAATCTACACAAAGATAAGTATAAACCATATTTCTGAATAAATATCTCCAGTTTAAGATGATGGTTAGCATAGCGCACGTCTGGGTGGTCTGGAGTCTCCTGGGACGTGAGTCTTCTGGGGAGTCGGGGCCAGTGCCGACAGCTTGCCTCTGTCCACTGCCCTGGCCTTCCTGTCCCAGCTGCGATCCACACGCGAGGTGTGAGGTGCTTCCAGATTACCTTGGGCGGTTTTTCCTGGATAGTAAGGAAAGGTGATCCCTCCTGTCCTTCCCCGAGCAAGCCAACCCTGCGATCATCACGTGTCCCTGAGCACATGCACTGACCACAGAGGTGAACGTGATCCCCGGCAACTCAAGCCTTCCTGGACCTTTGCCTGTGATTTAAGTGCTCTTCTCAGTAGAAATATGATACTCCTGTCCCCTAGCTGACGGGCCCTGTTAACGGTCATCTCATTGTCTCCCTGCACTTATCTGTTCAGAAGCGCTCGTGACCCTTGGGAAGGTAATCCACAAATGCTTTAATAACAGGAAATCTGTCCCGTGTTACCCAGATACAAAAGAAAGCATGCAGGTTGGGGAGCTGAGTCGTACCTTGGGTTTCCTGTTCTAAAGGTCAGAATTCTGAGGCTGTCACATCCTTTGCTTTCACAGTTCATGTCAGTTTTGTCTCTTCAGATCGACTTGGCTGCATTCCACACTTTGCAGGCTCTCTCTCTCCCCAGTTGGTAGGTAGCAGGGAAAGAAAGTTAAAATACATTGTGGGATTACAGGGCAGGGAAGTTAGCACCGATGAGGGAAAGGGAAAGAAGCCAGGCTGAATTTCGCGTGTAATAAACACGTAAACCTAGATTCTTCATTTTGGCCTTTATTACAAGTAGTCTCAGCTTTATAATGGGATTTCATTTTTGTTTACAATTATATGACTCTTGTGGTAATGCCTTATTTGAAGAAAGTGTCTTTTCAGATCATGTAAACAAATTGTTCTGTACGTTATTGCCTTTCAAAAATCTAGAAACAGGATTTCCTATTTTACAAATCCTCCATGGATCCAGCTCAAACTCCTTATTGCCCTCAGCCATCCACCTCTGATGTGCAGTCCTTACGATTCCCCACAGTTTGATTTTTGCACGATTTTGCACTCGCTTTTCCCAGTGCCCGAAATTCTTTTTCCATGAGGCTACCTGGAAAAGTCGTATAACAATAAGGGTGAACTATAGAGAATTTTTTCCCTTAAATCTGCTGTTAAGCAAGATTATTGCTTGTCGTTTTAAGAGATACTTGCACACAGTGTATGTGAGTTACCTGTTACTCCCACAAAGGCATGCAGGCGAGGTCACAATGAAAATGTGCTCTTTGGAGGTTAGGAAGGTGAGTCTAATGACAAATTAACCCAGTTAGTAACCCAAACTCAAATGGCAACCCACTTGGTGTTTTCCAGCATCTGGTATATTACCATCTGTGAGCAGAGGAGTTTTTCAACATTCTACTTGGGTGGGCCTTCTGGGCAGGGCACTGCAAGTTCGGGCCTGTCAACACAGATATCTTGAAAGGACCATTTGAAAGTAGGAGAGGTAACTTGATGTGAACCCAAGTATTTAAAAATGTTATCAACTGTGCCTCGTATCCCACTGAAGGGTAAATAACCAGGGAGTATTTTTCATTCTGTAAAGTCTGTGAGCACCAGCTCCCTCTTTTTTCTTTCTTTCTTTCTTTTTTTCCTTAAGCTGACCTGAGTTAACCCTTGTTGAACAATAAATCATTCACTGAAGGAGGAGGGGGAGGAAGAGAGATTTTGTCCCTTTGGGTCATTCTGTTGTATTTTGATGCTTTCCGGAAGGCCGGAAGAATAGAAATTACATGTGCACCTGCTGGGGGGCAAAATTAGTTCTGTTTTTTAACTGGAGAGTAGTTCTATATTTTATTGCCCTTTTTTACTTTGAAAAATTGATTTTATGAACTATAAAAATTATTTTTATAAGATAGATTTACTTTTTCTCCTCTTTCTTTCCTTTTTTTCCTCTTCCCTCCCCAACTGGTATCTTAACCTAGATGGCTCAGGACATAGAATATATTATATTTTCATAATTTCTGGGTCGAGCAGACGATGTTAAATTTTCTTTGAAAGTACACAGGTATTTAAATGTTGGATGAACACGCTATTTACATAGTAATAGTATTATTCAGTCATTTTCTATAAGCATTGACTGATTTGTATGTGGTGTCTTCTTGGTAGTTGTCATTTTGCACATTTTTTTAACTAAGGGTTTCTAAGTTATTGAGTCTTAAGGCCCAGTCCAGGCAGGGGGGTCACTGCTCCTTTGTCACTTGCTTCCAGCCCATCCTCCTGAGGTGCCCCTCACTGATTCACTTATTGCATTGTTTCTACTCACCTTTGTTTTGGAAAGAGGTCAGCCATATTCTTTAAGTTTATCACTTCTTTGCCTGTTGCGTTTTCCAATTTGTAACTTGGTTTCACTTTCCTGTACGTGCAGTCATGTATTGTTAGCATGACAGTCTTCTTGAGCCCCACCATAGAGATAAACACTTGGTCCTTCAGTGATTATAAACTTTATTCTTACAACAAACAGTATGAGAAAATGTGCAATCTCTCATGTGCAGTGTTTTTCAGAAAGTCCTTTATGGCTATGTTTTTGTTTTGGGGGAACTGTGAACTAAGAAGTCTTCAAATGCCACCATAAAAGGATGTTTCTCATGGTCTCCTAAAGAATGGCAAAAAGGAGCTGGACTGGTGGGTCTAAAATGAAGGCCGTCTAGAGACACGTGCAGGGTGTGGAACTGGTGACACCCTCTCTGTGGTCCACACATCCTGTCCCCTCGATCGGTCACTGGGGCATGTCCCCTGTACTTCACTTGTTCTGCACCTTTTCCATCTTTTTACCCAGCCCAGGTCTTTTCCTTTCCCTTTCTACTGACCAGTAATTAGTAATCCCACCTTACAGATCCAGTTTTAATGCACAAATTTTCAGTCTTTAAACATAAAATCAGATAGACAGATAGATGGGAAATTGTCTACAATGTGGGAACAGTATAACCGACATGGGCAATGAAAGTGAGAACCAAATTCCTAAGTGCATAATGATTGTTCATAGTAGCTGCGTATAGTGGAAAATAATGTTCTATAAAATGGAGGTGAAATGAAATTATGTCTTTTAAAATTTTTTCTTAAACCCGACCAGATATATATTTAACACCGTGGAAAGTGAATTATTTACTCACATGGAATATTTGAGAAATGAATTTAATAACTCTGTATTCTAGAAATATTCACCACCTATATCCCATTCATATATTTCATCATCTTGCAAATTGAGCTACTTAATGAACTCCAGAATTATGCTCACTCCAATGTCCCGTCTCTGTGAATTTGTTCTTTAAATCTCTAACTCTTGAAATGCATCCACTTTTAAGTGTTTACAGGGCAAGTTCTACAAATTTGAAAAGGCTTTAAGCCCCAGCTTAAATGCTACTTTCCACTCAAAACCTTTTATGATTTTGCCAGGTGGAAGTAATCTCTCTCTCTTGAGTTTCCATGGTCCTTTTTCTCTATCTCTTGGGACAATTACTGTGGTCAATCTTTAACCTTGAGGGGTTTGTAGACCTTAGATCTTAAAAATGAGGATTAATATATGATATATTTTTAATTTCCTACAGTTCTCAGCGTAATGCCACACGCCTCTTTTATATTCAATAAGTAATTTTTATTGAGGTATATAGTTGATTTACAGTGTTGTGATAGTTTCAGGGGAATTGTATATTCAATAAATAATGAATGACTCACCTGTGACTACTGAGGTACGTTTTACAGATACAGTAAGATTACTGACACGAAACTATTATTTGCAAGATAACAGTCTGTCTTTGGAACCCGTTTCTTCTTTATCTAATCTCTTGACTTCAAATGCAGTATGCGTGTAGATGACTCTAATATTGATCTCTAGTTCTGATGCTTCTCTGATTTCAAACTTGTCTTTTTTCTCCATCTGCAAATATCTCGTAGGCATCTTAACTTTAACTTGACTGAAACAGCCACTTCATTTCTTTCCTCAAATATACTCCGCCTCTAGTCTTCTTCCTTCTTAGTAAAAGGCCGCACTGACACTACCAGACACAGAATCCCTAAAGAAGAACGCACTCAGGGTTTTTGTCTGGCCGCTCCTGCCTTCCCCCCCGCCATGAGTCCGCCTCTGTAGCAGCGTCCTGACTTTCCTGCTTCCACTCAGGACTCCGCTACTCATTTGCACCAGTCATCTTTTGAAAATTGAAATTATAGAGGAATGTATAAAGAAGATGTGCACGCGTGCGCGCGCGCGCACACACACACACACACACACACAGGGTGGAATGTTACTCAGCCAGTAAAAAGGAATGAAATAATGCCATTTGCAGCAACATCGATGGACCTTGAGATTATCATACTAAGTGAAGTAAGTCAGACAAAGACAAATACCGTATGATATCACTTATACGTGGAATCTAAAATCATGATACAAATGAACTTATTTACAAAAAAAAGAATAGACTCACAGACTTAGAGAACAAACTTATGGTGACCAAAGGGGAAGGTGGGGCGAGGGGGGTAAATTAGGAGTTTGGGATCGACATATACACACTACTGTATATGAAATAGATAACCAAAAAGGTCCTACTGTATAGCACAGGGAACTCTACTCAATATTTTATAATAGCCTATAATGGAAAAGAATCTGAAAAATAATATATATATTATATATATGTTATATATATTATATATATATAACATATATATATAATATATATATATGCACACACACACATATAAGTAAAAAAACGAAGAAAATGCATGTAAGATCCTGTCGAGCTCGTATTTCGCACTGGTGTTGCCCAGGCACTTTAATCTGGCGTCCAGAGCCCTCTGTGGTCTGATGTGATATTGTCATCCACTTTGCTCCAGACATTCTCTCTGGGTGACCTTGGATGAGCATTCCAAGCTTGATCCTATACTAGCAGTTCCTTCCGTCTGGGAGTCTTTTACCCTGGATCCTTCCCTCCATCTAGACCCCAGCGCACCTGTCTCCTGGTCCAGGAGGCCCCCTGCAGGCACAGCCCTGCACCTTACCTGCTACATCCCGGCAGACCTGTGGCATCTACACCTCACTTGAGCTTCCCTTATGGCCCAGAAGGACAGAAGTGCCAGGGAATTGATACTCTCTCCCCATCAGCTCTCAACCAATGACTGATAGGACTTGGTGTATAAATACCCCAGCTCCCCACCCCTCAGAACTGGGAAACTCGGAAGCATGTGTATGTCCATAGGGCCCCAGGGTTTGCCCAGAAAATTAACACCAGGGATTAAGTGATGCTGCTCATGGCGGTGACTGTCCTGATAAAGAAGCTTCTACTGGCTACTCGATCTCCTGGTCTCAGTCCCCCACCGATGTTTCTTCCACATTTCGAATAAACGTTTTGCACCTGAATCCTTGTCCCAAGGTCTACTTCTGGGGATGTCAGGACTAAGACACCTGAGGCCACCAGAGGACCCACCCTGTCTCTGTCACATCACACCATTTTAATTCTCTGTGTAGCACACATCACTGTCTGATATTTCTGTTGTTATTTTAGACAACATTTATTTTAAAAAGTTTTTACTCCCGCTGGGACTTAAGAGCAGGTGTTTTTCTCGTGCCAGTACACCAGCAACTAAAGGATGCTCTGTGTACCCCAAGCACTCTGTAAATGATGGATGGACGAGGTAATGAGTTTACGCAGAAAAAGAGGGCCCGATTTCAAGCATGCAGATTGTAGGGTAGGGCCGTTCAGCTGCCCCTGAATGGACTTGACTGCACGTAATGAAGTTTTAAACTTTTACATGACCCAGCTTTGCAGAGACCAAAAAAGGGCTATTCATTTGGCCCACGTTTATGGAGTGCCTCCTCTGTGCCTTTTAGACCAGGATGCTTGGCTGGGGCTGCTCGTTAAGCAGAGCCTTGAAAGAATAATATTTCCACTGATGTAGTGGGGCAGGGGGTACGGGCAGGGGGGCGACATTTCCTTCTAGGAATAGGCATCAGAAGCTCCACACTGTCCATCTTTCATTTTCCCTCGACCTCACCACACAGCCACCTGTCTTCCCGTTGGCCTCTCTATCCGCACCTCCATCCGTGTTTGCTGCCCTTCTGTCTTGTATGTTCTCCAGACCATGAGCTGCAGAATTGCAGGAACTGATTTTTTTCTAATCTCTTTGCCCCCTGTTCCTTGCATGTATTAGTAAATGATGAACAAGTATTTGCCGACCGATTAGATGCTGTGTCTCTTGGAAGGTGGGTTTATGTGTCCTATGGCCCCTCTTTGAGAATTTTACAGGTTATTTTAAAAGACACTACTAGCAATCATTGGTCCTTCTAATGTCATTGAATGGAATTCGAAAAAGGAGTCTTTGTTTTGATAGTTCATTTAAAAAGGTGGCTTGAAGAAAATGGCTTCTGAGTTTTCTTTGAAACTCCTTCTTTGTTTATTTACAAATTGCTTTCCGTGGCATTTCCCTTTAGTGCTAGTAATTAAAAGTATTTAAAAATAATTAGTAACCACTTCCAGTCCTGATTTTCCAAGTCTATTCATTGAATAAAATTGAATAGCTTGCTTATTTTCTCTTTATTGTTTCTGAGATAGTTTTTTTAGCTTTTTTTTTTTAAGGCTTACAGAGCATTGAGTTTGATCCCTAGATTTGAAATAATCTTCATTTACGTCTAGCTGGTATATAACCAGCTGATATATAATTATAGTAAACTATTAAAAAACATTTTAATAGTTTACTATAATTGTAGGAGAATGTGAGATGCAGACATGATGAATTAATAATTATATCTGACTATGAATATATGTTCATTTTTCTCATAAATTTAAATTTTATATAAGGAAGAAATTAATTACTCTGGAATTCTTTCAGCCAAAATAATTACTTCAAAGACCAACAGAATAAATATATTTTGGGATGCTTTAAACACAAGTTTTACAACCTGAAAGCAGGTAACAATGGCCTGGAATTCATGTCTAATGTACAATATTACTACCATCCTTAAGCCATTCTTAGAGGCTTTTATATGTAAAAAGCTAGGAAATTCAAAGCTCAGTTTGACACGTCATCGCTGACAGATGCCACTCTTGTGGACTAATTTTAACTTAAGCCATGATTAAGAAAAATAAAATGGGTAGACCATGCTATGGGAGATATTACTCTTTTTACTTTATTTTTATTTTTAGTTTTTTGGCTGTGCCTTGAGGCTTGCAGGATCTTAGTTCCCGGACCAAGGATCGAACCCGGGGCCCCCTGCAGTGGAAGCTTAGAGTCCTAACCACTGGACAGCCAGGGAATTTCCAGTTACTCTTTTTATATATTCATTGTGTATGTTATTTGTTGCTTTTGCTGGATGTTATTGGCCTGGGTTTAATATGGTATTTCTGTACTTTTTTAAATTATAATAGTACTATCTGTATCAATTTGGAAAACAGTATAGAGGTTCCTTAAAAAACTAAAAATAGAAGTACCATATGACCCGGCAGTCCCACTACTGGGCATATACCCTGAGAAAACCATAATTCAAAAAGACACACGCACCCCAATGTTCATTGCAGCACTATTTACAATAACCAGGACATGGAAGCGAGCTAAGTGTCCATCGACCGATGAATGGATAAAGGAGATGCAGCACGTATATACAATGGAATATTATTCAGCCATAAAAAGAAATGAAATTGAGTTATTTGTAGTGAGGTGGATGGACCTAGACTCTGTCATACAGAGTGAAGTAAGTCAGAAAGAGAAAAACAAATACTGTATGCTAACACATATATGTGGAATCTAAAAAAAAAAAAAAATGTTATGAAGAACCTAGGGGCCGGACGGTAATAAAGACGCAGACCTATGAGAGAATGGAGTTGAGGACATGGGGAAGGGGAAGTGTAAGCTGGGACGAAATGAGAGAGTGGCATGGACATATATACACTACCAAACGTAAAATAGATAGCTAGTGGGAAGCAGCCACATAGGGAGATCAGCTCGGTGCTTTGTGACCACCTAGAGGGGTGGGATAGGGAGGGTGGGAGGGAGGTAGACGCAAGAGGGAGGGGATATGGGGATATATGTATACATATAGCTGATTCACTTTGTTATAAAGCAGAAAGTAACACACCATTGTAAAGTGATCATACTCAAATAAAGATGTTAAAAAAAAGTACTATCTGATTAAGTTAAGAAAATGAAAACTGCTGATGTGTTATAATAATTTATTATATCTGTATTGAATATTTGTAGGTCCTTGACCCGACCCCAAGATGCACATTTTTTACAAATTTCTATTGCTGAATTTGTAGGAGACCTTGGAATACATATACTGTTCTCTTTTTTCTTCAGAGCTGTTTATTAAATCAATGATGCATCTTCAGGCCGATGACGTTTTAGGCATATTCATTACCTACAAAGAATAGCTCTTTCAAAGTGTGAAGTAGACTGATTTAAGTCATATATATTTGATATGGAAAAACCCGTCAGGTAGCAAATGGCTTCCTGGTTCCAGTCATTTATTTTACTCGTAAGGCAGCTGAGGTCCAGAGAAATGATAAGAGTTATGGACAAACAGCTAATACATTTACGAGTAGAATAAGGGGACTTCAGGAATAGTGTTGATTTCCTAACCCTTTAGAAAGAAGAATTTGGGAGTAACATATGCACACAACTATGTATAAAATAGATAACGAGGACCTGCTGTAGAGCACAGGGCACTCTACTCGATATCTTGTAATAACCTATATGGGAAAAGAATCTGAAAAAAGATATATATATATATGTATTCATTTAATAGTCATTCTGGGTTGGGGGAAATTCTCCTTTCAGTGCTGGTGGAAGCGAAGGCAGTGATACCATTTCTCACACATCAGCCTCTGTTACCCAGTGTTAGGGCCACAGCTGTGGCCTGATGGTGGTGATAAGCACGGTAGCCACTAGCCACATGTAACTGTGTACATTTAAATGAGTTAAAGCTAGCTAAGCTTAAATTAAAAATTCACCTTCTCAGTTGCTGTAGTCCCTTGGAAGTCGGTCACCACGTATGGCTAGTGGTACTGGGCTGTGAAAACATTCCTATCATCCCAGGAAGTTCCAATGGAAAAGGACAGGGATACCTTCAGGCGATCACCTTGAAAGCCTAAAATCCACCTACAAGAGAGGTTCTTATTAAGACATAATGTGAACAAATCTCTATCCACACCCTGGGAAACTTGTCTTTGTGTATTAATTCCAACTTTGGTAGTAAACTTTTCTTTTTAGCATCTTTATTGGAGTATAATTGCGTTACAATGGTGTGTTAGTTTTTGCTTTATAACAAAGGGAATCAGCTCTACGAATACATATATCCGCATATCTCCTAAACTCTTTTTGACAGCTAGGGGCTGGGGGTCATTAGAGTGGATTCTCCATTGGCAGGAGGTTGTTTCAATTACGAGACATTTTCATTGTCTTGGGGTTTTTTGTTTGTTTTGTTTTCTTTTCTTTTCTTTTTATTTTCATTACACTCGGAGGCGGATCCAAAAAGATCTTGCTATGATTTATGTCAAAGAGCGTTCTTCCTTGTTTTCCTCTGAGAGTTTTAGAGTATCCAGCCTTACATTTAGGTCTTTAATCCATTTTGAGTTTATTTCCGTGTATGGTGTTAGAGAACATTCTCTCCAGTGTCTTATTTATGTACCTGTTTAATTTCAGCTGGTGGTATTTGCCTCCGTGGCAGGACTGGAGGGGCCTGCAAGCCTCTACCTGCCCCAGAATCTCCTTCGCGCAGGTTCCACGTGCTCCACTTTCCCCTCCTGAAGGGCCTGACATTCCTCACCTCAGGACCCGTCATTACATTAGAAATCCAAGGGCACTGTTTCCAGAAGGCTGCTTGTAACATTTATTCTCAGAGTGGAAAGTGGAGGTAACCATCTGTAGCAATTTCCGAGGAGAATAACGTATCAACACAGTGTTAACTGTATCATCAGTTTCCTGCTTGGTACATAGTAGGTGCTCAGTAGATGTCTGAGGATGACCAGGGATTGAAGAATGAATAGATGGCTTAAGAAGACTCCTTTAACGTTGGTGCTGTATGATTCTGTAACTAAGCCATATCTCTTACAATAACGATGCATTGGTCTCTTAGCCCCTTTAATAGCAGTTTAGTGAACTTCCATTATATGCTGGACCTTCCTAGAAACACTCCTATACTCAGTGTAGGCAGGACAAGCAATTTTCAGCTGCTCAGTTGATCTGAACATTCTTGGGGCTGATCTCACTGTCCTTGTTTTCACAGTCTCGGCTCCTTTTGCAGTCAGGGTTTCTTCCTCGTTTCTTGGGACCATCCGTACTGTACTTGCTTCCGCACGGACTTTAATTTCAATCTGAGGCTTTAAAGTTTTTATTCTCTTGTATTTGAATACTCCACTCACCCTTTGAGCTTTCACTCAGTATGTTATGTTGTATTTGTGTTTTACGTTTCATCTTTTCTAAAAAAAATTCTTATTTTAGATTGGAGTATAGTTGACTGAAATGTTGTGTTAGTTTCAAGAGTGCAGCAAAGTGATTTAGATATACATATACATATATCCACTCTTTTTCTGATTCATTTCCCATATAGGCTATTACAGAGTATTGAGTAGAGTTCTCTGTGCTCTACAGTAGGTCCTTGTTGTTCATCTTTTTTTTTTTTTTTTTTTTGCTGGTACGCGGGCCTCTCATTGCCGCGGCCTCTCCCGTTGCGGAGCACAGGCTCCGGACGCGCAGGCTCAGCGGCCATGGCTCACGGGCCCAGCCGCTCTGCGGCATGTGGGATCTTCCCGGACCGGGGCACGAACCCGCGTCCCCTGCATCGGCAGGCGGACTCTCAACCACTGCGCCACCAGGGAAGCCCTGTTCATCTATTTTATATAGAGTAGTGTGTATACGTTCATCCCAAACTCCTAATTTATCCTCCCACACCTTTAGGTTTCATCTTATATGTCATTGCTTTAGCACGCTTTTCCATCTGCCTGACCCTTCCTTTTAGGTTGTCCTCTGGTGGGCTTATTCCTGTCTTAGCTCCTATCACTCAATCTTTAATATCTTTAACTCTTAAACAAGTGTCCTTTGAGTGTCTACGATGTGCCAGGCATTGTTCTTGGCCTTTGGGATGGAAAGGTGAGTAACACGGGCAGAATCCCTTCTAGAGGTTCCTTCTGGTGCGAGAGAAAGACGATAAACAAAAATACTGCCTCGGGGCTTCCCTGGAGTGATGAAAAGGAAGCAGTACCAAAACCACAGGTGAGCGTTGCCAGGCAGGGAGAGCGGGAAGCGTGAAGCGCCTGAGTCAGGACCCACCCGGCCTTTAACGGAGGGGCCGCAGGGCAGCCTTTGTGGCTGCAGGGGACCCGGTGAGGGACCAGGAGACCCAGCTGGGAGGTTGCACAGGGGTCCCGTCGTGGAGGACAGCTTCGTGGGCGAGGATAAGGAGTTTGGATGATCTCCTAATAGCGGTGAGAAACCACCTGCGGGTTTTCAGGGGAATAAAATGATCTGATTTGTGTTTAAAAGAATTGCCCACTTCCGTGTGGAGAAGAGACAGTGGGTGTGCAGGGCACCTAGGAAGCCGCCGAGTGACGAGCGGGGGAAGGCGTGGACTTGAACATGGTCAGGGTGGATGCAGTGGCCTGGGGTCCCCTCACCACCACAGTGGCGGTGATGTTGTCTCACCCATCCGTCCGGCTTGTCCTCTCTCTCTTCCCATGGCTCCCCTTTCTCCAGCATCTTTTCCCCAACATCAGTCCACGAGGATGCTCAAACCCTCTCCCCCATCATCTTCTCCTGGGGATATTCCCTCCACCTTTGCGTGTGACCTGGCTCAGCCCCCAGACCTCTGCATGTGAACATGAGCCCTGGTCGTCGGTGCCCTACTTTATGGACAACCTTTTGAGGTTCATGCCGTTTCCTCATGCCAGCCTCTGCCCTTCCACTTGCTGTCACAGTGACGCTCCCCACACCATGTGTTGTCATATGCTACTTTTTAATATTTCTAGTACACTGACATTTCCAGAAGAACAGACCTGGGTACATTTTCTTCAGTGTTGTAGTCTAAGCGCCTACAATATTATTTGGATGAGTTAGGTATTGAATGGATAAATGAATGCATTTTCCAGATTGGAGGTGAAACAGAAGAGTCCTTTTCAAAATTCAGCACAAGTGAACAGTGTTTAACCGAGTACATACCTTACATAAGAACTGAACCAGGAACCAGAAGCACACACATGTGTGCCATCCCCCCTTGAAAGGATGAATCCTTGTGACATGGGTACAACCCTGTGGACTCCTTACTGTATATTTTTAAGTAGCCCTCATTGAGCTGATTTTCATTTTTTGGTTTTCCACTAAGCTGAAGCCCCTTGAGGGCTGGGTCTGGGCCGCGTTCATTGCTGTTGTCTGCACACCTGTTATTAGCACAGTTAGCAGCTTGTTCCATTGATCGGCAGTTGTAATCATCACTGTGCCAAGACTACGAAGACGTGTGTGTGTGTGTGTGTGTGTGTGTGTGTGAAGAGAGTTGCTCAGGAGGGAAGAATTTTGAGGTGACAACTTACATATCAGAGAAAAATTAGAAATATTAACGATGGAAACTCAAATCAGTAGAAATAGTTATCTGTATTTCCTTTAATAAAAAGAGTTTCCTAACAGGCTTACAAGTTATATACATATATATATATATATATATATATATATATATATATATATATACACTTATATATACACTTATAAGTAGGTTGAGAATGTTTTTCCTAAGTTAAATTTTTTTATGAGAAGCTTCCAGAAATGAGTCATGAAAAGAGAAGCACCTTGGACTAGGGTGCAGGAGAACTGTTGGTGAAAAGCTGTAAGATGTTGGCAGGTGTTTACTTCTTTGGAAATCACTCCTCTTTTATAGAATGGAGGGTGGAACTACATGGGTTCTAATATTGCACGGTCTTTGATCGGAGACATAAGATTACTCAGTTCAGAAGGTCACTTTAAATTCAAAAATTCAGGCATCACCCCAGAAACCTTTCTGTCCCTTAACTTGGTCACCAAGGGAAAAACCCCCTAGATCAGTGTGTGTCTTTTTCTTTTCTTCATTCCTCCTTCCCTCCCCTGCTTCTGTCAGGAAGTTCCTACCTACCCACCAAATTCTCCAGACATCTGGGACCACATTCTCTTAACACCCAAACATGCCCCATCCTGTTTATTGTGGGAAGTTCACCACGGTTCTCAGTGTTTTGGAGGTTAGGGTTTGAGTCCTTATTCTCCGATTATCTGTTGCTCTGAATATCTGGTCGTGGGTGACTGGATTTCTGGTCCTCACTCCTTCGCTCCAGCCATCTTGTGTAGAGAAATTTAACTTTTAATTTCCAGGCCCTGGGCTCCAACATCCTTGGCACAAAAGACAGGATTCATTGTACTTTCCCCCAAAACAGAAGAACCATCTACCAGGCCATACGCCTTTAGGAGCAGAAAAACAGTAGAAAAAGGTTTACAATTACAGTTTTCATTTAAGTTGGGCCAGAGAAAATTCTTAGGCAGACCTTTTCTTCACCCATAGGACGAACTACAGGGCTGTGTGTGTGTGTGTGTGTGTGTGTGTGTAAGACTGTGAGTTTTCCCTTCCTTTTAAGGTTTTCAACAGCAGAATTTATATACTCTCAAAATACAAACACTTCCTCAGATCATGTGATTTTTCTTTTCACTGGAGAAGTCTGCTGATTTAAGCTAACTTCTAAATTATTTTGAGACTGAGGACATTTTTCCTTCTTTTTTCTTTTTTCTTTTTTGCTGTACGCGGGCCTCTCACTGTTGTGGCCTCCCCCGTTGCGGAGCACAGGCTCTGGACGTGCAGGCTCAGCGGCCACGGCTCACGGGCCCAGCCGCTCCGCGGCATGTGGGATCTTCCCGGACCGGGGCACGAACCCGTGTCCCCTACATCGGCAGGCGGACTCTCAACCACTGCGCCACCAGGGAAGCCCAGATTGAGGACATTTTTCTTGAGGTAGGGCAGAAGTTTAGGGAGAGTATAGAATTTGGAGCCAACTCTTCTGCATTCAAAACCTCATCTACCACTTTCAGTTCTTCAGTCTGTGGCCTCAGTGGTTTCCATCTGTAGAGATGATGGCAATGTCCACCTCACAGAATTGTTAAAGGGACTAAATGAGACAAGGTTTAGGCAGTGGCCTGGCTGCCCACGTGAGGTACCTCTTAGCTGTATTAAAAATTCAAGATGGGGAAGTTGACCACAGGCTTATATACGTTAATAAGAATAGTTCTGCTTTTAGAGAGCTAAGATATTTTGAAATTCCAATTAAGTTTCATGCCGGTTTTAGAGACGTGGATGAACTTAGAGACTGTTATACAGGGTGAAATAAGTCAGAAAGAGAAAAGCAACTATCGTATAGTAATGCATATATGTGGAACATAGAAAAATGGTACAGATGATCTTATTTCCAGGGCAGGAATAGAGACACAGGCGTAGACAACAAATGTATGGACACCAAGGGGGGAAGGGGTGGGTGGGAGGAACTGGGAGACTAGGACTGACCCATATACGTTATTGATACTATGCATAAAATAGACAACCGATGGGAACACACTGTATAGCACAGGGAACTGTACCTAATGCACGGTGGTAATCTAAACGGGAGGGAAGCCCAAAAGGGAGGAGATAAATGTCTGTGTATGGCTGATTCATTTTGGTGTGCAGTGGAGGCTAACACAAAATCGTAAAGCAACCACACTCCAATAAAAATTAATTAAAAAATGCATAAAAAGGTTCATGCCGGTAACTCTGTCCAAATTAATACTGTCCTGTTGTTATTCAAATGATCGTGGAGATCATGGCTGACAGCCGGCCTCAGGTGCCGGCGGCATCTGTGTACCCGTCACCCGAGGTCTGGGGCACATCCTGGGCGCCTTCTCCTTGGTCCTCAGCTTCGTTTCCACCCTCTTTGCTTCCACCAGAGGACAGAGCCCAGGTGGGCAGCCGCCTGAGGGTCATTCATGGTCTGATCCGTGGAACCTGAGGGACAGGCAGATGCAGAGGAATAGACCAGGATGCTCGTGAGGTCATGGGCCCAGGCTGTCCTCTGGGCTGAATGGTTTCCTTCTCTGGAATCTTTCCGTTTTCAGTCGGGAGTTTCAGACAACTTTCCATAAGTTCTTTGGTCTGCTCCACTTTCTATCCCAGTAAATTTTCCACCCAGATGAAGATTATGAAATTTGGGGGCCATTTAGGAAGGTTAGGGATTACCTGCATGTAGAAAAAGGTACATGTACTTTTCAGTAATGAATTTTTAGTTTTCCTTTTTTAGTTTGTAAGGAGATTAGTGAGAAAATACAATTTGTGAAGTCAGCCTGCCTTAAAAGATAATGCTTTGCTTAACTTTTCTCAGATATCCTGATATGAACAATTTTTGAATGGTGTACTTTATATTTCTGCATTTACATACTCGTATAAATCAGATTGAAAGCACATTTGGAAACAAGTGAATGTCTTTCTAGGCCTGAAAAGAGGGTACTTAGTAAATAGCACTGGAAATATGTCCATATTTAGTAAGTCATATTGTAGAATCACTTTACTTCTTTGGCAGAATCTTTATTATCCTACAACCTAATACAATACTAGAAACCATTACAAGCTATACATTCAAAGAAAGTCCTTTTAGGAAATTTGGTAATATCTGTTTTGATAGCTTCATGAATTTCACTTCTCAAGGATGTTCGGTATAACAATTAGTAAAAATACTCCGTACCTATCTAAGGGACGTGGTCTTATAGATACAACCTTTTCAATGCCTGTTTTTTCTCCTTTATTTTTCCTAAATGGAGTATATATACTCTGTTTAACTCCATATATGTAGCTTATCTTCAGTATTTAAATCATTATGATTTCTTAGAGTAAATTCCCCAAGAATACTTATTTCTAAGGAAAAACAATAGTTTAAGAATAAGCAAATTTTAAAAGTGCCCGTTAAAAAAAAATAAAAGAAAGAAAAAAATGCCCGTAAGACAAAAAAACAATGAAATGTCTTCAATTATGAGTTAAAGATGATGTGGTAGAAGTGATTTACTGTGCAATGTCAAGTTTGTAAAGAGATCACTATCGAAAACTAAATGCACTAAAGCATACATTTAAAACTTAAAAAGCGTTTTTTCTCACTAATGGAATTTAATTAGATTTGAAACAAAACTCTTTTGAACATTGGAAGAGAGGAGTGGTTTGAAGTATGGATCTACTTGAGAAAGGAATGAAAACAAAATAAAGCATTATTTACCGTTCATGCAGAATTATTTTTTAACATTCTGAAAGCTTGAAAGCTAAAAACCCCATATAGGCAAAATATTCCATTGAATATAACTCATGTAAATTAGATAAGTTACAGTTGGATTAGCTTAATTTGTTAAAGATTTTGCAAAATAAGCATTTTAGAGCTTCTATTTTACAACCCCATTCAGGAAATTCTCTCTTTTTAAATATCTGTTATTTTAATATGTAAGTGAAAATCAGACTCAAGGCTTAAGTAGAACTTTTCACCTTACATTTCTTTTTAAATTTAAAAAAATTTTTTAATTTTTAAAAATTTTTATCAGTATAGTTACTTACATTGACATTTTAGCATAGCTGGTATACAAGTGTGACAGCACTAAAGTGATTGAAAAGTGCTCTTCCAATTATGGTTACAGGAACCTTTACTACAGTGCTTGTGTTTTACTATGGAATTATACACTTCGTATGGGTGAATTATGTGGTTGTGAATTATATCTCAATAAAGTAAACGATTGACCCACGGGATCTAGGTGGCCCGGTTCTTAGCTGAAGGATGGAAATGTTTGCCTGTATAACTATGTGCCAGTAATGCCCAGGGTGTGTAAGAAATCTTCCAGGATCTCTACTCTTCGAAGAGAAAGGCGACACAGGGGCTGTTGAAAGGCAGACTTTTTTTAACCTGAACTTTGCATTTGAGTCTTTCTGTTAATGGGTCGTGGGCATCAACTTCCCAGCTGGAAGCCTCTGTCTAGAACGTGAGGATGGGTGTGGACTGTGTCTCAAAAGACTGTAATTGGAGAAACAAAGGGGAAAACACCTGTTAAAATTTTAAATCCCTCCAGCTTTTTGAGGAGCATTCTTTTTATTTTATAGCCTGTAATTTAAAATATATATATATATGTGTGGGACTTTCCTGGTGACGCAGTGGTTAAGAATCTGCCTGCCAGTGCAGGGGACACGGGTTCGAGCCCTGGTCTAGGAAGATCCCACATACTGCGGAGCAAGTAAGCCCGTGTGCCACAACTACTGAGCCCACGAGCCACAACTACTGATCCCACACGCCTAGAGCCCATGCTCCACAATTACTGAACCTGAACTCTAGAGCCTGTGAGCAACAACTACTGAGCCCAGGTGCCACAACTACTGAAGCCCGCACGCCTAGAGCCCTTGCTCTGCAAAAGAGAAGCCACCGCAATGAGAAGCCCGTGCACTGCAATGATGGGCAGCCCCCGCTCACCACAACTAGAGAAAGCCTGTGTGCAGCAACGAAGACCCAATGTGGCCAAAAAGTAAAGTAATTAAAAAAAAAAGATTAAAACGTATATATGTGTGTGGACTATGTGACATCCTACTGACTTACCTCCAAAGCAGACAAAAATATAAATATGTATATAATATTGACAGTGTACTTACATACTTCTTGAGTTTGCCTCTTTTTTTCTCCTTAAGATTAAGATCGATTCATTTCATTAAAATTGTGAAATCTCATTAAAGTTGACAAACGAGGCCAGTGCTGTTGATGATCAGAATTTAGGGGTAGATTTTGGCTTTGCCTTCTGTATTATTTCCTCACCTGCCAGAAGAAGGAAGGAGGGAAGGAGGGAGAGAGAAAGGGGCAGAGGGAGGGAGAGAGGAATTTTCTAAGGACATTTGCCTTGAGTGCAGTAAGGACTTCTGAATCATTAGAGGCCATGATCAACAGACATGTGAGCTTTGGATATCTACCATGGCACAGGGACTGAGTTCTTGTTTTTAAAATTTATTTTATTGAAGCATAGTTGATTTAGAATGTTGTATTAATTTCTGCTCTACAGCAAAGTGATTCAGTTATACATATGCATATATATTCTTTTTCATGTTCTTTTCCATGATGGTTTATCACAGGACATTGAATATAGTTCCCTGTGCTCTACAGTAGGACCTTGTTGTTTATCCATTCTCTATATAATAGTTGGCATCTGCTAATCCCAGACTCCCACTCCATCCCTCCCCCACCCCACCTTGGAGACCACATGTCTGTTCTCTATGTCTGTGAGTCTGTTTACGTTTTGCAGATATGTTCATCTGTGTCATATTTTAGATTCCACATATAAGTGATGCCATATGATATTTGTCTTTCTCTTTCTGACTTACTTCACTTAGTATGATCATCTCTAGGTCCATCCACGTAGCTGCAGATGGCTTTAATACATTCTTTTTATGGCTGAGTAATATTCCATTGCATCTATCCACCACATCTTTTTTTTTTTTTGCGGTACATGGGCCTCTCACTGCTGTGGCCTCTCCCGTTGCGGAGCACAGGCTCCGGACGCGCAGGCTCAGTGGCCATGGCTCATGGGCCCAGCCGCTCTGCGGCATGTGGGATTTTCCCGGACCGGGGCACGAACCTGTGTCCCCTGCAACGGCAGGCGGACTCTCAACCACTGCGCCACCAGGGAAGCCCTGAAATAATTATTTTTAAATAAATGAAGAGTATTAAGAGAGTTAAATTGTTTAGTAAATTGCCTTTAATGAAATGTTATATATTTCACCAACTATTCTATGTAATTAGAATAGTGTTGTCATGACAGGGCACTATAAATCTCTTAATTTTTTTATTATTGATCAATCAATATTTTCTTATTCCCTTGAAGCTAAGCTTTATTTTGTGAAGAGAGATACAAGAAATGAAGTCTTCAGACACTAAGATTAATTAAAAGATGCAAAGGAAGAAGAAGAAAGACTTCATTTCATCCGTCGTGGAGTACCAGATCTCTAGACTTTTATGTTCCATTTCTTGGTGCGAATTCCAAAACTCATCGTTAGGCGTGTTTGGATTTTGTTTCGTTTGTGTTTTTGGCTTACATTTTATATTACATAACTTCCCTCAAATACAAGCAAATGTATAGTTTATGATTAGAATTAGGTGTTAGGTTAAGAAAATCTCGTGAAAAAATCAGGATGTGTAAAAAGATAAAATAGTTTTATTTTTCATGTTACCAAAATATTAAAGACAGGTGTTAACTTAAATCAGGCATTTCTTAATCTCTTAAAAAGTCTCTTTAAAAACTATTGTTAATCTCTTTTTGGCCCATTTTTATTTTTAAGTCTTTGTGGTAGTAAATTCTCAATGTAGGATGGATCCTGGGCTCCAAATACGCATGTGCTCTGAGCAACGTAAATGCAAGTAATAAACAACATAACTGTCGTTACGAAAGTGCATTTTTCATGACAATAAAGATTTAATTTCTATCATGAAACATATTTGGCTACATCTGCATCATTTTATTGACTCACATGTAGCGGATGGGACAGAAGTGATACCCCTCTTAGTCTGCTCAGGCTGCCACAACAAAGTTCCACAGACTGGGGGAGCTTAAACAACAGGAGTTTGTTTCTCATAGTTCTGGAGGCTGGACGTCCAAGATCAAGGTGCCTGTAGATTTAATCCTGGGTGAGAGCTCTCTACCTGGCTTGCAGACACCTGCCTTCTCACTGTGTCCTCACGTGGCCAAGAAAGCGCTAAGAACAGCAATCCCATCATGGGGTCATCTAAGCCTCATCACCTCCCGAATGCCCCACCTCCAGTTACCATTGCATTGGGGTCAAGTCTTCAACACAAGAATTTTGGAGGGGACACAATTCAGTCCACAGCACCAGCTCAAACCAGGCTTCCTGTTTCCAGACGGGTCTCTTTGGAAGTGATTATAAAATTAAAGCATGTTAGAAGTTATCCTAGAAATTAAGGGAAAAGCATGATTAACTTCTAAAAGTCCTGTTTTGCATACAACTCTTTTGTAATATGACTGCTACCCAAAATAAACATTATCAAATTGAAATGATATATAAATTCAGGAATATCTTTGATATCTTTTGTAACATGAAGAAAACATCAATAATTAAATGCCTTGTAGTAAGATCATCGCTGTATGGTTTTTAAGGAAATCCAGGTGAGTTTGACTGTGTTTCTTTGTCAGAGCATTTACTTTCTTTCCCCTCACTGGTTTACCTAAAAATCCTATCTGCCTCAAATAAAATGTAGTTTCTAATGCGGTATATTTTGGCCAATCTGGTGAGATTATTGGCAGAGATGCCAGAAGCAAACTAGACATATGGGAAACTTAATATATAACCCAGGGCCTCAGTCAGTTATACTTGGTTGAAGAAAAAACGCTTCTTCACAGATTGCCCCACAAATTTGAGACAATTTATGATAAATGGCAGAGACAATGACTGTCATGAATGTTTGGAGAATGCCAGGAGCCATTTGTAAGGTCCACATGCGTCATGGCATAGCTATGGTGATGGATTTAGGGATGCGCTACCCCTCTGTATTTTCAAGGAAGAGAATAAATACATGGAACAAAGTGCGAAAATGTTCATCTGAAGTCTACAGCCTGGTAACTTTTTACATGTATGTACCCAGTCAGTCAGAATTTATCCCTGCTGTAACCACTCTTTTTACTTTTATCATCATTGCTTTTTTTTCCCTTGAACTTCGTTACAAATGGAAACATTTTATTAATACATTATTTAAATGTCAGTAAAGTACCCTTTAGTACTTCAACTTTTAAATTATTGAGTTACACTGAATTGCCGATATCTCCAAAAATTTACCTTAAGTTATATGCACATATTATGTGTATACACAAAAGTAATCATGGAAGAGTTATATAAGTATGCCTTAATAAATTTTGCTTTATGTTAGCAAAATTTCAGGAAGTTGGAGAGGTTTTTATGCCTCTAATCGTTAGCATCTTAAATATTATTTCCCCTTTTTTGAGTATTTTATTTGGTGAGATCTTTAAATTTATAGGTTTCCTATGTTCTTATGGAAATGTATTTGTATCCGTTTTGATATTTGATTTTTGTTTGGTAGATACCATCATCACTAATTAAAGTAAAAGTCATTGATGCTAAAAGTTTGAATTAATTTTTATGTAGTTGTTTATATTATTAATATTCTCTTTATGGAATAGCTTAGGATGGAATTTATTTAAATTACATGAGATACATCTTTTTTTTTTTTTTTGCGGTACACGGGCTTCTCACTGTTGTGGCCTCTCCCATTGCGGAGCACAGGCTCCAGACGCACAGGCTCAGCGGCCATGGCTCACAGGCCCAGCCGCCGCGGTATGTGGGATCTTCCCGGACCGGGGCACGAACCCGTGTCCCCTGCATCGGCAGGCGGACTCTCAATCACTGCGCCACCAGGGAAGCCCCATCATTTTTTTTTAATGCAAGTTGTTTCTTCTTTTAGAATGAAGCTTTCTACCAGGCTTTTGGGTATAGGTTAAATAGTGGACAATATTGAAGGTTTGGGTATTCACCGTTTTTGTTTTTAATTAAAAAGCATAGTCTCCAATAGATTAGAATTGCCTGAAGTAGAAATGACTTTAAAAAATAACCTATGTTTTAACTAATCTCCACATGTCTATACTGATGTAAACAAATTATTGAATAAATAAATGAGGAGTGTAGACAAATTTCCCCATGCAGATGAAACCAAAAAACTTACGTAGCTACTTTGCCCTCAAAGAGGTAGAACATAACTCCCCACCGCTTAAGCGTGAGCTGTGCATCATGATTTCCTTCCAAAGAATACAGTAAAACGGGGGGAAAGAGTAATTTTATAGTGGAGAAACTTGACAGATACTATGTCAGCCAGGTGATCAAATTAATAGCAGCAGCGATACGTCATGCTGATAGTATACACTTTGATAGGATGTGATAGGGATGACTTTTTCCTCTGTGGTCTCACTCCTAATAATCCATAACCTGAGTCTAATCATGAGGAAAGCATCAGTCAGATCTCAGTTAAGGGCCATTCGACGAAATGCCTGACTGCTATGCCTCAAAGCTGTTTAAGGTCAGCAAAAGAAAGGAATGTCTGAGAAGGTGTCAAAGTAAAGGGAACCCTAAGGTAATTCAATAACTACATGTAAATGTGATGTCCTGGAACAGAAAAGGGACTGTAGGCAAAAACGAAGTGTGAATACATTTTTGACCTTTGTCAATGGCAGTGTATCAATATTGGTTGTTAAGTAGGACAAAGGTACCATAGGAACGTTAAAATGTTAATGATGGAGAACAAGGTTTAGGGTTAATGGATACTCTGTACTATCTTCACAATTTTTCTGTAAATCCCAAACTTTTCTAAAATAAAAAGTTTATTTAAAAACTACATGTCATTACATGTAATTGAGGGGAAAAAGTCCCAGTTGCCAAATGCCACTGAGCTACAAAAAAAGTCCATTGTGTACGTCCCTTTCCTCACCTTGAGACGCCCTGAGACAACGCTGAGGGGTAGCCAGAAACCGAGTCTGCAAAGAGGAAATTATAAGAGCTTTATGAATCCCAAGTCTATTTCCACTTTAATTATATCCCCAAACTTCAAAGAGAAACCTTTGTCCGTGCCCAGGATTTCTTCAAAGTACATCATAAATCTTTTTTTTTTTTTTTTTTGGAAACTGTCCCCCTAAGCTACCTTCCAAGAATTCCTAATTACACCACAGGGAAGAAGCAGGAAGTCAGCTCCCATTACACATCTGTCTACTCTCAAGAATATAGTTTTACATTCCACTGTATCACATGTTTTACAGGTGATGATAAAAATATAGTAAATCAAAGTGAGAAAGTGATTATTCCTACAAAAGAGGAGGCCAAACCACCTCTCACCAGGAACCGCAAACATTCTAGAATTTAAGCAAGGAAATAGAAATTGAAGAGATAAACAACAAGGTCTGACCGTAGAGCACAGGGAACTATATTCAATATCCTGTAATAAACTGTAATGGAAAATGATATGAAAAATAATATGTATATATAACTGAATCACTATGCTGTACACCTGAAACTAACACGACGTTGTAAATAACTACACCTCAATAAAAATCATAAAAAAAAAGAAAGAAATTGAATTTCATTTGCTATCTTTAACAATGGATATAATTTTAATGAAAAGGAAGAGCAGAAAAAGCTTAAAATTTCCATTTTCACAAGTTAGGATATTACTGTGCTAATAAACTCAGTCTTTACCTGCCCCCCCCCACCAAAATAAAAGTTAGGATATTAAGAAATCTAAGTCAGCAATATTTTTAAGTGGTTTGTATCTGTTTGGGTGCAATGATCATATGAAATCCTCTCTTGAATCTTTTAAAAATTTCCGACCTTATAACTCCAGAAGAGGCAGCGTGTAAAATGTATTTCATATATATATTACATGTGTACATACAAACAGAAACATTAAATGCATATGTGTAGATTATAAATGTATGTCTCTCTGTATATTTACACACACACGTATACACACACCACAACACGAGCTGACAAAGCGGGGGATCATCTTTCTCCCGATAATACTGGGTTTCATATTCTACTTCTGGTCCCTGACACATTTGCATAAGGGACATGTAAGCAGAGCTCATATGTATGCTTGAGATGTTGTATCTGCAGTACATTAAATGTGAGACAGTATAGGACAATTATGTTCCTTTATTCCATTTCGGAGATAGAATGCATGCTTTGAGTGCCCCGTGGGTAATACAGAAAGGCTTTTCTAATGGAATTAAAATAAATCTGAGCTCTTTAAACTCTAAATAGATTTACTTTGGTATCTGGGGAAATAGTCTTTCTTTGGGAATGAATCAGAGATTGGATGCCAGGATTTCTAAATGGTTGACTGAGAGGGGAGAAGTAGTACATATTTTCTATTCCAAGTTGAACCACTTGACAGTTTAGAAGATCTGTTTTATAAAAATTTGAGTGATCATGTAGTATTTTAGACAGAATAAGAAGCTTTGAAGTCTTAGGCTGGAGTGTGAATCCAGGTCCTGGTACCTAAATCTCTGTGTTATTTGGGTGGATTTTACTAATCTCTTTGAGTCACATTTCAGTTTACACATCTGCACATTATGGGCAGCTGTCTTATCTTTGAGAAACAAAGTGAACATAAACGATTGTGTGAAATACCTTTGCAACGTGTCTGGCATGTAGTCAGAGTTCAGGAATGACACTGAAGCCATGCAGGGGTGTAGTGGGCATTCAATGAAATCATGAACGTAACGTATCTACAACAACGCCTGGCTTCTGGTAGACGGGTCCTCATTCTGCAGCAGTGCTCCCAGAGTGCTGTACTCTTACTCTCAGAAATGGTGATGAATTCATTCAGTGGACTTTGGGGGTTACTTTTGGGCTCAGTGTCTATTTCCGGGTCTAGGCCTGTCCCCAGACATTAACAGCGGCAGCATCGCCATTCTTTCTTTCTTTATTCTTTTTGTCTTTTTAAAAATTTTTATTGGAGGAGAGTTGATTTACAATGTTGTGTTAGTTTCAGGTGTCCAGCAAAGTGACTCAGTTATACACATACACGTATTTATTCTTTTTCAGATTCTTTTTCCATTTACATCATTACAGAGTACTGAGTAGAGTTCCCTGTGCTGTACAGCAGGTCCTTGTTGACTGTCTATTTTATATACAGTAGTGTGTATATGTCTATCCCAATCTCCCAATGTATCCCTCCCTCCCCCTCTTTCCCCTTCGGTAACCATAAGTTTGTTCTCTATGTCTGCAACTCTATTTCTGATTTGTAAATAAGTTCCTTTGTGTCATATTTTAGATTCCACATGTAAGTGGTGTCACATGACATTTGTCTTTGTCTGATACTCACTTCACTTCTGTGTAAGGGATGTGCGGAACCCAGAACCGCCGGCAGTGCCCAGATACTCCTGCTGCTAAGATACACGCGTTAAAGCCAGGTTGATTTTCCTCTTCCGATGTTGAATCTGCTCTGAAGGTAGTTTTCTTTTTAACTCAGGTTTTTATTCATCACATACTTATTGGGCACCTATTATGCCAGCAATTATGCAGTAAAAATACAGAGGAAGTGTCTGTTCCCATGGAGCTTTCAAACCAGTGAGGATAGACAACCAGTAAACTTATAAGATATGTCAGGCGGTGAGGAGTGCTAAGAAGGAAAACGAAACAGGAGACTAGTCTAGGGGACTAGAGAGACAGGTGTGCCTGTCGGCAGGTGCTATTTTAGTAACCAGGGAAGACCCCACAGAGGAGGTGCTTTTAGCTTCAGGGTAGAGTAGATGGTTGGAATAACTGTAACACACATGTGCACACGAGTGAAAGTTTCTTAAAGCTTGCTTATATCTCCTGAAGTTTACGTCACACAAACATCTTAAGAGGTAATTAGTTCTTCTTTGGATCTTATAAAGGATGGAACTGGTGTTTCGAGAGGTGGATAAAGGGTGTGGTTTTTTACGAAGGAAATGCTGACTCTTTATCGGTAAGGGAACTAACAAATGCAGGACACTTTCTGTGTGTTATTTTACTTAATGTTCACAATGGTTAAAGAAGGTATAATTAGCCCTGTTTTAGAGGTGATAGAGGCTCAATAAAATTAAGTAATTTGCCTGAAGTCACACACTATTAATGGCTGATGGAAAAAGGATTTCAGTCATGATCTCTTTCCTGTGTGAGCTTTCATCCATTACTTCACGTGATAAATTAGGAGCCGTGAAAGACTGAACATCTAAGTCAGGTGATAAGGTTCTCAGTTCTCTGTTCAAATAAAGACTAATGATCCTCCCTCAGCTCCACCGTTCCATTTTAATCCAGATTTAATCTAATTTTGCCTGTAACTGGTATGTTGTGATTTCATTGCAACAGTATGACAGGTAAATTCATTTTCTTTTTTTTAAAATTTATTTTATTTTATTTATTTAGTTTTGGCTGCATTGGGTCTTTGTTGCTGCGTGTGGGCTTTCTCTAGTTGCGGCGAGCGGGGGCTACCCTTCGTTGCGGTGCACGGGCTTCTCATTGCAGTGACTTCTCTTGTTGCGGAGCACAGGCTCTAGGCTCACGGGCTCAGTAGTTGTGGCGCACAGGCTCCGTAGTTGTGGCTTGCGGGCTCAGTAGTTGTGGCACACAGGCTTAGTTGCTCCATGGCATGTGGGGTCTTCCCGGACCAGGGCTTGAACCCGTGTCCCCTGCATCGGCAAGCGGATTCTTAACCACTGTGCCACCAGGGAAGCCCCTAAATTCATTTTCATTGACAAAGTCGATTATTACATTTCGTGTAGTTATTTGAAGTTTATAGTTAACCTGGATTAATGGATTAACCTGGATTAACTTGGATTTCTAATGAGGTATGATTTACCAGCTTAAAGGCAGGTGTCACTCTGAACGTTAGATCAGACTAGTGAGGTTAAAATTGGTTGTTAAGAGAAAAACCTTTCAGAGTTTTTCACCTTTCAAAACCTTCTTTGAGTTCGGAGTCTCCCTTTCCTTCCTCTTCCGGTCAAATCTGTGTATTTGTTTATTTATCTGCGTATACTTTGCTATATTATAAATTTAATCTTGAAATTATGACGAGATCCAAACAATTGTTTGTCCTACAAAAATGGATTGTGTGGTCTGTGTGCTGGTGTTTCGTAAGTCACGCTATTTGCACATATGGATTTATCTCTATTTCTGATAACTTGACAAGGGTGTTGTCTTGAATTGCCATGTCTTTCCAGTCAACATTCAGTCTTATCAGTCAACATTCAATCTTTCATTTTGGAGTCACTTTTATTTTTAATATCTGTTTCTGGAACTTCCCTGGTGGCGCGGTGGTTAAGAATCCACCTGCCAATGCAGAGGACATGGGTTCAAGCCCTGGTCCAGGAACATCCCACATGCTGCGGAGCAACTGCTGAGCCTGCACTCTAGAGCCTGTGAGCCACAACTCCTGAGCCCACGAGCCACAATTACTGAGCCTGCGTGCCACAACAACTGAAGCCCGCGTGCCTAGAGCCCATGCTCTGCAACAAGAGAAGCCACCGCATTAAGCCCGTACACCGCAACGACAAAGACTAGCCCCCGCTCGCCAGAAATAGAGAAAGCCTGTGTGCAGCAACAAAGACCCAATGCAGCCAAAAATAAAATATAAAATAAATAAATAAATTTATAAAGCAAAAATATCTGTTTCTGAACTTGCTGTGTGTTATGTTTTAGTTTTATATTTTGGGTGTAGTTTTCACTGTTCATAGGTGAAAACTGTCATGTCTGTTGTTAGTGCATAAAAATAAGTATACATGGAGACGTGGTACTTAATTTTATTGTCCGGGAACACTATAAATTCTTCTGATAATCTCTTTTATCACCTTTGCTTACTTTGGTGTAGTCTCCTAATTGTTGTTTTTATTGAGTCTGTGCTCCCCTATGAAGACTTAAATGGACACATACACATAAATGATGTAGCTCATCAGTGCATCATTTTATCATAGAAAGTTGCTGTTTAATTTTTTTTTTTTTTTTTTTTCTTTTGTGGTACGTGGGTCTCTCACTGTTGTGGCCTCTCCCGTTGCGGAGCAAGAGGCTCCGGACGCGCAGGCTCAGCGGCCATGGCTCACGGGCGCAGCCGCTCCGCAGCATGTGGGATCTTCCCGGACCGGGGCACGAACACGTGTCCCCTGCATCGGCAGGCGGACTCCCGACCACTTGAGCCACCAGGGAAGCCCATGTTGCTGTTTAATTTGTTCCATAAATCATTTTATTTCATAAACATATCCCCCTTACTGGTTTGTAGCTTGAAGATTTCATCTCATTAGAAAATTAAGATTTCTTTAAGTAACTGCCCTCTCACACTGTATTACACACACACACACACACACACACACACACAAACACTTCTTGTCATCGTTGCTTTGTTGTTGCTTTCTTTCTTCACCATCAGAGCCAGGAGAATAGGAAGTATTTGAGACCACTGTATGTTATTCTAACAAGTGAAACATAGTAGGAACTCTGTAAATAAATCTTCAGCAACTAGATACTTGATCCACCTAGTAAACAATTACTGAGTGCCTGTTTTTTGCTCTGTATAGTTGAAGAATGAGAAGTTTGAAGGAAGCCAGAAAGGAAAAAAATACTGTTTGCTAATATACTGATTCTGGGAAGGATATTTCAGGTGGATATGAAATGAACCAAGGCCAGATGTTCAGGACCACAGGTTGTTGTTTGCCTGGAGTATAGGCTGCAGATGTATTGTTAACTACCTACAAGCCCATCAAGATGTAATTTCACGAATAAACTGTGGTGAATTTATACAACATACTATACAGTGATTAAAATAGTTTAGAGCCTGTTTTACCTGAATGCATTCAGAGATATAGCATTGAATTAAGAAAAGTAAATTATAGATGGTCCTTATAGTTTGATAGAACTTATGTAAAGTGTGGAAACATGCAAAGCAATCGAATATACACATATTAGGGATAGTATAAAAACATACAAGAAATAATTAAAACCAAATTTAGCACAAAAGTTTTCTCCAGGGAGGCAAGGAGGAAAATGGGGTTATGAAAGGGAACATGGAGTCTTCAACTGTGCCCTCGATAATGAATTTCTTTTGAAAATTCTGAAGCAATTTTGGCAAAATATTCAGACTTGTTAAAGTTGGGGAGTAGATACTAAGTTTTCATTGTAAGATTTTCTGAACGTTTTTGAAATATTTTATGACAGAAATCACAAACATATTTTGTAACAAGATACGGTAGTAGACAGCAGTTAAAGAATAAGAAGAGTGAAGGAGTAGCCAGGAGTTAGATTGGAAGGTGTTTGATGTGTCCTGCTAAGTTGTGGATTTGCCGTGAATGTATCCACTATTATGGTTTTTGTTACTCATCTTTTGGTTGATGACTCTGAAATCCTTGAGCTCAACCCAACCCAGCCCCCTCCTCTGCATGTCGGATTTCTGTGTCCCACCGCCCTTGTCCTGGTAGCGCTGTGGATATAACATGCCCCAGACTAGACATCTTCTACTTTATTCTAGATACCTCGCCATTATTCTCATCTCTCACTCACCACCATGATATAATGGTTCACCTGCTTCTACCTGTCTCATCTGCCATGGATTTGTCTTATGATTCTCTTTCTTCTCTTCCGTCATCAACTGAGTCTGGCCCCCGGTCCCTCTGTCCTGGTTTTCTGTGGTGTCCTTGCTTGTGGCCCTTTGGGCTCACTCTGCTTACCAACCTTTCACCTACTTTCTAGGGAGACCCACTCCAAGCCAGTCTGACCATTCCCTGTGCTTGCTGAGAACCCCTTCAGGACCCTACAGGCTCTCTAAGGTCATTTGTGTGATCCATGGAGGCCCTGGAATCAAAGCCACCTGTGGTCCTTGTTCAAAAGGCAGGTTCCCTGGCACAGACTCTGACCTGATGACTAAGAGTCTCTAGGGGTGGGTCTCAGACGAGTATTTATAAGAAACAGCCCAGATGTTTTATATGCATCATACAATCTGAGAATCATCACCCTATTAGATAAAAGACCAGCTCTGGGGCTTCCCTGGTGGCGCAGGGGTTGAGAGTCTGCCTGCCGATGCAGGGGACGCGGGTTCGTGCCCCGGTCCGGGAAGATCCCACATGCCGCGGAGCGGCTGGGCCCGTGAGCCATGGCCGCTGAGCCTGCGCGTCCGGAGCCTGTACCAGCTCTGGAGCTGGGTGTGGAAAGCTCATTCCTCACCCATCAGCATCCTCTGTTTCATCTGTGCTTCCACACTCACTTCCCTGTGCTGTCCTTTAGTTCCTTCAGGCTTGCTCATCCTTTAAGATTCAATACGCTAGCGTCTCAAAGTCTTGCCTGTTTCCCTCCCTCGACTCCACAAGTTTCTCTCTCTCAAGCTACTTATCCTAGTTTCTCAAACCTTCTCTTCCTTTAAGGGGTAATGGTCCTGAGGCTGGGGGAGTCTTGTTTATATAACACACAGCAAGGGATCTGGCCTAAGAGGGGCCTTCTAAAACGATTGTTAAATCAATAGCACTGCTTTAAAGGTGACAGGGAATCAGCTATGCCTTTTGAGCCTGCATTTTCGGTAGATCACTTAAAGAGATTTATGAAAAAGAGAACAAAACTGGCCACGTTGAATTCTAGCAGGAATTTATAAAATTAGATTACAGAGGAGATCAAGATTGGAGATTTGCATTTGATGAAGGTAGAGATGACTAACATCTCAAGGCTGTAGCCAGGTGGGTGGAAAGGATGAGGCTTTCTGTGTTGCACATATTTGGTTCAAGTTTTCTGTTTATTTATTTAATAAAGATGACTGATGTTTATCTAGGGATACAGACTCATGATCTTAAGTCTAGGAATGAATTATTTGGAAGACATCAGCCAAGCTGGGGTAGTTGAAGTGAAGTGATTAGATTATCATTTAGAGGAAGGAATAGAAAGCATAGGATATAAACGATAGAGAATACCAATACTAAAGAGAAACTGGGAATCAGGGCTTCAGAGAAGGAGTAACCACATAGTAGGCCTAGCAGCAGAGTGGAGATTTTATGGAGAGCAGCAGTGGTCAGCCATGACAAATGCTGCAGAAAGGTCCAGTGAATTGAGGGGATTGAAAGTTATCTTTTGGATTTTGCAATTAGGACATCAATAGGCACCATAAGAAAAGCCATTTTAATGGGGGCAGTGGGAGTGGAAGCCCTTGGGTTAGTAAGTGAATGGCCAGTGGAGATGTATTGATGAGAATCAACTCCGTGTTCAAGAAGCTTTAGACAAGAGCAGTAGGGCAGCAAGGCAATCATGCATTTGACTGGTTTTGTTTTGTTGGTTTTAGTTACGATGGGTGTAACTTGAGCATGTGGAATTGCCCAAGAGATAGAATTCCTAGAAAAAGAAAAGTGCCTTAGAATCAAGAAGGATTGGATACTGTTGGTATCAAGAATGTGGGTTATTCTGAGCAGAAGTAGAGGAACTCTAACTTGAGTAGAGGGACACATGCCTCTTCCTGGGGAGCGAAGAGGAAAGAGGAAATGCAGGCTCCGTTTGGAGACGTGCTTATGCAGAGGCGAGAGATCTGGAAGGTTTGTGCACACCAAACTCATCATGTGATCCTCCATGGTGGGTGCTGATAACTTTTACTAGTGCACATAGCTTGTTAGTTAAGACACCGTAGAGCTTCATCTCATCCATCTCGAGCAGAGTAACGTTTCTGTGGTGTGAAGCTCCAATTTTGTTTTATTGTAAAGCCAGCATTTATTACTTGAAGTCTCAATCGCGATGAGGGGTTAAAGCACATCTCTTTGGAAAGTGAGTTTCACGAGTCTTATGCATGAGCCAGTCTCTTCTGCTTGGTGATTGAGTTTGCTCATACATGGCTCGAAAAGTGGAAATAACCTCATTGTAAGTAACGTGTGTCCACCCAGACATGAATGTTCATGAATGTGAATATTGATAGTGAGATTTCTGGAAATCTATGTAGATCATGGAGCTGTAATTGTCTCATATTTGTTCTCACATTTTCAATTCATATTTAATGTAGAAATAGAAATGATTCTGCATCCTGGCTAGGCTCTCTCCAGATAGGTCAGGTAGAGCTCATTCAGTCCTTTTCCTGTGGGCAAAGAGTCGCGTAATTTGGGGGCCAGAAAATGTGTGTATGTGCAGGGAACAGAGAGAACAGAATAAAAAGTATAAGAAGGCTGACCTAACGTGTGTTGAGTTTGAAAGAATGATTTTGGCTATAATACTGTTACCTTGAACAATTTCCTGTGTGGAATTATCAAAGAAAATGTAGCTTTCAGATAACTAAAAAAAGTGAGATCTCGTCCCTTTACTTTTGAGTCCAGTGCCTTCCTATTTACCTCAATAAAACCTTACCAATTAATCTCACTGCTTTAAATCCCCACATAAGTTTCTGTTGTCTTTCCTATTATGCGTGGAGGCCTGCACATCTAAAGATTTCTTTATTGCTGCAGAGGGGTATTGACTGGGCTTCTTCATTGTACATATTAAATTATACTCCTCATAAAGTGAGTGAGATCTTTTCTGCCCAAAGCGATGCCATTGTTTTAGCAGATGGTCCAGAGACGCAGAGTCAGTCTCTTCTTGGGGCAATTTCAAATCTTAATAGAAGATTTCCTTCTTCAAAAAATAAAAATAAAAAATCTATTTCCAGATATGGTACTTGGTGGTCCTTAAAGCTTACAGTTTTCTGTAAAGCATCTTTCAGTGGCTTGTTTCTGAGCTTCCTGTACCTGGATGGTTGAATAACTTTCTACCTTCTGAATACTTGGGTTGCTATAGTAACTTGCTGGTCAGATTGCACAGTGGGACCTGCATAGTTTTCTCTGTATTTTCACCTCTTAGTGCACATTTAATGTGTTACGTGCATGACTTTTCCAAATATATAACTCACATTTTGATTTGTTGATATTCTATGTGATATCAATCTGTTAATTAATCTGCGTCAGTTTAAAACTGTGATGAAAGTTGGAAAGCAGTAGCTGGAGGGATCTATAGGTTGGATTTCTTAGTCCAGCCTATAGACCTGTGTGCTTAGGGGCTTGTAAACTACTTGCTTCTCACATTTCTAACCAGTAGAATGAGGGTGTCACTTACCTCTCAGGGTCGTTGTGGGGAGTGAATGAGAGCATGAGAGCAGCTAGCACTTTCCCAGTCATCGATCAATACTCAGAGACATTGGTAGACAGTTGTTGAACCTCAGAAACTTCTTCAAGACTACAAGGATTTTTATAGCTAATCTTTACACACTGTAAGGTTATGAGGTATTTTTGAATTGTGCTAAGAAAGATTAAATTATGCCTTCTATATTCCTTTTATTTAAAATTATTATTCCCATTTTCTTTAAATTAAAAAAAAATTACTGAAGTATAGTTGATTTGCAATGTTGTGTTAGTTTCAGGTATACAGCAGAGTGATTCAGTTACACACATACATATGTGTGTGTGTTCTTTTTCAGATTCTTTTCCCTTATAGGTTATTACAAGATATTGAGTAGAATTCCCTGTGCTCTACAGTAGGCCCTTGTTGGTTATCTATTTTATATATAGTAGTGTGTATATGTTAATCCCAATCTTCCAGTTTATCCCTCCCCCTGCTTTTCCCCTTTGGTTACTGTTAGTGTGTTTTCTATGTCTTTGAGTCTGTTTCTGTTCTGTAGATAAGTTCACTTGTATCATTTTTTTAGATTCCGCATGTAAGTGATATCATACGATATTTGTCTCTCTGTCTGGCGGACTTCACTTAGTAGCTCATGTCTAGATGCATCTGTGTTGCTGCAAATTATTCCCTATATATTTCTGAATTGTGTATTAGGTAAAAAGGTTCATCATGTTTGGTACATTAATTGCTTTAATATGTAATTAATCAGATTTTCTTAATCCTGATATCAGGTCTCCGTTATTATTCATTTTCTTTGTAATCTGTAGTTGAAATGCTATAATCATTTCTAATCTTACTTAATTTTTATCGAGATTTGACTAAGTTGTCTTCTTTTGATTCACTCAGTGGAAGTGGATTAATTATTATTGTAGCAATGCTAATGTTTAATGTATTAGTCATGTTTGTTTTCCTAGTAAATCAACCTTTTCAGGTCTTCTGTTACTTTGCTAACTTTTCTGTCTCCATTTCATCCTTCCCTGTTTACTTACTGTCTTCTGCCTTTCTGTGCCATTAACTTTAGCCTCATGCTTTTGTTTAAAACCACTGAAGTGGGCTTCCCTGGTGGTGCAGTGGTTAAGAATCTGCCTGCCAATTCAGGGAACACGGGTCCGAGCCCTGGTCCGGGAAGATCCCACGTGCTGTGGAGAAACTAAGCTCGTGTGCCACAACTACTGAGCCAAAGTGCCACAACTACTGAGCCTGCGTGCCACAACTACTGAATCCCATGTGCCTAGAGCCAGTGCTCCGCAACAAGAGAAGCCACCGCAATGAGAAGCCCACACACCACAACGAAGAGCAACCCCCGCTCGCCGCAACTAGAGAAAGCCCGCGCGCAGCAATGAAGACCAATGCAGCCAAAAATAAATAACTAAAAAAATTAAAACAAAACAAAACAAAACAAAAACCCACTTAAGAGTTTTGCATATATATTGTACTATAAATACACAGACATATAGATGTATCCATAGAGTTTATGTCTCTTTGAGGAAATAAGGTAGAATTTATCACTTTTATGAAACCTGTGTTTTTTCTATAGATTGTTAACCCCAAATTAGGTATCAAAGCATTTAAAGTTTTGTATAACTTACAGCACTTTTGTGTTAACACTGTTTTGTAGAAATAGAAGATTTAGAGAACTGAGTGGACCCTCATGCTGGTTGGGTCTGTAGTCTCATCAAGACTAGGGCCCCCATTCACTAAGAAGAGTTCTCTGTTGGACAGTTATTCTGTGGTCCTCCTGTGGAGTGGTCCCTACATGGCACTCTTAGTGGCAGGGCCTGTGAGGTGACAAAGAAATATAACATGTCATCTGAATTCACAGGACTGTACCTGCAGAGGCAAGATGAACACATGAAAAGTGGACAGTTCATAATTGGATGTAATTGCACACTGGGTTGCGTGCAGCACTGGTGAGTTGGCCCGTCCAGTGGCTGTGAAGGTCCCCAAGCGTGGTCATAACAAGAGACGGTTGACTGAAAAATACAGGGGTGGGTCAAAATCTAGAAAAGGGACTAAATGAGTGAAGAGCCTATGGCTTGGTTTTTGTTCATTTATCTGTTAACTTCTCAGACAGGATATCTGTCTTCTGGCTTATTAACCACTGAGTCCTTTCATTTCCTATTTGGTGGAATCCCAATTATTCTATACCAGTTTTTGAAGGTATAATTAACTGTTTTTTTAAAAAATTTAATTTTATATTGGAGTATAGTCGGTTTACAATGTTGTGTTAGTTTCAGGTGTACAGCAAAGTGATTCAGTTATACATATACATATATTCTTTTTCGAATTCTTTTCCCTCATAGGTTATTATAGAATATGGAGCAGAGTTCCCTGTGCTGTAGAGTAGGTCCTTGTTGATGCTATAATTTATCTCCTGTGTAACGTATTTCCTGTTTACAACCTGCCTCTGACCGAGAGAATGAATTCGTTTTGAATACAAGATTTTGGAGGTTGAATTATTGCCATATATTTGCTCATATTAATTGATTAGTGGCTGAATTTTTTAAATATATGTTTAAATACCTATTGTGTTCATTACAGTAGTGATGAGACCGACCCTGCTGGAGCAAATTGTTCATAAAAAGCAGAACTATAGCATACTTCTAAAGGGATCCATAACTCCTTTATGGAGAGACTCAAATCCCTGGCTTTAGCATGAATTTGGGGGAGAACTGGATAATTAAGCTGCCCAGTTAGGAACTTAGAGTGATAATGTAAGTTACGAAATTTTACATTATATGTTTAGACTATAATTAGGCTTCTTATTTCTCCAAAGATTTTTAAATAGCCTCTAATAAAAAAGTCAAGTTTAGTAAAGTAAAATATAGTTCATCAAAATTGTAAAAAGGGAGTTAATACAGCAGAATTTTTGCTAATATATTTGTGATGATAAAGTAATAAGTTGGGGCATGAATGTTCTTTTAACCATGGAATAAAAGATGTAAATACATAATTAATTAAACAATTGTTTTTGAGCACCTATTGTATATCTGGCACCTTGGAAGATGTTAGGAGTAAAAGGTGAATGATACCTTAGTTGTGTATCACCTTCAGGAAACACATCTAAAGGGAGGCCTCTAGGTCTAGTCTGTGAGAGAAAAAAATTACTAAAGAGAAAAAAAATTAACCTCTGGCATGATTTTCATGGAGGACTTTGAAATATAATAGTTATATATATTTTCCACCTTAAGACGTTGAAACATTGAGTTTCTAAATTATATTTGTTTTGCTTTTGCCCCTTGAACTAGTTAGTGTACCTCACTGCTGGTTAACCAAGCATGGAAACCAGCAGACCAATGCGTGCAGTAATTGTCCCCACTGTTACTTCATCATGAAGTTTTTTTAATGGTGATGAATGAGTTCATAAATAGATCCAGCAGAGCTCTTTTTACCTGTTGTGTCCCTGGGTGCCTTCTCACCATAAATGACAGGACTGACGTTGAAATCGTGTATTGCTACTTTTGCATAGGGTGAACAGAATAGCTCTTTTCACATTAAGAAAGACAGGCTCTCAGACAAATATGATGTCACTTATATGTGGAATCTAAAAACGTGATACACCTGAACTTATTTAAAAACAAAAATAGACTCACAGACATGGAAGACAAACTTCTGCTTACCAAAGGGGAAAGGGGGGGAAGGGATAAATTAGGAGTTAGGGATTAACATGTACACACTACTATATATAAAATAGATAACCAACAAGGACCTGCTGTATAGCACAGGGAACTCCACTCAATATCTTATAATAACCTATAATGGAAAAGAATCTGAAAAAGAATTGATATATACACACACACACACACACACACACACATAACTGAATCACTTTGCTGTACACTTGAAACTAACACAACATTGTAAATCAACTAAAATCAGCTATACTTCAATAAAAATGCATAAAAAAGAAAACTAGACTCTCATCTTAACCTTTTTTTCCCACTGCAGTTCTTTTGTTGACTTGCAACGTATTTTAAAAGGATTGTGACAAATGCTGTTATCCTGTTTCCAAATGAACAGTATTGCAATACAAAATATTGAGAAAGGATGTTATAGGTCTTTGTAATATTCACCTGATGTTACTTTGCTTACACCTGAAACTAACACAACACTGTTATGCAACTATGCTCCAATATAACATAAAAATTAAAAAAATAAATCTGTGTGGTGTAGGGGTGGTGAGGACTTAGCCCAGCATGTGCCAGGTATCTGCATAGTTGACTCCAGAGCACTTAGTAGGAAGTCAGGTCCTCCAAACATGGCAGCAGGTACACAGCTGTGCGAGCCCAGGGCCCTGCCTGCCTTGGGGCAGCGGTCCCCAGCCTTTTTGGCACCAGGCACCTGTCTCGGGGAAGACAGGTTTTCCACGGACGGGGGAGGGGGAGGGGATGTTTTGGGGATGATTCAAGCGCATTACATGTGTTGTGCACTTTATTTCTATTATTATCACACTGTAATAAATAATGACATATTTATACAACTCGCCATAATGCTGACAGGAGGCGGAGCTCAGGCGGTAATGTGAGCAATGGGGGGTGGCTGTAAATACAGATGAAGCTTCGCTCGCTCCCCCGCCGCTCACCTCCGGCTCTGCGGCCCGGCTCCTAACAGGCCACGGAGCGGGGACCCCTGCCGTAGGGGACTGACTCAGTCAGTAAATAGCTGGGGTCATAAACACTGTGTGTCCCAACACTTAGCAAACAATATCGTGGTCCGGTGTGATTGTGCAGGTCATTTTCCATAATCAGTGTCATTTGCTGAGAAATTATAAATTCAGCTGAAATCCTTCGGCTGCGTAGTTTATGTAACGAAAGCATATTTAAAGGCCCACCCGTATTATAATGGACTATATATTTATACTTTTCTCCAACTTTCTTCATAATAATCTCTCAGGACTTGTAAATCCTTTTTTGGATTCCCAGTTGACCATTCATCAAAGATTAGGGCAGCATTCTGTTATGATTATATTTCATTTTTGTTTGAGACTTATGGTAAGACAAATGATGGTGCCATCAGAAAACTAAAAAGTAATAAAAGAAATCAGAACAACAAAAATAAAAAAATAAGTATACCGTGTCTAAGAACTGATTCTGGGGAGGAGAGCGTTCATTCTGTTTTAAATGTGTTGCATTTTAGTAGCTCCTAGGACCTCAAAGCTGAGTTGAGAAACATGTCGCTTGTTAATTATGCCTCCCGTAGGTGTAGTCTGCATAAAGAGAGTCACTATATTCATTATTGTACAGTATCTGCTGCTACTGATGTCTCAGTGGTTTCTGGCATTTCTGGTGCCTTACCTATTTTGTTTTGTCATCTGTCTTACTAGGTAGAGGTTCTTTTCTCCTATTTTATAGATAAGGACCTCCAAGGTCAGGGATTTTAATTGTTCCAGGTTACATAGCTGGCGAAGCTAGGACGGAGCCAGTCTTGACTGTGCTGAGAGCTTGTGCGAGACTAAACATCACAGGGCTCAGAAGTTGCCGTCTGGGCGACAGGAAGCAGGGACTCCACATCTAGGTAAACTAGAACAGCCTACTCAGCACAGTAATGTCGTTCAGAGTTACAGGACTAGTGTGTGCCTGTGTTCAAGGTTTTCAATGATAAAAATCTTAGCTGTGCATTGATGCTGACAGGAACTGTATTTCTCGTGGGAAATGATCAGATTTTAATGGAAGCTCTCCCTTTGGTAGAAATGATTGGTGAATTATTCAGCCGTAAAGCCAGTGCCTGTACTCACCACGGTGTCTTAGCACACGTGGTAAGGAAGGGGGAAAGGTTTGGTATTGTTTGCTCGAGTCTGCACTTAACTTATTTAACTGAACACGCGAGAAGTTTGCAGAAAGGTTAACCCGAGGTCATTTCAGTTTGTCTTTGGCCACTGCCCAGGTGGAGATCACTATTCCTCTCTGAGGCTTGATGTCATAAGACTCTGTCTGTGGTGAAAATGTAATATATATGCATATGTGTTACCAACTTGATGTATGTCACAGGGAACAGAAAAATTTAAACATTGAAATGATACATTTAGGGAGTATTCGGTTTGTAAAGGGTATTTACATTTATATTTGCCACTGTGTTGCCATAGCAAGATTTACATGAAACATTGTACAGTTTATTAAGGTTTTGTTTTGTTTTTCCTTAGCCTTTTATTCAACACATTCATTGAGTGTCTGTTTTACTCTGTGTTTTAAAGCGAGTAAAGAGAGGCCAGAGATCTTTGCTCCTGCTTCAGGGAGATTTCAGTTTAGTGACAAAGACAAGTAAACAAGAGGGGTGCATGTGCTTTGGTAGCGTGGGGAAGAGGGAACCCAACCTTTCAGCAGCTCGACACCAAAAAATACCCAAACACCTAATTAAAAAGGGGCAGAGACCTGAACATTTTCCCAGAGAAGACATGCACATGGCCGACAGGTACATGAAAAGATGCTCAACATCGCTCATCATCAGGGACATGCAAATCAAACCACAGTGAGGTATCACCTCACACTGGTCAGAATGGCCGTCATCACAAAGTCTACAAACAACAAATGCTGGAGAGGGTGTGGAGAAAAGGGAGCCCTCCTGCACTGCTGGTGGGAATGTAAATTGATACAGCCACTATGGAGAACAGTATGGAGGTTCCTCAAAAAAAGTAAAGATAGAACTGCTGTATGATCCAGCAATCCCACATATATCTGGAAAAAATTAAAAAAATTAAAACACTAATTCCTTACGCTAATGTGTAAAGATACACATACCCCAAAGTTCATATGGCACTATTTACAATAGCCAAGATATGGAAGCAACTTAAATACCCATCAACGGATGAATGGATAAAGAAGATGTGGTGTATATATACATCGGAATACTTCACAGCCATAAAAAAGAACAAAATAATGCCATTTGCAGCAACATGGATGGACCTAGAGATTGTCATACAGAGTGAAGCAAGTCAGGCAGAGAAAGACAAATACCATATGATAACCTAATCTAAAAACTAAAACTAATGAATGAAGCAGACTCACAGGTATAGAGAACAAGCTGGTTGGTACCAGAGGGGAGACTTATTACATGATCTTGTAATAGCTGTTGATGGAGGATAATCTGTAAAGATACTGAGTCACTCTACTATACACCTGAAGATGACATAATTTTGTAATTCAACTCTGCTTCAATTAAAGAAACAAAAAAGAATGCAGGCAGTGCTGGGTCAGGGGGGCTGTGCAGTGGATTCTTCTGAGAGGCTGAGACTTTTCCTGGGTCTGGAGGCTGAGGAGGGAGGACTTGGGCGGAGGAAGGCGTCCCAGTCAGAGCAGCAGCTGTGCCAGATGCTGAAGGAGAGAAGCCAGGGATGCAAGGCTCAGCTGGAATTCAGGGGGCGGGGGGCACGTCACTCTCAGACTGGCAGAACCGGGGGAACATCTGGTCCTTGCAGTGGTCACCTCGCTTTCCTGGTCCCCCGGTCTCTGGATGCATGCTCGGGTGCTTCCTTTTCCTCTGCAGTCTGGTCCGAGAGTCACTGCTTCTAACTGACCCCCTTCCTATGTGTTTTCGTCCCCTCACTGGACACATGTCACTTTCAGCCAGTGCCCACCCTCCTTGTAAACCCAGGAGCTAACAAAACGCAGACCGTCAGCATGTATGAACTCAGAACACCTGCTTAGGTAAAGTTAAACACAAACAAAAATAAGGAGTGAATTGATTAAATAAGCAAGAAAACCCCCATCCCTACTTCTAGGTACCATATACCTTTTCCCCAGATAAACCAACGCTTGGACTGTTCAACATTGAAAAAACAGCTGCATGTACACAGCTTGCTAAACCTTTATGCGTGAAGGTTGCAAGGCTGCTGCTTAGACATACACGTGAACTACGTTCTATTCACAGAGAAAGCCAGTTGGCTGCTGGAGAATTGGGCAAATGCCGAGATCAGAGGAAAGCAAGACACTTTCTGTGAGCTTCAGGTCTCCGATTGGTTTTGAGGTCTGCCGTATTAAGCCGGTCCGTGTACACCCTGTGGGGTTGTGTGGAGGGAGTTCTGTGGGCCCACGAGCTCCTGTTTGTGAAGAAAAGGCTCAGGTGTTACATGTGAACTCCACGTTACAGAATCGGCGTTGTAGACACCTGGACAGGTGTCTGGCAGTTAAGAGCTTTGGCCTTGAAAGTTGTGCATGTTGAAATCCCAGTTCTAACACTTGGGCAGGTGACTTAAATCTATTAGGGCTGAGTATCCTCGCACGGACTGTGGCAACAGTGTCTGTCTGTTCCTTCTCCATAACCCCGGGACGCTCTGTGGATCACATGACATCTTAAATATAGGCAGGCCTCCACACCCACGGACTCAACCAACTGTAGACCAAAAGTATTCAGAGAGAGCTTCCCCGGTGGCGCAGTGGTTAGGAATCCGCCTGCCAATGCAGGGGACACGGGTTTGAGCCCTGGTCCGGGAAGATCCCACATGCTGCAGAGCAACTAAGCCCGTGCGCCACAACTACTGAGTCCACGTGCCACAACTGCTGAGCCCGCGTGCCACAACTGCTGAAGCCCACGCGCCTAGAGCCCGTGCTCCCAACAAGAGAAGCCACTGCAATGAGAAGCCTGCGCGCCGCAACGAAGAGTAGCCCCTGCTCGCCGCAACTAGAGAAAGCCCGTGTGCGGCAACGAAGACCCAACGCAGCCAAAAATGAAAATTAAATTTAAAAAAAAATTCAGAGAAAAAATTTCCAGAACTTTCCCGAAAGCAAAACTTGAATTTGCTGTACACCTCGACAATTTACATGGCGTTTACATTGTATTGTGGATTGTGAGTTATCTAAAGATGATTTAAAGTATACAGGAGGATGTGTGTAGGTTGTATGCAAATGCTATATTATTTTATATATATAAGGGACTGGAGCATCTGTAGATTTTGGAGGGTCCTGGAACCAATGGCCCATGGATACCAAGGGCCAACCGTGTGTATGTGTCTGGGAAAGTATGAAATGCGATGCACGGTAGGCTGGATGTTTAATAGGAAGGTGTGATGTTTAGAGAAACTACCAGATCTGTATGTGAGACTTTGCAGACACAACTGGGTATTTGAGTACATGAAAACAGGAGGAAAAAAGTAATAACGGTGAATAGAGTTAAGAAATTATGGCCGAGGGGAGAATAGGCCTGTGTCTGGGCACGAAAATGAGATTTCTGAAGATAATAACTTTGAATGAAAAATGGGAGGTTGTAATCACACAGAATAGTGAGTGTCTGGATTCTTCATCCCCGTGGTAGACACACAATGTGTTCGTTCTCTCGGAGTTCTGAGGGCGGTTCACAGAGGGACCATTACGCGCCATGCGGTGCAACAGTACATTAGCCCTAAAGAGTAACTCCTCGAGGCATGTAACGGATTGACTTTGAAGAAACAGTTTTTTTCTCAAGGCTGTAGTTCTTGGATAAGCGGTTCCCGCCTCTAATTGTGTGAGAGCTGTGTGTGCCCTTTTCTTCCCGTGTGTTGTGAACACTTCGCACAGCAGCTACTGAACCTCCAACACCGTTTGGTAAAGGATGCAAAATGGACAGACGATAAATATACACTATTGTTGGAAGAAAAAGGGGTGAAACACAAAGAATGATGTGAAATGCAAGTAAAAGATGGAGCACGACTGAGTCACGTGAGAAGCAACCAACGCAACAAGTAAAAAAATCAAAAAAGTTAGGCAGAATACGCAGGAAAGGGCCTTCTGGGGACGGATTTCTGGGTGATGAGCCACAGGAAGAAGCAGCGTCATGTGACCCAAGTGGAGGCGCTCTTTGGAGAATATTTTCATCTCACACCTAATTCTATACCTGAAATTATGGTCAGTAAAGCCCTTGTCTCTTTAAGGGATTTCTTGAACTAAATTAGGTGATCAATATGTAGATGGTATAAACGTGCACAAAGTTGAACTGTGAGACGATGCTTGCGAGGTGACGAGGTCACTAACTGCAACCTTAAATGACACGTCACAGTGGTCAGCTTTTCTCCTCCTTATGTTATCCAGATACCAGGACGAGCAACGTCTTAGGACTGCTTGACCTGGAGACTGCTTACACACTCGTAAACACGCTTTAATTTTCTGTGGGTATTCATCAAGAGGAGAGTAAAAGAAGTCTATTATTTTAAGGGAGATTCCTAATAGAAAACTCTTTGAACTGTTATAGGACTAGGGTATCACTTTTTGCTTTTCCTATGCTAGTGGTAACCTTGAACGTGGACTTTTCTGGTCTCCTTGGCCCGAGACCAACGTGGACTCCCAGATTTTCTTTCAAAACTGATTGCTTTCTTTTTTTTTTTTTTTTAAAGAAGTTATTCCTTCTGTGATGTTGTCAGTTAACCCATATAATAAGAAAGAGTTCAGGTAAACTTTGTGACCTCAGTCACGATTATAATGCTTCTGTTTGATGGTAATGCACGTAATCTGTCCTTATTCCTGAAAGAGAAATGAGAGGGTCAAGAGTGGAGAATGGACACTTGCACTGAAATGAGTTCTTTGTGTTCCGTGTTTAGTCAAGTGACTAAACAGATGACCTGGAGGGAGTCCTTCTAACAAATTGACATCAGACTTTTAAATTAGCAATTGGTATAAATGCATTCCTAAATCAGATTTTCACACCTCCACTAAACTGGGATGCTGTGAAGCATCCATGGTGATCTCTTCTTCCTCATATTCTAATGAGTGTATGACCTAAAGTGTTTGAATGCAGAAATAAGTTTCGTAATAGTAGGTCGTACGGCTTTATTTTTGGATGCATATTTGTGTATATACACACATGATTTCTAATATAGGGTCATCGTATAGGATGCTAATGACTGCCTGTAACAAAACTCTCCACTCATAGTTTACATGTTAGGTTTATTGTCTCTTATAACAAGACGTCTGGGGTTCGGGCAGGCTCGGGCTTACTTAGTTCCGGGGCTCCGTGTCATCGTCACCAGGCGCATTAAACTTGTTTCTCCATCATCCTCAGCCTGTAGACGTCAGACCTTAGGCTCTTCCCAGTGTCACCTCCGCACGCAGCTGTGTCCAGACGCAGCAAAGGAAGCTTCAACACAGCTACCTCGTTTTGAACTGCAGCTTTTCCTTCATTGGCCAGAACTGGGTCTCAGGCCTCTGTCTAGAAGTCACTGGCCACAGGGCAAGGAGACCACAGTTCATTGTATTAGGTCATTTCTGAGTCCCTGCTGGGCTGGGGAGGTGATCCGCTTCCCGTGAAGGACCCGGACCCCTTGGAGAAGAGAGAGAAAAATCAAGATTCTGTTAACAGAGTATAGTGAGCATGGGATGACAATTGGAGCATTCGCAAAACTGTGTCTACCAGATACGAATTCACAATATAAAACTACTTTAATTTTATTTTTAGCACAGAGTTTTAAAAAAGTCCCAACTAGAGTTGCAAGTCTTGTGGGAACGATCATCAAGGATGAAGAAGCAGTTAACCTCTTGGTCATCTATGGATTGTTTGTAATACATTGGCATTTTATTGACACCTAAGTGAAGCCTCTAAAAAATGCCCCCCCCAAATATACTTAGATCAATGGTTATGATTGTATGTAAGAGACTTGGCTATGAGTTACTCTTGTTTTGTTTATAACCTCCCCCAATTCTTATCCCCATCTGAGTCGAGATTTCATTTCCACCCTCCCCCAAGTCTTGTTTCCTGCTAAATCGGCTTTGCAGTGCAACATTTTAATAATTGAACAGAATTCTAGGTGATAATGATCAACCCGGGAGACAAAATGTAGTGTACTTCTAAATATTTCTCTAAGTGTGCTAGAATACTAAAAGAATTGCCAACATTACTTTGTTATGCTGGAAGCTGAAAGATAAGGAACGTAGCTGCCTACATCTTATGACACAAAATGAAATGGTGGCAATTTGACAGCTAATGAGTGCTTACTTCAAATTATCAGTTGAAATTTCCATTTTTATATGACATTCATATTTAAACACGTAAAGTCTTAAAGCCACACATGTGGCTTTGAAAGGGTTCACAGGTACTCTAAGCCTTATTAAATGCATCTTAATTAATTTAATTTTTGCAGCCTAGAAAATTTTGAAACTTACATTTTCACTGATCTCTTTATTGAATGTAATGCTCATCACTTGTATTAGGACATATATGTAACGCAAGATTTCACTGGATGCTGTTAACACGGAAGAAGTAAGATACAATAAGCCCACATAAACCTTCTGTTTGTGGAATAGAACTGTTGGTAAAATATTTAGATATTAAATGTTTATGTAAGGATGGGTATATGTGTGTGTTTCTGTGTGTCCACACACACACAGACACATATGCACATGTGTAGGCCTGAGTCCTTTTTTTCTCATATTCTATTTCTGGTTAGGTTAGGACATTTGTTCTGAAATGTCTAACAGAAGAAATATTATTATTATGGCCTCTCCAAATATGCAGTCCTGAAGCAACAGTGCCAGTAATAATATGAAAATGTCTTTCATCTAAAGGTTTATAATTCACATGTAGGGACTGCAAAGATTCTTTTGGGGAGAGGTTTGTCTAAGCCAACCTGAACTCCCAGCAACTTGAAGCCTACAGATCGCGTCGTTCTTTTCTAAGAAAACATTGGTAAGATTCTACTTTTGTAGAATTCATTAGGGGAGCGTGACAGCAAGGTGATCCTTTGGTACGTGTGTAAAATCACTTTCACGTAAGATATTTGCTGCGGAGAATCTGAGGTCCCTGTCTGCTAAGCCTCGGCTTCTCTGCATTTGAGGTTTGGGTCAGATAAGAGTCTCTTTACCTGCTAACAGCTACTTGAATGTACTTGTTAACTCAGCATGATTGTTTAGCGTCATTTCTGAGAAAACTGGAACTTTTAAATTGATCTGAAATAGACATTGTGTAGCTTACAGAGCTTGTACAAAACAGAACAAAGCCATCTGCAATCGTCGTTCTCTCAATACAAACACAGACTCTCTGTAGATGACAGATTTCTGATATTAACAATTATATCCATAAAGATATATGTATATATTTAAATCAGCTCCAGAAACCAGTGCTTAAGCCCAATAAAAATATAGCCTAGTGTATTTATATTTTCCTCAAAGTATATGCATTTTAAATAATTATGACAGTCTGTGGTTTCATGAGCTATTTCTATTACAAGGAAAAGGGGGAAAGTAAGGATGAACAATCTTTCAAACCTCACAAATGTTAAATATACATTATGTCAGCTGATTTTATCTAACCAATATAAAGCATTACTATGGCATCGTGTAAATGTGACGCTGTCATGGAATCTAAACGTATTTGAATGTAAAAACTAGCTGCCGGGTTTGCTTTCCCATGGGTTTCCTCTAATCTTGCTTCATATTTTTTCTTGGAGGCAATCTCCAAGCAGGACATGACTTAAAGGAGGGGAAGGGGTGCTTAGGGATCCACAGTAGAATACTCGCCTTTAATTCTTCTGCTGAAAGTCAGGGTGGATTAATTCTAAGTGGTCTGTAAGAGGTGGACATCCTTAACTTCCCCTCAAAACTGGTGCATGAGTGGTGTTTGCCAAAAGACCCAAGGTATCTTGTGGGTGTGCTTGGATTTAGGTAGATACTCAGTAAAAGTGAAAGCCTAAATAAAGGGCCCCTATCAGCTCTGATGATATTGTTAATTAAGTTTCCAGTGAATAGAAATAACAATTTAGAAAATAGCAATTTAGATAAGCAGCTACTTGAGTTTTCTTTAAGATACTGAGAGGGAGAAAAGAAAGTCCCGGATCATTACAGATGCCCTTATCCTCATCAAGAAGAAAGTTCAGAATACACATAAGACCGCTATAATTGAGGGTCACTGGAATTATTCTAGCTAATTTGTTTTCTTCTGCATAAGGTAAATGGGCAGTGTAATCAATCAAGGCAATTATATTTGAATGTTTGCATTTTTTTTCTTTTAATTTATTTTTTGGTTGCGTTGGGTCTTTGTTGCTGCACACGGGCTTTCTCTAGTTGTGGCGAGCGGGGGCTACTCTTCGTTGTGGTGCGCGGGCTTCTCATTGCAGTGGCTTCTCTTGTTGCGGAGCACGGGCTCTAGGCGCATGGGCTTCAGTAGTTGCGGTCTGTGGGCTCAGTAGTTGTGGCTCGAGGGCTCTAAGTGCAGGCTCAGTAGTTGTGGCGCACGGGCTTTGTTGCTCTGCGGCGCGTGGGATCTTCCGGAACCAGGGCTCGTACCCGTGTCCCCTGCATTGGCAGGCGGATTCTTAACCACTGCGCCACCAGGGAAGTCCCTGAAAGTTTGCATTTTAAAAGCATGTCACAAAAAGAGTTAACATAGCCCCTGCCCCTGAAATTGCTCGTTCTTGGGGTAGGCTAATTGGAAGCCTGTGAAAGAGGGTAATGCGGCAGGCTAGGATGAGACGAAGACCAAGGGTCTGAAGATCACCTGGGTGTGTTTTCAGTTCCAGCCTCTGAAAAACCCAAATGGCTTTCATCCAGTGATTTTGATCCTATCATATCATGGTGCTTAGTTATATAGTTCTCATCCGTAAATTAAAGAGTTGGACCTGAGGTCCTCTTAGGTCTTTTCCAACTGTACAATATTCTGAAATAATAGGGAAATACAGCAGTATATAAAAGCATGCCGTCTTGTTTGATGTAGACAAAGACAAGAAAAGTGCATAGGAATATTAGAAGAACGATGATGTCAAGCCAGAATTACTGAGTGACATTTCCTCTGTTGTATTGTGGTCCTGAAAGCTGTAGGTGTCTTAACAACACCGTAGCAGTTCATTCAAATTTGTGCTTAAAACGGCTTTACGGAAATCTATTTCAAATCTACGGCTGATTACTTTTAGTGAAAAGATCTCCACTGAGTCAAATCTTAGCTTTTTAAGAAGAGAGAAGAATAATCTTTATCAACACACAACTTTCTATAATTGTAAACATTATGTGTGGCATCTTTTAGCCTCTGAACCCTGTGCGTTTATATATTTAAGATGGTAATTTTAAATATCTTACAATATGGTTCTGGAGTCTTTTTAGGTTGTCTTATATTTGGGGCATTAAATGCTCATTTAAGGATAAGTGCCTTAATAGTTCTTCACATTAAGTGAATTATACAGTGTTATATTTTTGTATTATTATGACTTCTTGGAAATAGGTTTTTGAGTCTTGATGCAGTTTGTTTTACCTAAAATATTTTTGTCAGAAAATTCCTTGATTACAATTTAAAAAGGGATTAAAAGACAGGCAGTGAATGGCAAAGATTGAAGACTCAATTGTCAAAGTAAATACAAAATAGATTTTTCAGTTGTGGAATAATGAAACAGTTGGATACATAAGACTTGGAAGACTTATTACTATTTGAGATATAAATATCTAGTTTGGAAAGTCTGCCTGGTAATATAGGGTCATAAAACTAATTGATAATTTTACTTTGGAGATTACTGGAGGCTTTGAAAGAACTACACTTCAGGAGAGGAAAATAGTGTGTTATTGTTTAAAATCAAAACAATGAAAATCTGCATGTTCTACTCAGTAGCTAAAAAATGTCCATAAATCATGGTTAAGAATACTGGAATTTGGAATAAATGCCCCATGTTTGTGTAACGGCTTAAAGACTGACCAGCAGCTTTGTTCTTTATTATTAATGTACTGTATTTTTAGTTACACTGAGCAGTTTGGTTTTCTTGTGCCTTTAGAGAATTCATTTTTTGTTATCTATGTCACTGTTGGGCTTTTCTCTAAGGGGAGGGCTTTAAGAAAGTAAGCAACTTAAAAGAGGAAACAAGGAATTAAAATCTAAAATGCTTTACTTTCTCCCCTCGCCTCTGCCTTTGCTAGATGGTTGATGCCATATTTTGGTAGATTTTTGTTATCTGTAAGTGTGAAAGTGAGTCTTTCAAATACTTTGTGAAGATAATAAAAATTAGTTACTCTCATCAACTAGCAGGGACAAAGCTTTCCTTATTGTGACATCTGAAGAGAGAGTGATTTAAGGGTTGAATGTTTTTCAGACTAAACTTCTAAGGTTTATCAAGGCTTTTCAGTGAAGAGCAGTAAGGAAACCTCCAGAAGGAAGAAAAATGGGAAAAGAGGGAACTCAGTTTTGAACGGATATTATGTAGAAAACACTCTATAAGGCAACTGATGTTATCTACATTTACAGACAAATTATCTGGGGCACAGAGATGTTATATAAATTAGTCATGATCGCATCGTTAAGCCAGTGTTTGAGGAGGTTCAAAGTCAGACACATCTCAAGTGTTTAGGATCTATAAGATGCCAAGCACTATGTTAGGAAATGCAAAGGGAAAGGAAACATAGAAATGCTTTGTAGGAATTCCTTCTGGTGGTGAGTCATTATTCTTTAATTCTGAAGTTCCCGCTCTATTCACTTATTACAGAATAGTATTGGAGATGGAACTTATAGGCTGTGCAAAGATTCTATCCCAGTTAGAGGGAATGGAAGTCAGAAAGCTTTGGAATACTAGACCAGTGATTTTGTACTGCTTTAGTCTGCACTAGGAAGCCACAAATATCTTTGAGCCGTAGAATGATATTATTGATTGGAATATTAGCCATAAAAAAGAATGAAATAATGCCGTTTGCAGCAACATAGCTGGACCTAGAGATTATTGTACTAAGGGAAGGAAGTCAGACAGAGAAAGACAAATATCATGTGATATCCCTTATATGTGGAATCTAAAATATGACCCAAATGAACTTATCTACAAAACAGAAACAGACTCACAGACATAGAGAACAGACTTGTGGTTGCCAAGGGGGAGGGGTGGAGGAGGGATGGATTGGGAGTTTGGGGTTAGCAGATGCCAACTATTACATACGGGATGGATAAACCCCAAGGTCCCACTGTACAGCACAGGGAACTGTATTCAATACCCTGTAATAAACCACCATGGAAAAGAATATGAAAAAGAATGTATATATGTATAACTAAGTCACTTTGCTGTACAGCAGAAATTAACACAACACTGTAAATCAACTCTACTTTAGTTTTCTAAAAATGATGTTATTTAAACAGATTTGTGAACTCTAATTTTAAATCATTTTTGTGGTGCATTTCATGGCTGGTAGAATCCATTCTGCCGTGTTTTGGTTGCATCCTACTTTTCCCAGCCAATCCGTGATGACTGGATCAAAGTACCCACTACCCCATCTCACCCGCTCCAACCAAAGGCCGTTTCATCTCCTCTCCTTTCCCCGATCTGAATCCCAGGTAACTGTCTATCCATCCCACCCCTTCGCTTGTACACAAATATTTAAGTGCTTTCCCCGCACGGGCCCAGGGGCACGTCTTGGAGTGAGCTGTGGTAGGGCCAGCGCCGTTCTGTGCCAGAGGAACTTACCTCCTGGTTGGGTGGGTGGGCGGCAAAGAGCTCATGCGTCCACGTGCGCTTCCCGTGTGTGTTGTGAAAGAAAGACGCGCTCAGTATCGCGTGCTCCGAGAGGTGTTCTGTCCCACCCTGGAGAACCAGGGACAGTCTCCATGGGCAGAGGAGAGCTGAAGGGTGAATAGAATTAACTGAGCAAGAGACGTGGATGTGGATGGAGGGCTAGGGTGGCTTGAGGACCCCCGAAGGGATGGTGTCGGGGAGGAAACAGCATAGTGCACTTATTCTGCTTTTGCTCCTTCTGAATTTCTTAGCACTCAGGGTTTGTAACCAGCGCTAGGCTGCACTGAATACAAGTGTGAAATAGGGTGTTCTGCTTTGCCGCCCTTCCTGACTGTGCACCCGTACAGCACCGGGATTTCTGTTTTTACCCCCCAACAATGTTTGCCTTATAGTGTTTGCTCAGCAGACACTTGATTACAATATACAGTTTTGGCAAGATGTGGAATGGAGTCCAGAAGGAAGAAAGAACTTTTATAAAAATAACCTACACCATGCATCACTAACCCTATTATAACCTTATCATTTACTTAGAATGATTAAGTTATGGTCATTTGAATGTGCCATGTAAAGTTTGTCATAAGTAATTTTTGAAAAAGTTTTATTATATTTATTTATATTTATTTGGTTACGCCGACTCCTTAGCTGCAGCTCACGGGCTCCTCAGCTGTGGCTCATGGGCTCCTCAGTTGTGGCTCATGGGCTCCTCAGCTGCGGCTCACGGGCTCCTTAGCTGCGGCTCACGGGTTTCTCAGCTGCGGCTCACGGGCTCCTCAGCTGCGGCTCATGGGCTTCTCAGCTGCGGCTCACGGGCTCCTTAGCTGTGGCTCACGGGTTTCTCAGTTGCGGTTCACGGGCACCTCAGCTGCGGCTCACGGGTTTCTCAGTTGCGGTTCACGGGCACCTCAGCTGCGGCTCACGGGCTCCTCAGCTGCGGCTCATGGGCTTCTCAGCTGTGGCTCACGGGCTCCTCAGCTGCGGCTCACGGGCTTCTCAGTTGCGGTTCATGGGCTCCTCAGCTGTGGCTCACGGGCTCCTCAGCTGCGGCTCACGGGCTCCTCAGCTGCGGCTCACGGGCTTCTCAGTTGCGGTTCACGGGCTCCTCAGCTGCAGCTCACGGGCTCCTCAGCTGCGGCTCACGGGCTCCTCAGCTGCGGCTCACGGGCTCCTCAGCTGCGGCTCACGGGCTTCTCAGTTGTGGCTCACGGGCTTCTCAGTTGCGGCTCACGGGCTCCTCAGCTGCGGCTCACGGGCTTCTCAATTGCGGCTCATGGGCTCCTCAGCTGCGGCTCACGGGCTGCTCAGTTGCGGCTCAAGGGCTCCTTAGCTGCGGCTCACCGGCTCCTCAGCTGTGGCTCACTGGCTCCTTAGTTATGGCATGTGAACTCTTAGTTGCAGCATGCATGTGGGATCTAATTCCCTGACCAGGGATCACACCCGGGCCCCCTGGATTGGGAGTGTGGAGTCTTAACCACTGTGCCACCAGGAAAGTCCCTGTCATAAGTAATTTTTAGATTAAAAGAGAGCAATATTAAAAAATGAAACTATTTCTTTCATACCTAGAAAAGTATGTAGATGCTATATCATTGTTAGGTGATATTGAAATGATTAACTTGAGACATTTAAATAAGTGGGCCAGTCTCTTTTAGATTAGGTATTGTTTTTGACTGTTGAAAAGCACAATAGAGATATATTTGATCTGTGAATTGAAGATATATGTCTTAACTTATACTCTTACAAGAGGACAGGGTATTGTGCTTCGGTATTATACTGGCATTTTTTGCATTGATGGTGTTTCAGCAAATGAAGATATGCTGTTAATGGTGAGAAAAATTCAAAGTTTTATAATTTTATATAATTTTAATAAAGCTACTCTTATCCTAGCATAGTATGATAAATAACATATATTTTTAGCATATTCCAAAGTTCTCACCAGAAATTCTATATTATGAAGAAGGGATCATAATCTCAGTTACGGTCTCATATTTAAAAGAGTTATGCAGTGAAATCAGGAGAAATCATGGCAGCCAAGACCCTCAGCAGTGTGAACCGTGACTCCCGTTTTGGAGGCCGCCTCAGTTTTTCTTCTCTTAGTGCCATCTGTAAACCCTGCCAGGGTCATGTGTAATTCTCTGTGATTCAGTTTGCTCAGCTATTAAATGGGAGACTATACAGTAGTTATTTCAAAGGTGTGTTGGGAAGAGTAGACAGAATAAGTAATCTGAAGTTTAGGATTTTTCCCTATATTTTTATAATTTAAAATATTGTGGGGAAATGATTAGGAATAGATCGTCTCTCATTAAGTTTGTAAAGGGCACGCACGGGGAGACTTGTTATCTGCTCACTCATGTCATTGCTTTGTTTTCTTTTTCCCTGCACAGCCAGGCATTCGTGTTCGATTCTGTTTCTGTTCCCACTTTATGTTTTCTTCCTCAGGAGCCTCTGTCATTCTTAGGTTGATTCTCCATCCTTTGTGTTCTCTGTCTACTAACTTCTCCCACAGCTCAGGGGTAATGGTTCCTCAGAATTCCATTTTTCATTTTACAAACATGTAAAACAGTTTTAAAATTCTTTCGTCACGTTTCTGTGCTCAGTCGCTTTTGAGATGCCTTTTCCTCTAATCTGTCGGGCTAATATTACCTTTTGCCTGGGCTGCAGTGATTTTATCATAGTCTCCATAGATTTATTTTACCACTTAGCTTGACTGAGTGAAGGGACATCTGGTAGACCTGGGTTTTGCTGGAGGTCAGGGTGTGTGGATTTTTAAGGGCTCAGCGTCCACCTGAATGATGGTCACATTCCCTCTTCAACTCTGTAAATAGAAGGAAGGTCAATAAGCGTTAGATCCAGCCCAATTCCCAGTGAGCTGGGCTACCCTTAAGCATGATTGCCTTCGTTTCTGTTATTCTGATCGGAAGGAGGACATTACTGACATTGTAAGTTCCACTGTGTGCACTTACCAGCCGTGTTCTCTGCTCGGAACAGCATAGCATTCTGAAAAGACACGTGCACCCCGGTGACCACAGCAGCGCTGTTTACAACAGCCAGGACATGGGAGCAGCCTGAGTGTCCACCAACAGAGGAATGGATAAAGAAGATGTGACACATATATACCATGGAATATCACTCGGCCATAAAAAGAAATGGAATAATGCCATCTGCAGCAACGTGGATGGACCTAGAGATTCTCATACTAAGTGGAGTAAGTCAGACAGAGAAAGACAAATACCATATGACATCGCTAACATGTGAAATCTAAAAAAAAAGATACAAATGAACTTCTGGTTGGCAGTTTTAACCCCTGACATCGGTCTTAATTCTGCTCACATTCATCAATTAGTTTTGCTTTGTGTTCTGATAATTGCAATACCTACATGGTCATGCACATAAAAAGCAGCACATACACCTAAAATGATGCTGGCCATTTCAAAAATAAGTTATCAAATAGAGAAATGTTTATTTTGTCTGGCATGTATCCAGTGTTTTTGACCAAGAGGCAGCTGGAGGGAAGATGCAGTATCTTCCTTCTTTTTTTATTCAGGTGGGCCGGCTTTTTCAATTTCTTGAGCCGAATCATAGGCAAACTACTGATTTATATTTTATGTCAGCTGCCTTCACTGTATCGTACGTGTAAATTCGCCCCACATCGTGTGAGATCTGTTCCTCTAGTCATAGTTTTTGTTGTATTTGAGTCTTCATTGTTCTACAGGGTCTGTCTTAGAAACCACCTTAAACTAAAGTTGTTCTTATGTTTCAGTCTTCAAACTGGATGTTTAATAAATGTTTCAAATATTTAAAAAAAAACTGATATACGGTCTATGATCTATAATTTTACTTTTTTGATTCTTTGAAAATGGTCATCTTTACAGTATATATTAAATTTTCTTTCCACGTTTATGACAGTTTATTAACTATATAATACATAGCTGTACATGTTTACAGTTATACAACTGGGCAGTTACACAATTCTTACAACATTATTTGAACATCTTGTAATTTAATGTCTCATATTAGAGCTAATGCCCAAAGGGCCGTTAGGCTGTTGATTTCGATTTTAATACAGAAGATACTTCGTGTCTGGAATTTGGTCATGCCACACCCTCTTCAGCCTTAAAAATCTCCTGATCACTACTTCTGCAAGTGACAATATATGCATATATAACAGTAAACACCTAATCTGTTATATCGTTGTAATCCATGGACGAGCGTGGACTTTCATATTTCTGACCAGGAATGACTTGTGATAGTTTCAAACAGTTTAGTAAAAGTAAGAAAAGGTCTTTGCAGCACTCGGACTTTAGTATTCATTGAATTACTTTGCATATTTAATTTTGCTGTCTTTTGCTCAAACCTGACATTTTTCTTTTTTTTTATCAAGCGACAAGACCTACCTATGCATTATATGCTTTCCACAAATGTTTATTAAGAGCATAATAAGTCCAAAGAATGTGCTAGGCCCTTCGTATAAAACAATGAACACATCAGCTTTGGTTCCATCCTCATGACCTTACAGCCTTTATTCCAGACTTGACACTGCATTACACCCGTTCACAGTTTTTACCAAGGTTTTACTCACCTGTTACTCACTAAATTGTTCACTCAAATATTCCCTAAATATTTTTTCTTACATTGAGCAACTTTTCTCTTTTTTTTTTTTTTAAGATTTTTTGATGTGGACCATTTTTAAAGTCTTTATTGAATTTGCTACAATATTGCTTCTGTTTTATGTTTTGGTTTTTTTGGCCCTGAGGCATGTGGGATCTTAGCTCCCTGACCAGGGATCGAACCCTCACTCCCTGACTGGAAGGCAAAATCTTAACCACTGGACGGCCAGGGAAGTCCCATGAGCACCTTTTCTCTTAATTGAATAGATCTTTAAAAGAAGCAGTAGGAAATATCCATGGGAACAAAATATAATTTATGTATAGTTAATATCTATTAAAGTGAATTACCAACTGTTAAATAAAGAACATGCCTTTTTAATGTACTAACGAAAATCATACCGAGAACTGCTAGTGGTACAGTTACCACGCTTTCAGAGACAGTGGTCTAGAGCAAGGGTTCCGAACTGGATCGCCAGGAAGGAAGCTCACTGTCACGCTCATTCTGGGAGTTGGGGGTGAAGAGGTGAGAGCTGTGGTCAAACTATTTTTCCTCAGTCCATGCCTAGTGAGCTGCTGATATCGATGGGTGAAAAGCAGTTGGATAAACCTAGTCTTGGCAGGAGGCAGTTATAATAAATAGCAAATGTTTTGTGTATTTTGTCAATATCATGGTGCATTTAGCATTGTATATACTTTCAGTGTAAGAGGTTTTTTTTTAACAAAAGGCTAACAGTCCAAGTGAATGTTGCCATTCACAGCCATCCTAAAATGCATGTTTAATTGCTTACTGTGTGCTGAACGGTCCTTGTCAAAGATGGAATCATCTGCAATTCTGTACTCAGGCGCATTAACGTGGCATGTTGAAAAGGAAAACACACTAGAGTATATTTTGTGGCCTGAAGTAATCACCAGCCTAGTTAAGGAGATAAAACTTCAACATATCCTCCAAGTAAAGAAGAGTGAAGGCCTCCAAGCTTAAACTTCAGAATGAGTGAGTCTGACTGATGTGCCCCGGGCGCTCAGAGGGGATGAGGTCATTGTGCGTGATGGGTCCAGCGCTGTCCGACTCTGCCGCTGGCCCTTTGAAGCTCTGAGTCAACAGCGTTATTCCAGTTGGAGCGCATCAAAGCCGTGCCACCAGCAATGTCTGCTAACGTGTGTGCTTGAAAAAACAAACCCTTAATCAGGTTTTGGGATTTGAAGACCTAGCCTTGTTTGCACTTTTTTCAGGCCACGGCCTCATTGCTCTGCTTTCCCAGAAATCCACACCTGTGGCACGTTGTTTACATTTGGGTTTAGTGATGTGGGTGCGTGTGTGTATACGTATTGTATATGTACAGATAAATTTCAGTATGTTATCATATTTATGACAAACATGGTTAAGGACAGCAGCTGTGACTATTGTGTTAAAGGGGTCCCCAGGTATAACCAGAGTGGGCAAAACTATTATTTTTAATCTAAGTGGTAAATAGAGGTTTAGTGATCTTATGTGTGGTTTTTTAAAGAGGTTTATTTTTATAATCTTGTTAGTTTTTTTTGTTGTTATTTATTCTGTAATTAGTTTTATTCCTTTAAAATATGCCATTTGATTATTGAGAACCAAAAAAAGTGTAGATTTCTCAGAAAAACTATTTGACAACTAGACCCCAGCGTTATAGGACAGGTACGGGTGCGTAAGTTAAAAGCCTGCAGTTGATACATCTTTGGTGACACCTTTATCTTTCTGTGGACACACACGATCAGGATTCCCATGTTCACTTACAATAATACTGAAGTGTTATTGCCTAGCCTATAACTTTTTAAAAAGTAACTTTTATTTAAGCTTGTGGCTAAAGTACTTAAGCAGTATATTCTCTTTAATAAATTTTCCTGGAGTGTGTCTTAACTCATTTTCACTTGAATTAAATATTTAAACGTGCTTTATATTAATCCATAAACAAACACCTAAATATATAGGTATTGAGCAAAAATGATGGAAAGTTTTAAAATAGAAGACAGCTGTAACAGATGAGTTCTCTTATGCGTGGCCCATTAAAAGAGTCAATTTCTTCATTCGCTTTTTAAAAATTATTATACCTGCACCATTTCTTACCTTCAACCAAAAGTGTAAAACAAAAAGAATGACACAGTAACTTCTTGTGTAGCCTTACTGGGTGCTTGTGATTGCTTGTTCATTTCCATGATTTACAGTCTTTACCAGGAAAATAGTTTTAAATCTAATCCGTTTTAGGCCTTTTCGTCTATAAATTGCCTAGATTTGTTCCAGTCCCTTCCGTTTGTCTCTTTTCTTCGTGCTCCTGTTTGCAAGGAATTTCTTACACACTTCGCATCCTCAGCTGATTAAAACTCTCGCGTTGGCATCTCCCTGAGAGAATTTGCAGCTGCTCCTACAGACTGAGCGGTTTATTGGAAGGAATACTGAGCATTATGGCCTTTTCCGCCCCACGTTGGCTCTCTTTGCACCGTACTCCTGACACAAAAAAGCTTCTGCCTGTGAAGCGTTATTCTGTTGACCTACAGGATTTTCCTCCACGTTGACTTTTAGTATTTTGAATCACTCAGCATTCAGTGTTTCCTATGATCTTTTCCCCTTTACTGTTTCCTTTGTCCAGTTTCTTCAAAGAAACTTTGCAACCATTTTATAAAGCATAGCTTTTGTTGTCATATAACTACAGCAAGATAGAATATACAAATCAATGGCATTAAAATTGGGCTAGACTTTGGAATACTGTGTGAACATGGACGGGTGAGGAAGTCATTTAGTTCCCCATAAGAAGTGGTTCTGTATTAAGGATTTCTTAATCTTCATGGTGTTTACCTATCAGCGGCATCGGGACTGAGCATTCTTTTGAAGCACTCATTCCATATTTCTCTTTTAAAAAAATAAGTTTGTAATAAGCCTTGTGGAAACAACTTTGTAATATCTATTTATAGGTGAAGAGAATAAAAGCCATTTAAATAAGGCAGGGATAACATCTCCTTCAAGAAGATTATGGGGAAGAGTGAGTTTCACAGAGACAGCGTACTGGAGAGGAAAGTTCTTAGAAGCAGGAGATAATTATGTGTTGTGCTCATCTTTCTACTCCATATTTAAGACAAAAACATTTCTTTAAGTTCACTTCAGCCTTGTGGCTTTGTAACACTATGAAATTTGTCTGAAACACTGTAAACTTTTGTCCTAATGAAATTCCTTTGGGTGAGATAAATGGGGAGAGGAAAAAGAAAATCCTATTAAGGTAAAATGAGAGAGAGAGAAAAAAAAGACTCTTTAAAGTGTAATAAATGGGTAGAAAAAAGTGAAGGGAAGAAGAAATAGGAGGAGGCCTGAACTGGGGAAGTAAGTCAATCATTTTTGTTTAGTAGACTCTCCTGGTGTGGCTCTGACTCCAGTCCTTTTGGTATCCTCTTAATGGATAACAGGATCACAAAGCTATAAAACTGTTAAGACAAACAGTCTGACTATTGTATAGTTACATTTAAGGCATATTGTTAGATGAATATGAATTTATGAATTCAACAGATATGTATTGTGCACTTCCTGTGGACAATGTATTACTCTAGTTGCTGGGAATGTAGCAATAAACAGTCCAGACAGGATGCCAGCTTTCGAGGGACCCACCTTCTGGTAGGGAGAGAAGGGCAGTGAAGCAAATGCATGTTACATAAGATGATTTCAGATAAGTACTGAGGAAAAACCTGAAAGCAGCGTGATGAAGAACCCATTATAAATAGCGTGAAGAACTCCTATTCATGACAACTACACAACTACTGCCTTTCAGTTCGTGTGAAAGAAGGTGTGTGAGACCTTTGTGAAGATAATTGAAATTGTATTGAAATAGTAGCTGGAGAGCTGTTAATGCTGTGCAGGTGGATTAAGTGAGACAGTGTCTCTCTTCTGGCGATGGGAGCCAGCCAAGCTTTAGAACACTTTGACAGCTGACAGTTTTGAGGGCTATATGCAGTGGTTGCTTTCTCCGCTGTGCATTTGTTTTTATTCCCCACCCTTGGACTTGGCTTTGGGATGTTGTCACAAATCTGACGTTGGCATTTCCTAGCTGACAGGAGCACTCATCAACAGTTTTATACTTGTTCCTTCCATTTTCAGTAGCTGTCTTTGGAGTTGTTCAAATCGTCTTAAAAAGAAAGGAATACATAAACTGTAAATAAATGAAGAGAGAAATACCATGCTTACTGGTGGGCGAATTTAACATTGCAGTTATGTAACGTATCCTCCCATAATTTTATAAATTCAGCATAATTTCAATGAAATACTTGTAGAATTTCATGGAACTTGATTAGCTAATCTGAAAACTGACGTAAAAATGTAAAGGGCCATGAGTAAGTAACCAAGGCATGAAAGCGTATTATAAAGACATAATCACCATATGGTGTTTTTTTGTATAAGAATAGGCACATAGTACAATGAAAAAGAACAAAAAAACCAGAAATTGATTTATATACGTACAGCAATTTGATTTGCGAGACAGAGAATACAGAAATGTTTAGAATATTGGCCATCCATATGGGAAAATAAATGAAATTAAACATGATTCATACCATACACAAAAACCTTTTTTAAGAAACATTCAGGGGTGAAATGTAAAAGAATATCCCTTTGACCTTATAAGATATAGTTCCTTAAGTAAGACGTGAAACACTCAAAATTGACTACTAATATTAAACTTTCGTGTACACGTGTGTGAAAAAACCATACCAACGTTTTAAAAAAAATCAGAAACAGCTTCCCTGTTAATTGTGTTCACTTAAAAATTCACTCTGATAAAACCAGACATGAATAGGCATATTTGGCGAAATGTGTTTACTTCCTAAGTTTGTTCCTTAAGGAGGTATGGGGTTATCAGTATTGATTTTGATATAGAAGATTTGTTTCACTTATAGGTATGTCCAAGTAGTACACGAATATGCTGTTACTCGCAGGTGGCAAAACTCTGGTCACAGAACAGGAAGAGCAAGGTTGCTGTCTGATCATACTGAGTAATCCATACTGAAGACAGTTGCAGACACAACAGTAACCAGTATGTATTGAGCACTAAGCGTGTCCTAGGCCACGTTTTATTTTAAAATCATCTCAATCATATTAAATTGGCCATGTAGTGTCATAAACAAAGTTAAAGTAAAAAATAAGGAGATTTGGAGGCTAACTGACTGGTGAGATGGTGATTCCGTTTATAGAAATTAGAAAAAAAAAACAAGTAGAAGAGGATCTAGACCTTATACATAAGTTTGGAGCAGGATATATTGATTTACAGGACTAGTCAGACACCTGGGAATGTGATTGTGACTTGGGAGAGAGTTCTGAGCTACTGCTCTAGATTCAAAGAGCATATGCTTGTGGAAGATACGGACTTCAGTCCAAGAAGTAAGGTGGCCAAGGATTTGAGAACATAGAATACTGAGGACAGATTCTTGCAGAAGAAGGAACTCTAGGTAGAAGAGGATGCAGTTCTGCAGCATCTCAGATATCTAAAGTAGGAAAGGAAGTAGAAAGTGGTACCAGATAGCACGATAAAATGAAGCAGTTGGAAGAGCAGTCGGTAACTGTCATATCGTCCCACTGGTGGACGGTAGCAAACTATTATAAAATCAGCCTCTGAAAATGTATGAAACAATAGGAGGCTTATGATTTTGGAGAGTTATTTTTATATATCCGTTGTTTCCTTGGGTGATTTTTGTTCATTGTAAAACATTATTAAATGAATTCTTTAACAGATGCACTTACATTTTCAAAGCTGGTGACAGATAATCCTTTAAATCGCAGTGTTTCCATAGGAATCATTTTGAGAAAAAATTGTTTTTGTAGTAATAAAATTTTATTTGACTTTAAAATGACCTATGAAATAATTAAGTTCCCAGCTCAAGAATTAGTTTTACGTTAGCTAAAGATATTCCGTCTGAACTTTCAAAATGCTCCTTTTGCTTTTTCATGACAGGCATGGCTGGTAGTTGCATGACATTCATAGTATTTAATATCCTGCCTTTATTGCCACAAAATACTTATTCATGCAATTTCTTCACATGACATTACTTTGTCAGCGGATCCCATGATTTGGTCTTTTGGGCTTGAATTTAACTTTCACATTTTTCTTTGACACTTGCATAGATTCTTAGCACTGCATCAGTTCTTTCATATTGAGGGTTTATGGTTTTAACGTTAAGAACTCTGTTTAAAATATTAAAACTAGCTATAATCACATGCTTGTGAACAGCAAGAGAGACATATCGCTTAAAACAGGAACCCCCTGAGGTTATAGTGGGCATTTGTCAATTCTCTAAGCCTTCTCTAGCTGATTTACTGCTTTTCTTAAGGTCCGAGCCGGCTGTGGGACGCTTGGTGGCTAGGTTCGCTTGAACTGATTGGCACGTACACTTGGCCTTGGCCGTGATGTCCACGTAGCGCTTCTGCCAACTTCCACCTGGACCTTCACCAGCCACCACTGTCTCCTGAAGCAAACGGAGACCTTAAGTGACTATGGAGACTTAGGATATGCCTTTCAAAGTCACTTAGTTCAAGAGGTAGAAAGGTCACCTAGCATTGTTGCTTAGCGCTTTGTGCTTCAAGTAAGTGACACCCGAGTGTGGAGCAGTGAGCCCAGGCCCACCAGGCTGCAGCAGCCCGGCTCCTGTCTTACGCCCTGGACTCAGTGGACGGTCAATGAATATTTGTTGACCGCAACATGTAGGCATAGCTCTGAAGTCTAATTCTACTTAAGAGTATGTTCTGTCCATGATTTACTAAACATGTCAGCTTCATACGCATGCTAAGGTATTTTATTCTTGACTAAAACATGAAATTTGGGGGTGAAGACATTTTTGAAATTATAATTGAACTTCTTTTTAGGACTTTTATTATATTGGACTGTTTATACCCTACCGTGTGCTAGACTTCTTACGGAGTAGGAGAATATGAAAGATACGAAGGAGGTCACAGTTACTGAGGTCTCTTCTCCCCTCGCTTACACTCGACGGGGACAAGTAGAGAATGATGATGGTTCCGGAGCCTTGCATGAGCCTGAATCCAATGCTGGTTGCATTTGTACTCGCTGTGCACTGTTTGCCCATACATTTTCTGTACCATGCTCACTAAAGAAAGAACCTACCTACTGTACATTTGTCAAGAAAAAACTGTTTTAGTTAACATTATTGAGTAAAATATTCAACTACCTACAGAGGACTTAAATATATACAGTACTGTTGTGTTTCTAAACTTTTTCTAATCTCCCTTATAAAATAGAAAGTCTGGTGAAAGATTTTAATTGCATTATAACACTTCTTTAAGAAGCAAAAAATAACAGCATATGCAATCTTTGTGATAACTGCTTTTCAGCCTGACTGAACGGGCTTTTGGGTTGTTAAAACCAAAAGTAGATGAAAATTTCTAATGCTGTCTTAAGTATCTTCTGAAAATGAATCACTATCAATTCGGTCCCCAAAGAACTAGGATTGAATTAGATCTGCTTCATGCTATCTGACCCCCTGCATGGCTCAGGAGAACCACAGCCCATTTCAAAGTACGTGAACTCCTGTTACTACCCACCCTAAGGGTACAGTTACAGCTGCCCCAGAAGAAGGCAGCTTTGTTATCAATCCATGCCTGCAGGTGGGAGCATCTTCCCTGGGGCCAGGGGGGGCACATTGATAAATACCATTTTTTTATTCTCTGCGCTTATGATGTGTTGTTAGAAGTTAGAAGTGTTCTCCTTGGTGGAGCAGTGATACCAGAGTCTCCCTAACAGTATTTCTTCCTGGTTCAGTCTAGGAAGGTTGTATCTTTCTAAGGATTTGTCCATTTCTTCCAGGTTGTCCATTTTGGTGTATAGTTGCTTGTAGTAGTCTCTTATGATCCTTTGTATTTCTGTGGTGTCAGCTGTAACTTCTCCGTTTTCATTTCTAATTTGATTGATTTGAGTCCTCTCCTTTTTTTCTTGATGGGTCTGGCTAAAAGTTTATCAATTTTGTTTATCTTCTCAGAGAACCAGCTTTGGGTTTCATTGATCTTTGCTATTGTTTTCTTTGTATCTATGTCATTTATTTCTGCTCTGATCTTTATGATTTCTTTCCTTCTACTAACTCCCTAACAGTATTGCTGTAGGACAGTTCACGTGAGTGCCCGACAGTTACTTGTCCACAATTAGTGCTCAAACGTTGGTAATTGCTCTGTCCTTTGCACTTATAAACTATTATAGTAAACAATCCTTCTTGTTAAAAAACTATCTTATATTCTTTTATGTATACATTTCTTTTACATATATGTGTTCTTTTCCCAATTCTTTTCCATTAGAAGTTATTATAAGATATTGAGTAGAGCTCCCTGTGCTATACAGTGGAACCTTGTTTATCTATTTTATACATAGTGTGTGTGTGTTCCTCCCAAACTCCTAATTATCTCCCCCACTCCTTCACTATCCCCTCTGGTAACCATAATGTGTTTTCTATGTCTGTGAGTCTATTTCTGTTTTTTGTATACATTTCTTGATAACAAATCTTTAAAATTTTTCCTGAAAAGAGAATATTTGAAGAATATCACTGAAAAGTGAATGTAAAGAATTCTTAGATTGTTCTAAATTACACATTTTAGATACATTTTTCCAGGAGATATTTTAAACACTTTTATACAGTTGCACTGGAAGTCTGAAATATTGTCATTATTTTTATGTAAAAGACATGTTACACCTACTATATGTGTATGTGTGTGTGTATATATGTATATATGTGTGTGTATGTGTGTATATACATACGTATATATTTTATTTACTCAAAACTCAAGTTAGTCTTTCAGAATAATTTTCTTTTTTAATCCCTGATTGCTAGGTTGTTTACTTTTTTGCACTGATGCTGTTTTACCAAAATGGTTCTGTGTTCGTTTTGCTGTATAATGGACAAGTTATTTTTGAGCAAAGCCTTCTTAGCCTTGATTTCATAGCTAAAAGGTGCATGGATAGTTTCTAGGGGCTGGATGGATACTCTGAAATTATATGCTATTTTGTGAAAATTATGAGATTCTGTATTTAGATATGTAATTTTCTGGCTTGAACATTCATATCTTTCATCAGATTCTCAAGACTTTCTCAAGCCACAGTTTAAAAGGATCAAAAAATATCTCTTGTTATACTTGGTTCATCAGTTCAACATTCTTGAGGAATCCTAGTTTTATAATTGGAGCAATTATAAAGGAACAGAGGATTATAGGCATTATTTAGCAAATTATATCAAGGCTTGTTTTCTGTCTCAACAACTTCCTACATTATTATATTCTGTATAGACCAGCCTGTATCATGCTCTTCGCCATAATGGTGCTATTGTATTATCCCACCATCCCATGATGCTCACAATCAGTTCTTAACGTTACCTTTTCTACCTCTCATCTGACGCAGAAAAATAAAAGCATAAAGCTAACTAAAACACGTTTTGATCTTGGAATCGTGTAGGAAAGGGAATTGTGAAGTGAAAATCTCAACTTTGTCCGTGTTTCGTATATACGTGTTTCTAAAGTCTGACCAAGAGAGAATGGGGATTTTATTTTTTAAAATAGGTACTTGACTTTTGATCTCAGAAAGGGAAAAAGAGTTCCTTCCCTGAATATGATGCTCTGTGGATGAAATCTTACAGTTGCTTGAAGGTTTCTTTTAGAGATCTCAGAGATACAGTGAAGTAATTCCAAATATGAATTGAGTATAACTCAATTCCATAGAAACAGCTTTGATGGTGTGGCAGTAGATTGCTGGCGTCCTTGCATATAATGTGAGGGATTTTGGTTGATTCTTCTAAAGGCCAGAGATCTTCAGAGAGCAGCAATATGCCAGGAGCCTACCCACATGCCATCCTTTTTATCTGCCGAACTTCCTTTGTCAATGTGTTTGCAGCTGCAACATGGGCCTTTCCTGTCAACACATGTTTATTAAGTGTCTGTTTTGGGTGAGGTGTTATGTTATTTTGGTGGGAGGATACCTTAGGAAGAAAACAAACAATGAAAACAAAGCAAAACAAAAACCTAAGCAAAATCCATGATCTTTTGGAGTTTGTTAATGAAATTACACACAGATACTTTAAAAATTGAATAATCAAGTAAGTAAATGATTATATATGTGAGACAGCACTCACTGTGAAAGGTAAGCAGTTTTTAGTACAGCTTCATTTTTCTATAGTTTTTAACCCTAATTAAAGGAAAACATACACTTAAGAATTCATCACACAGATGTTCAGGGTGAAAGATTTCCTGATTTAGACACAAAAGACCTGGATTGAAAGTTAATGCTGTCATTTGTCATTTATTTATTTTTATGTTTTGACTTAAATTTTATTTTATTTTTGGGTCCATAGTAAACTACACTATCCATTTCCCTGCGTGGAAAATTAAGAGAATTAAGAGCTAAACTTTTAAAACCAGTTCGAGCACTATCTTTTTTTTTTTTAACAGCTTTATTGGAGTATAATTGCTTTACAATGGTGTGTTAGTTTCTGCTGTATAACAAAGTGAATCAGCTATATGTATACATATATCCCCATATCCCCTCCCTCTTGCGTCTCCCTCCCTCCCACCCTCCCTATCCCACCCCTCTAGGTGGTCACAAAGCACCGAGCTGATCTCCCCGTGCTATGCGGCTGCTTCCCACTAGCTATCTGTTTTACGTTTGGTAGTGTATATATGTCCATGCCACTCTCTCACTTCGTCCCAGCTTACTCTTCCCCCTCCCCGTGTCCTCAAGTCCGTTCTCTAGTAAGTCTGCATCTTTATTCCCATCTTGCCCCTAGGTTCTTCATGACCATTTTTTTTTCTTTTTTAGATTCCATATATACGTGTTAGCATACGGTATTTGTTTTTCTCTTTCTGACTTACTTCACTCTGTATGACAGATTCTAGCTTCATCCACCTCACTACAAATAACTCAACGTCATTTCTTTTTATGGCTGAGTAATATTCCATTGTATATATGTGCCACATCTTCTTTATCCATTCATCGGTCGATGGACTAAAGTACCTTTTAAATGATCTTTTATCTTCTCCCAATTAATAAGGAATTTGTCATTTGTTAAGGAGTACCAAACTCTGGAAGCTGTTTATAGTTAGAGGTAGAATTAATGTCAAACTTATTGGTCCAAGCACTGGAATGGAGCCAGAATCCAGCAAGTCAGCAATAATTGGTAAAAATGTCTCCCGATTCCTTGGTAGTATTAGAAAGACCTCACAAATAACTCGTTAAAAAGTGGTTAAACAGGGCTTCCCTGGTGGCGCAGTGGTTGGGAATCCGCCTGCCGATGCAGGGGACACGGGTTCGTGCCCCGGTCCGGGAAGATCCCACATGCCGCGGAGCAGCTGGGCCCGTGAGCCATGGCCGCTGAGCCTGCACGTCCGGAGCCTGTGCTCCGCAACGGGAGAGGCCACAGCAGTGAGAGGCCCGCGTACCGCAAAAAAAAAAAAAAAAAAAAAAAAGTGGTTAAACAGAGAAAGTTATTAGGATTGTGATTTTTGCTGTTTTGTTGTTTTAACTTACCTTGAAATAAAGTACTGTGAAAGCAATAGATATTACCAAGTTTATGAAAACAAAAAGTTCTACTCGGTGTACTGAGTTGACTAAAGATGCTCAGAGGAAAACATACACTTAAGAATTCATCACACAGATGTTCAGGGTGAAAGATTTCCCGATTTAAACACAAAAGACCTGGACTGAAGGTTAATGCTGTCATTTGTCATTAGGGTAACCATGTGCCCAGGTTGTCTGGGGACCGTCCTGGTTTATATCTGTGGTCCTGACACAGTTAATAATACTGCCCTCTTTCAGGCTTAAAAATGTGTTGGTTTGGACCAGAAATTGTATGGCCAACTTACTGTGACGACCAACTCTATTTTTACGCTAATAAAGTTTGCGTAATACATTTGGTCTTTCAGGCTGTTGAGGTAGCCGGAAGAAACCTGTGTATAAGAAAACATTTTGTAATCTGAACATCATTTATAAGAACTAGAAAGAGGTATATAAATATTAGTGTATTCATTTGGGCAGAAAGACTACAGTGACTTGTATACAGAGAGTGGTTTTATTTTAGTCGGTCATTCTCGAACAAATTTGGTATTACTCTTGTTTAAGTGGCTGTATAATGCCCTAGTTTCCCGGAATATGTTATGTTGAAATCGAGGCAAAACCAGACAACGAAGAGTATTGAAACCTAGATTTTACTTGTGAAGAGGATAAGGGGTAGATTCAAGGTCCCTTTATCAGTAGGAAGGAGAAACTTAATTCTGCCTAAATCTGAGAAGCCATTAACTAAGCATCGTGTGGACCACAGAACCTTGGCAAGCAAGAGTCAGCTCACCCTTTGGGACTTTTAAAAATACGGTTTCTGGGACGAGATACTAGGGGATAGTTATTACTACTTCACAGGGTTGTTAAAAATATTAAAGAGATAATGTGTACGGAAACATCGGGTCCGTAACCTGTAATTTTGAGTACCTGCTTAATAAACGCTAGTTGAGTAAACGCGCAAGATCTGGGAAGAATGAAGCGTCAAGGGAATATATCCTACAAAATAATGCTCTTTCTTTAATTTTTTTCTATGCCAGCCAAGACCTCTCCCTTATAGATTGTTACGAATGACCATGAATACGAGTTCATTTGACTGACTCAGATAACACTTATTACAAACTTTGTGCGTCTTCTCAATCATTCAAACTATTTTTACTTCCAAAATCTGAAACTGAAGATTCTGAACCCCCTAGATTAGGATTTGAGGTCATCAAAAGACTCAATTTTACTATCTCCATCTACTGGCAGGGAGGAACTATCCCCAAGCATCTGGACTGGCATAGAAAAGAGGAGAGAGAACATTTGAAAGGTAAGCGGAACATATATTTTATTTACTCTGCATTTTAAACGTTTCTTATACACGCTTGACATCATCTCACGTGATTAAGGTTTACACAATGAACCCTGCTAAAGCAGAGAATTTCTTTAGGTGGGATCACATTGTTACCTGATTCTTCGACGTGAGCAAGTGTAGACTTGACTGTTTTCCTTTCATAGTGGGAGTCCTCACATCCTTGTGCTTCTAAACGTCTGGCCAGTTGTGCCGGTGCTTCAGGGCTCTTTTCATATTCCTAATGATCTGCAGACTGCAGCATGCCTCCTGAAACATCTCTGTTCTCAATCGTGTATTCTCTGATGTGTTCAAGGTAACGTCCCCTGGCATATTGTTTCGGCTGTTACGGTGTAGAGAGAGTAGCAGGATGCTTCTCAAAGTGTAATTGATTATTCTGGTGTTTCTTAGAGCTCTTTTTCATCCTTCATTGATACTTAACTTTCTTTGGCAGAACTTACTGAATAAAAAAGGTTCTTGTTAATTCCTGAGTAAAAGTCTTAATACATTTTTTAATATCAGGGGCTTTTTCTTGGTATGTTGCTTCCCCATCATAAATCTTTTTTTCCGGATGACTTTTAACAGGATTACAACATTGCGATCAAATTTGAAAGTATGATGGCTGCTATAAAATAAATATTTTGACGGTTTGTGTGGCTGTGCAGGAATAGATCTCTGTAAATTTAAATCATGTGTTTTAAGCGATTAGTATAGTTGTCCTTGAGGCTTCTGTTATGAATATCTTTCTTTAAAAAGCCTGATCTCTACTGGAAAATAAGAGTGATAGATAGCCACGTGTCAAGGTAATTAGTATTACTACAGTTGCTGTAATTAAATTAAGTACAATTGGTACTTTTTCTCCCGCCAGTTTTCTCCTGCTTCCCCTCACTCCCTGGGCATGTGTTTCCATAACTTTGTTCCATTTCTTTGGACAATGTTCGATTTCTTTCAGAAGAGGGATGGATGGATTTATAGGAAACATGGGTGGAGAGTTTTCAGCATCAAAATCAGATTTCATGGGCAAGAATTTTCAAGGAAATGCTCTGTTGAGACAGGTCTGTTCCCTTGCTGGGAGGTCACGAATGCAGCTGGTCCATTTGCTGGCTGGAGATTACACTCACGTAAACAGTGCAGATACCACGCAGAAGGATTCTTAATCTTCTTGTGGCATCTGACACCGTCCAGTCTGACAGACGTATCCTCAGAATCTTCCCTGAGATCAGAAGCTAGGGGAGTAGGTATTTTTGAATAATGTTGAAGGAACCAGTGATAAGGAGTGTCAGAGAATCATCCCTCCTCACAAACGAAACTTCCAGTGGACTCTGTAAAGTTAAGTTCAGTTCCTGCTTTGAAATTGTGTTCAAAATTCAAAATATGTATCTCCGTGACTCCGTCCCATCCTGTGTTTCAGCTCCTCTTTTTAGACCGCTCGTCTCTGGATCTTTGGTTTGATTTTAAAACTATTGTCATAAAACTAGCTGTTGCTGAAGAACTCTGCTAACGGTTATATTCAGGCCAATTATTCGACATCTTCGTGTTTGTGCTTATTTTCTCCCTTATAATAGCCCAACTAGATGATAAAATAACATACGCTGAGACGAAATAGCTTGGCATGATTTGGTATCTCCTGGTCATTATTAAAAAATGCCTTTGCTTTGAGAAATAAAATTTAAGTAATCTATTCCCCCACCAAAATTATGTGTTTTATTGGTATTATTCATTTGCGACTTCCACTTCTTTTAAAAGCCTCACAGTTGTGTTTTATACACATTCTAACATCACTTTACGATTGAGGACGGTTGTTGGTTTTGGAGGGTGGGGTAGGGAGGTGATGTTTTCTAGGAGGGCAGAATGGTTCGAATATTCATGAGCATAAGTCTGCTTGAACGTGGCCTGTGAAGGGCAGTCACGTCCAGTGTAACTGCTCTTCTCTTATTCCTGCTATCTTGATGTGGAATTACCACTGAAACCAAAGATCCTGCTGTAGATGTAACTTGTAAATCTCATACGTTGCTTACGGAAAGAGATGCAAACCCAAACGCTCTCCATTATTGAGAGTGTTTAATTAATAACATTTAAAACAGAAGATGGGAGGACACGATTTGCATAGAAGTGACCAAATTTATTATTTTTCCTATCTTTGGATGTTACTCATAAGAAACTCATAGGCTCAATACCTATAAATTATATGCATTCATCTTTAATGATAAATATAACTAGAAGCAGAAAAGTCTCATTCGTCAACACTGATGATGGTTGAATATATTAAGGCTGAAACAGGTTCCTATTTTATTGTTTCTTAGAAATCATTTATTTTGCCTAATTCAGAGTTTAACATAAGAGAGAATTTTAAACATACTTTAAAAATTCACTTAAGTCATATATGAATGGCCTTATTTAATGAGTAAATTTGTACTGATTACTGTTTCATGATTATTTTCCTTGATGCATTTTTGTGTGTGTGTGTGTGTGTGTGTGTGTTACGCAGGCCCCTCACTGTTGTGGCCTCTCCCGTTGCGGAGCACAGGCTCCAGACGCGCAGGCCCAGCGGCCATGGCTCACGGGCCCAGCCGCTGCGCGGATGTGGGATCTTCCCGGACTGGGGCACGAACCCGTGTCCCCTGCATCGACAGGCGGACTCTTAACCACTGCGCCACCAGCGAAGCCCTCCTTGATGCATTTTAAACATCTTCCCATCAAAATGTCACTACTGTACTAGACATTGTGTGTTCACAAAGAAATAGGTCACTGCTTTCCACATTTGAAATTGCTGGTAAATTCCATCTGAATGGTGTAAATTATACGTCCAGTGCAGATACGATACACTGACAGATCCTGAGTCTCCATATGGATTAGGTTCTTTATTGGACATATCTTTTCTTAAATAAGCATATTTGTTTGTTTAGAGGTTAAGTAATATGAATTTGCGCTTAATCATGTGTCATAATATTTCACGTAAATACATTTCGCTGCTTAAAATATTTCAGAGCTCCTGGTATTTAATGTAAACTTTCTACACTGAATAATAGTTTTAATTCAACAGGAGAGTCAATTAAATATTGAAAAAATGAAATCAATAGTGAATCTTTAAAGTGAACGTTTCTTTTATTCCTCATTTGTCTCTGTTCTATATTCTGGTTTTAGCTGCCTTGTGGTATGTAAAATAGTGCACAATTTAATGCAGAATAAAAACTAATAGCATTGCTCAAACATGTTTCTGTGTAATGGTGTGTGTAATGGTGTGTGTATACAATTATATTCGTTACTAATTGGTGTGCAGTAAAGGCTTTAAGGAGATTCTGTGTTTATATTCTTGGCGATTTATCCTGCAGCGTTAAGAGGTAAGAAGATTATTGCCAGTGTGTCTCCCATAATTGAGCCTTCACTGAAAATGTTATGTCATACCCCATTGTATAAAACCCAAATAGGTTATTTTTACCACTACCTTAAGGCTAAAATACCATGCTGTCAAATCATTACCATTTCTATATCTCGTGCCTCAACAGCAGAAGAACTTTATAGATCTTACTTGCCGTGTCCTTTGTAACATTAATCCAGATATTTTCAAGCATGAACAGGGAACACCAGTAATAATCACGCCAGGATAATGGGCCTGAACCACGGCCCATTTTGATTTTGGTCGCATGCGTAAAAATCTTAACTCTAACTCGAATAATGGTAAAAGTGATTTGTTTAGTCATGTACCCGAGAAGCCCAGAGATGGGCTGAATTTACTGTGTGGTTTGAGCTGGGATCTGGCTCCACTTTGCTGTACTGCTGTGTGTCTGTCTACTTCTGTGCGTTGACTTTTCCATCAGACTGGATTCTAGTATGACAGCTTATTGGCTACAGCAGCTCTGGACCTTACTTCTGCGCCCAACATGGTCTAATCCCCAACTGTTGAGGGGGAAAAAAAAAAAAAAGCCATTGGATTCACTCTGGCCCCTTAGAGCCATCCATGCAATGAGGGAAATGGACCAGTGTTGATTTTCCAGACATATTTCTGGGTAGAGTCAACCAGGGCTGCTTCACAGTGCTGGTGGGCAGGGGGAGGGATGCTATGCGGACGCTCGTGTATAAACTTTCCCTCATTGCATTTGGAAGATTTGCTATGAACTTCTGAACATGGGCGCTCATTTCTTACCATTGCTCATAGGTAGGTAGGAGGCTTGTGGCTGAATTCTTTTACTTCTTTTTAGATACAGAAGAATTCAAACCTCTTTTTAAAGATAGTGCCAAGTCAAAGAAATGGCATAATTTCTACAAAGTTATCCTCTTTCCTCCTTCTGCGATCAGCCTGTAGAAGGGAATCAGAAATTTGCATCACTGCCGAAAAATTACTGCTTCTGGCGTCATCAGTTTGATCTTTGTGAAATTGGATTCCGTATACATATTGACCAACTTTGCATTACCTTCCATAGCAATCTTCTATTTACTAACATCAGAAAAACTGGATACCTGATAATAAATTTTCTTTCTCACTGTGTTTGAATTAGGCCGAGTATGATGGACAAAGTTTCTCCTTCACGTACATACTGATTTGTAATTATCAAGGTGGTTAGTTTATACGAGCATCGTTTCATATGAACTTTAAAACAGTCTCTGATTATCTCTAGTTTATAAAAAAAAATAAACCCTGATATCAAGTGTCTTGCCTAAAATAACAGATTTTTAAAAATTAATTCATTACTCTATTTTTGGCTGCGTTGGGTCTTCGGTGTGGCTCGCGGGCTCTAGAGCGCAGGCTCAGTAGTTGTGGTGCACGGGCTTAGTTGCTCCGCGGCACGTGGGACCTTCCCAGACCAGGGCTCGAAACCGCGTCCCCTGCATTGGCAGGCAGATTCTTAACCACTGCGCCACCAGGGAAGTCACAAAATAACAGATTTTTATTGTCAACTGATTCATAGTTCAGAGTTAAGATAAAATAATGACAATAATTGTGGCATTCTCAGTGTGGTAAAATTATAAAACACGTTTTATTTTAAAATGAGTTAGTATGTTAAGAAAATGGCAAATCTCAGTAATGAGTAATCTGTCACCTTCAGCTGAAATATATATGTAGGTTATAATAGATGAACTTGGAGTAAATATGAATTAAGGGACTTTAATTGGGGAGGAATATACATTGTAAAAGCTTCTTATTCTCATATGTATTGTCTCTGGAAACTTATGAATGAAGGATGGAACGTTGAAACTGTATTATTGCCAAGTTCCAAGATATCAAGTGTCTTTATACTAACAATATGTACTATGTAGTGCCATGTGCCAGGCACAGAGCTAGATACTGGTTACAGACTCCAAAATCAGCTCTGCCTAGAAGATTTTCTACCTCACTGGCAGTGCAGAGTGTGGCAGAAAAGAAAGAAACGTCAGCCTACACGTGATGATTAAAGTATGCCGTCCTACCTAGAGAACAGACTTGTGGTTGCCAGGGGAGAGGGGGTGGGAGAGGGATGGATTGGGAGTTTGGGATTAGCAGATGAAAACTGTTATATAGGAAGGATAAACCACAAGGTCCTACTGTATAGCACAGGGAACTCTATCCAATCTCCTGGAGTTAAACCATAATGGAAAAGAATATAAGAAAGAATGTATATATCTGTATAACTGAATCACTTTGCTGCACAGCAGAAATTAACACAACGTTGCAAATCAACTATACTTCAATAAAATAAATTTTTAAAAATGCAGCCCTAAAGGAATGTACAAAGGGAATTGAGGATCACATTCCATAAAAGGTGACATCTGAAGTGGGTTTTGATAATTGAATATGTATTTACTAGAATACCTAGTCTAGGAATGATACTAAATTACAGTCCTAGAAGTTGTCACATTAAGAGGACAAGGCTTTGTCTTGTTCTGATGTCCCAAGCCCTTGGTACAGTGCATGAAACATAATAGGTTCTCAATACATGATTTTTGACTATTCATTCCCTTGAGGCATAAAATGATTATCTCCTGGAATAAATTCAAGAACTTCAATTGGGCATATTTTAAATAATTGCATTTGTTTTTATGGCTTACTTAATATAGCAATCTTTTATTTTTCCTTAGTGAACATTTTTTTCGCAATTTGTAAACAGTTTGAGGTAGACGACACTAACTTTTTTTGATTGTCTGTTTTATTTTGCTGTTGTTTTAAAGTATGGGAAACAGTAGATGGAGCCAATAAGAAAACAAAAACTTGAGCCTCAGTTTTTTTGTGTTATTGTATTAAGTATTATTGTACTTTTGTACAATAGTCAGAATTTAAAATATTAAGCATGAAAGCAAGGTACTTCTATATAGTTTGGAATTTATGGAGAGAGATTTGTTTGCGCTGTGGAGTTCAAGTATACGTTCTCTCTACAGAATCAAGTAAGATTAGGTGAGATTACTCTGGATTTTCTAGGCAAAAAGTGTCAATTTATGGAGCCAGTGAAACTAGCAACAAACACATATATATATGTTTGTATGTGTGCATGTATATATATGTTAAATGATTTTAACTAACTTTTGTTAAAAGTGAAATTTGCTAATTAAGAGTTAATGAGATTGAAAATGGAAATAGCCATGTAAAAAACTAGCAAGATTAAGATAAAGAAAGATTATCACAGGCAAAAAAAAAAAAAATAGTGAGCAGACCAAAGCACAAATAAGACCAGTGCGTATGTGTATGCATCAAGGAAGGATTTGGAAATAGGTGCACCTGACTATTACAGAAATACCTTTTCTAACGCAATTTGAAGATAACATATATTTGGAAGTAAACGCATCAAAAATCTCACAAGACACCTGTGAAATCTACCAGTTTATGGGGACACATCCCTACGCCCTCCCTATGTGAACAGGAACCAGAATTCTTCAGAACTTAAAGCTAAACCAAAACTGGAGGCCTTTCTTTTTACCTCATTCTTAATCCTCCAGGTGTTTTCTGCTATTGCCAACTTAAAGCATTAGCATGGAGAAGGACGGATGGTTTCTCTTTCTTTAGGAATTATATCTTGTCCACAGACTTCTTTTTTTAATGTTTATTTATGTATTTATTTTGGTGCTCTGGGTCTTGGTTGCGGCATGCATGTGGGATCTGGTTCCCTGACCAGGGATGGAACCTAGGCCCCCTGCATTGGGAGCGTGGAGTCTTGCCCACTGGTCCACCAGGGGACTCCCTACAGAACTTCTTTTTTGATGTTATCTTTTAAAATAATACAGATTTTCAAGCATTAAATTTTTTTTTGCTTTTCATGATTCTCTTACTCCTTCCCTCTTTTGTTCTTAATAAATATACTTTTTTTTTTTTTTTTTTGCGGTACGCGGGCCTCTCACTGTTGTGGCCTCTCCCACTGTGGAGCACAGGCTCTGGACGTGCAGGCTCAGTGGCCATGGCTCACGGGCCCAGCCGCTCTGCGACATGTGGGATCTTCCCGGACCGGGGTACGAACCCGTGTCCCCTGCATAGGCAGGCGGACTCCCAACAACTGTGCCACCAGGGAAGCGCAATAAATATACTTTTAAAGGGGCTAACAGTCTGAAATGCATGGCAAATATTATGAAATTGCTTTGGTTTTACTGTTAACTTATTGAGTACATACAGATGTGTAATGATTCTTCATAACTGAATTGTATGTGAACATATTTAGTCAACAATTTTAGAGTCTTCACATTATTAATCTCCCTTCTTTTCCTTTTCTATTGTTATTTCATGTTAGTTTTCAATACTCTGACCTCAAGGAGGGTTGGGTAGGATAATATGAAATGATGTTAATTTTAATTTTTAAAATTTAGTGTTTATATTTTCACTTTTCATGCTGTCTTATCTGGATGAACAAGACTTATTCTTGTTGAGGATGCATTGCAAGGAGCATGTTGTAAACACGTCAATGATTGCTGACAAACATTTGTTTCATTTCTTTGGTACTTTCTTTGAGTGTACTGTCCATTGTTTAGGAAAAGCAAACGTTCAATAAAGTAGTCACAAAATAGGTACTTGTCTCATCCCTAAAATCCTAGTAAAGTTCCGTGTTTGGAAAGACGATTTTTTAAGCAACTGAGCTACAAATGCAAAGTCTTATTTTGGTAGATCCTACTCTTTGTTGCTTCTTTTTTTTCCTTTTCGATTATAGGCCTCGTTGTTTGAGATTTACATGTAACGTTGACAGCCATGGGCAAATCATATGCATTTGGTGGCAAACCTCACTGCGTTCTGAGATGATTTTGGGGGAGCAGCAATTTAACTTAAAAGGAAATTTACAATTCTTTTACCACAAATAAGGCCTAGATTTTCAGCCTTTAAATTATGCTTAATTATAGTTTAATGGAATTGTGGACTATAAAGGAGAAAATAAAGATGTAAACACAATCTAAGTATATACATTTTAGCCCTGTGCTTTTTTGTTTTTTTTTTTTTTTTTTTTTTTTTTTTAGCCATGTGCTCTTTTGACTGAAGATACAAAAATAGAATTCAGATCTTTTAGTAGCCATGTAGTTTACGCATATGAAAGCGTAAACACTGTTATATTTGTAAACAGTGCTGTGGATGATATAAGGCACTCTTGTTTCTTTTTCTTTTTTGAGACAGAATGGGGCAGATAATATATTTTAATAAATTTGATTCGAAAAAATTAATTCATTAAAAAAATATTAGCTGCTAAAATGAGAAGGACTAGATATAAGCTACTGCTCTAAAATACCTCTGAAATATGTAGGCTATTGTATTAAAATTTAGATAGTGGGGAAATAATCTCATTTTTAAAAGAAATCTTTGAAAACAGACAGCGTATTAACTTAATTTTAATAGTAGATTATAATCATTTTCTTTAAAAAATTGTCAGTATAGAGGAGAATTCATCTAACTTGATAGATCCTTCTGTGTCCTTATGAGATATACTGGTGCTAAATTATGTGCACAGGAGAGGTATTGATTATTTGATATATGTTAATATAACCTATGGCCATATCGAACATTAGCCCCCAATGAGAGGGAACATGCTTTTGCACAAGTGATAATTATAAATAATAATTATTTAATTTAAACATCCTATGGCACTTAAGGCATATTTACTAATATGATGATATTCCCCATTATATGCACTGTATATATTCAAAGGAAATTATGTTTGTCTTTATCTTGTCTTAGACAATATAAAATCATACTTAGCAGGCTCATTGTTGAAACAGCTGAGTTTAAGAGAATGAAAAAGCTGCTTTAAGAACCGTAACTACACCTTGTTAAAATTATTTGGGGTGTTTTAACAATAAAACAGGTATTCTTTAACCCGAATCATATTCTCACTAATAAATAACCCTTAACCCTTGACGTCTTTTGAATTCAAGAAGTTTCATAGAGCATATTCTTAAGTTGCATTTTATCAGTGTGAAATATGTATTTTGAGTCACATAAATAGTAAATGAAAAGTTGCTCCAATTACTTTAAGTGCCGTTGAAGAACAAAGGGCAAAAAGACATACTTGCAAATCAAATAGCTTTGTGCACAACAGAAGGTATATTAATTGTCTACTGTTAGGTAAGAAATCACCACGAACCCGCGGTTTTATACACCCTGTTTGCTCTCAGCTCTGGAGCTCAGAAATCCAGGCCTGGGAGACTGGGCTTTTGCTCCAAGTTTTTACAAGACTAAAATCAAGGTATGAGTGAGATTCGATTCTTTTCTGGAGACTGGTGAAGAGTCTGCCTCCGATTCATCGAGGTCTCTTGAGGTTTCAGGATAAAGCCCCCTCTTTCTCGGTACCTCTCTGCCGCCCACATCCTGGGAACACAACCTGCTCCCTTTCCAAGGCCACCACACGGAATTTTCCCCATTGAGTGTCTTTCACACTTGGAATTTCTAAGATCAAGAAGGGCCAGCTTCTGTTAAGGGCTCACCCTATTAGGTTAGGCTTCTCCTATAACCTAACTTTTGGTTAACTCAGAGTTAACTGACCTGATTATGGGAGTAATACCCCATCCGTGTCACAGCTTCCACCCACTGAAGGCAGAGGCTCCTGACGCGTGAGGGACATTGGGGGTCGCCTCAGAGCCTGCCTTCCAGAGCGGGAAGCAGGGTCATTGGTGTAAAATCATGGAGAGAGCACGTGGAGCTGAAATACTTAGGAGGCAAACTTGGCATGGAGGAGTCCATTGGTCAAAAAGGAATTAGGATTCACAGATCCATACTGCTGTCTATAAAACAAATAAATTCCCTGTAGAGCACAGGGAACTGTACTCAGTGTCTTGTAATGACCTATAATGGAAAAGAATCTGAAAAAAGTAGATACATACGTATCGCTGAATCACTTTGCTGTACACCTGAAACTAACACAATACTGTAAATCAAGTATGTTTCAATTAAAAAAAGGGAAGTAGGGTATGGGAGTGAAAGAATCGAAGAGGAAAAGGCAGAAAACCATAATAGAAGAAAAAAAGAGAGAGAAGAAAAATGTAGTTTAGTATAAAATGTCAATGATTTAATAGGCCTTAGACAACTCTGTATTGCACAGTTTGATGGGATGTACCTAAAAGGAGTCAGTAAAATGACATTTTTTTCATATTTCTGAAAGTAACTATGCATATATTGAGATTGGATGTTGGGAAATAAAGGAAAAATGGTGCTTATAAAGTAATGATATTCTTCTCTCTGTATAATACTGCAAATACAAAGTTCAGTCTATGAAGCATATCTCTAAATCATGAAAACTAATGAGGTATTGGTACAGTATAATATTTTTGTCCTGATGTTATGAGTATATCAAAGTTGAACAAAAAACGTGTCAGGTGTTGTGCCATGCACATTACTTCATGTGTTCAAGGTGCAGTTTAGGACTTTTAAATTGTTTTAGAAATTGAATAAAAGAGTCTTTAAAAGGTTTTTTTTTTTTTTTTTTTACTGGGATTTAGCAAACAATGGATTGGATTTTCATGGCCTGAAAAAGTGTAACTGTCTTACTTCTTAGATTTTCTTTGCGTAGGTAAACAGCTGCTTTTCTTTGTGTAGGTAAACAGCTGCTTTTCCAAATACCAATTATTTGTTTCCTCTCATTATGAACTCTCAGTTGGGTGGATATAAGAACACTTTTGTCTCTACGCTACTGTGTGTAAAATAGATAAACAACTGGGACCTACTGTATAGCACAGGAAACTATATTCAATGTCTTGTAATGACCTATAATGGAAAAGAATCTGAAAAAAATATCTATATATAAATGAATCATGTTGCTGTACACCTGAAACACTGTAAGTCAACTATGCTTCAATAAAAAAAAAAACACTTTTGTCTCAACAAATTGTTTCAATTTGCCGGTCCCCTCATGTCTCCCCCAACAATCTAAGCAAAAGAAAAAGATATTAATAACAATGTATTTTGGCGTTTCACCGTGTAAAAGGTTGCCATGCCTAATAAACTTGGAAGCAATTTTATACTGTATTCTCCTCTTAGAAATTTAAAATTCATGTTAGCCTTTTAAAGTCACTGAGAAGTCCTGCAACATTTCTTATAATTCCATATCTTCATAGACCGCTGTTAGTTCCCTTACAACGAGAAATTGATACCATTGCTTTGACCTCATTTCGTTTTTCGAGGTCATTTAAGGGTTGAAATCATTTAGTACTTACAGTTCATGGGAAACTTTGGGCTTGTATTGGTTACCTTTTTTCAGAAGTTATTTTGAAACCTATAATTTTTGAAATGTCTGTTCTAAGTGTGTGTCTATGCTTATGTTTTTACTTTCAGGAGTACAAGATCCCCAGCATGAGAGAATTATTACTGTGTCTACTAATGGAAGTATTCACAGCCCGAGGTTTCCTCATACTTATCCAAGAAATATGGTCTTGGTATGGAGATTAGTAGCAGTAGAGGAAAATGTATGGATACAGCTCACATTTGATGAGAGATTTGGGCTTGAAGACCCAGAAGATGACATATGCAAGTAAGTGATCATACTTGAAATTCCAACAGTGTAACAACTGTTACAGTCTTTCAAGTTGCTTCATTTTGAGGCTGTGATTTTAAATGGCATCTTTTGTTCTCTTATGTTTTTCTGATGATCCAAGAAATTTACAACCTTATTTAAGCTCTGTTTCTATCTACATCTGACAGTAATTTGAGGTAATATATGGTAAAAAAATTACATACAGAGTAAAGCAATTTATAAAATAAGGAATAGAGAATCAAAAGCCAAGTAAAGGAATGAAGGTTGTGCCAGAGTCACACTAGTGCCAAAACTTTTACATTTGAGCTTCCTTATAGCCAAATCAATAAGATAAATAGTAAGCTATAAAAAGAAAGAGCAGTGTCCATGCATACATTTTATCCATACTATCCAGTATCCATAGGTACACAAATAGATACATACATACATACATACACCCAGAACTAAGAAATTTGAATATTTCATTACAAGGAAGAAGTACAGTTCTGAGAGCAGAATTAAACATTTAGGCTAACATTATAGTTGGCCAGGTAGAAATTTATCATAATTCTCCTAGAAGCTTTCATGAACCAGAGTCAGCTGGAGTATTTCACCCACGCAAAAGACCACCTACCGTATGTCATACAAATATTAGTCTTTAAATCCTATGTGAATATACTTGTCAAGGTTGGGTGGTCTCAGGGAAGATTTTTCACTTCAATGGCATTTGTATATCATGAAAATATTTCACTTGAGCTTCTTTGTGGGGTTCTTTATTTTCCCTTTGATATACAAGTTAAAAGAGAATTTTCTCTTTATGGTATATTACAGATAAATATTTCAATACAGATAAGATAAACTTTATACTTGCTGTCATCACAATTTGTATCTTTAACATTTATATATAGTTACATTTTTTCTTTCAAGTTCTTTCTGTGGCTATGCGTTTCAGGTTATTTTTTCCCTTACATCTCTAATTTTAGGCTTTGAGAAGGATAAGTTATTCTAGCTATTTTTGGAGATGGTGTTATTCAACCCTTCATTTTATAGATAAGCAAACAAGCCAGAGAAGTAAAGTAGCTGCCCTAGATCTCATTCATGTTTTATAACTCAACACGTACTAAAATCCATTTTTCTAACCCTCGTAGAGATGTTTTTTCACCATGCCGTTCTGCACCTCTTGCCTTCTTTTCATGTGGAGGATTACATAATGTTGTAAAAACTGCAGAGGGTTTAAGGTTTGGCCCTCCTTGCAAAGTAGCAAGTTAACCTACCACAGTTTCATGGATGCTGATTGCAGACAGGAGGCTCCCGGGTCCGAGACAAAGGATCCGTGACAGCAGTGGCAGTGACAGGAGTTCTGTTCCCACAGGTCAGTGCCGGGAGGGCCGCGTGACACCTGCACGCCTGGCTGGACGTGTGATGGGACAGGCAGCGTCCTGTGTGCGTGCGTGTGTGCACGCGTGTGTGTGTGATGCATGTGAGTGGTTAGATCGCAGAAGATAAACTATCGTCCAGGACGCCTACCGTAGCATTTTGTGGCTCAACGTCACGCACCATATGAGACTCGAGAAAAGTGACTCTTCCAATAGTTCTGAAATCCCTTCTTTTTGTGCTTCCTTGATTTACCTTCCTATTATTCCTGCACATGTAATCATTGTTTAAAGTTTTTCTGTTTTTCCTCGACCTCCCAATTTTCTCTGGAATTTTAACCACATGTACACATCTCCCTGTGAACTAGACTGTAAACATTATGTTTTGCCTCTTTTGAAGTATATATCAGTGGGGTAATACTACTTGCTTACTCCTGTGACTTGATGCAGTGTGATGTTTTTCCAGTTCATGTGGATGCAGAGAGCTTGGATCCTTTGCTTTCTGTGACGAACTGTACTCCATTGTATAAATAGGCAACCTTTCTTGTCTTGTCCGCTTTGATGAATGTCTGGCTTATTTCCAACTCTCCTTGTCCAAAGTGCAAGAAAACTTCTTCGAACCTATAGCTGAGAATGATACTGCTGTCTTAAGAAATTAATATTTTCAACTTCATGAGGTAGAGTTAAATTATTCTTAAAAGTGACCAATTTACAGTTCTACCAACAATATACAAAATTTCGTTTTTCTGCATTCTCCCCAACCTTTTGATTTGGCATTCTTTTAATTCTGGGTATTAGGGTAAGTGTAGAATTGTACCTTAATGTTAATTCCTATTTGTTTCTTCTTATTAGCAGTGAGCTTGAAAATTTTCATATTGTTATTGGCTACTCAGATACCCTTTGCTGTGAAATGCCTGCTTATGTCTTTTGCCCAGTTTTTACTGGGATCTTTGGCTATTTAAACTTTGGTTTCCACATTTAAGTCCTTGATTCATCTGTAATTCATCTTATCGATGTGAGGTTCTTCACTAGGGTATCACATAGAGTCCTGACATCATTTATTTATTTATTTATTTATTTTTTATTTTTTATGGTACGCGGGCCTCTCACTGTTGCGGCCTCTCCCGTTGCGGAGCACAGGCTCCGGACGCGCAGGCTCAGCGGCCATGGCTCACGGGCCCAGCCGCTCCACGCCATGTGGGATCTTCCCGGACCGGGGCACGATCCCGTGTCCCCTGCATCGGCAGGCGGACTCTCAACCACTGCGCCACCAGGGAAGCCCCTGACATCATTTATTGAATAGTCACACTTTCTTCCAATGATGTGCAAAGCCAACTTACAGGTCAGATTTTTGTATCTGATCTGGCCTGTTTCTCGGTTCTCTGTTCTGTTCCTTGGGTTTACTGTGCCCCCCTGTGTACCAAACTGACCCTGTTTCAATTACTGTAGCATTACAGAAGCTGTGTGGTAGGGAAGTCGTCTTGTTTTCCTCTCCTTTTCGAGCATCCTCACCATTTTACTTTTCAATGTATGTTTTCAGAAATAGGTTACCAAGTTCCTTGAAAACTCCTGCTGTGATTTTTATTGAAATAGCCTTGCACATATAGATCATTCTGAGAAGAATTGACATCCTTATTGTAACGACCTTTCTGTCCTTGAGAACTTTATGCTTCTCCGATTATTTGGGTCTTCTTTATTGTCTGTACAGTTTTAAACTATTCTTTATAAAGATGTGATGCATCATTATTTAGATTTCTTTCTATGGTCTCTTACTAAAATCCCTTTTTGAAAATTACAGTTCTAATTGTATATTGCTGGTATATAGAAAGGCAGTCAATTTTTTAGTAGCAATCTTGTATCTAGCATTTCTAATTGTATATTGCTGGTATATAGAAAGGCAATCAGTTTTTTAGTAGCGATCTAGTATCTAGCATTTCTAATTGTACATTGCTGGTATATAGAAAGGCAGTCAGTTTTTTAGTATCAATCTTGTATCTAGCATTTCTAATTGTATATTGCTGGTATATAGAAAGGCAGTCAGTTTTTAGTATCAGTCTTGTGTCTAGCATTTCTAATTGTATATTGCTGGTATATAGAAAGGCAATCAGTTTTTAGCAGCGATCTTGTATCTAGCATTTCTAATTGTATATTGCTGGTATATAGAAAGGCAATCAATTTTTTAGTAGCGATCTTGTATCTAGCATTTCTAATTGTACATTGCTGGTATATAGAAAGGCAGTCAATTTTTAGCATCAGTCTTGTATCTAGCATTTCTAATTGTATATTGCTGCTATATAGAAAGGCAATCAGTTTTTTAGTAGCGATCTTGTATCTAGCATTTCTAATTGTACATTGCTGGTATATAGAAAGGCAGTCAATTTTTAGTATCAGTCTTGTATCTAGCATTTCTAATTGTATATTGCTGGTATATAGAAAAGCAATCAGTTTTTAGTAGCGATCTTGTATCTAGCATTTCTAATTGTACATTGCTGGTATATAGAAAGGCAGTCAGTTTTTTAATAGCGATCTTGTATCTAGCATTTCTAATTGTATAGTTTTTTAGTATCAATCTTGTATCTCGCAAACTCGCTAAGCTCTTTATTTTAATAATTCTTCTGGCAATTATTTTGGATTTGTGCAAAAGAAGATATGGTTCATGAGAAAGATGTCTTTCTTCCAGTCAGTTCTTTTTACTCTTTTCTATTTCTTATTAAGTTGTTGATTGCATGAGGAGGTGTCTCTGACTTCCTGATTTTAGAGTTTGCTTCTTTAAAAAAAAATAAAGTTTAAACTTTGGAATAATTTTAGATTTACAGAATGTTGCAGAGATGGTACAGTTTCCATATTCCCAGGTTCCCCCCATGTTATGCCTTCCGTCAGCACCACATGTTTGCGTAACTAAGACGCCAGCATTCATACAATGCCACTCACTGAGCTACACGCTTTACACAGATGTCAGCAGTGCGGTCACTCCGTGTGCTTCTTCTGGTTCAGGATCCTTTCCAGGATGAGCCTTGCATTCTGTCCTCAAGCCTCCTTAGTCTCCTCCGATCTGTGAGCTTCTCTTTTTGGTCTTTCATGGCCTTGACAGTTTTGAAGAGTAGTGGTCAGGTAATTCGTAGAAGAGGCCTCAGTTTAGGTTCTTTAGATGTTTCCTGGTGATTACACTGAGGTTATTGATTTGGGGGAAGGGTTCCAAATAGGTGAGCTGCTCTTCTCCTCATATGGTGGCAGAGGGTACGTACTACCAGCCGCAGTCATCACTGACGGTGTTAACAATAATCACTCAGGTCAGGTGGGCTTCTCCTCTGGTGAGGAAATACATTTCCCTTTCATATGCTATTATTTGGAGGTACGTGACTAAGTCCGGTCCACGTTCTAGGAGACAGTGATTAAGTTACACCTCCTAGAGGGGGGAATATATACATATATTATTGGGAATTCTTCAGTAAAGAAAATTTGTGCCTCTTCCTTTTCTTCCCTCCTTCCTTCCTTCCGTTATTTCTTCAATCATTTGTATCAGTATAGACTCACGGAGATTTATTTTATGCCCTGTGTTATAACGCAGTGCTATTGTTGTTTACTTTGTTGTTGAAATCGTTTCATCTTTGGCCACTGGAAGTAAAAGATTTGTTAACACATCGATATTGAATATGATGATTGATGAAGATTTTCTTATATTATTTGAAGTACTTTGTTTTTGTTTTGTTTTGTTTTACTTTTCCAAGGGACCTATTTTCCCTTTGGGAGACATTTTTTTATTCATTTAATTTGGCTTTTAAAAGGAAGTTACAGAGATAATGACACTTTATACCTCACCATGTATCACCTAAGAGCTAGGATATTTCCTTTGTCTTTTGAAAACCAGTATCACCTGCAAGAAATGTAACATTAACATGAATCTATTACCTGGTATATAGCTGATTTTCCAATGTTTCTCATGATCCCAATATGTTATCACTTCCATTATTAGCTTTTTTTCTTATTATGCTTTGATTCGGTAATCAGTCATTGATTGAAGTTGGTTATTGTAACTCTTTTCTTGCCTTTTCTTCACTTTCATGACACTGATATTTGTGAGCTATCCAGCCCCGTTGTTCTGTGGAATCTCTCTCAATTTCATTTCTGAGTGTGTCTTCATAATTAAGTCCTGCTGAAAGATTCTGGCCAGAATGTTCTCTAGGCGATGGGTACCTCAGACTCCTCATTTTTTAATTTATTTGAAGATCAATTTATTTATTAATAAAATTTATTTATTTATATATTTATTTATGGCTGCATTGGGCCTTCGCCGCTGCATGTAGGTGCTTCCCAGCCGCAGCGAGCGGGGGGCCACTCCCCACCTCAGCACGAGGGCCCCTCACCGCAGTGGCCTCTCCCGCCACAGGCCCAGCATCTGTGGCCCACGGGCTCTATACCACAGGCTCAGCAGTTGTGGCACATGGGCTCAGCAGTTGTGGCTCATGGGCTCTAGAGAGCATGCTCAGTAGTTGTGGCGCGCGGGCTTAGTTGCTCCATGGCATGTGGGATTTTCCCGGACCAGGGCTCGTACCTGTGTCCCCTGCATTGGCAGGCGGATGCTTAACCACTGTGCCACCAGGGAAGCTCCCTGCTCATTTATTGCATTTCCACGACATGAACTTGCTTTCTCAATCCAGTGTTCAGTGCATCTTGCCAATTTTGATAATGTGGTATTTTTATTTTTGTCCATTTGGGGATTTTTATAACATCGATTGTTTTCTTCTTTTAAGCCGCACGGGTCATATAGAAGCATATTGTTCATTTTCTACGTTAAATGCATAAGGTTTTTTAAATGCATTTTTTATTATAGATTTCTAAATTAATTGTATTTTGGATAAAGAATACGGCCCGTTTGGGCTTCCCTGGTGGCGCAGTGGTTGAGAGTCCACCTGCCGATGCAGGGGACGCGGGTTCGTGCCCCGGTCCGGGAAGATCCCACGTGCCGCGGAGCGGCTGGGCCCGTGAGCCATGGCCGCTGAGCCTGCGCGTCCGGAGCCTGTGCTCCGCACCGGGAGAGGCCACAGCAGTGAGAGGCCCGCGTACCAAAAAAAAAAAAAGAATGTGGCCCATTTGTCTGTGATTGTTCAAAATTTAATACTTGGCTTCACTTGCTTCAAGTTTTTTAAGTTTCCAAATGTGCTCTCCTTCCGTTATGGGTGCAGCACTGCATGTATGTACATCATGGCAAGTTTTGTAGCCGTGCTGGTCACGACGTCAGGGTCTTCCCTGATTTTGTTTTCTTCCTGATGTAACAATTCCTGAGAGATATGTGTCAAATACTCGTAATAGAGAATACATATATGTATCAGTTTCATCTTGTAGGACTGTCCACTTTTGTTTTTTATATGTGTCTAAATTGTGCTGGTTGGTGCAGGCAGGCTCAGAGACCTGATCTTGTTTAATCTTTATTAATGTTTTGTTTTGACTTCAAAGTATATTGTGCCTAATATTGATATAGATGTGCCAGGAATTGGGCTGGTTATTTGCCTGGCATTCTTTCCATTTTTTTACTTTGAGCTTTCCTGTGTCCTTAGGGGTGTGTGTGTGTGTGTGTGTGTGTGTGTGTGTTATCCCTTGTGAGAGGAACATGAGTAAGATTAAAAAGAAAAATTCAGTTAAAAATCTTCATGTTACACTTAGGAACTTAATTTAGCACATTGGTTCTGATTATACCTTTTTTAGATTCAGTGCTACTATTATTATTTTTTTTTAATTAATTAATTTATTTTTGGCTGCACTGGGTCTTCATTGCTGCGTGCGGGCTTTCTCTAGTTGCGGCGAGCGGGGGCTACTCTTCATTGCGGCGCGCAGGCTTCTCATTGCCGTGGCTTCTTTTGTTGTGGAGCACGGGCTCTAGGTACACGGGCTTCAGTAGTTGTGGCACGTGGGCTCAGTAGTTGTGGCTCGTGGGCTCTAGAGCGCAGGCTCAGTAGTTGTGGCGCACGGGCTTAGTTGCTCCACAGCATGTGGGATCTTCCCGGACCAGGGCTCGAACCCGTGTCCCCTGCATTGGCAGGCGGATTCTTAACCACTGCGCCACCAGGGAAGCCTGCTACTATTTCTTTTGTACATTCCATTTCTACTCATTTTTCTGTTTCTTTCTTTCCTTTTTTGCATTCATTCAGTTTGTCTTCTCATCCTAGTTTTCTTTTCTACTAATTCAGAAAGTGTACATCAAGTTCTGTGTTTAAATGGCTCCCTTAGAAATGCATATGGGACTCCATATAGAAAGCTCATTCACGTTTACCCGCCTTCCCCAAATAGAAAATTACCTGAGAACCTTTGAACTACCCTGGAATGCTGAATCCCAGCTCTCAGCTCACAGAGCTGATAAGACAGAGCTGAGTTTATTGCTCACCATGGTGACAGGGACGCCCACTTTGGCAGCTCGAGCAGCGTCTGGGGAGGAAAGGCAAAACCAGACTCCGTTGAGGGTTTGAAGTTTGGTTTAAAATGGATCTTCAGTCTGAGACTGGACTAAGGGTTGGGTAAGAATTAGGACATAATAGTTCGGAACTCGTGGAAACGAGGCAGGGATTTTCAGGCATGGGCTCCGCAGTGCTAGAGAGTAAACTGCTGATGCCTTGTTGAAGGAGTTAATGGTTCTTTGGAGGAAGTTCCTATAATTAACAGTAAAGGTATTTGCCTGGGAAAATAATGAAGACAGTAAAATAGTCATGTTCTGTTACTATAACCACATAACCGGGTGGTTTCATCCTTCTTGTCCGAGCCGGCTTGGTTCTCACCACAGTTACTCTCATTCCTGATAGGTGTTGGATTCTGAGGATTTTAGTTTTGTATTCTTTACCTTCACAAGTAAAACATGTGTCGTTATTGTTTTGTATGATCGGTGTTTCTTTAGCCATCCCTACGGGCTTACTTTTGATGCTAACGATTTCTTCTTGCACTTCAGAATTTTGAGGGTAGCATCATTTTACTTCTTTCAATATAGTCTTTAAAAGCCTCTTAAATGAAAGCCCGTGGATAGTAAATACTCAGGTCTTATTTATTTGAACATTTCTCTAGTTCACCTTCATTCTTGGAAGTTGTTCAGACGGGATATAGGATTTTCAGTTGTGTGTTTATGTTTTTCTCAATTCTGTGAAGACGCCATCCACTGTCTACGGCTGTTGAGAAGTTAGTCGTCTGGTTAATTGCTGATGTATCCCTGTAGCCTCCCATCTAGTCGTCTGGTTAATTGCTGATGTATCCCTGTAGCCTCCCATCGAGGGGTACATTTTACGAGTGACGTGTGTGGGCCGCAGGGTAGAGAGGGAAGGTTGGAGCTAGGATGTTGCCCCACGCAGCTCCTGGACCACCTGTGGCCCATTAACCGTCCATCCCCACCCTGCCCTTGCACGTAGAGGCTCAGCAGATGCCCGCAGGGCCCAGAGCACAGTCACCTCACTGGAATATTGGTTCCTTTTCTTGTCTGTCCTCCAGAGAATTCTCCTGTTTTCCTGACAGTTCAGTATTGCATGAGAAACAAAGGTTTTCTTTTACTCATTTATTCAGCAATTTTTGTTGTAACGCCCCAAGAGGAGTGTCTCTGCCTAACTTTGTCTACCATGTGGCTGGAAGAGACACTGTTTCAAGCAAAACCAGGTTCCTCCTAATAAGACTTAGTGTTCTCAAGTTCAAGTTTAAAGTTGATTTTTAAAAATGGCCAGATGGACTCTTTTCCATGACAAGGCTGGAGAACTTAAATACAGATGTGTCCCCGAAAAAATGCATCTTCGGAATTTAAGCTGCCCCAGTGTCAATATTTTCTCAAGTCTGAAACGTAGAAGAGTCTAGAAAATGTGATTCACTGTTTTAGCGGCATCTTCAAAAGAGGGCAGACTCGAGTGAGATGTTTGACTTTTACCCCCGTGGCCTTGCTGGCTTCTCAAATCATCTTTTATAAAGAAGCAGACAGAGGGAGTTGTGTTTTTATGCTGTGAGGTTGACATTATTACAAAGAGCAAAACAAGTCAGAGGCAAGTTTGGTTTTGTTGCTTTTCCAGCCTGAGAAGATGTGCAGGCAATGTGGTGGAGGGTATTGGTGTGGAACAGGAATGGAAGGATGGGGTGTGTGTGTGTGTACACACATTGGTGTAAAAAGGGCCGAAATATGTCTTGTTTTTCAACGTTCTCTGTGCACATGTGGCTCTTATGTGTGTGACATATGGTGTCCTTAAGAGGGCACTTTTTAGTGGAAAAGTCAATTTTTTTTTTGTTTGTTTGCTCCTCTCTGACATAAATAAATTTACTTATTATATATTATATTTTACAAAGAGAAAGACCGTAAATGACAGTGTGTGGAAAAGAATGGGCTGTTCAGTGGTGCTTCTGTATAACTGAATCACTTTGCTGTATAGCAGAAATTAACACAACATTGTAAATCAACTCTACTTCAATTAAAAAAAACAAAATAGTGCCTCTTTTTCACCAAAACAGCTGAGTTTCTTTCGGAGGAAATGTTGTCTTTGGTCCAGCGTGGAAAACGTTGAATGATAGAAATGGTAAATCTGCTAGGCGAAAGAAACACATTTTCTAATACTTGGAATTGAAGGTGATCAGAGCTGTTAGTTTTTCTTCCAAATGAAGAAAATCTTTTGGACATTGTCCTCCCTTCCTGCTGTTTATCACAGAATTAATGTGGCCTTAGTTTTTGCTCATGTATTTACTGTAAGTCCAGTGGGCACTTGCTGAGCCCCATGGGGGTGCGGGGAGACAGTGGTGAAGGGGAGTCGTCTCTGCCCTCAAGTAACTCAAGAGTCTGGTCAGAAGCAGACAAGTAAACAGACAATTAAAATAGAAAGGCCACACGTCCCAGAAGACGGTCAGTAGAGAGTACAGTTATGACTGTAGCTGACTGTGTTTAGACTGCTTTGTTGACCATTTTCTAATTCAGACTGTAACTGCGTATCTTACCAGCAACAGCCTATAAATAATTGTTATTAATTTATTGTGGAGAAATGGGGGGCACGAATTAACCCTCCCACACAGACCTCAGAAGCTCAAATACTCCTTTTCTGTGTTTCCCTCTAGTAGATGTAACTTTTAAGCCTAGGATAGATTTCTTATATCAAGTTTACAACGACAGTGCAAGCTCTAGGAGACAAAATTTTAAGGAAAAAGTTATTTTGTGGAAAGGAATAAAGATATTTCTTAGTTCTATTGCCATACAACTGAAAAAAAGACAGTATTATTGAGCTGCTAATGACGTTGGAGACCCATAAGTTCATCCTAAGAATTTATTTTTCAAGCAAAATGTTTTCGTGAGCCCCTTAAAATAGTGAAGGGAAGGGCAAGGCGGCATTAGACACTATTTGGCATAAATGATCTTAAATTTTATCCCTGGAAGGTCCAAAGGCATCCCGTGGAGCCCCAGCCTGAGTCTGCAGAACTGGGGCTTAGAACATGTAGCTGGGTGTGGGCCTCTCACTCAGCATTCCAGTCCTGTTCAGGACGGCAAGAAAAGCTTAGGTGAGACAGAAAGCTCAGTGCGTTTTTAAGGTGCCCTGTGGGAACCTTGCTGTGAGACCAGAGGAGTCGTGCCTGGTGTTACAGGTGATAGCATGGCCACTTGCTTAGCGTCCACCTCCACCACTGGCAAGGGGTAGGGGGCCCAGGTGGGCTTGGGGCATTTATTATCCATCCCTGAGACCTTCCTGAAGGGCCTGTCTGTGCCAGGCATATGCAGGCTGGTTGCCTACACAGGTCACAGGTGTTTTAGGGCAGAAGAGAAGGGAGCACAGGAGGAGGCTGTGAGGGCAAAGGTAGGGTCTCCTCCAGCACCTGTCACGACTAGGAAGCGAGGAGTGATGATCCAGAAGGATGGAGACACAATGCGTGTTCTGCCTCGAAGAATAGGTGAGACGTCAGTACTGACCAGCACCTATCAGGTACTCAGTAAGAGCTAGCTAACATAAAAGGATAGGTGGGTTAGAGGGGAAGAATGTGTGAACGATGATTTCCCCTGGAGCACGTGATGCCGTCGAGGTGAGGCTGTCCCGGTGGGCAGGGTCCAACTGTGAACGCCCAGTGATGGATTTGGTCTCCCTTCCTCTGCTCTCAGAAGCTGAGGGTTTTCTTGCAGAAGAGAACATGGACCAGTCTATAGTTTACCAAGAAAATACTGCCGGAAGCCATGCAAAATGGATTGGAGAAGAATTTAAAGGTACTTAGTTGAAGGAATTGTGTTATTTTCAGACACAAAACTCTTCCATTAGAGATTTCTTCAGACCTACCCTTGGCCAATTATTTTCTGCCTGATCTAATAACAGAAAGCCTCTTCCTCTCTTCCATTCTCCTCCTTCCTTGTTAAAGCTCCGTGTGAGTGGAGGGGCCGGTGAGCGGCGGTGTGCCCATGCACGTGAGCGCAAAGAAGGACAGATACCATATGATGTCACTTATGTGTGGAATTTTAAACAAATGGCGCAGATGACCTTATCTACAGAACAGAAACAGACTCACAGACACAGAGAACAGACGTATAGTTGCCGGGGGGAAGCGGGGGAGGGATAAATTGGGAGATTGGGATTGACAGATACACACTGCTATATATAAAAAAGACAACTAGTGAGCACAGGGAACTCGACTCAATACTCTGCAAGAACGTATATGGGAAGAGAATCTAAAAAGGAATAGGTATGTGTACATCTATAATTGATTCACTTCGCTGTACCTCTGAAACTAACACGACATTGTAAATCAATTGTACTCCAATAAATTTTTTTTTAAAAAAAGAAAGAACCTCTACAGTGGGATCAATGCTTTGTATTTCAAAGCTACGTTCCCCTTTGCCCCAGGGCACAAGTTTGGGGAGGAACAAAACGACCAATTTCAACATTGCCGACAATAGAAATATTTATATTAAAGACAAACCAGGGAATTGCTTAGAATGTTAAGTGACCCCTCTGTTATAGAGAAGAGATGGCCTCCCTCACTTCTCCATGGGTTAAGCCAGGCCTCCGTGGGCCCTGAGAAGAGCCGCAATATGAAGCAGTACTGCATAGAGTCTGGGGATACTACTGCAGTTCTGCTACAGGTGTGCCAGGACAGAAGAGATGTCCCTAATAGGTAATGGCTTCGGTTGAAAGATAGTGGGATTCATGCAAGAAAGAGTAACTTTAAGATCCTTTTAGCTTCAAGTAACCAACTGAAAAAGATAATGTTTGGATCCGTCCCTGAACGTTTCAGGGATGGGCTTCATCCAGGTTTTGAATGATGCCCCCGACTCTGCCTCTTCCTCTGCTTCCATAGATTGCTTTCTTGTGGTGGGCTTCACTCTCAATCAGTTTGTCTTCATAAAATCGCAGAGGAAACCAGGCAGGTGCCAAGATTTTAGAACTTGCAATCTTCGAAGGAGACAGGAACTCTTCCTGCAAAAATTTTTGGAAGAGTTTCTTTTTGTTTTGTAATTTCATTGAAGTATAGCTGGTTTACAATGTTGTGTTAGTTCTGCTGTACAGCAAAGTGACTCAGTTTTATATATATATATATATATATATATATATATATATATATATATATATATATATATATATTCTTTTCAGGTTCTTTCCCATGATGGTTTATCACAGGGTATTGAATGTAGTTCCCTGTGCTCTACAGCAGGACCTTGTTGTTTATCCATCCTCTATGTATAATGGTTCGCATCTGCTAACCCCAAACTCCCCCTCCCCCTTGGCAACCACACGTCTGTTCGGAAGAGTTTTGATTGGCCTGCTTTGAGCCAGGTATCCATCCCTGGACCAGTTACTATAGGGGGAGCTAGGAGCAGCTGTTACCGTGCTTGGCAAGATTTGGGCTCCTTGCCCATCCTGAAGTTAAGTGATGGTTTGTATTGCTGGAGAAATGGTTCCTGAAAACAAAACTTTCCCTTTCCATCAGAAAGAGGAAGAAATGCCAATGGTGCAGAAATAACCATCTTCACTCGTGGTGTTAAGACCCAAAAGGAGTTACGGGCAGCTTTCAAATGTACACTCGTTGCTTTCCCCTCCTCCACTTCTGGCCAGAATAAAGTTCTCTTTAGAGTGAAGGTTTTACCAGAGCCCTTTCCAGCCGCTCTTGAGTATAGTGAGCTTGATGGCATAATTTATAGTTTTGTTATCCTTTGACCTCTGTAGCAATTACTTTTGTAACTTAAAAAAAAAAAAAAATCGTTCCCAAGAGGGCTTAAAATGAAGGGTAGGGACCTGACCAAGTCTGAGATCAAGGGACTGTGCCCTTGGCTAATGAGATGTTTTGGTTTTATGTTTTGAAATGTTCAAAATCAACATTCCAGCAGAGAAAGAATGAATCCCGTAACTCCCAGAACCCGTGTCGGTCTCTCCATGCTTGTCTGTCTCCAGCCCTGTCTGTACCTATGTCCCCATCATATCCCTCCATTTACCCCCAACACCTCCCTCTCTCCTTGGCTTTCCTTCCCCCATCTTCCCCGTTTATTGCCCAGTTATCACTTTCCCTCTGTTACTCAGGAAGATTCTGACCGTTTGCACTCCATGAGGATTCGGGGCATATCTTAGTGCCCTTCTCCGTGGCAAGCCTTTACTTTCAGTTCCTGCCATGTCTTCCCTTGGGGTGATGATGCCACCTCCTGTTTGTCCAACTGGCACAGCGACTTACACTTGGACAACTTCTGCAACCAACGAAACGCCCGTATTACCAGCTAGCTAGCTAGTTATCCATTTATATAATTTTACCCCCAAAGAAAAACCAAGCAAGAGCAATACAGCACCAATCATTAAGAATAAAAGACTTCTACGTATACAAGTCTTAAATATACTGCACAGGCCTTTCTTTTCTCAGCTTATTCGATATTTTATGTAGTTGTATCTCCAGTATTAAAGTATTAGTATCTTTTTGCTGTTTGAGCTTTCAAATGGCACACTTTCCTCAGTTCCCCTGGCCATGACTCTCGGGGAGCTAGGCTGTGCTCAGCTCTCTTTAGGGTACAGACTACTTTCTAAAGAAACAATCTTTAAATAGGCCACCTCCTTTGGCTTTCACAGGACAGGGAGATGCTGACTGAGGTTTTATTTCTAATTCATTCATGGAATTATTTCTAAGTATTATTTGATTTCCCCTCTAAGGTTTTTGACAGAATGAATCAAAACATATAACTTTCACAAAAGGATTATTGTTTTGCTATGCAGTTAACAGAGGTTAAATTAAGATATTTCACAAAACCCTCTGAAGTTAAGCTGAAAAGATTTCATTGCACCTAATTCACACTTGAAGGTAGAAGGTAGACGTTAAGGAGCCCCTTCCCAGCTTCCTTGCCCATGTTGGTTCTGCTTACATCTCTGTTTTCAGCGGAAGGAATGATGTGAATATTATCTCCTGGACCATGAACATGATACGAATAGTACATGGATATGAACATTAATGATGATATGAATAGTATTGGGTTGGCCAAAAAGTTCTTTCGGGTTTTTGAAAAACCTAAACGAACTTTGTGGCCAACCCAGTATATGGATATGAATATCATAATGATATGAATATTGTATGTATATGAATTTTATAATGATACGAATAGTATATGAATATTATGATACGAATAGTGTATGTATATGAATATAAGGATATGAATAGAATATGGGTATTATGATATGAATATTATAAGGATATGAACAGTATACGTGTATGAATGTTATCACCGTGCAGGTGAGGCAGACTCGCTGTGAGCCCGGTGGACTGCTTCTGTGCAGGCAGACCCAACTTTGATCATTCACTGAAACTCACAAAAAGAACGGGGGAAAAGGGATTTTCTGTTGGTATACAGAGGTTATCATAAAATCAAGGAGAAAGTTCTTCTACTGGATTACAATATTTAAAGGAAAATGCTGTGGAGTGGACCTCACTTTAACATTTCATTCAGTGAAATCAAGGGAGCCTCACCCTCTAGAGGTAGGGTTTGTGGTAGTTGTGACTTGCCTTCTGACTTGCCTTCAGATGAGATGCAATTGAATATTGGCGACGTTGCATGTTGTATAAGCTGTCACCTGGCTTAAGAACAATTGGGGAGACCTGTGTGTTCATAGATGCCCACTTAGAGGAGGGCCGTGTGGAAGGAGTCCTGCCCCAGGGAGTAGACTCTGGGGACTCTGGCTCAGAGCACACGCAGTGTTAGTAATCTTAGGGAGATGCTTCTTCTTATGTAGATATAGAAAGATGCTCTTGTCCACAGTAATGTACACCTTCTTTAATTTCTGTCCATACAAACCGTCAGGTTACTGGTGCACAGGGCTGTATGTTCCTACCTTCTTTTTAAAATCCCACAGGAGGGCTTCCCTGGTGGCGCAGTGGTTGAGAATCTGCCTGCCAGTGCAGGGGACACGGGTTCAAGCCCTAGTCTGGGAAGATACCACGTGCCGCGGAGCAGCTGGGCCCGTGAGCCACAACTACTGAGCCTGTGCATCTGGAGCCTGTGCTCCGCAACAAGAGAGGCCGTGATAGTGAGAGGCCCGCGCACCATGATGAAGAGTGGCCCCCGCTTGCCACAACTAGAGAAAGCCCTCGCACAGAAACGAAGACCCAACACAGATAAATAAATAAATAAATAAAATCCCACAGGAGACCGTGAGTAGAGTAGGTTCTTCCGCACGCATCTAGGTGAGATTCTGAATGCATTTTTCAGTACACACAGTATTAGGGCTACTAGTTTGGGAAATGGAGAAATTCCATTTGTACTTTGTTCCAGGTACCATACTGATGACTTAGAATTTTCAGTAGGATGAATTGGCCACTTATGGACATGAGAGAATTATGATGAGGGTACCGTTATGTACATGGAAGAACAATGGCTTGGAATGCCTGACGTGTTTCAGATTCAGCTCTGTCCTTTACTATTAGCTACATGGTTTTGGTTAAAATACTGAGCCTGTTTTATCATTATATTCTTTAAATAAAATAAAGTAAGGGGATTGGGTCCCAAACGAAGATTCAAGTCTCTTCCACCACTGAAAGATCTGTGTTTCCTTGGACTGTCCACACACATTTGTTTTGCCTTTATAAAGTAATGTTTTATAAAAGTTCTTTGAAAATATTAAAGTATAGGATAATATTATAACTTTTCTGTTCCTGTGGGAACAAAATCCCTTCATATTTCTTTTTTTTAATAAATTTATTTATTCATTTTATTTTTGACTGCATTGGGTCTTCGCTGCTGCACGCAGGCTTTCTCTAGTTGCGGCGAGCAGGGGCTACTCTTCCTTGCGGTGCGCAGGCTTCTCATTGCGGTGGCTTCTCTTGTTGCGGAGCACAGGCCCTAGAGCGTGCAGGCTTCAGTAGTTGTGACTCGTGGCCTCTAGAGCGCGGGCTCAGTAGTAGTGGCGCAAGGGCTTAGTTGCTCCACAGCATGTGGGATCCTCCTGGACTAGGGCTCGAACCCGTGTCCCCTGCATTGGCAGGCAGATTCTGAACCACTGCACCACCAGGGAAGCCCCACTTCATATTTCTTAAACTGTAGTTTTATATATGAACCTTTGCAGTAATATTGATTTTTTAAAAATATACTTGATTTATATACACATATATATTCTTTTATAAATATATATAAAAAATATATATTCTTTTTCATATTCTTTTCCATTATGGCTTATCACAAGGTATTGAATATAGTTCCCTGTGCTGTACAGTAGGACCTTGTTGTTTATCCATCCTATATACAATAGTTTGCATCCGCTAATCCCAAACTCCTAATTTGTCCCTCTCCCACCCTCCCCTCTGGTAACTGTAAATCTGTTCTCTGTGTGAGTCTGTTTCTGTTTCGTAAATAAGTTCATTTGTATCATATTTTAGATTCCTTTACATTTAATTTAATGGGACAGAAATTTCACTGCCCAGAAATCTCTCAGGGGCTTAGTTGTTTCTGTTGTCATTTTCAAACTCTTAACCATATGACCCAAGCCCATGACAAATCCCTAAATGTAATGGAACCAACAGCTCTGGTGAACACACTGCTGACAGTCAGGCGGTAGTAAAGGACTTATGCATTGCATACAGTACATGTCGAAACCCCATTGCTCAAAGATTTCTCCCCTAAAGTGATTCCTCAGTAGCTGTTTCCAGCACTTGGACACATGTCTGAATATACACTGTCAACAGTCAAGTAGACCGTGCTCCCTGTCTGCCAAGAATCCCAGATCGTTTCCCCATATGGCAGCTGACTTAACCCCCGACTCTTTCTCAGCAAAAACCCCATGCACTGACTTCAGTCACCCACTTCTCGACATTCCTATCTGTGGGTCTCCAACTCTGCCCGTCTGTCTGAGTAAGCGAGCCAGTTCATGGTATCAAAATATTTGTGTAAATGGAACCAGTCCTAATTCATTGCTTCTAAAATTATTTCATGGGATTGTGGTAGGCATTGTTTTGCTGGGGCATCGGGGTTAATCTCGGCACAAATGAGGCCAGCACTTATGTTATCTGAGAGCATTTTGCCCCCCGAAACTCTCTAATCGTAGTTTCCCTACTATTTATCTAGGTTAAGGATGTCCAAAAGCATGACGGTAATAGTTCAACATCATTCTCCAAAGTGTGACACTGCTCTTTTATGCTTAGCAAACTTCAGATTCTTATTCATATCTCTCAAGAACTTGAATATGAGGAATTTCTTAGGAGATAAAAAGGAACGTTTAAAAAAACAAAGTTTTCCACGCAGCCTGCAAAGAAAGGAAAGAAAGAAAAAGGGAAGGGAAGAAAAAAAGAAGAGAGAGAGGGAGAGAGGAAGATACTGTGTTTGCTGCCGGCTATTTGCAGACTACACTTCTTTTCTGATGCTGTCAGGTCTCCGAGGGCCTGGGCAGAGAACCCTAGCAGATGGGAGAGCTACGTGACAAATAGCACCACTTACGGAGCGCCTACTGTTTGCAAAGCAAACTAGGTTTGCAAAACAAACTAGGTTAGATACTCACGTGAGCGCTAATCTTTCAGCAGTCCTTCACAGGAGGGATTATCCTTATTTTACAAAAGAGGATACAGGTGAAAGAGGATGTAAAAACTGTCCAAATAGACAGAGCTGGAAAATGGTAAAGATTGTATTCATACCTTTGCTCCAAGTTGAAGCATTATCTAAGAGTAGAATTATCCCTGTCTGTACTAACTGTTGTATCATTTGCTAGGCAAGAAAAACATCATTATGTATCTTTCTTGTTCATCATAAAACTAAATACAAATAACACCTGGTAGCTTAAATCATTAAGTAATAGTCACGATCACATCGACAATGTACTTCCTATCCGAAGATTTTGGTAATTACAACTCATAATTGCATCCCCAGACTGTTTGCTAATAATAGGAATTTATGTTCATCAAATGTTTACAATCGGTGCAAAGTTCAGGTTCGCTGGTGCTCTGGTTTACCCTGCTGCAGTAAGGTGATGTGAGCTTTCCCTCCTAGGACCAGAGTTTAATTATGTGCTTAGTGAAGGCCCACTAGTGCAAGGGACAGACTAGGAGCATTAGCATAATCCCTGCCCTCAGGGAACAGCTAAACTAGCCAGAAGCACCAGCGCTTGAAAGACACAAGATAATGTGAAATTGAACGCTGAATTGTGAAGAATAGAATAAGATTCTCGAAGTGGAGAAGTCTGAACGGAAGTGAACAGCCTGAGAAGGTCACAAGCAGGGTGGCTGCCAGGAGATGTCAGAAGTTGGTACTTACTGTCATGAACTCACCACCGGAAGGTGGCCTTTACCTGAGATGATCCAAAATTTGGCTTGAATAGCACATTGAACCAGCTTCTGAAGGCCAGGCTTAGGTGAAGCAAGCTCTCAAAATATCAACCTGTAAACCAGAATTAAATGTATTCAGTTTAAATGAAAAATATAATGTCCGAGGTTCTGATTTGACAAAGAAGCAGATAAATGACCACTCGTGGTTTTGTATGTGGTGCTTGCGGCATGTGCTCCAGTGTGTGTTGTAGGGACGAGGCCAGTCCTGAAGGTGGGTAAGCCTCACAGCGTGTAGAAGGAGGGCAAGAAAGTATGGCTTAGGGTCGGCTACTAGCATCATCTGGATTATGTTAACCAGGGCTTGAAATCATGGGATTTCAGTACAGAGAGAGGAAATAGGCAAAAATATTTTGAAATGAACAAAAATATTTGCACTAACAATTCATGGGCTGGGTTGTGTGTGATAAGGAAGCATTAGTCATAAAGCACTTCATAATTCATTAATCTCCTGTTTAACAAAGCAGGTGGGGAGAGTTAGAAAAACTTAGCTACAGTCCTGCTTGTTACTTCCTTGAAAGAGGTAAAACGTTTAGTCAAAGAGAATGATTGAAGTACGCACGCTATTATATATAAAATACCAACAGGGACCTACTGTAGAGCACAGGGAAGTACACGCAGTTATCTCGTAATAACCTATAATGGAAGAGAATGTAAAAAAATATATATATATGTATACATATATGTATAACTGAATCACTTTGCTGTCAACCTGAAACTAACAACATTTTATTTAAATCGACTATATTTCAATAAAAATTTTAAAAAGAGAATGATTGATGATAACAAGCCTTGAGGTTTGAGAATATGTAATTAATACTGCTTTTACAAGCCTTTATTCAGTATAGAAACACTGGTGAGGTTGAGATGTATAAGCTTGGGTCCCTACTTGGAGACGATTTGAAAAAGAAACAGCCGGATACCTAGACCATAGAATTCAAAGACAGCAAGTTGTGTAACTAGTATTCAGCTAGCGTGCCAAGGTGTATACAGCAAATCAGAGAGCTCGCCGTGGTAATGATTAGCATGTGAGGAAATGAAGGAGGAATAACTTTATAATAAATTTCTAAAAAATAGTGTCTAATTTGGGACTTCCCTGGCAGTCCAGTGGTTAGGACTTTGCGCTCTCACTGCTGAGGGCACGGGTTCAATCCCTGGTCGGGGAGCTAAGATCCCACAAGCCACGGCATGGCCAAAAAAATAGGTGTTAATTTATTACTCTGAATAAAGTCTAGAGTCCTCATGTTTTAAAAGCCACCTGCAATTATTTTTGAGAAAGTTATGCTTGTATTTAACGTGAATAGGCAGAATTAGAGAAAGAAGAAAAAAATGTTCAAGAGTATAGATGTTAGTTATATAGGAATATTTCAAGACCACATGTGTAATCATGACTATTTGGTTGCCTACTCTACTTATGTTTGTATATAAATATGTATGTTAACATATATTCATGTGTAAACTCATCCATCTGTCCGTCCATCCATCCATCCATCCATCCATCTATCCCACTCACCAGTCATTTAGTCCTTGCTATGTATGGACCAAAGACCATGCTAAACATTGGGAATAAAAAGATTATTAGATGGGCCCCTGGCCTCTAGAAAGCATTGAATAGTAAGAAAATAGTAATGTGTGTAGTGTGGACTTTGCTGGGGAAGGTGGCAACCTCTGTGCCTGTGGGATTCACAGGCGACGTCTCTGAGAAGATGACATTCAGCTGAAATGTGAAGGGTACACGTAACTGTGCCGAGTGAAATGATAGAGCTAATACTATTAGTCGTGCAGGACTTAATCGGTCAACTTTTAAAGTGTGAGCGTGGTATCCATTGTTCTAAAGAATTCCATGCTCAGTATTTTAAAAGTTGCCATTAGGCACCTTCTAAGTAGATCCAGGGAAATGCCCTGCCGTGTGTGCTTGGAACCCATGAGTCATAATTGGTGATATAGTGCGTTCTTGACCTATGACAGGAATATTATCGCTGGAGTTGCTGTATTGAAAACTGGGATCATGTTCGCCATCTGGTGAGCTGTGCTGTCTCGCCCAGGTTGAGGTTCAAGATGACTAAAGCCCTGAGTAGCCCACAATTACTCAGTTGCCCAAAAGCCCACAAGTAGACGGGAAAGTTGTCTGTGTCTCATCTGATCCCTGAACTGGAGTTTGCAGAGGGCGGGGGCAGGGAGAGGATGCATGTTGCCTTATCTTTCACTTTCCTGTGTGGTTTGAAGCACTTCCGTTCGCCTGTCAGCCAAATGGAACGAATGGGTCAGTGTTTGTGCCTTGGTGTCAGATAGCAGCTAGAGGCTGGGGACATGGAGGTGAAAAAAGTAAAGAAAAGAAAAGAAAAGAAATGCAGCCCCTGCCTAATAAGAGCTTGTATTCTAAACTTATATCCTGTGCTAATACAGTATTAGAAAGACATTTACATGTGTATTTTTTTTCATATTTTAAACTCTAGTTTAAATGAAAATATGAACAGCTTTGCAATTGAAACCAGAGTATAATAGTTGCCGCCAGTGACTCCTGTTAGACTTCGGTTCTGCCTGTATGGCACATGGTCTGGTACTCTTCTACTCTATTTATATCGTTTTCTTGTTTCCCTATGAGATTAATAAAATCAAGAAGTGACATGCGTCATTGATTCCTGTCATTTTCAGAGAGGACATTGAGGCTTAGTAGAATAAGTAGGTAGATAAAAATTTCTGAATATATGAATAGAAGTCAGGAGATAATCAAAACTAGAAAAAAAGCAGGGCTTCCCTGGTGGCACAGTGGTTGAGAGTCCGCCTGCCGATTCAGGGGACGCGGGTTCGTGCCCCGGTCCGGGAAGATCCCACGTGCTGCGGAGTGGCTGGGCCCGTGAGCCATGGCCGCTGAGCCTGTGCTCTGCAACGGGAGAGACCACAGCAGTGAGAGGCCCGCGTACCGCAAAAAAAAAAGAAAGAAAAAAAAGCTATTCTACCCCTCTGTCAAGGGGTGAAGAGCCTAAGAAAACTGTTAAAAGAAGCTGAATTTTCTGGTAGCCCGGGAACCTATTAAAGGCTATGGTAAGAGTCCTGGATATCAAAGCCCCTTGAAGGGGTAATTTTAACAGGATGAGGAAAGAAGTAGAGCAAGAGGAAAAATTTTAAAGTGAGAAGAGGAAAATAAAACAACCCTAGGGCCAAAACAAACCCGGCCCAGGGATACTGCCCAGGAAGGTGGGTTGAGCCAGGTGCACACGAAGCCTAGCATTTCTTATTTCCCTTTTCATGCCACAAAATATGAAGTAATCGCCTTAGCTGGACTTACCAGAGTGGTCAGATCACCTAGCAAAGTGCAATGTTTTTTTAATATGAAGATTTTTGTTCTCTTTAGTTTCTTGAGAAATGACAGTCCTTTTTCTTTTTCTTTTTTTTTCTCTTCTTCTGCCTCATTCTGTAGTCAGGTTCCGAGGAAAATATAATCCCGTATATCCCATAAACCTTTTGGCATTAGAAATAAAAGTGATGATCTTAGAAAAACTCAAAGTGAAGATTGATTCTTTTCAAAATTGCTCAGTAAACTTTAATAAAAAATTATTCCAACTTACCTAATTCAGTTTCTGGATTTCATATATGTATGAAATATATATATGAATAGCTTGATAATGAACATGCTTAAAGTAAATACATATGTACTCAGGGGGTGATACAAAAATCAAAGTGATATGAGTAGAATTTTACCTGTTCTACTTATACGCTACATATTTATACCCTAAAGACACACATGCATATATGTGTGTATATGTGTGGGTATATTTACATATGCATGGGTGTATATACACACACAAATATATACCTGTATTCTGTAGAGTGACCACTGAAGACAAAGTAGAAAAAGCAAACAAAGTAGCTGTAAAATTCCATTTTTATGACTTGGACAACACAGGTGAATGAGAAACGAGAAGGTCTCGGAAACTAATAGAATTTTCATTCTATAATAAAAACTTCCATTAATTAAGCATCTTCTTCATGCCGGATCCCATCCTATGGGAACCTCTTGGAATCACTCTTTGGTGTATCTGAGGAGGGATGAGGGATCATTTCTTTTCAGAAGAGTCAGATGGAGACTATGTCACATGAATTCCAAAATCTGCTTTTGTGTTCCAAAGGATGACCTTTCTTTTTTTTTTTTTTTAATTTTTATTGGCGTATAGTTGATTTACAATGTCGTGTTAGTTTCTACTGTAAAGCAAAGTGAATCAGTTATAAATATACCTATATCCGCTCTTGTTTTAGATTCTTTCCCCATAAGGAGGACCTTTTAAGGTGTGATTTGTGCTGCACGGCATGTAAGAAAAAGGATTTTGTGCTGCGAGACACTCTGCAGTCTTGGAGCCCTAGGTTTCCAAGCGGACCAGTCGGCACTTGGAAGAGTTTTGTGAAGGTGCCTTGGTTAGGAGGAGGGGAGGGGCCTTCACTCCTGGGGGGCTTGGAGCCCCTAACCCCGGGCTGCCTGGTTAGGGAGTGGGCCGTGCACAGCACGGGGCTCCTTGTTGGCACATTTGCTCAGTGCCTCAGCCCCTCCAGGACTGTATGTTTCTCTCTGGCTTCATAATACACTGATATTTACAAGTTGTTTCCATGGATATTGTCTGTAGAAAATGATGATATCCGGTGATAGCAGTGCCACACAGACCTTGGGAAATAATAAAATATTCTAGAAAAATGTAGTAGTGGGTGTTTTCTAGTCATATGCTCTGTGTTTAAGCTGCTTTCTTTTTGACACGACTATACTCATCGACGGAAATGTGATTTGGATGTTAAACCAGAAAAAAAAAAAAAAAAGAAGCTAAGATTTTTAAAAATACCTTCTGGACTGTCTAGTTTGGTGCTTATTTTGCCAAGAGGGGCATGATGTCTAGAGCCGGTTAAAACTGAACAGCTATTTCCTTAAAATTAGGAGTTCATGACTCAAGACTGAAGTGCTCTGCACATCTGTTTGTGTTCGTTAAAGTACTAGGCTATGGGTCTGTTCTTAGTGATTTTAAAACTTTGAATAATGAATTACGCTGGATGGCCTGAAATTTGTTTTAAACTCTGAGAGTATTTTTTTCAGAGTATTTTTTCTCAGAAATCATTCCATCATGAAATAAATTTTAATAAATATAAATGCTCAAAATAAGTACCCTGAGCTTAAAAAAAAACACTCATATTCAGGACTATGCCTGAAATTCTCTAGTATCCCAAGAGGAAGAATATTTTGATTTCACTTTGGTGTATTTTAAAACAAACTTATTTTGCCATTTGCACAGACTTTATCACCAAAAGATAAATCTGTGTATCTAAACAGATGAGCCTTTTAAAATCCCTTATGCTCCTGATCAGCCATTTAAATATTTTCTTTTAAAACCAGGCCTGACGTCATGATAATGCTTTGATAAGCATTGCAGGAATCTGGTCCAAATTTTATTATCACACTACTTAAATAATTCTCTCAGCTTTAGATAAACCCATATCCAGTGCACCTTGGTCTGTCTGTGCAAGTGTAGGGACAATACAGCATAGGTAAAAAATGAACCAACCTAACCAACAGCAATCCTTTGCAAATGTCTTGATTAATGATGTTATGGCCTTTTGTTAATATGTTTAGGCAATGGAATTCAGCTATTCAAAGAATCTATTTGGTTGGTAGGTAAACAGCATACAGAAGGAGCAGTCCGTAGGGTGCCTTTGGGTGATGGTTCATTGTGGCTTTCCTATGCCTGGAATGGTGTTGATATTGGGTAGACAAGAGTATATCCATAGGCCTTCTTTCTTTTAAATTTTGAGGCCCTTTAAGTAAGCCTTGACACGTGCGTTCCCATTTCAATATTCCTAGTATCCTAAACTCAAGAGTTGGAATGCATTACAGGAAGTCCTTTTTTCCTATATCCACCTACTTCTACAGGCAAATTCTCCTCTACCCTTACCCTGTGTATTGAAAGTAGAAGGAAAAACAAACAAGATGATAACCCATGAGAGAAAAACTTTGCTTAAGTCTAAGGAGAATGTTAATTTCATTGCTTCAATTTAGTCCCTCCAGTTTCTGTCCGTACTACAGTGGTTTGGTAGTTGGCACATGTAGCAAAGGTATACTGTCTATCATTTATATAATTGTTACTTAATTGTTACTGGTTTAATAGTGACTCAGTCAATATATGGTTAATAAACAGCCACACACCACAAAGCATCACTAGGCAGCCCTCAGTGTTAGTGAGGTTTTATTGTGAGAATAATTACCTGATAGTAATGATGGTTAAGAGTGGCCCTCGGAGCAGAGAGGAACCTTGTTTCGCGAGGGGGCTCTGAGTTGACCTGGTAACCGGAGCTGCCTGAATCTCGGCATAGTTTCAGGAATTGCACAATGGTACAAGGTGATGCTTCTGTAACAGTGCATCCATCACCCACGTAGTAGTTGCCTCAGGGTAGGGGTAATATGTTTCAAGGGCTGGCGAGTCCTGGAAAGGATGCTGAGCAGGTAGGTGGGTGCTGTTTTTACATTAACTCATTTCATTCCCACAACAGCCGTCAAGTTGACCCTGTTCCTGTGCCTGTTTTGTAGGACGTAAAATACAGACACAAAATTTAAGAATTCGTTATTTGCCCACTGCATTCGTAAATGTGTCTTCTACTACAGTGAAAGGAGCAACTGGTAATAATAATTAACAGCAAGGCATGTGTGCTTGTGTTGTTCTAGGCAGGTAGGCTTCGGAAAGTAGGGCCATGGGGGCTGGTTCTGAGGTCCGCCTCGAGCCAGAAGTAATGATTCCCACAGCTTGTGGTCAGGTGAGGAGCTCGGGGGCCCGCTGTTTCTCAGAGCCAGAGTATTACATGTGGGGTTGTGACGATAGCAGCTACTAAAAAAAACCACTTATTGAGCAGTTTACTCCTTAGGCATTGTTCTAATTGCTTCATGTACATACATTCTCTCATTGACCATTCACGACAGCCTTGAGAGTTAATGAATATTATCCTCATTGGAAAGAAGACGATCTAGGGAGGCTCCATCGTGTCCTGTTTTGCTAGAGACAGTATCATGTGATGGCTAAGAACATGGGCTCTGAAGCCCAGAGCAAGGACCTGCCTCCCCATTACTCTTCGTTGTATAACTTGCTTTGTTACCTCTTTATACCTCAGTTTCCCATCTCTAATATGGATATAATAATGGGAGCTACAGATAGGATTGTGTTTGAAGATTGAATCACTTAGTATTTATAACGTAGCTGCATACATGTACTCCATATCGTTTGCTTTATTATTGTGGTTATTATTTTGCACAGATATTCTAGAAGACTTGGGATTTTGGTAAAAGTTATCGTAAACGCATGCCCTTTTGTCATTCAATAATATTATTTGCCTTTCTTCATAGAGTGCTTATATTTTATTTGTTACTTTTATTACTACACCTTTTTACAGCTCGCTGAAAGACATGTTTCCCTATTCGGTTTCTAACTTTTTTTTTTTACTGTCATAAGGAAAAACTATTGATGCTTGTATATTGATCTCACACTTAGTCACTTTACTAAATTCTGTTTTAGTTCCAGGTGGTTTTTAAAAGCCAAAAACTTTGAAATCGTCTTTGATACCTGTTTTTCTCTCACACCCAGACCACCTCCTATCAGATCTTCAGACTGTTCACAGCCTGGAGCCCATTCTTTACCCCTACCTGCCCCCATGCTCAAGCCACCCACCTGGATGATGGCGGAGCTTTTCCAGTCTCTGTGCTTATCCGACTACTGTCTGTTCTTAAGGGATCTGTTATCAACTAAGGATCGTTTTTCTCCTGCTTCTATTACATTTATTTGCTTTCCTCTCTTATTAAATTAGCTCGAGCTTCCCCCCAAAATGCTGAAAATAGTAGTGAGAATGGCCAATCCTGTCCTTGTTCTAACCTTAATGAGAATGACTTTGATTTTATTTAATGTAATACTTGCAGTTAATTTCTGTTGTGTAATTTTACCATGATTTGAAAGTTTCCTGCTCTTCACAGTTGACTCCGTTTTTATCTAAGTATAATTGACTTTATTACGTTTTTTTCAGCATTTATTAATATGAACATATAGTTTTTCTCCTTTGAATATTCTAAAAGGTCATCATTACATTAATCCTCAAGTTCATGATGCAAATCCATATTCTGTCAAGAAGTATGCTTTTAACCCACTAATGAACGATATTTGATTAAATTTTATTTAGAATGTTTGCATTTCCCTCCATTTATAAAAAGGTTTTTTGTTTTTTTGTGGTTTTTTTGCGGTACGCGGGCCTCTCACTGTTGTGGCCTCTCCCATTGCAGAGCACAGGCTCCGGATGCGCAGGCTCAGCGGCCATGGCTCACGGGCCCAGCCGCTCCGCGGCATGTGGGATCTTCCCGGAATGGGGCACGAACCCACGTCCCCAGAATCAGCAGGTGGACTCTCAACCACTGAGCCACCAGCGAAGCCCTTCCCTCCATTTATGAGTGAACTTGGTCTTCATTTTACATGTTTGATATTTTGCCATTTCAAAAAACTTGGACACAGTACTTTTTTTTCAATTACTAGAAATTCTTACTTTTTCCAGCTTTATTGACATATATTGCAGTATGATTACCACTGTGGCATTAGCTAAGAGCCCCTTCATACCACGTCATTCTACTTCTACATTTAAGATCCATTCTCTTAGCGACTTTCAAGTATATGATACAGTATTGTTAACTATATTCGTAAGATTTAGGCTAGGTTTTATTATTATTAATTGAGTGAATATCTGGTCATGTTCCATTTTTTTTTTACAATTGCTTACATAACATTGAAATTATACATTCCTTTAATATCAAACGGAACTCTTCTATAAATCCTATGCCATTGCATCTTTTTTTATTGACAGATGTTTGACAGTCTTTTCAATTTCTTCTGGAGTTATTAGTCTGTTCACTTTTTCCACTTTTTTAGTCAACCTTTGTAATTTACGTTTTCCTAGTAAGGCATCCATGTCATTTAGCTTTTCAGATTTAATTGGCAATAGTGTTGCCTAAAACATACTTACAGATGTGAAATCCATTTTTATCTGTGATTACCTCTTCCTTACTCCTATGCATGGAAATTCTTGACCTCTCTCTCTCTCCCCCCCCAACTCCTTTCTGAGAACCAGCTCTTGGTTTTAATTCTGAATCCTAATTTGGTATTTGAATATATCTTTTAGAGTTTTATTCTTCATTTTTTTTCACTTTATACTCTCTTGGTTTTCTTTTTTTTTTTTTTTAATTTTTCTAACTTTGTAGATTGAGTTCATGGCTTATATATTTGCAGTATTTTTATTTAGTAATAAGATAATTTAAAACTCTTCACTTCCTACCATGTACAGTCAACACCCCCATTTTTGACACGTAGAACTCTCATATTTTCCTGAGAATTACTCCATCATATGTTGTCCTCCCTCTGCAGCGTGCTCTTTGCTTTGACTTATGCATTTCCTATGTAGGTTTAAAGTTCTCCGTAACGAATTTTGAGTGCCTAAAAGTAGACAGTCCTGAGTCAATTAAAATAAATACCTGTAAATGTATATGCCCAAATTATCAAGTTGATGGATTAATTTATTTGAATGACTGTTAATGGTTCTCCAGCCACTGAACAAGTTCATTTGGCCAATCTGGACAAAGACACATAAATTCTATACTGTTAAGCCTCAGAATAGAGGAAATATAATTAAGTAGGAAGATTTTAAATATAATAGGCAGTACGGCTTTGCTCTTGAGAGCGTGGGCTTTGGAGTTCAGCTCCCAAAACCGAAGCCTTCGCTCCACACTTAGTTGCTATGTGACCTTGGCTGGGTACTTAGCTTTTCCATATTTTATAATCTGTAAAATGGGCAAAATAACAGTATTAACCTTTTATGATTTTTGTGAGGATCAAAGGAATGTATAAAGAGCAATGACTATGTGTAACATGTGTTACGTGTGTAATTTTTAAACAATTGTTATTGGAGTAGAGTTGCTTCACAGTGTTGTCTTAGCCTCTGCCGTACAGCAAAGTGCCTCAGCTCTACGTGTACATACATCCCCTTTTTTGGATTTTCTTCCCATTTAGGTCACCACAGAGCACTGAGTAGAGTTCCCTTTGCTATACAGTAGGTTCTCCTATTTTATTTATAGTATCAATAGTGTATATATGTCAATCCCAATCTCCCAATTCATTCCACCACCACCCCGCTTCCCCCCTTGGTATCCATACATTTGTTCTCTACGTCTGTGTCTCTATTTCTGCTTTGCCAATAAGTTAATCTGTACCATTTCTCTATATTCCACATATAAAAGATATCACATGATATTTGTTTTTTTCTTTCTGACTTACTTCACTGTGTGACAGTCTCTAGGTCCATTCACGTCTATGCAGATGGCATCATTTTTTTCCTTTTTATGGCTGAATAATATTCCATTGGATGTATGTATCACATCTTCTTTATCCATTCATCTGTCAGTGGACACTTAGGTTGCTTCTATGTCCTGGCTGTTGTAAATAGTGCTGCAATGAACATTGGGATGCATGCATCCTTTCGAATTACAGTTTTCTCTGGGTATAAGCCCAGGAGTGGGATTGCTGGGTCATATGGTAGCTCTATTTCTAGTTTTTTAAGGACCCTCCATACTGTTCTCCATAGTGGCTGTATCAATTTGCATTCCCACCAACACGCATCATTATTAAAATTTATTTTCATTATAAGGTAAAGTATGGATGACCATTCTGGTGCCTAAATAGGGATTTAAAACGTTTACTCTGTGTCTGGGTTGTCTTCTGTTAAACCAAAGTGTAAGCCAGCGAGCACTGCTGCATAGCTGTCATCTCGTTAAGTTTATTACCTTCCCCAACAAGCCCAGGCTCCCGTTGACACATGCAGAATGAGGCCTTCTGAAGATGCATGTCTATTTGTTGGTAGAGTTTCACACCACCCTCGGGTTCGATCATTCACAGGGTAGATTTAATTGACAGGGTTTTAGTTAGTGTGAACTAGAAACAGCCTGTTTTGCAGGGTTGGTTTATTTTCGTGGAAGGAAGCTAGGTGTCGGACAATTGTGTTTACAAGTGAATTTATTTCTTTGGTTTAGTCCTCAGCAGCTCTCCTATCTTCAGTTTTTAAATTCCCATGTGAGAACGAAAATTTTGTCTACAATACCAGACTTGTTTGTTAAACATAAAAGAACATAAACCCTCCGTGGGCCCCCAGGGCTATGATAGAGAAAGGGAGTGCTCGTTATAAACCACTTAGCGCTGTGTATACTGTATCATGTTTCCATGAGAAAGTGATGTTTGATTGGCCCCTAAAATAGGTTTAGTAAATCCCTTAAATACTGATGTGAGCAATTGTGCATGGGGGAAATTAATACCTGAGAGTGTGTTATAGGATTACCATGTCTCCAGAAAAGTCACCTGGGCATGTGTAGATTTCTGAATCTGATTCTGTTTTGTAATTTCACTTTTATGGGTCAAACGTTGCTTGATTTTATTTTCTCCCATTCATTTGGCTGAGGCCTGCAGATAATCTTTTATCATTGTTTTCTCTCTTCCTTTTCTTCTTGATGTTTTGAGCTGTGTTGTAGTGTGTCAGCCAGCCAACTTATGCAATGAGTCCCATAGTCTCTACATGGCATTCTATGAGAAAAAAGAAACATTTCAAAGTATTGGGGAAGATAATTGGATTGAATACTTTAGTCTTTTTCCAACCACACTCTATAAACAAGTTAGAGAAAAATATGGAATTGAGTGGCAGTGGTTTTTGTTTTGTTTTGTTTCTATTTTGAAGGTTAGGAAGCAGCCGTGAGGCATGGTAATATGTCTCAAGTAGATTGTCACTGGGTCTGTTTTAGACGACTTGAAAATGATTTAAATATAAGAATGCTATTTTTAGCAAGAGGATTTACTGTTTTGATTCACAAAATTAATGTGGAATAATTGGATGAAACTTAGCATTATATTATCATAATGACACTGCTTTTGAAAAACAAATCCTAAAATGCCAAATTTACTATGAAACAATTAGTAGTATAACTTAAGTTCTTCTTCTGAAAGGCAAAGAACAGAGCACTTTTTAGAGGTTCGTTTCATTTAACTTCATGGAATGAAAAACTATATAGGTCTTTAAAATACGATGATAAATTTTTGTATGCACCAGACTTGTATGAGCTTGTGAGAATTAATTACCAGCTATCTAACTGCAAATCCAAAAATTGTTATAAAGATTAGGGTTATGGGGTGGTTTTTTTTTTTTTATGGCGTCAAATTCAGTAGCAACTCTTCATGAAACAAGTAATAATCTACTTGTCACTCTTCTCTGCAGGACAGTGATTTTTGTCTCAGGATACAAGTTAGATATGGCAAAGTTTAAGACTTATTTGTGCCTTAATACGTTAACACTGATAATCTAGATATTTCCGAGTGTGCTTAAAAACTCCTTTTGTTTTTATTTATTTATTTTTCTAAATTGTGTGCTGTCGTGAGTTGCTGAATTAAGGCCAGTAAGATCTTTCTTTTTATTCTTATATTTAAATTAAAAAAAAATATTTTTGGCTGCGTTGGGTCTTTGTTGCAGTGCGCGGGCTTCTCATTGCGGTGGCTTCTCTTGTTGCGGAGCACAGGCTCTAAGCACACAGGCTTCAGTAGTTGTGGCACGCGGGCTTAGTAGTTGTGGCTCGTGGGCTCTAGAGTGCAGGCTCAGCGGCCGTGGCTCACGGGCTTAGTTGCTCCGTGGCATGTGGGGTCTTCCCGGACCAGGGCTCGAACCCATGTCCCCTGTATTGGCAGGCGGATTCCTCACCACTGCGCCACCAGAGAAGCCCCTAAAAACACCTTTTAAATACTTATAAGGAGCTTACAGATCGGATTAACAAATATGGTGTTTCTTTATTTTTGGCCACGCCGGCGGCATGTAGGATCTTAGATCCCAGACCAGGGATTGAACCTGCGCCCCCTGTAGTGGAAGCACAGAGTCTTAACCACTGGACAGCCAGGGAAGTCCCTGGTGTTTCTTTTTTTAACAGAAATCAAAAGGAAATATGTATAATAAAATAGTTATGTGAGTTGTCAGTTTTAGGTTCCTTGCAAATGGTATTCTTTTCTCTTGGGATGTTTCTATTAGAAAGATTATAATAGTTGTTTTGAAAATGGTCTGGAGGAGGGAATAAATTAGGAGTTTGGGATTAACATATACACACTACTGTATATAAAAGAGATAACCAACAAGGACCTGCTGTACAGCACAGGGAACTCCACTCAATATCTTGTAATAACCTATAAGGGAAAAGAATCTGAAAAAGAACATATATATGTTTAACTGGGTCACTTTGCTGTATACCTGAAACTAACACAACATTGTAAATCAAATTTACTTCAATTTTTAAAAATTAGAAAATAAAATGATTTTAGAATGATCTGAAGAAAGTTTTTGACACTATGTGTTCACCCAACCAGTTTATTGAAAATGACTTCATAATTGCCAGGCCCACGGGATGCTTCTTGGCTTTCATCTCCTTTGGTCTTTCTCTGGCAGTGACAGCGGGCCCACTTCTGCTTGGGTGGACACTCTCCCTCCCTCTTGCCTTCGTCCTGTGCCATCCTGCTTCCCTGAGGGCTCCTTTTCAGGATGTTTTTGTTACAAGGGCTTCCTTTCTGCCCACACTTGAGATGCTGTTGTTTCCGCATCCTCAGACGTGTTGTGATCCTGTGTCTATGCTGCTGCCTCATTGAAACCTCCTGTAGGTGCCCCATAGTCTTCAAGGGAAGCAAACTCAGATGCCCACGTGGGCAAGTGATGGAAATAAATGAAGATCTGGTTATTAAGAAAAAATATAATAAAGCAGCATAGGAAACAGACAAGGCTTTTTAAAAACTGGAAGGAGGATGTCTCATCTAAAGCCCTTTCCACCTGGCCCAGCCTCAGTTTCCGTGAAGGAGTGAAGGCCATACTGACCTCGTGCGGTAAACGCTCTCCGTCCCTGGCACCCAGCTGCTCGGGTGAGGCCAGAGGACAAAGGGCCCTCCTCTCCTGGAGCTGACGCCGGTTCTGCAGATCTGAGTAACACAAGGAGTCACACCAGGGCTAATAATATTTAGTATGACCAGATGTTCAAATTTGTTTTAAAAGGGCCTGAAATCCAGATTTTTCTGTGAAATTTGACTTTTGAAAATGTTGACTTACAGACAGGGAAAGACAGATATCATATGATATCACTTATATGTGGAATCTGAAAAAAATAATATAAATGAACATATTTACAAAACAGAAATAGACTCACAGACATAACAAACTTACGGTTACCAAAGGGGAAAGGGGGGGAAGGGGGGATGGTGGGAGGTAAATTAAGAGTTTGGAATTAACATACATATACACACTACTATATAAAAAATACATAGACAGTAAGGACCTACTGCACAGCCCAGGGAACTACGTTCAGTATCTTGTAATGACCTATAACGGAAAAGAATCTGAAAAAATATATATATGTATATGTATAACCGAATCACGTTGCTGTGCACTTGACAACATTATAAATTAACTATAGTTCAATAAAAAGTAATTTAAAAAATACAGGTAGCACCTAAAAACTTAATTGATTCATTAAATGTCGACAAATATTTTAAAGAAGGGTAGAGGGCTTCAGTGGTTGAGAGTCCGCCTGCCGATGCAGGGGACGCGGGTTCGTGCCCCTGTCCGGGAAGATCCCACATGCCGCGGAGCGGCTGGGCCCGTGAGCCATGGCCGCTGGGCCCGTGCGTCTGGAGCCTGTGCTCCGCAACGGGAGAGGCCACAGCAGTGAGAGGCCCGCGTACCGCAAAAAATAAATAAATAAATAAATAAAATGAAGGGTAGAACCTCTTCACACTGTGCTTAACCTCTTTGGAACATTGGTCTCCAAACTACTTTTCTAACATCCGACTCTGAAATTTCAAGGCCTTCGTACCTACACCTGTTCTTCCAGCTTGAGCTCCATCCTCTGTTCACAAGGGACCACCCCGAGCCCCTGGTTTCCTCTGTTACGTCCTCGGGATTGTGCTTCTTGCTAGAATGCGTTTCCATTCTCCCTGTCCCCCCTGGTCAGTCAGGACTCACTGACAGCCCAGATGCTGCTTTGAAGGCTGACCCTCATCTCACTGTACAGGGTTTCCCTCACCTTGAAAGTGTTCCGCACTGCCCGTTTTTCCTAAGCACTCCCATTAGAGCGCTCAGCGCTGTTTAATGGACCCTGAGCCCATAGAAGCTATGGTTTCATCTCTGTATCCCGAGAATCTAGCCCAGCACTTTGTGGGCTGGCACTTTGGGCCAACACAGTGCTTCACAGGTACTCGTGGAATGACTGACCAGGCCTGAAATCAGCTGTCTGCAAACTAGCCCTGATGGTAACCCATATCAGAGAGCGTCACCTCCCAAACACAGAACAGACATACTCTGTGAAAAGCGACTTTGTTCCACCTGTAAACGATCTCGGTATAAAAGTTACTCTTTGATTTAAAATGCTAGTTATCAACTTTTATACGGCGTCACGTCTGAAATAACCACTCAGTCTGTTTCACCCAAATCTTCCTCCCCCCGCCCCCCTTCCTGGTCCACCTTCACAGCAAGACTCCTGGGAAGGTTGTACCGGCTGCCTTGTGCATTTATCATTTACCACCCAGGCTTGTCGTGCGATCGAGCAAAAGCTATGCTCTCCTCCGGTATCTGAGTTTTCTTATTTGTTGCTTTCACAGTCGCAGGGTCACATTAAAGTAGGTGCCGGGTGGGAGCGAAGGGGTGCTGGGTAGAGAGGAAGGGCAAACTGTTGAGTAGGAGCTCTGTGCCAGCGACGTCTAGGCGCCGCCGCGCGTGTGCTGCCCCGCCTTCCCTCTCTTAAAACATCCCCGTGAGTCAGGTAGCATTCTCCTCATTTTAAGGACAAGAAAAACGAGGCTGGAACAGGTTAAGTTACACACCATAGGAGAGCTCTGGCTACTGCTTGAGGACAAAGTTGCATAAGTACAATTGGTTCATTATGCACTTTGTCCTTTTTCATCAGTTTTTTTCTTCTGTAAATTCTGTACTGTACAAAGTATATTAATTTTAGTTGTCTGGTATCTACTGAATTTAGACTTTTTAAAAAACCAACCAGTTGTTTTCATCCATGTCAGACCTCCCTTAAGAAAAGTTTGGCAATGTCCTCTTTACTATTGTGAAACACAATTCATAACAGTCATCATCTATTTATATGTGCAGTTTAAAAAATAAATGTAATGGCCTACATGCTCTGTAAAGCTGAAATAATAACAGTAATTTATATTAAAATACACATGCACCATTACAAGAAACGGAAAATGAAGTAGTCAGATGTTTGTATCTTTTAAGCAGCAGACTCAGACCAAATGGGTATGTTTTCTGGTTTTCACTGTGATGCAAAGAGTATAAGCAATGTTCCTATTAGTGATTTGATTTTCCAAAGTAGTAGCTGTTGTTCCAAAGTATAGAAACTTCCTTCGACTTAACGTGATAGTTCTATTTCTAGAAAATTTGGCTTCAACTAAATCTGCAAAACATATTTGTGCTTCTGTGTGACAGTATTACGTTCTAGACTCAGATGGACGATAGCAGAAATGTTGCCTACGTGAGTGTCCAGCGAACTGTTTGAAAGACGTGGAGGGCATGGAGCAAACACCCATTTTTGGGACTGTCCCTTGTTGGGTGTCCACGGACCTTGCCCACTTCACCCCCGCCCCTCATTGAGACAATGTAAAATGCCCTACACATTTCTCACAATTCTCATAAGGGGCAGCCCTGCTCTCCATGAGTGCCACTGATCGAAACTTTCAAACCCAAGTTAACATTGGTTAGGAAAGTATTAAGCATTCATTCCATAGGTTTAAGATACTGCGTGTAGCACAGTGTAAACCAGAAGCATGTAAGAATTGATTCCTTTCTTCAAGGGTTTAACAGCCTAGCTAACAAGATGGATCACTTGCATAGGCGTAGTTAAAGTATGCGTTTATCAGGAAGAGAAAGATGGCAGTGAGCTGAGAACAGCCAGAAAGGTCTCACAGAGGCAGCTCAGTACAGAGTGAGATTTGGAGGACGTGTCTATAAAAAAGTGGCTCTAGAAAAGCTTGGAACACAGATGAGGAAAGGGGGCCAAGGAGCCTGACTGGGGTGAAGGAGTGACTGCCGGAAAGTGATGGGCAGTGATCATGGAAATTAAGTTGGAGCAAAACTGTCATATCCAAATGGAGATTAAATTGAATAATTCATGAACGTCAGATATGGTCGCTCTGTACAAAATATTCAAGTTTTGACCTGGCTCTTTAAATGAATTTGAAGTTCGTTACCAGTAAAACTGGAGGGCTTAGAATCGAAGACTTGTATTTCTTTAATTGGGAATGCATTTTCAGTTGTGTCTCTTCTTTGGAAGATTTTATTCTATTTATGCAGTTAAATTTGGGATGAACTCACAGCTGTGGTCTGCAGGGACTCATTGTCTCCATGGACATGGACTTCGAATTCCTAAAATAACAGACCATGGTTTGATGTCTCTTCTATCTTGGTCTCTTGCAGGTATGATTTTGTAGAGGTTGAGGAACCCAGCGATGGAGCCGTATTAGGGCGCTGGTGTGGGTCTGGCACTGTTCCGGGAAAGCAGATTTCTAAAGGCAATCAGATCAGGATACGGTTTGTGTCTGATGAATATTTTCCTTCGGAACCCGGCTTCTGCATCCACTATAACATTGTCATGCCAGTAAGTACCACTTAGAGATGCCCTTATGTATCTGGATCAGTTGTTTGGTCACTTCTTTTTCTCCTTTTAAACAAGAGATTTAGGAAAACCAAGAACCAAAAACCTTTCCATAGCTTGATTTTTCTTTTCATAAATGTCACTATGGTTATCGCTATAACTATAATTAATTCACTGCAGATTATTCGTGTCTCCATTGCCTTAAAAGTCCACGCTTTTATGTGTTTTAATTTTTCCCCCATTAAGGTGTCATCTTTCCTTTCTGTACCCGCCAAAAGTTGATTGTTTAGATGTGTCATTTTATCTTTTTTGGGGGGAAAGGTAAACTTATTAACTACTCTTTTCAAATCAGTGTTTTAGTAAAATATATTTTAAAAAGTAATTATCTTTTCAAATCAGTGTTTTAGTAAAATATATTCTAAAAAGTAGTTATCTCAGTTTTCCTACTTAATATTTGTCCTGATTAATAATATTATGGCCTTTGTACCCCAAAGAGGAAGTTTCAAAATTCTCACAGGGATTTAGGAAATCTATTTTTATTTGTATTGCAATTGTTTATTCCCTTTATTTTATGTATTATTTCAAACATTTATATCTATTTGTTGCGCTGCAACAAAAATATTGAAAACCTTCTGGCTGTTTATCACATTCTGCTTATAATGGTAATTCAGAACTATTTATACAAATATGGTGTCACCTAGTATACTTTTCAAATATGATGAGTATCACCATTTAAAAGACTATAAAATTGATATCATTAATGATTTTGACAGATCTAGCAAATCAGTATGCACACTGGGAACATGAAATGGCGTGGGCTATATGCGTTAATTAACATGTATATTCTAACCAGGTATAAAAATAATGCATCCAGCACACTAACAATTCATGAGGCCAGTTAGAAAATATGGGGTCAATATTTAACTTTATATATTATTATATAATTATTATAGTTACAATTAGAATATATATAATTATGATAATTATATATTATATCGATATGTAAATATTATGAATAATTATACATTAACATATAAATATTGTGAACGATTATACATTATTCATATATTATATAATATTATAATATTATATTATATAATAATTTTTAAACATTGTTAATAATTATATATTATTCATATTGTAACATTAAGCAGGAATTTCCCTTTTTTGATTGCCCAAACTCAATTCCGTGGAATAGTATTTAAGCAACTGACTAAATTATGAAATTTAAGTATTGTTTGAGATACAGCTGAAAAGAAACAACAGAATGTAAACTGAAGTTGGAAAAATGATAATTTATTTATTAACAGAATCATTTACTGTGTACAATTGAAGTTAAGGGAGGTACCTCTAAAATATGCTGTGAATTTACATTGTGAATCTTGATAAATTTTCTGATACAGATTATTTGAGATATCTGTGCCTCTATTCCATTATGAAATACTTTGCACAGTATAGATTCTCTACCATGTCCTTTGTTAATTTCCAAAATTTTTCTTAATTTAACTGTTTAACATTTTAATTTAAATTTAATAAAATTTAATAATTTCACCTAGAAAAGTGTTAATATTAGACAAGGATGAACTTACTTAAAAACCTTTTGATACTGTGACTATTTGTTTGAATGAAACCACTAGAATCTGTTTATCACCCTTTCACAGTACGCTGCTTCACAGAATTTATGAGTTTAATATTTGTTTTAAGCCTAAAACGCCCTTGGGAGCCATGAGAAAGCTGCACTTTCACAAAGTTATACAGTCCATATTTTCCAGTTTGGATTTAGCACATCTAATGTTCTTAAATATTTAAATATGAAACAATCAAATTTTACTGTAAAACATAATGGTAGGTCTTGTATCATAGCGAAGGTTTGATTTATCCCAAACCTGTGACAAAAATAAACTTGAAACTGAGAAGCTATTTGTACAGTATTTTAAATGAACTAGTGTCTTCACATTATATTAATAGCAATCTATTGTCATCCCACAGAATAAGACATGAAAGCAAAAACATATATATGCTGACGCCAAGTGTTGCCTTCCTCTGATTTTATGATCTCATAGGTTGCCTGGTTGTATAACCCACGGAGTGGTGTGGAAGAAATAAAATATGTAAAGACAAAAACACAGGAAATGTACAGTGCCTCGCTTAGTTCTGGCCCCATTATAGTTTTTCAATAAGTAGTTGAATACTGAGTTGACCATACAACTCAGTCACCCCAGCTTAACTAACAGCGGATTCACTGACACTTGTGTTTCCATATGTATGTGTGTGTCAGATTCCTGAGCCTGGAGATGAGATAAAGACCCATAAGGATCTGCTGTAAGTACCACCCATCCTCTGGACTGGGAAGGACCCTGCCCCCTGGGTTTGACCTGTTACCAGGGATTCACTGTGACTAAGACCAGAAACTGCATCTGGGAGACTTTGGGTGAAGAGGGTATTTCTGTTTGCATCATCAAAATTAAGTTCAGTACGTTTTTAGATCGTTACTGAAATAGTTGGATAAATTGTCAATATGGACTTCGGATTGACACTCTCCTGGGCTCTGTTGAACGTGTCTTTCTTGGTAACTAACTTCTTGGTAACTAGTTGCCCTGTGACGGCTGTCTGGGCAAACACTTTGCATTATGTTTAGGAAACCATCAGGCTGGGGCCAGAGGAAGCAAGAGAAGAGGACAGTAGGTTCCTGCCTTGCTTAACATGTGTGACCTGGTGATTTTAATCTTGCCAGACGGCTTTCTGGAATGATCACTGATACATGAATTGTACCGTCTCACAAGCTTTGACTCTTCAGGGTGTGAGTTTACTTTGACGGTTTACCTGCCATTCCCTCACTTACCCTTTGCCCTGATCCCATGCAGCCGTGGCTCTCTCCATGAAGCCCACACTCATTCTGCTCTCAACAACTGCCCCAAGTTGGTGAGTGAAAATTGGTGAGTGATTTTGCACTCTAGCCTCCCAGAGTGTTGTGAATTATCAGTGTACGTTGCTCAAGGGCACCCCTCCCTGCCTGACCCTCTCCCCCAGCATCCCTGCCAGCAGGGCATCATCCATCAGTCTTATCTGTGCACCAGCGAAGGAAAGCCTCAGGGAAGAAAGTTTGCCTTTTGGAGAGGAGGCTTTAAAGTTCTGTGGCATTTGCTCAGGGGCAGGTGCCCCTCCAAGCCCCTGGATCCTCGCTCACACTTTTCTTTTTTTTCTTTTTTCCCAGAGATGAACTTCATAATTAACACACCCAGCTCCCCAGAGGCCATGGTCTCCCTGACTGCAAACTTCCTGCTGCACAGGAGGACTAGGGGCCACCGGCCCGATGGCTTCTTAATTTTGTAATGATACAATGCTATTCAGCACAGGCCCTGAGTGCACTGTGAACTTCCTGCCTTGAGCTGTCGCTGTGCAGCTGTTCAGTGTTCCCTCATCTGCCATCACCCCTGGGGGGGGGTGTGAACCCCCCATGGAGCTATCTCACTTACTCTATGTGACAGAGTAGTGATGATTCATAAACCAGAAAACTGAAGAATCGCAGTAATGACACGACATACTCTCCTGGTCCTGGTGCATTAGACTGTATTGCCAAGGATACATTCTTGTCCTCCTTAAGGAAAGAATGGAACTGGAATCTTTTCTTTTCTTTCCTTCTTTTTCTTTTTGTTGTTGTTGTTGTTGGGGACTGGAGCACACTCCCGGGGTAAAGAAATTAGTACCTACGTATGATGTCATACGCATTGATGGGTCTAATCACCCTTACCTGCTTTTTTATAATGATCAGAACGAATAGTTTGCATCTGTCGACACATAGAAAAAAAAATGTTGAGTTTAATCACATTTTTTTCTGGGACGATTATAGAGAAAGTTTATTTTAACATCCTTTATATTTTACAAATAAGAGAGTGAACTCCGCAGCCCTCTTTGGGAGCTTGAATGAATATTTATTCCAGTCAACCTTTAAGACTCTGTGGTTCTGATTACCATACATCTTAGCAGGAGGGTTTTAATGCATTAGTTAAAGTTCTCAGAAATAGTTTTTGCTACGTGTGTTGCCATTAAAAATGGGGATCGCCTTTGAAAGATGATTGACCCACTCTTTTTCCCTCCACCAGTGAATGAGACAGCGTATAGTTAAACAAGGGATCCCTTACTATTTCGGACAAAGTGATGCTGATCTAATATAGTTCATATGTGTTTTATATAGAGATATGCTTTCCTTTGTAATATTATGTTTTCAGTACCATTTTCTTGATTCCCAGGTACCTTAGACTAAGACATGAATAACATTTATCTTTCCATTTTGCTCTTTTAAGTTGATATTATAGACTGTTAGTTTAGAAACAAAAACGTGACGTAGGATGTTTACCTGAAATTAGAGCTAGCTCTTTGTAGCTTTTAAAAAAATAGTACCAGATTGACTACATTAATTAAAACTTATAGAATTTTCATGCTGTTTTCAAGAATTATTTATGGAAATGTATATTCCCCAATCATGCTCCATTAATACATAATGGAAAAGAAATGCAGGCAAATGGATGCCAAACAATATATATCCAGCTTTCTGAAGGGGCATAAGGAGTTAATAATGTCTTTGATTTTTGTTTCCTTTATGCTAGAAGAGGAAAGAAAAAGGCCTGGTAGATTAGCAGTGAGAGATTGTTTGGGAAGAAATGAAGCAAAACTGAAATAAAACAGTGCAAGCCTGTTTCTGTTTGGAGGCCACACACAGTGAGCGCCAGCGCACATTTCAGATCTCTAGAAAGAAAAGAAAATTTCTTGTTTAATTTTGGAGTAATTTATAATAGAGTATGTGTGTTTCACTCTGGGTACTGTAGCATAAGCACCATTATTTTAAAACGTTAAGAAACCTACAAAGGCTGAAAAATAACATCTTTTCTCATATCAAAAAACGTTGTTAAAAGTGTTTTATTTTTTAAAAAATCTCAGCCTTAATGTAAAATATACCGCGTATTTTTGTCAGTTACTTCACAAAACCATACCTATTTTTGAAATAAACTGCACAAATCCAGATCTGATATTTTTGGTGGTTTTCTTCTTTATATAGAGAACTCTTCTTCTTGAGTATAATATTACTTGTAATCCATACTTTTTAAAATGGTTATAAGATGTGAGGATTTTCTTTTTCTCCAAACTGGTTAACATTTTGAAGGGTGATTAAACTACTGCCGCTTTCTTTCAGGATGGTTTTATTGAATATTTTTAAAGAGCTTTAATCTAAGCTTTCTGATCAGAAGTAGTAACAATATTTTCAACAGTTTATTTGCTCTCATTTTCAGTTTAATGACTGGATCAGTTTAGATGAAAAGAAATAGATGTTAGCGCTACCATACCACTTGACGCCGTGTATTTTGATCTTCTTTACTTTATTGCCTGAAAAGGGGAGAGTGCGGGGCTGAATGAACTGAAGGCTCCTTTAGTACCCAACAATCCCGTGCCGCTCATCTTAAGCTACTTCCGCATTTGTTCTATTATTTGTATGATTTTAATGTTTCTTTTTTTAAATATCCAAAATTATTTTTTTCAATATTTTTACATTTTTAATTGACATACAGTTGATTTACAATGTTGTGTTAATCACTGCTCTACAGCAAAGTGATTCAGTTACACACACATATATATATTATTTTAATATATTCTTTTCCATTATGGTTTATCACGGAATATTGAATCTAGTTCCCTGTGTTGCCTTTTCAATATGTATAATCAATGGCACCTGTTGGATATCACATATTTTTTTATTCTTATTAGTAAAATCATACCCAGAGAGCAAAGTATGAGAGAGAGAGAGAGAGAGAGAGGGTAAGTATGGCAGCCACTTTGTGACCCCACCGTGTGTTCTCCTGAAAGGCCTTCTTGTGAAGGACGCGTGGGGAGTGAAGGGGCGGCCGTGCAGCAGCAGGGCCTTCCATGGGGCAGGCTCAGAGGACACTGGAAGCCCGAGGTGCCATTGAGGAATGCATGACTGATCGCCAAAGAGTTATTAATTATGCAGGATGCAGAGAACAAAGCAGCTTAGTGAACATTGGCTCCGGGGCAGAAAGGACTGGGGGTTTCCTTCCCTTCTGGATATGCCAGTAGGTTTATCACTGTTACTATCTTGTCAAGGAATGTCTTACCAGAAGGCCAGATTTGCTTTTATGTTCAGGTTAGGAAAAATTCCAGCTAACTCTCAAACAAGGCATCAAATTCATTGGTTCACTTTATTCCAGCAGCGGGGCTGGAATAAAAATACTTAGAATAATACCCTAACACAAATGCCTTAGGAAAAAAAATGTCAGAATGTATTCAGGATTTTTAAAAATCGTAAATCTTCATAACAAACTGCATTGCATTCCTTTGTTATTGTATTAAACCGATTTGAACAAGGGGAAAATTAGGTTTAAACCTTTCAGAATAAAATTCTATTTACCTTAAGAGAGAATTAAGAGAAAAATGTGTTCTTAGAATTTTTTCTGTAGCAGAGAATAGAAGAAGTATTTCAAGTGTTGTATGTCTATGCTGGAGTCTGAAACACGTTGAAATGATTTGAATTTTATTAAAATATACAATGTACTTGTATATTTATGCAAGGAGTCTTGAGGTGACAGTATTTTCTTGCATCAAAGAAATTATACAATTGCTGCAGAGACTAAACTCTTACTTGCCTAAGAGCTGTTAAATATATTTTTCTACCCACCCTCTACTCCATGGACACAGAGCTCCCTTTCACGTGAAGGGCATGGGCTGTCTTCCATTTCTGCTGATTCTTTTTGTTCCATTTAATTCCTAGCTATCTAAGAAGGAATTTCACAGATAGAATGATTTGTAGTTGGAAAGAAATAGGCAGTTGTTACAACTGCGGGAATGGTAAAAGGCGCGCAGATCATTTTAAGTCGATGTGCAAGTGGGCTGTAAATTAGAAGTTAGGTGAATTAAAAGTTTGAAGTTTGATTCATATTGTACATCGAAAGCCACAAAGTTTTGGAAGTTTAGGGTTAATACAGCAACCTAAACCCAATGGAGAGAACTGCTCTCTAGAAATAAGTTTGTTACAATTTAAAACGATAAAAGAAATACTTTTTCTTCAATATCCCCATCCATGTTCCTGTTAATTCTTTCAACATTTGTTGAATACGTGATGAGGTATTTTGATATGGGAAAATTCAGAGGTGTATATGGTATTGCCCTGTGTTTCTAAGAACCTCGCTTATTCTGGACAAGAGATACGTACTGTATACCTATACAAATACAGTGTGTCAGTGTGTCCTATAAGTGGTTTGGAAAGATTTTGAGAAGGAAGAGAGGCGATTGTTGAGAGCAGAGGATGTCATAACTCTTAGATTAAAGAGAAAAAAACTAAACAAGCAAACAAAAACCCTGGGAGTTACCTAGTATAAATTCGATAACAACTGCATGATAAATACCTCTCAAGAGCTTATTAAAATGTATGTTTTCAGATGTCAGAGATTATGATTCTCTAGTTCTGGAGTGGTGCCCAGTTATCTGCATTTTCATCAAATGTGCTTATATATTATGCTCCAAGACGTTCTCACATTGAATTAGGGGGAAGAAATTTCTCTAAACTATAAACTGAGCAGGATACAGAGAGTTTTACTGAAGATGTTGGGGAAATATTTTTTATATTCAAACTAGCATGAATATTTTATGGAACAGATTGGAGACTCTGCTCGTGTATTTTATAGCTAACGTGCCCATGCATTCTCTATTTTTCAGGACTGCAGAAAAGAGTGGGACTTACTTTCAGATGGATAGATTTCAGATATTTTTTCAAATTATTCCAGTGAGAATTTTATTTTACATTTTTATGATTTCAGTTTGTAGTACTTGCATTTATTGTACCGACTTTTCTAAGCTGTAGACTAAAACCTATCAATTCTGTCAATTGTCAGTGTTTGTTCCCCGTGGAACTAGGATACATGACCACCCGCCATCTTTTCTTGGTCAACACTAGCTTATCTGGTAATTCACAGGTGGCCAAGGTCCAGCAGTGAGGCACCATTCTGGACAACGTATTCTTTTGTTGTTGGTTGTGATGGGTGTGATGAGCCACTGTCAGTAAAACAAGACACTTCCAGCCATCAAGAAGTGTTCTTTCATTCTCCTCACTCTGTTTTTTTAACATGTAATTTTAATTTTTGTCTGAGTTACACTTGCACATAGCTTTGAAAGGCGACTCTTTTTCTTAGGCTAGTTACAGACATAGCAGTTGCCCCCTGCTGCCCACTTCCCCTGCCCCGACTGTTGTCCTTCGGCGGCAGGTACTTCTGGTTCTTTTAACTGATGCTCTTAGAATTGACCTTCAGGTCAAAAAGGCTTTTGTCGCTACTTCTGGCGTCTTTGGTTTTAAGAATTGTCTGTGGACGTCGTTGACGTCACGCTCTGGGAGGTGAGACCTTCACTCTTTTTCACCCTCCTGCCTTCACAGACCCCTTCCCATCCATCCCCCCATCCTCCGTTAGATCCTAATTATATCAAGATCCAAATGCACCCCGTGCGTCCTGGTGGCCACGCAGCCATTTCTCACAGCTGAGCCATGAAGTATGCTGTGACTACATTTCCTTTCCTGCCCTCTGTTTTGTTTTATTCTCCCTAGAGTTGTGTCATTTTGCGGTTTGCTGAGCTTTCTGTATATTTATCATCGATTCATCCCCCAGTCATTCCTCAGATTGTGTGAATCTCCTCTCAGTACAGTCAGATGCATTAGGTTTCCTAATCATTTCGTCTTTGGGAAGAAATCCCTGCAGAAGCAGTCTGTCTGCTTCCCTCTGGGCTGGTTGCCCTTTACCTGCTGCACAGCCATCATCCTTGGGGCCTCCTTCCACCCCTGCCCTGAGCATCCCCTTTGCGGTTGTCTTGAATTAGATCCCTTGTTTGTACCATCTTTTGTCTTCCTCTCTCTTAGTTTACTTCCTTATTTGGGAAGGGAGTAAAACCCCCATGAATTTACTGAGAAAAAGGAGTATCACAGAGAAAGATTTTGTGACCTCGCATGACTGAAAACGCCTTGATTTAACCCTCAGACTTGAATTCTTAGCTCAGTCTAGAATGTGAGTTGACCCCTTTGAAGCTGACTGGACATTCTGTGCATGTGATGGGCTTGCTGATGAAGGTGTTTACTGTCCTGTGAGTAAAGGCGGCTCAATTCCTTGAAAACCCCCAGATTCTCCTCGCCTCTTAGCTGAGGGTGTAATCCTGGCTACCAGCTCTACGGACTCAGAGCTGAGAGTCGACAGCGTTAAGTATAAAGGTTTTTATTCAGCTTCTTCACCCCACATTCAGAATAACATCACTGCTCCCTTCTATGCTTGAGTTCCCCAGGCCATAAATGCTCAGTTTTATCCTGTTCAGGGTACAAGTCCGGGCAGGGAATATGTCCCTCTCTGCCCCAGTGGGGAAGTCTTTCTGGGGTGTCTGACGGCTTTGCGATCTCCATCCCATCCCCCTATATGCAGCCTCCCTGTCGTTACCACGCTCATAGGTACCTGACGCCCCGCCGCCAGAGCTTTTGCGTGGTTCTGTGTCAGTCAGGTTGCTTCTTGGCTTTGTCTCCTGCAGGTCCACCGATGCAAGGATTACGCATCCACCTGCGTGTTGGTTTCAGAATGTTACCGCAGTAGGCTCCTTTCCAATTTTCTTTGGCCTTAACGATTATGCATTTAAAAAATACCTTTAGATCAGAGCTAAAATCACCATCTTTTCATTTTTTTCTTTTATTTATATAGCAACGTCCTTATTAAAGACTAAGTTGTTATTTGTTTAAGAAAATATTCAGAAACTCTGCACACTATGGACACACTGTGTGCCAGGTGCCATGCTCTGTAATTGGCTTTCAGGAATTGTTACCAAACACGAGTGTTTGGGCCCAATGCACAGTGAGACAAAACAAACCAAAACATTGGTGTTTGGAGCAGAGAAAAGTTTATTGCAGGGCCATGCAAGGAGACGGTGGCTGGTGCCCAAAAGTCCCCGAACTCCCGCAAGGGTTTCAGCAAAGCATTTTAAAGGCCAGGTCAGGGAGGGGCGTGGTTGGTTGTTGCAGACTTCTTGGTAGCAGCATCCTTTGTTCTTGCAGCTGTCCATGTAGGTCAGGTCATGATGTTTCTATAAACCTCCAACAAGATGAATGTTATTCTCTGTTCTGCAACGTTTTGTCTCAGATGAATGAAAAGTGTTATACCCTTAAAGGTCAGAGCCTTGAGAATGGGCTGTCCTGTATATTTCAGGCTGTAGGCATTCTTAACTTGTAGCAAAAGCAACAAAATACAAAGATTAAAGTAAAAGAAACAGATCCAATATGGAGTCAGATATCTTCTTCCCTATTACAGAATGACTCTCGGTTATCCTCCCAGGCCAGATAAAATAAGCCCATATAGAAGTCACTTTGCATGGTTATGCTAATATTATGTTTATCCTTTTAAAGCTGGACAAGCAGAGAGGACTTGTTCAGCTATTTCACTTTTCCTGAACTATGTTTCAGTATTAGTGTCCTGTCTAGTAGTAACCATAGGACACCAACCGTGATTCATTCTTTTTCTTTTTTTAATTGGAATATAGTTGCTTTACAATGTTGTGTTAGTTTCTGCTGTACAATGAAGTGAATCAGCTGTATGTATATACACATCCCCTCCCTCTTGGACCTCCGTCCCCCCACCATCCCACCCATGTAGGCACCAAGCTGAGCCTCCTGTGCTATACAGCAGGTTCCCACTAGCTGTCTGTTTCACCCATGGTAGTGTATATACGTCCATCCTAATTGCCCAATTCATCCTAAACAGACATGTCTCCAAAGAACACATACAGATGGCCAAGAGGCGCATGAAAAGATGCTCAACGTCACTAATCATTAGAGAAATGAGGTATCACCTCACACCAGTCAGAATGGCCATCATCAAAAAACCTACAAACCATAAATGCTGGAGAGGGTGTGGAAAAAAGGGAACCCTCCTGTACAGTTGGTGGGAATGTAAATTGATACAGTCAGTATGGAGAACAGTATGGAGGTTCCTTAAAAAACTAAAAATAGAACTACCATACGACCCAGCAATCCTACTACTGGACATATACCCTGAGAAAACCATAATTCAAAAAGAGTCATGCACCAAAATGTTCATTGCAGCTCTATTTACAATAGCCAGGACATGGAAGCAACCTAAATGTCCAACGAGAGACGAATGGATAAGAAGACGTGATTCATTCTTTATACGTGTCAGTTTTAACCGAACAGCTCATAGGATCCATACATTTGAGAAAATGCTATCGTTAAGAAGTCTTCAAATATTCACTTGTTTGAGTTATGCTATTAAAGTATTTGAATGTTTCAAACATTAAACCCAGAACTTTAAAATTTTTACCTATTCCTTTAACTAAGATGACATACTTGTATTGTTATTTATTGAAGGTTACTTTAAAACCACATGAACCTGATTTTATATACCATATAACCTTCAATTTTTACATCCTCTGACAGTCTTAGAACAAAACTAAAGGGTCAGTGTGATTAGTGTTATGTACTTCTGAAGAGGTCGATTTTTTTTTTAATTGAAGTCTAGTTGATTTACAGTGTCGTGCTAGTTTCAGGTGTACAGAGCAGTGATTCAGTTATACGTGTGTGTGTGTATCCTTTTTCAGATTCTTTTCCCTTATTCTTAGAAAATATCAAGTGTAGTTCCCTGTGCAGAAGTTAATTTTTGAAAGTCAAGTATTATTTTAAACATATTTTGGAAAGGAGGTGCTCAAGGATGTCATCTTGGAAGGAGTTGAATCAGGCAGAAGAGAGAAGAGAATGAACACATGCTGACGGCTTGATGGGCGCTTTTAGGTCATTGAATCCCCATACTGCGGCATTACCACCATTTTACAGGTTATGACTCGGAGAAATGAGGATGTTCATTAGGGTTTTGCTCACTCTAGTTAAAGCCAGGCTGCTTCTGCGCTGTTTTGAGAAATATATTAGGAAGATCACTGAGGACAGAAGAGCAAATGTTTTCCTGTTAAAACACCTAAGTTTTATTTCGGCCGATTACGATGTCATGGCTTGTTTAGGAACTTTGAGAAGCTGGTGAACTAAATTAGAATTTGCCAATGTTGTAAAAATGATAGTGGTAATCAATATTGAGGGTTATTGTACTTTCTCCACACGCTTACCTTTAAAATGCAAACAAGACATATAAGCTCCTTTAAAAGTCACTTTCAAAGTAAAGGCGATGTTACAAAAAAAAAAAAAAGGTAAAAATGCCGATGGAGTTAATAATTTCACTTATCCATCAAATTCAATTGCTATTGAAAAATTACAGTTCCCTGTAAGTACCCTAGCACTCTTTTCAGCTCCAAAGAATTTTTCAGAATTTCATCATGAAGGAAACTTTGAAGGCTAAAATTGATACAAAGAAATAGGAAAATAAAGTTGGAAAACAAGCATAACAGGGTGAACGAGACTCCACTGAAAGTCTCCTATGAAGCACCTACTCAGTGAGTCCCACTGAAATAAAAAAGACCCAGAGCATTTTTAGTTTGAAAGTTTGCAATTTGTGCACAGTGTCTGAAATATGGCAGACATTTGGTAAGATTTGAAATGAATGGAAGAGGAAACGCTCATGTAAGCACGAATATGCACAGGGCATGCCATTTCGCAGCTGTCTGCCGGGTGGCTACTTGGAGGCCACCAAAGGTCCGGTGAACAGAGAGGAAATTCAGGCACCTAAATGTCTTGGTGTCTTGGCCCCAGAACAGAGGTCCTGCATCTGCCTAGGTGTTTCCTCTTTAGAGAACTGAGTCCGTTTTTAAATGATAATGGAAAAGAATATGAAGAAGAATGAATATATGTGCATAACTGAATCACTTTGCTGTACGACAGGAATTAGCACAGCATTGTAAATCAGCTACACTTCAATAAGATAAATTGAAGTACACACTGCTACATTTAAAATGGGACCTACTCTATAAGCACGGGGACCTCTGCTCAATATTCTGTGATAAGCTAAATGAGAAAATAACTTGAAAAAGAATACATACATATATATGTATGACTGAATCGCTTTGCTGTACACCTGAAACTAACACAACATTTTTAATCAACTATACTCCAATATAACATAAAAAGTTTTTAAAAAAGTAAGTCAGCTTTTGTTTTACTGTGAGTAAAACTAACACTATTTACTTTACTAGTGGAAGTAAAACTTCCACTATTTCGGAAATGCCTGCCTCGTACCTTTGCCTGTGTTTCCCCACTGCAGGTAGTTACTCAGAAGCTGGATTAAGGCTGTCATCTGCCTTAAAATACTATGTGAATGATTTTAGGTACTCCCAAAGCAGGTTTGCTTAAGAAAGCTAAGGTGTCTATTAAAAACTTTTATTTTTTTCCTTTGGAAGAATAATAGAAAAGGCATTGAAATGGCACTTATCTTAAGACTCTAAAATAAACTCTGAGATAGGAATAGGAAGTAAGCGTGGATAGCTCCAGGTCAGCCTGTGCGAGTGTCTTAATACTGTCTCTGAAATTGTGCTTTTAAATTTCACACGGTCGCTAAAGAGGAAATGCCTTTTTCCAGAAGAATAACATTCTGATACAGCTTGAAAAAAAAAAGGCATTTTCCCGCCGGGTATAAGTTAATGAAATAGCATTAAGTATAATTAGTCGTTTTAGGAGAAGACATGTGAAATACACAGAATTGTTCCAGAAACAGAAAGACGCTGCATGCCAAAGCTTGACTTCCAGTGCTTGAGTGAGGCAATGCGAAAATATATGACACATCTTTTGGACGAGATTCTTTAGAAGTCATCTCAAACATTCTGACAGAAATATTTTCCTTTCTTTTTGGAATATGATGAGTGATGCTTTGTGGTATTCTAATCCCATTACTGGTAAAGGTAATAAAAAGAACTCCCGAATCCACCCAGGCCTGCAGTGTTTTGTTTAAAGTCGGGGGATCCCTTTCAGACTTGGTTTTCTGCAGGGAACTGACTTTGCCCTGAGTTTAATGTTTGCTTGTTGCGCAGTCACGTCGTGGAACTCCAAATAAGTTTCCTATTTTGTGACTCGATGTCAAGAAGGGTACGTCTGACTGAAGCCTGTAATGGTGATGACACTGATGGAGAATTGTACGTTCATACTGCGTATTTAAATTGGTCTCCCCAAATCTTGGGGCCATGCTTTCCGTTTATCCTCAGGGGATGTTTTCTCTTCCGATAGAATTCCTTGTTACATAAAAAGCCTTCACTGTTGCCCCTGGCTTGCCATAAGTGGCACAAATGGCGTGGCATCATTCCACACTTGAGCAATTTAAGGAAATTTAACTCTTTGAAAGCACCACCTTGGACCTTCCGTTGGGGCCCTCATGCATCTGGTTTTCACTTCTTTATATTGTGAGGTGCGGCAATTTAGCTTAAGTAAAAGGGTTCAGTCATTTGACTTGAAGGTAGATGGAATTTTGTAGTTTAACTGTAATTTCGTATCAAGCTGATTTTAAAAACTCCAGTCTACCAACATGAATAATCGTAGTACAAACCATTTCTGTAACATCTGCTACTGTATTGGATTCTTGATATATGTCATCTCGTTTCTTTTTTTTTGGCTGCGCACCATAGCTTGAGGGGTCTTAGTTCCCCAACCAGGGGTGGAAGCCAGGCCCCGGCAGTGAAAGCACCGAGTCCTAACCACTGGACCACCAGGGAATTCCCTCATTTATTCTTTATAATAACTATGGGAAATGATTCCCATTTTACCTGTGAGGAAGCATGCCCAGAAGGAATGCAGCTTGCCTAAGGTTCAGAGCAAATAAACAGGAAAAAATGATAGTCAAACCATGAATTTCAACCATAGTACATGATATCCCCTAATCAACTTTTGCTCAATAAGAACTTTTTTAACATTTTATTTTGAGATAATGGTAAATTGACATTCATCTGTAAGAAAGGTCCTGTACACCCTTCACCTGGTTTTCCTCAAGGGTTAGCTTCGTGCATGATCGTACATAGAACAATATCACAACTTAGCAAGTGACACTGTTACAGCCCACCGACCTCAAGAAGAAATTTTTGACTGAAAATACACAGCACCGTAGTAGGTATTACATGAAAGTGCTATATGAAAAGACTTTTACAAATAAAAGCTAAAAGGACATTTGATTAATAGACAGTTTCTAAAATGGCTCAGTCAAGAAAGAGCACATATTTTTGTATCACGAAATGGCTTCAGAACATCAGCCTCGGTCATGAGAAGAATTTCTGTCCTGAACTAGGTGATCTTATAATGTTCATCTGAAATTCTGTTGTGTGGTGCAGAACCGTTTTTGCGGCATTTTAGAGTGGAACATCTATCATAGATTAAAGCTTATAAAATCAAAAGTAATATCACAAATCACCCCTCTGGATGTGGGATTCAGAGTGCACTATGAAACGTAAATAGTCACTATAAATAAATCCATGAATAAGGGTCTGCTGCCTCTGAGACAGAGATTAATGAAGTTTTAGGATGCTGAGAGCTCAAGATATAATCTATAGCTTTAAACTGATGTCAAGATTCAGAACTGATTGCTTTAAAAGCCCTTCATCTCTCCAGAAGAGATTGATGACTTCAGTGCTACTAGGTCTCTTCTCATGCGAAATCTGTATATTGCGGTTCCAACAGGTATGGTATGTGGGAGTATTTACATAGTAAATGTAACTGTACAATATGTAAAAGTTAAACTATTACAAAAGCAAAATATAGTAACATGTGATATTTTCCAGGTATTTTTAAGTTTTAGAATTCTGTGGAATGCAGCTCCTGCATGCCTTGGGGGCTGGTAGCTCGTCCATTAGTTGGTAGAGAGCTCAGAAGGAGAGTCCTAACAATGATACACATATTCTGTAAGCATTTAATTTTCTAAATTTTTAAATTTTGAAAAATTTATTTTATTGAAGTATAGTGGATTTACAATGTTCTGTTAGTTTCTGGTGTACAGCAAAGTAATTCAGTTATACATATAGATATGTAGATATAGATGTATAACTTCTTCATATTCTTTTCCATGATGGTTTATCACAGGACATTGAATATAGTTCCCTGTGCTATACAGTAGGACCTTGCTGTTTATTCTATAAGCATTTAATTTTAACTTCACTACTTTTTATTTAAGCCAAGACCTTTTATTTAGGTAGGGATATGCTACTTGGAAACTTGTGTATTTCTTTCAACAATCATAGCTATAATGCCTTAATATTGACTTTCAGTTTGTATGTCTTTAAGTAAAAAATGAGAAGTCAAAGGTAGCTTTCAATGCAATCGAAGTGCAGAATTCCACTAAGCTGTTGTGAGGTTTTCCCTCCTAAATGTTCGTTTTTTCTCTCATACCTGCTTGAATAGCAACTCTGTATAGTAACTCATTTTGGATGGAATCCTTCCCAATTACCTAAGTTTTCAAAGAGACAACTGCTCTGTTTGATTGGGTTACATAATATTTAAATAAGGAGCATTACAGTAACAGGTACTACTGATAGAAGTAGTTTGGGGAACAATGCAACTGTCTCTTGGTAGGTGTAGAATCCAACTGGAAAGAGCAGAAAGGATGCCAATAGCGTTCAGTTAGTTGTGGGCGTCATCGGTCAGTGTGCTTTGCGTGATAGGAAAGCTACCTAAACCAGGAGGCCAGTCGAGTGAAGGTCAGTTAAGATAAGGACTCTCATCCGTTGTTCAGTTTTGGTATTGACACTGCCTGATAGTGTGTCATTGGGAAATTGTAAATTAAATGAGTGTGGCCAGTAGAAATGTAGTGGTAACTGTGCCTTCGTATGGCTGTCAGAGTGGGAACAACACGCCTGGCACAAATTAGACATTTAACGCACTTTTATTCTCTTCCGTAAATTTTCCTGTGATTTGGCTTTGCTGTTTTTCAAGCTGCAGAGAAGAGCATGGCATCTGGAAGTTACTTAGTTTGAAGGAGTGAGTTTCCGACTCACTCAGAATATCCTTTATAGAGAACTTTATAGAGTTCTCCTATAATATCCTTTATAAAGAACTCCCGACGAAGATTTAGGAAGAGGTGTTTTTATCTTACTGAAAACGTAAAATAGCTTATGAAAAATATTAGATATTTACCAAAGTAATGGTGGAGCAGGCTTTCCTTTTCCTCCCTCCCTCCTTCCTTCCTTTTTCTTTCTTTCTTTCTTTCTTTCCTTCCTTCTTTCCTTCCTTCTTTCCTTCTTTCTTTCCTTCTCTTTCTCTTTCTCTCTCTCTTTCTCTCTCTCTCTTTCTCTCTCTCTCTCTTTCTCTCTTTCTTTCCTCTTCCTAAATGCTCCTTATCCTAAACAACGGCTTGACTTTTGTTATTTTCAAAGTTAGTATTTCAGAATTTTGTCTATACTTTCTCACCCTTTCCTCACTTGGGAAAATGCCATTTTGTTGTTGTTGTTTTGTTTTTCAACTCTTCTGTAAGTTAACCTGACTTTTTGGCCTTCCGTTTCTTTTTTTTAAAGAATGCTAGTTAAATGTACTAGATCAGTTTCACAACCCACTAAACACATCACAACTTGAGTTGGAGAAATCTGACCTCAGTTGTAAAAGATGCATCATTTGTATGTGGAAGAGTAGGGCTTTGGACCATTTTACTCACCTTCCTGGGAAAGTACCATATTATGCTAAAATACGTAAGAATTCATTCTTAAAATCCCCAAAATTGATGTTAAAGAACGCTTTCCATGATCCCCTGCAAAATGTCCCATGGATTTTGGGAAATGGAGACTTAAGGTCTTTCATCAGTGTTGACCCGTTGAAAAGTTACTCCTTTGGGAGATTGTGCTTGATGGTGACTTCTCAGAATTGTACTGACACCTGAATGACGATAGGAACTATGGATTGAATGCCTCCCCGTAGCCTACGGTATTTAAATTCACAGCTGGTTTGCGACGATGCACTATTGGCTTAGTTTGCTTCCGCGCTTGGCTTTTGAAGAGCTCATCCATCTTCTAGTGCAGGAATTTAGGGTTCACTTAGCAGTTTCTGAATCAGCAGTCCAGGGCCCACCTGTCCCCCATGACTGTTTGGTGCCGACGGCCATCAGCACGGGGGGAGGACATGGCTTCTTGCACACGCTGCAGTTCTCTGTGAGTTTTCAGTGACACCAGAGCAGAGGCTGGAGCTGGGATGGGAAGCCGTCTCAGGGCCAACTCATGAAGATGGGGCTTGAATTAGTTCTCTGTGCCGTCCACGGTCCAACTGGAAACACAGATGAAAGGTTTTGGAAAGCACCATTTTTCATGGTTTAGACAGGTCTCTGGGCTTCCTGAGCTGTGCACATGACATGAAATGGGGCCTTTCATGGTATTTACTCTCTGTGTATTAATGACACTTCTGCTTGAAGATAAAGCACTTTCGGTAAAAATAACTTGTCACTCCGTTGAGACATTTTGCTTGGAAGATGCTTTAGTTTCAAAATATTTCTCTGCTCATGTGTGCTCTCCTGTTCCCCTGCTCATCTGAGTTTCTCTAATTTTGAAGTGTTGGTTTTTGTTTTTAAATCTTCTGCTCTGTGGTTTTTACCTTTGTCTTGCATCTGTGTAAGGTGACTGCTACTAACATCTTTTATTACTTTTAGAACAATGTCCTATGTAATGGTAAATAATTAAAGCAAAATATTTTGTATGGACTGTGACTTTTAGGTCTTAATTCATTTCCAAATTGTCTCAAGCATCCCACAGCATTGCCATTTTATTCTTACTCTGAGTAAGTTGTATTCATAACAATTGTATTTTTCTTCATATATTTGGATTATTGCTCCAATGAAATCTGTATTTTTTCAATCTTTTATCCATATCTAAATCATACAGATATTAATACTTACTGAATCATTTTCCTATCAATGCTCTACTTTTGAGAACATGAAGAATTTCAGTCTCTTGTCACATTTGTTTTAAGTATGGGCAAAGATGCTAGACTTTTTTTTGACCCTTGGGATTGAGAGGAAATATTTACAGATGTTAACCATGGTGAAACTGCTTTTCACATACCCCTTTTGATCTCTATGAATAATAAACGGGAGGGTTTCATTAGGCGTACAAAGTTTCCAGGCCTTCCTAGAATAGATTTGAAGGTTGATGGCCAAATGGAGATTAGGCTTTCAGGCCCAAGACAGGGTATTACATTGTTGCTACCGTAGCTATATGTACCATGTAGTGAATGCACATTTTTAATTTGTTTTAAGACTTGCCTTTGTATTGCATCTGCGTAAAGTTACTGCTACTAACATATTTTACTACCTTTAGAACAATTCTGTTGGGCATTATGTAATAGTTAATAATTAAACTAAATAATTAATACGTAAACCTTTGTTTTTAAGGTTTATTTAACTGCTATAAAATCTTGTTGGCACTGCTTTGTATTTAGTAGATTTTCCCCCAGTCAACATGTGAGTCAATTCTTTAGAACTCAAGCCTTATTTTAAATAACCCTTACTTGTTAGGTCATTTTGTTTCATTTTTCACATTATTTCCTGTTTTGCTTTTTGCTTTGCTAAAGCTGTTGTCACTATACTCTTGATAAAAAAGAAAATTCATTTTCGAGGCCCCTTGGCTTGGATGTTTTAAAGGCACATCACACTCAATGTGGTCATTTTTAAATTTCAGAGTTCCTTATAAATGTTTTGTTGATCTAAAGCAAATAGACTTTTTCTTCCTGTGGGGCTAGGCTAGTTGTAGAGCATGAGACTTCCTTAGTTCTGCAGCAAAAATGGATGTATTTGGGATCACCAAAGAATTGCAGCTGGGGTTCTGCAGCCTTGGCAAGGCACACGCAGGTCCCTGCACAGCAAGGAGAGTAGACCTCTTTTAAAGAGGGGACAGGAAGCTGCGAGGGCTGTCGTAAGCCCAGAGACCACGGGACGAGCCGAGAGTTCCAAAGTGTCTTGGCTTTTCGTTGGCTGAGCTCTTGCCAGGCGAGCAGGGGAGTCCTCTTCTTTTTGCTGGGCTAGGCTAGTTATAGGGCATGAGACTTCCTTCTTCTGGCCTTGTGACTCTATTTTAATTGAGGTTTCTGTTTATTAATTTTTACGGTATCACAAGTTGAATGTAAACCATAATAATTATACTTTTTTTTTTTTTGCAGAGGTCACTACAGTTCATCTAAATGCCTTGCCCTGCACAGCTGTCTTAGTTGCTATTGTAGTCTCACTTCCTGGCAGGGTACCTGGCTCATAGAAAGCACTCCAAAATTTTAAGCAGATGAACGAGTGATAAATAACATCTTTCATGGGTGTTCTGGTGGCAGGCAGGTGTTCCCATGATAGCCAGTAGCACCGTCATTAGTAGCACTGGCTGGAAAGATGCCAGCCTCTGTATTCTGTTGTAAATAAATCAAGTCCTGGAGCATGAAGCCAGGGAGGCATAGCCCTGGGCCCATTCAGAATGATGATCCTGGGAAAAACCTTGGTGGTTTGCCCAAGAAATCACTGTCACTTTCAAGGTGTGAGAGTGATGCTTACTTAGGAACTAAAATTTAAAAGTGAGACAGGAAAAGAGATTCAGGCTATATGAAGTAATATAAAAATGTCCAAGTTCCTACCCTGTTTATTAGCTGAATTGTTCATTTCTTAGTAAAGCACCATAGTATCTATACCTAGGTTAATATCATGCAAGTTTCCAGTCACATAATACTTTTACATGCATTAACATGTTTATTTTAACACAGGTAACTGTGATTTTTAAAATCTCAATAAATAATTGGTGCAAATTCCTGTGCTTACTTCTTGAACTTAGTATTTTTATTTAGAAAGTTTGGGGTGGGTAGGATTTGCAGGACACAAAGCAATGGCTCCTGGTGGCCGACTTAGGGCAAAGATTCTTTGTATTATTAATATTTGAATATTTTTAGTCTAACCAAGTTCATAGAGTTTCAAACGTGGAAGACCCCTATCTATTAATTTTGCATAACTTCCATCTGGTTCAAAAATCTTTTGTTTCCCAAACAAAATGACTTTGTGACTTTGATGCAAAACTTATGAATTCATTGTCTTTTAAGCTGTTGAGGCCACTCTGCTTTTAAACAGTATTGTTTTTAGAAATTTCTTTTTCATATTAAGCAAAAATCTTTGTTCTCTTAACTCCCTCTTACTGGTCCTAATTTCTCCTTGCCTGCAATAATTTTATGACTTTCTCCATCACTAGTAATGCATGGTCAGCTGTTAGCTTATGAAATATGTTTATGCACATTATCTGATTTGAGCTTCAAAACAACCCAGTAAATTAGGTAGCTTATGTATTATTATTATCCCCGGCACATAGACAAATACTCTAAAACACAGAGAAAATAAATGATTTGCTAATGGTCACACCCACAAATAATACAGGGTGGATCCAGGTCCAAGCCTAGATTTTTGGATTCAACATTCCATGTTCTTTCCATGATGCTGCGTTGCCTCAAAATATCTTTTCCAGTCTTAAGTGATGTCTCCTATACTCACTGCTCCAGATGCTATAAACCCTCAGCTTCTTCAGTTTCTCTGTTTGTTAGCCATGCCTCAAGTGACCTAATTTTCAGTGAGAGAAATGTCAGTGGTTCTAGATGGTGTGCATGTGTGTGTACTTATGTCCATGAAGAGCTTGCAAAAAGCCCACAGCCTTCTGGTGGTTGTAATGTATTTCGTACTCATAACCAACCTTTTTACCCCCATCCCACGTAGATACTTTTGGTTTCTCTGAGTCTCCTGTCTTATGTAAAATTTTATATAAATATTTTAAAAAGCCAATGTGTACATCATTGACCATTTCAGAGTACATAGTTTTCAAGTGAAGAAGTATGGGCCTTACCCTTATTTTGTACGTTACTCTTTAGCGAAATCAGAAAAACTTCTTTTCTGGACCGCTGTTTAAGATTCCTACATTTTTCTGTCTGCACTCTGTGTTGGGTTAGAGGGAAAACCTCACATCTGACCAACTTCATCCAGCCTGGCTAGCACAGGAAATCAGTGCTTTCAGGTGGCAGTAGTGCACTCCCAAGTATTTCCAAAGTTCTCTAAGAAACTGCTTTACTCAGTGGATACAGGATTATGCCATGCTCTGAATATCAAAGAAAGAGGTTAGCCCAGCATCAACAAATATATAATTCTATACTTTCAACCCCAGAACAAAACTAACCACTTCCTAGACTGTGAGTCGCAGTAGCAAAGCTGAAATGACAGCTGATCAGAGCATCTAAACCACAGTTTTGCTGGGACCACTATATAATTATTTCCATATATTCTTCTCATCAGAAGCAGGAAAGTATTTCCACGTCAGTGACTAGGAAAGACATTTAGAAAGAGAAACCGTTTGAAAGTAACCACTTGTGAAACACAGGAAAAAAAACCAGTGGCATCGTGTTCACGGCATGAATATTCATGTGACCAGACTTGAGTGAAAGTCTTTAAAGCGGATTTATCTCAAATTATGCTGCTTATGTGCAAAGTTTCAAGTTCGCCATGAAGTTAATACTTTTAACCAGATTCCCTTCTTTGAAGTGAGTTGGTTAGAAAATGATGAAAGTTAGAAATTGAATTTCAGCGTCTTTTCACGTTGAATAAGAGGTAGCGTTGAATTCACAGTGATGACTAAACTAGGCAGGTGCTCAGTTCAGTGAAGGAGGCTGGGCCTGGCTGAGTTTCTGATGCTGAAATGAGTGTTTTCATAAAAACTTCTTGTATCGGTTTGTCGTTAAAAATCTCTAAAAGAGATAAGCTTCGACTCTTGGTGAATCTTGGTCGAGTTCTTAAAGGGCCGCAGCGACAGCATGCTGAAGTTCAGGGCGCCTGGGAGGGTGCAGTGATTCTGGACCCGCGACGTTCTTCCCCGAGTTAACCATTTCTTTGTGTCCTCTCTGCTCAGCGTTGGCTCCGGGCTGGCCTCCACCCGTATCAGCCCAGTGTGTGCCTACTTTTGACCCCTTACTGGTGACTTTCGGCAAATGCACCTGATGTAAGAAAGCTCTGGAAACACCCAACCGCAAGATCATGCCCCACACGCTTCATGGAGTCCAGGAAGGGAAACCCTGTTGTCATTCTGACTGATGGTGCTTTTATTTTATTTTATTTTAATATTCTATTGAAGTAGAGTTGATTTACAGTGCTGTGCTAATTTCTGCTGTGCAGCAAAGTGACTCAGTTATACATATATATTCTTTTTCATATTCTTTTCCATGACGGTTTGTCACCGAATACTGAATATAGTTTCCTGTGCTGTACAGTAGGACCTTGTTGTTTATCGATCCTATACACGCTAGTTTGCATCTGCGAATCCCGAACTCCAATCCTTGCCTCCCCCACCCTCCTGCCCCTTGGCAACCACGAGTCTGTTCTCTGTGTCTGTGAGTCTGTTTCTGTTTGGCAGATCGGTTCATTTGTGTCATATTTTAGCTTCCACGTGTGAGTGATGTCATGCGGTATTTGTCTTTCTCTTTCTGAGTGACTTCGCTCAGTATGATAATCTCTGCATTTAGGTTAGATTCACACATTCTCCTGTGTTGCTGGGCAGTCATTCTACACCTTCTCTGCCCGCCCTCCGTCCCACTCTCCACGACTCCACTGGACAATATCTTCTTTTAAAACCTTGAGCATCTTTTCCTCTTTCCTCGCTCTCAGAAGATGCTTCTGCTTCCTGCTTCACAAGGAGAACACCAGCGATCACGAGCTCTCAGCCTGCTCTTCACCCACCTGGCCCTCCTTCCTGCAGCCTTGGGGGAACCTTGGGGAGCCCTTGCCTGCCTGACCCCTCCCTCTTATCTGCATCTACTCGGGGGGCTCCAGCACCCCCCTCTCTCTCTTGCACCATCTTAATTTTTTTTTTGCGGTACGCGGGCCTCTCACTGTTGTGGCCTCTCCCATTGCGGAGCATGGGCTCCGGACGCGCAGGCTCAGTGGCCGTGGCTCACGGGCCCAGCCGCTCCGCGGCATGTGGGATCTTCCCGGACCGGGGCACGAACCCGCGTCCCCTGCATCGGCAGGCGGACTCTCAACCACTGCGCCACCAGGGAAGCCCCATCTTAATGTTTTTGACCTTTTATTGGCCCACGTCCCTCAGCATACGAGTAGGCTGTTATTTCTCCTATATTAAGAAGAAGTGCTCCGGATCCCATGTCCCCATCCCACTACCAATCCTGTCGTCGGCTCTGCGGTCAGCAGCGCCTCTCAACTGTCCTTTGTGTTTGCTGTCTCTGTTTTTATTCTCTCCTCAACTCACCCTCCTCAAGCTTTTCACCCCCTCCCTCTACCAAAATCACACCTGAAACGTCTCCAAAGAGTGCACGCAGTCGTCCCTCAGGGTCCAGGGCGATTTCTTCCAGGACCCCCTCGGGGACCAAAATCTGAGGATGCTGGAGTGCCCCATGTGCAATGCTGTCGTACACGCATTGCTAAATCGAGTGTCCGATTCTCTGATCAGACCTGTCCTCGGTGTTGGACGCAGCTGATCCTTTATCCTTTCCCGCTGAACACTTTTTCTCCTGCTTTCTAGATCGTTACACCCGTTCCAGTTTCCTCCTAACTCAGTTCCCTGTACTGCTTCCCCCTTCCTCCTTGGACATGGAATTATGGGAGTATCCCTAGGGTCACGGCCCTTTTTTAATCAGGACCTCTCTAGCCAGGCTTGGAAGCCATGATACTTGCCTCTTCCTCACCAAAACTCACTCATTCGGCAAGCTCAGCCCATCGCATGCCTTTTCATACAATCCAGAAGCCACTGGCTCTGAAATTTATACATCCAGCCCCTGTGTCTCAGCTAAAACCCTTTTTTGAACATCCACATGCCTCCTCAATGTTTCCATTTGGATTTTACTGGCATTACCTGCTAAGTGCCTTCCTGAAGTCTGCTTTCAGCACAGCAGCGGTATGACCCTTTTCAAACATAGTCAAATAATAACACGCCTTTGCTTGAAACTCTCCAACTAGGGCTGCCCAAATTAGCGAATCAAAATAATTGAATGAGTGTATGTATTATCCTGATTGCATAATTAAGATGCTATTAATTGTGGTTGTATCTACTTTTTATGGAGTAAAAGTGTTAGCTTTTACTAACACTTCTACATGTTTTAGGCCCTCAGTCCCCTCTCTGAAGTCAGCTGAAACAATGAGGATTTTTAGGGAGCAGCGTAGGGGTGAGGGGTGTAAAGAAGGTTCCAGAGCACAGAATGCTTAGGGCAAAGGTCCGCAGAGCAGAGGTGCAGGGAAAGGACAAGGCAAAGAAAAAAATGTGGGAGGATATCTGTACATTTACCTTGAACTTCAATAAACCCAGCTGTGACTCAGCTTCTCCTGAGTAGTCTAGAAATTCTAGTGCAGAAATCTGCTGGTTGTTTTAGTAACCCCGTTAGTTGACTCTGGTTGGAAGAGTTTTACCTTCTGTATACCTGTGACTGTTGCACTCTTTAGAATCACACTGTCAACCCCTCTCACTTACAGACAAAGCTGTCCAGTAACCCCCTTCCTTCAGTGCTCCTGCTTCCGTTCAGGAAGATACATGCATCCAGGAGGTGCCCTGCTTATCTTAAGGATTCTTTTTCTTTCTTTCTTTCTTTCTTTGGCTGTGTCGGATCGTAGTTCCGGCATGGGGGATCTTTCACTGCAGCGCGGGCCTCTTCATTGCGGCGTGCGGACTGCAGAATGTGCGAGCTCAGTAGTTGCAGCACACGGGCTTCGTTGCCCCGCGGCATGTGGGATCTTAGTTCCCTGATCAGGGATCGAACCCGCACCTCCTGCATTGGAAGGTGGATTCTTAACCACTGGATCACCGGGAAGTCCCCAGAGAGTCTACTTTTAGATATTTATTAATCTTAAATTAGGGAACAATGAAGGAGATCTCAGGCTGCCTGTTCTCTCTCAGCTTATGTGTGATGTCAATTGTTGTTTGCTTTATAGTTTAGCTCACAGGGGCAATCTTATCTGTACGCTGTTAGAGCTCATTTCTACAGTGTTGTATGTACACTGAAAAGTATTGGCAGTATGACGGACCGTTGTTCATACATACAGTATAATCCCATTTTTAACAATCTTCCTTTGGTGAACATTTAAGTTTTTTATTTCATTTTAATTTTACTCTTCCCTCATCATATTGCTACAAAAAATGTCCTTGGATTATACCTCTGATTATTTCCTTAGGAAAAATTTCTGAATATAAACTTATAAGATCTTAGAAAATACCATCAAGTTGTCCTTCAGAGATGTTGTGACATTTTACTCTGTTTCCCTGTGGTTTATGGGAAGGATATTCTTGCCCTCTCTCTACCTGCAGTGGATATGAATTCTTCTGTCTTCAAGTTGCCCTTCGTCATTAGGCCTCTTGTATTCTGATTGGAAATACACACAGATTTCTCCCCTTATTCTATTAGGCCTTCTTCTAGTCAACCTGCCCATAAATCCACTGCTTTCTTCTTCTTTCTCACTGTCCAACTGAACCCAGTTCTCACTCCTGCACTGATGCTCCTTTCCCGGGAAGGCCCTCTTTCTTCCTCACCTCCTTCAGTGAAAGGTCAGTAAGTCCAAGGACACAGAAGGCCACCTATTTAGTGACTACAGTGGCCTGTTAGCATCCCTCTCCTTGGCCTTCCATCACCTTAATGTTGCCCATCTCACTTGTCAGATCTCTCTTCTCTGGCTACAGGACCACTGGTGCCTCAGGCCCCCTTCAGCCCCTTTGACTCCTGTGTTCTGGGAACCAATACCAGCCCCCCTGCCTCAGCATCGCAGCTACGTGCTGGGAAATCCCGATTTCCTCCCCTTGATAGTCTCATTTTTCTTGCACTCTTACTCCATGGCTGTAACCAACATATACCTGTGAATGACTCAGTTTCTATCGATGGCCAGTCCTGCATATGTGATGTCAGGGAGGGGTGGCCACCACTCCTCTCTGTCAAATGCCCCAAGCTGAACGTTTTCTTTCTTCCATCCTTACTTGTTTTGTGTACCCTGGATAGGTATGTCATGGGCAGCCCACTCTCTGAAGCTGGAAGTACTTGAGGTCATGCAGGACCCTTCCCCCCTTTCCCTCTACTCCATCAGCTACCAGATCCCGTTGATGCAACCACAGTCAAGTGCTTTGACACCCTTCTTTCCCTTCCTCACGGTGGGTATCAGTTCATAGCATATACTCTTTCTTCAGCATTCCGTTGATGTATTTCTGCCAGACCCTAAAAGCCATTAGGGATCAACATTATCCAGGAGAGGGACTTCTCTGGGGGCACAGTGGTTAAGAATCTGCCTGCCAATGCAGGGGACATGGGTTTGAGCCCTGGTCTAGGAAGATTCCACATGCCACGGAGCAACTAAGCCCGTTTACCACAACTACTGAGCCTACTCTCTAGAGCCCGCGAGCCACAACTACTGAAGCTGTGAGCCACAACTACTGAAGCCCGTGCACCACAACTACTGAGTCAACGAGCCACAACTACTGAGCCTGCACTCTAGAGCCCACGAGCCACAACTACTGAGCCTGTGTGCCACAACTACTGAAGCCCGCATGCCTAGAGCCTGTGCTCCACAACAAGAGAAGCCATGATAAGCCAGCACAACGCAACGAAGAGTAGCCCCCGTTCGCCGCAACTAGAGAAAGCCCGCACGCAGCAACAAAGACCCAATGCAGCCAAAAATAAATAAATAAATGAATTAATTAATGAAAATAAAACCAAAACATTATCCAGGAGACATGAGGCTTATCCTCTGCCCTGAAGGAGATGTGCAAGTTTCAAGTTCAAGTCAGTGTGGTGCTAGAGACATGGGATCAGAGAAGGGCAGGTAGCCCAGCAATAGTGGATGGAGAGAGAAGTCTGGCTGGTGACAGCCTCCTGGATGAGCTGAGTCTTCATGGATGAGCAGTGGGGAGCCAGGTGCAGAAGGGAACAAGGCAATTCCCATCGCGGGGAAGCAGCATGGGCAGGGCTTCAAGCCCGAAGCCTTGTTTATGGCTCTGCCAGAGTCTACACGCCCTTTCCCCCAATCTAGGACACCTCCTCACGTAGAAAGACCAAGAAAAAAACCGTGATCATATCCTACCTTTCTTACAATCTCTCTCACTCTCCTGCTGCTTGTGGAGCTTGGCACACACAGAGGCGTCCTGATCAGACCTCGGTCTGTCTCTCCACCCACCACCACCTGCTCTCCCACCCGATGGCAGTGCCTCTGCTGCCCTTCCTCTTCCTTTTAACCCATCACCTTTCTGTTTCCCAGTTCAAGTTCTTTGTAAATATCCAAAGTGTCCTCCTCCTCATCTAAGTGCTTTCTTGTTCTCTGAGCTCTAGGTTAACTTTCATCTCTTCTTTGTAGTCTCCTCTGATTTTTTCGGGCAGAGTCAATTGCTCTCCTGGCACTTAGTTTTTAAACGCTGTTGCAGTCCTTACACACGGACGTAGGTTTGCCCGTCAGAAGCTCAGTGGCTGTTCGTCTTCATCACTTCCTGCAAGCACCTGAGTCGTACAGTCCAGTTTGCAGAATGATGTTACTTTCATGTGTCCCTATTTTCAAAGCCATGTCTTGCTTCTATCAACAGAAGGAAAAGACATCTCAGGTGTATTTGGGGATGATGGTAGCGACATTTCACAATTTTTTTCTTTTTTTCACGTTGTGTGATTTTTTTTTTTGACCTGCCCAGAATGCTGACCACGTGACACAATTTCATTTTAGTGCAGTGACAAGCGCTAAAGAACTTGATGAAAGAACATATAACTGCTTATACTTTTATTTTTTGGAGATGTTGGGATGTGTGGACAGTCACTGAAGACTTCGTAGCATAATAGGAATGTCACGGAGCGATTACAGTTGTGAAAGACAATGACTTCACACTCGATAAAATAATCGTTCTTCACACTGCGTGCTGACTAGTTACTTTATAGAAGTTTGTGTTAATACAATGCCATACACTGTAGTTAAGATACAGTTACACAGTGTGCCTGACTAGTGAAATCCTGCACTTTTGGTGGGGTTTCTCTTTGTTTCGTTTCATATAAAGACTTTTTAGGCAAGAAATATGAATTCAGAAAACTGAAAGCTAGAGATGTTAGTTACGAACATTATTATGCGTTTGTTTTTTTTTTAAGTTTCTCAGCACAGAGTTTTTCATGGCCACGAACATACCTAGACGTGCCTTTACTGAACCTGTTGTTCTAAAATGCCCGTTTCACTCCCCAGAATAGCCACTGAATATAAATCTGTTCTAGGAGAGAAAGAAGTTTGAACAAGGGTTTTCCCTGTGGTGCAGGGCAAGCCGTGTCAGTGTTATAAGAATGTTGGGCGAGGTATCAATGAACATGAACTAAATAGCTAATGTCACTCCATACACACAAAACAACATAAATAAGGAACTAAATTTTATAATTTACTTATTGATTTATTGATTGGTTGACTGATTGATTGATTTTTGGCTGCGCTGGGTCTTTGTTGCTGCGCGCGGGCTTTCTCTAGTTGCGGTGAGCGGGGGCTGCTCTTCATTGCGGTGCGTGGGCTTCTTACTGCGGTGGCTTCTCTTGTTGCGGAGCATGGGCTCTAGGTGTGCGGGCTTCAGTAGTTGTGGCACGTGGGCTCAGTAGTTGTGGCGCACGGCCTTTGTTCTGCGGCATGTGAGATCTCCCCGGACCAGGGCTCGAACCCGTGTCCCCTGCATTGGCAGGTGGATTCTTAACCACTGAGCCACCAGGGAAGTCCCCAGGAACTAAACTTTTAAAGATAATTGTTTATCTTGAGTAAAACTGACATAGTGGGGACGATGAAATGTACAGTTAAAAATGTGTATGATAATTCCTAAGTCTGTACAAGGCTTAACTGTTTATTAAAATGTTTAGTGATACTGTTTTACTTAATTCTTAAAACTTTTCTGAGGTAGGTAGTATCATCCCTGCTTGAAACATTGATCCCTAGAGAAACACATAAATGAAGTGTTCATTTGTAACTTAGGCAAATGCTCCATTTTCTTTGGCCGGTGGGTATGGCTCCCCTACTTTGAAGAAGAGACCATCTTTTCCATCACCTGCTCTCTGCAGGAGGCCTGGGGAGTGCCTTCCACCCGATGGAAGGAAGGATGCCAGGGGAGGGGAAGGGAGGGGCAGATTTCAGGAGGGGTAAGGAGTGTACAGAGGTTTATGGAATCTGTACAGACCTCTCCCGTTGGGCTCCACTGTGAGTAATCTATAGCATCTTTCAAACAAGGCTGTTTTGTAAAAGTATAATGTTTAAAAGCTGATATATATTTCTGGGAAAGTAAAACTTAAAAATTAGTGTTTTTACTGTACCCTACGGACCATCTGGCATAGAATTATGTAAATTCAGTCAACAAAGGGAAAGGCAAAAGAAAACAGGGAGGCCAGCTAGAAGGCTGTTGCAGGTGGTGGCTTGGATGATAGGATGGTAGCAGTGGAAGTGGTGAAAAGCGCCCAGATCCCCTTCGGGGTGTCCCGAGACCAAGTTCAGTGTTGGCAGCAATGTCCCAGCACCAGCTGGGGGAACCACCTTCTGCTCAACTCAGAGCCCTCAGGTTAAGAGCTCAGTCCTACAAGACTGCTTCCCTCCTGGCCTCAGAGACCAGGCATAAGCCCCGGTTGTTACCTGGGCTTCTGACCCACCAGCTACACATGGGATGTTCCAACAGTCCCCTCCGATTCTGGCTGGCAGTCATGAATACAGGTTGCTACCGGTGCTCTGACCCACGGCCCCCTCCTCAGATTTCATTAATTTGCTGGAATGGCTCAGAGAACTCAGAGAAGTATTTTACTTACTAGATTATCAGTTTATTATAAAAGGATATCGCTCAGAGCAGGCAGATGGATGCACAGGGCGGGATATGGGGAAAGGACTCCAGGCTTCTGTGCCCCATCCAGGCATGACTCTCCCCAAATCTTCACGTGTTCACCAACCCAGAAGCTCTCTGAACCCATCCTTTTGGGTTTTCATGGAGGCTTCATTACATAGGCTTGACTGGTCAAATCATTGGCCATTGGCATTAGATTCACCCACCTGGTCCTCTTGCCTCCTTGATGGGGCATAGGGGGGGAATATGGGGGCAGGAGGGGTGACCAGAGACTTGAAAGTTCAAACCCCTCTCACCTGATTGGTTCTCCTGGCAACCAGCCCCCATCCTTAGGTGCGGCCAAGAGTCATCTCCTTAACACCGCAAAAGACACCCTTATTGCTCTCATCCCTTCGGCAATTCCAAGGGTTTTAGGAGCTCTGAAGAAACAGGATGGAGACCAAATCCATATTCCTTACCATAAATCAGATGATCACAGGCTCTAACCCTAGTCTGATGGCAGAGCCGAGATAAGGGGGGATGCGGGGTGAAGACACAGGAGAGAAGCAAAGAACAGCCCCACACGACGGGGTCCATTTACTGAGGAAGCACAGGGTAAGGTTACAGAGAGGGGGATGGTGGTAGCGTGTAAGTTGGAGGGAGGTCACTAAAGGAAGGAACGCGGACAGAAGATAGATGAGGTCCAAGCGTGGACAGCCTGGAGGTGGGGTGGACCCAGCAAGCACAGCTAAGGAGAAGCATCTGTCAAAGTGGGAAGCAAGTCTGCAGAGCCTGGTGTCGGCTTGGAGACAGAAAATGGACTGTGAGATTCAGCCCTGAGGGGTGGGGCGTCATCGGGGACCTTCGTGCCTTACGTACACGCTAATTATTTCCATTAGATTATCTCATTATTCCCCTCAAAGTAACTTTTTGAGGGATTTTTTTATTACTCCCAGTTTCAGCTACCTGGTCACACTCTTTATGTTCACGAGCCATTTTAAAATAAATAACTTACACCATTGTTTCTTGCCCCAAATAAAGTCTTCCACCCATATAAAATCTGAATGAGGTTGAGGGTCTTATCTGACTCTTAAGCCTACTGAACAGATAATTGAAAATATCAACCGATACAGGCGCCATTTCTCAGCTAGATCCCCACAAAGCATTCCGAAAATTTCCCTTAATGGCTGTTAAATGATGCATTGAATAAATATGGAGCCGCAAGAGAAATTTCTGTAAGAAATGGCTTGAGGTGCACACTAATTCTAGTGTTTCGGGGAAGACGTGTTTTTCTTCTAACAGTTCTTAGCTCACCTTCTCTTTCCTGTGAAGTGCCTTCCTGTGGGTCCCTTCTTGAGCACTGAAACAAAGCAAATCCGCAAGCATTCGATATAACGAGATAAGGGGAAAAGGCGTGTGGTGCTTTGCCGTCAAACGCTAGTAGCTGTAGATGTTGTCTCAGCTTTTTAGGGCCTGTCACATTTTTTGATTCAGAGGAATCCTTTTAACAATCTCAGTAGGAAAGAACCCTTCATTTTGGCTTCGCCCGCAGATGCCATTGGGGAAGGAGTCCTTGGTGCCGTGTTATTTAGTTGTCTCATGGAATCCTAGCTTTCAGTCTGGGTCATGACTGCTAATTCACAGTTTTACCTAGGAAGTGGAAAACTGTGTGTGTTGACTCTGATCCACCAGCCCGCAGCCAGCTGTCCCGGGAAAGCGCTGGTTTCCAGGAGGCCTCCCACCCTTTAACTGGGGTGACCTCAGACCAGGAATTTTAGGTGGAGAGGAGTTGGGGTAATGGTGTTGTAATTTGTGAGTCTAGTCAGACGGCAGTGGTTCTCAAGTTTCGCACTGAAAGGAACACTGGGCCGGTAACAGTCTCATCCACTAATTTAGTAAGAAACTGTGCTTATAACATAACCATTCTTCTTTTTTTTTTTTGGAATTTTTAACAAAGCTAGCCATCTCTTTTCCCATATTTGGGCCCAGACAGAACACAGCTGCTACTCAGGGTTTGCCTGAAACCCTGAAACTCCGGGAAGGTCAGCTTCAGGTTTGAGCCTTGACGTGACAGCTTTTAAGTGCTGGAGGGTAAACATAGTTCCCTTTTCAGCCTGGACGGTCGCTGGGATCAGCTGTGTAGACAAATCAAGGTTTATTCCACTGCCATGCTCTCTGAGTAAGCGCCGCTCGGTGTTAAGACACGACATGAATACACTTGGCCACTTTCCCTAGGATTTCTCGCTTAAATACATAATCTGCCTCACCCACACAGTATTAAAACATCTGTTCTGGTAGTAATGCAAGCATCTGATTTTCTTTGCTGGCTTTAAAATCATTTAAAAACATAACCCAGATAACTTTTGGGACAGATTCAGATAAGAGCAGGGGGAAAGGAGGAAGAAGCGTGTTTAAATGAATTGTTCCAGAGCATTCTTGTGTCTTTACGGCACTGCCCGTCAGTCGTTCCTGGCAGAAATGTTTGTCTGCAGGCCCCGTCTGCTTCTTAAGCTCTTTAAAAGGCAGCCCTATGTTCAATATATCAGCTTGACATGGTGTAACGGAGACTGGAGACACCTTTCAAAGTGATGGAAAGCAAGGCTGCAAGGCTGAACTTTTCTTTTTTCTTCTCTCCCCACACCTGGATGATTACTTTGTTGTTCTTTTGTTTTTAATAACTACAACAGTAAAACCTAATCCGCATTCCTAACCCTTCTGTTAGGTATGAATGAAGTGAAGCCCCCTTATCAGTTTGAAATGTCCTTTATGCCTTGGCTAGGAAAGCTGCAGCATAAATCTCCGTAGGCCCTAAACATTTTGCAGCAGTTGCTATGCTACTCAAGGTAAACATTGGTGTGTGTGTATTTGTCCAGGGAAGGTTCATTGTCAATGTTATATTTTTAAATTTGCACTCACCGCAGAAATACTAATAGAAAGACAAGCTGCGGTTTTCTCAAGCTGGGTATTTATCGTGGAATTATAAGCAGTTCGGATAGTACTATTCCAAATAGGAAGTCAGCTATTCTTCTTCTAAAAAAGAAGATGATAATTAATGCATAAGGTATCTAAGTAGCCATAAGAAGATACAAAACCACTAAGATGTTGATCTTTTAAATGAACCTGGAGAGGCCAACAGAGGAACTCACTTGCTGTCTTCAGCTTGTAACACTGATTCATCCTGGCCCTTACTTTGTCCAAACACATGGGCTGCCCATTATGTTTCAATAATAAAAGTAGAAATATGTTTGTTTTTCAGTTATTCTTTCACATTAAGTTCCCTTTTTATGGTCCACACTCACCAGGATTTGTTTGATCCTTGCTGAGTTGCTTATGTGATTCGTAATAGCAAATTCTCAGTTTGGCTTTGTTTTGGCAAAGGGAAAAAGGTCTCTTCTGTGAAACAAAATACTTGGTTTGTAAAGGTTAAGCTTCCCAAGGGCAAGAGTTTTTGTCGGTTTTCTCACAGCACCCACATGATGGACTTTTTAATAAATGTTTGTTAAATGACTTAATGGACATGGTATAATATTAACCTTCGTTTGCTGCTCTGGTCGATATGAAGTTGGGAATTCCATGACAGCATGCTTTAGTCTGCCAGGGCTGCTGTTACAAAGTACCACAGGCTGGGTGGCTTGCACAACAAAATTCATTTTCTCACAGCTCTGGAGGCTGCAAGTTGGAGAGCAAGGTGTCAGCAGGATTAATTTCTTCTGAGGCCTCTCTCCTTGGCTTGTAGGCAAACACCTTCTCCCTGTGTCTTCATGTGGTCTTTCCTCTGTGCGTATCTGTGTCCAAATTTCCTCTTTTTTCAAGGACCTCTTCTTACAAATTTCTTCTTCTTACAAGCCCAGAACTGGGATTGCTGGATCAGATGGTAGCTCTATTTTTCATTTTTTGCTGACCTTCCATACTGTTTTCCATAGTGGCTAAACAAAGTTACACTCCCACTAACGGTTCATAAGGATTTTTTGGAAACGACACCAAAAGCACAGCGACCAAAGCAAAAATCAAACAAGTAGGACTTCATCAAACTAAAACAGCTTCTGCACATCAAAAGAATCACTCAGCAACATGAAAAGGCAACCTGTGAAATGGGACAAAATGTATGCAAACCAAGTACTGGACAAGGGTTGATATCCAAAATGTATAAAGAACTCATACAACTCAATAACCAACCAAACAAAACAAAAATCCAATTATAAAATGGGCAGAGGAACTTAACAGACATTTTTCCAAAGAAGGTGTACAAATGGCCAACAGTACATGAAAAGATGCTCAACATCACTCATCACCAGGGAAATGCAGCTCAAAACCACAGTGAGGTATCTCCTCACACCTGTTAGGATGGCCGTCATCAAGAAGACAAGAGATAGCAGGTGCTGGCGAGGGTGTGGAGAAAACGGACCCTCTTGTATCCCACAGTTACATGGAATTCTTAAACGTAAAAGCTGGAAAGAATCTTAAAGGTCACTGGGTTTAAGCAGCCATGCTTCACAGAGGGGAAAACTGAGGCTCATATGGGTTACAGTATTTGCTGAAATTCCCTCTCCTGATGTAGTAGCTTCAGGGGTAAGTGCAGGCTCCCCGACTCCTGATCAGGGCTCTTCTCTCGTGTCATGCTGCCACTCGGAATGACCCTCACCAAGGAATTAAAAAGACCTCATCTTGTATAGGATCATTACACACGGTTCTGACATTCTAGAAATGAATTAAAAAGACCTCATCTTGTATAGGATCATTACACACGGTCCTGACATTCTAGAAATGGTTTGACAGGACAACTCATGGCATAGAGATTTCACAGCTCTTTTCTCGTCTTTCAGGATCTGTCCTTACAAAGTCATATAGCCAAAAGGGTCTAGACTAGGATTAGGTTATCCACCCAGGTTACTGCTGCTGCACTGAAGAGGATAGCAGAAAAGCTTTTCTCTGGCTTACTGAAGTAGGGGTATTGATTTAGTTAGCTGTGTACATTACAGAAGCCAAGAAACACTGCTTTTTGTTTCTGAACATTGGCTTCCACTAAATAGCACAACCCATAGCTTAGTGATAAGCATCTATTTTCATGGCATCTGAGAGAGCTGGGGAGAGGGGAATAGGCAAATCCAATTCAATTCGAGGCACTTAGCCCAATCGTAAGTACTTTTACACAGCAAAGATATTGGTGGAATTTTCTAGACACTAAATATGAGAGCAAAGCCTCTAGGCTTGTACCAGAAAGAGGAGTTCTTAGAGGAGAAATTAAAACTTAAAAAAAGTAGAAGGTATTTTTCCCTCTAACTTTTTTTTTTTCCAATGTCCCCCTTTTCTCTGAAAACTCCCTTTAGACAACTTAGAAAAGCAGAACTTCAAAAGTGAACAACTTGATTGTTCCTTGAACCAGTGGGTGGGTGACAGTCATGAGGAAGCCCTTAAAAAAGAAAAGCGCTGCTTCCTCTGTTCTATCCCGGGATTGAATCTTTGAATGCAGAGGAAATGAGTTAATTCTCCCCTCCTGTTTCTTTTGGGTGGGGACTGCTGTGTGTGCGCCTGTGTGTATGTGTGTATGGGGTTATCTTTTTAAAGCATTGTCTTATTTTACTTTAAATATTTAAAAGTGTGGAGATTTATAACATCAACCAGTTAACTGCATGCAGTAACATTTGCCAAGTTGTTTTTTTCCCTTTGTCATTTGAGGGGACTGATACTCTGATAACTTCACTGAACCCAAGATGGGCATATTCTGTTTGTCCAACATTACAGACTTATTGTGTTTTCTTTTTCTGTGTAACTCTACTTTAAACTTTATCTCAGGGGTCCTCATTTCAGTTGGAACTTTTCATTGTTCTTGAAGGAATGCTCTATACGTTTCCAACAGACGTGGAAGCAAAATAAGCCAACCCCAGAGCATAAATAACAATTTTATATCATGCCTACAATATACATTTGCACTCTGACACTTTCATGAATACTGTATACTTTTTGTATAGGCTTTCTATACACTTACCCTCTGTGTGCAGATTGACACATTTGATTTGTTTTGTATCATCACAGTCATAACTCAGTTATCCTTTGAGTAATACTGACTCTTTTCACTTTACATAAACATACACATTTTGGCGTATAGTTTAAAAATTTGCAAAACCGTTGCATCAAGTTTTTCACATTATAAATTTAATCAATGTGAACCAAATTGGCTAAATTAGTAATGAACACTTTTATTAGAGAATTGCTTATTTATATCCATACTGTACTTATTGGTCGTAATAGTACTCTCTGTCAAAGCAATATTGCATTTCTTGGACAATTAAAAACATTCTGGTAGTAAAGAGGAATGTATTAAATGTGCCTTCTCCTCTTAAAAGTTGGATAGAATAATGGAAAAACATCTTAGTGCTAATATTTTAGCCAGAATCTTGACATTATTGAAAGTAGATCTTTAAAATAAGAATGAAATCAGTGTTGACCAAAGCTGCCACATTCATTTCTGCGGATTATCCTCTATAAACCCCACAACCACCATGGGCAAGTGGGGCTCGGGACCCACAAAGCCATGAGTCCCAGCAGGGGCTGTGCCTGCCCCAGAGAACGGATGTCCTTTTTTTCTGAAAAGCAAGTACCCTCTGCTTTTCAAGCCATGTGTCCACAGGATAGCCTGGAGAGGGTCTTTTCCTAATTGACTCAATTGAGGTGTTTGGGGAAGCAATGGCCCTGTTACTCGGGAAGGTTTCATGGATGGATTGGGTTTCAAGAAAGGCTGTTAGAAATGGTAAAGATTTATTATGTGGATCACAAGATGGAGAGTTTTGCCCGGGGAGGGGGGGCAGCAACGTAAGCATGGGTAGAAGCGCAAGGTCAAGGTCAGAGGAATATGCCACGCGCTGCAGCCAGTGAGGAGTAGATTGATTGGGACAAAATGTGCCTGTCTTTGATGAGTGGAGGGTTAGATGCGAAAGGTGAGTGAAGGTCAGGTGGTGAGGATTCTGAGTGCAGGGAAAGGAATTCGGATTTTATCTTCCAGATGAGAAATCACTCTGGGCATTTGTCCAAATCCATCCCATGATCAGCGATAACTTATTTTAGGTAGATTAACCCAGGGTTATGCAGCATAGAATAAAAGGAATAAGAGAGTAAAGGCAGGGAGACAAGGTTAGAGACTGCTAAATATAGTCCATTGTTTTCAGGGTCTGCCCTGTATCTGAGTAATGACGATGAAAAGGAAGAGCTGATATGATAGTTTTTTTAATTATAGCAAATGTTATCATTTTTACCTGATCTCTAGAAAGAATCCATACTTATTATAGAAAATGCTGAAAATATGGATAGGTATAAGGAAGAAAATGGAAATCACCCATTCTCATTAAAACCATAGATGAACACTCCACATTTTAGGTGCTTTTGATTTTTCTTTGTTTTGTTTCAATGTATGTATGTTGAAATCATGGTATAATAATGCTATGTTTACATAGCTTGGATTTCTTGTCATTTACTACATATTAGGCATTTCTTTTTTAATAAAAAAATCCTAGAAGACCTAATTTTTTTTTTTTTTTTTTTATTCTTTTTTGCGGTACGCGGGCCCCTCACTGTTGTGGCCTCTCCCGTTGCGGAGCACAGGCTCTGGACGCGCAGACTCAGCGGCCATGGCTCACGGGCCCAGCCGCTCCGCGGCATGTGGGATCTTCCCGGACCGGGGCACGAACCCGCGTCCCCTGCATCGGCAGGCAGACTCTCAACCACTACGCCACCAGGGAAGCCCAAGACCTCATTTTTTTTTATTGCAGTATAGTTGATTTACAGTGTTGTGTTAATTTCTGCTGTACAGCAAAGTGATTCAGTAATACATATATGTACATCTTCTTTTTTCAGATTATTTTCTATTATAGTTTAATACAGGGTATCGAATAGAATTCCCTGTGCTATACAGCAGGTCCTTGTTGGTTAATCTATTTTATATCTAATATCCTGTATCTGTTAATCCCGAACTCCTAATTTATCCTCCCCCTCCAGCCCGCTTTCCACTTTGGTAATCATACGTTTGTTCTCTATGTCTGTGAGTCTCTTTCTCTTTTGTAGATAAGTTCATTTGTGTCATATTTTAGATTCCACATATAAGTGATGTCATATGGTATTCGTCCTTCTCTTTCTGACTGACTTCACTCACTATGACAATCTCTAGGTCCATCCATGTTGCCGCAAATGGCATTATTTCCTTCTTGTTTATGGCTGAGTAATACTCCATCGTATATACGTACCACGTCTTCTCTATTCGTTCATCTCTCGATGGACATTTAGGTTGCTCCACATCTTGCTAGAGGGCCTCGTTTTTAATGCCTGTCCCACTATTTCAGTTATGACTGCAGGGTCATTAACTATTCCACTATTGTAAATTTAGATTGTGACCGACTTTTTGTTATTATAAACATTACTGTAATACACATCAGTCAACATAAATGCTTTATTCCATGCTATTCCCTTTTCTTCTTTGGCAGATAAACAAATAGATAAATTTAAAAAATTAAGTGGAACATTTGTTCCTGTATTTATTTTGCCTGCTTTGATTTCAGTTCTAAGCTACCACTCCCCACTTTTAGTCCACTTTAAAAATTGGGGAAGGGAGGAGGGTGTTTCTTAACGGACTTTTCCTGAAATTATTACCTCCTTTTGGTGCTTGCCTTTTAAAATGGTGTACTTTAATCCATTGCTCTATACATGAGCATTTAGGTGGTTTTCAGCTTTTCTCCTTTCAACACTGTGATGAACTGATATATTCATGTGCACATATTTCCATGTGCACAAATAAAAGGCTATAGCCTCAAAAGTGAACTACAGGGATATGGGACATATCCATCTTCAACTTTAGTATCCTGTGTACATCAGTTACATCAACTACAGTGATACCAATATATACTCAGTTCTGCAGGCAGACCAGAAAAATTCCAATTTACCCACATCCTTGGCAATCCTTTCCTTTCAATGCTCGCCGATCTCCTGTAAGTGAAATAGTATCTCTTTTTTTTGTATGTGAAATATCTCATTTTGGTTTGCATTTCTCTGATAACTAATGAATTTTAAGCATGTTTTCATATGTCTAGTGGCCATTCAAGATTCTTGTCTGGAATTTGTCCATTTTGTATTGAGTTTGTTTTTTTCCGTGTACTCTGTCCTGTGACAGGTATATGGTTTGCCAAGGTGTTCTCCCACCGTCTGTATTTTAACTGTTTATTACAAAAAATTTAGGCAAATTTATCAAAGTTCTCTTTTATGGTTTGGGTGTTTTCTATCTTGATTAACAACTCCTTCTCCAACGTCAAAGGCTTTAGCTTTTCACTTATATATTTTTTTTCTTATTCTTTATGGGTTAATTACTTTACATTACATTTTTAATTCTTCTGACACACCTGGGAGTTCCCAGGTGATTTTCCAGAATGAGGAGGATAAAAAGTTGAAAACAAAAGAAAACTTTGGTAAAAGCTCTATTAAGGCTTCCGTTGTTAAGTCCATAACTGAACCACGGAGGCATCTTCTGTTTTGTGTAAACAACAGATACCCACACCTACCGTGGTTTGTGGTAACGAAAGTGAGTGTCTTGCCCATTGAAAATCTTTTCCCACAGAAACTCCGTCCAAGTTCATCTGCATGAAGTCTTGGCAAAGTAGTTTACTGCTCACTGGGGTTGAATACAATTTCACTTCCAGGTGTTTTCGGCCTCAGTCTGCCTATCTAACCTCGTGCGTGGGTCCAGAAGGAACACGTCGTTTTTTTAAAAACGGTTGCCGTCTGACACTGGATTCGTTTTACTTTCAGCAGTTGACAGAAACTGTGAGTCCTTCCGTGCTACCCGCTGCAGCTTTGCCACTGGACCTGCTTAACAATGCTGTCACTGCCTTTAGCACCTTGGAAGATCTTATTCGGTATCTTGAACCAGATAGATGGCAGCTGGACTTAGAAGATCTATACAGGCCCACTTGGCAACTGCTGGGCAAGGCTTTTGTGTTTGGAAGAAAATCCAGAGGTAAGCTCTCTCTTCAGGTTAGAACCTCATTTAAGTTTCTTAGCAGCTAATGTTTCAGATTCTTCTGCCATACCTTCAAATGAGGAGAGTTTAAAATTCTTCCCCGATAAGTTTAAATAATCAACCTTCTTAACATTTGAGCATATTTACATATTAAATAAGAATACATATAAAAGGAGGGTTTGGAAGATTAAAAGAGATGCTTTTGCTGAAAATTCCTGTTATTTCTTTAATTCAAAAATATCATTTTGATGAAGTCCTGTGCTACATTTCACAAGAAACATTGCTTATTCAAACTTAATATTTGGGGTATATTGATTCAGAGATTCAAGAGAGATTATCGTAGCTGCTAAACCAGGTTTAGGGCTAGAAAAGGGGAAAGCTCTATTAAAATCTGTATTCACCATGACCCCATGAGTCAGGATTATATCAATTTCCATTTCCTAAGCCTAGAAACTTTTCTAAATAATACGAAAAATAACAATGGTTCCCCAGAAGACAGAACTGTAGTTTCCAAGATAGAAGTCACTGTAAGAAAATAATGCTCTAAAGGAACTCACACCATGATAATTTTTTCTATGTGAATATGCTTCTGAAATGATCACTTTTGATTCTATGAGCACATCTCCCTTCAAGAGTGAAAGTGTTGATAATTAAACTTAATTTCACATGGTCAAGAGATTGGAGATAATGTTAGCCGAATCTGTTCTCAGGTCAGGTAACTTTCCTCGTCACCCTAAACTTGGAAAGCATCCCTCTCAAACACAAATGAAAACGTAACTGGGTAGTTATAAAGCCCTCAGACAATCTGTTTCAGTCTGTCAGAAACTTTGAAATCTACCCAGGGTCCCTTTAGAGAACGGAGGACAGTCTGCAGAAAGTCTGTAGAAAGCACAGTGTTTAGTTAATTTGAGCGACTCACAGGGGCAGATTGCATCAGACTGGTCAGAAAGAAACCCGATTCCTGCCCTCTCCTGCTAAGAGTCGCAGCCCTTCTGATCAGGACTTACATCTCAGCAGATCATGTTCGGACTTGCCCAGCACGGTGTTCTGCTGGACCAGCAGCCCTGGTTTCCTCTCAGCGATATTGGAAATCGCTGTTCACGTCCAGAGGCAGCTGCATCTTGTCCAGATGTTGAAAACGGTTACATATTTATAGGACATGATCGTGATAAATAACTCACCACCAACAACACTTCCCTTCCCTCCCACTTAGGAACGGGAAGATGAAGATTTGCAAGGCTGGCTGAAACGCCCCTGAATAGAGCCTTTGTTAGCAAATTCGAGGTAGATTATCCTGTGGATCCGTAAGAAGCAGAGGGAGTCAACCGGACTGAGCTCAGATCTAGTTTTTTGACAGCCGATCTTGGGATACGAGCCTGAAAATCTCCCCTCTAACCCTGCCTTTATGCCTGTACCTCTCACGTGGTGCTCAGTGAAGATTTGGCCGGAGGCTAGGGTGTATTTAAAAGGCCCAGCGCTGAACCAGATCTCTCAAATATTCATTTAACACTTTCCAAATTGAAGCCCTTTGCAGTTTGCCAAAGCTGTTAACTTTTTAGGTGTACAGTAAGTGTGAGCAAAGCAGTGTATATTTTTGGAACTCTACATAAACTAAAATGCAGGTGTGGGATAACATCTCTATAGACAAAACCAACTCCCCCCCACGGGAGTCTTTCTACAAAGGAAGGAGGAGTAAAACATTTAAAAGCTTCTAATTAGAGATTGAGATAGATTTTCCACAGAATAAACATATCACAGCGTTACCACATTCATCTTAGAAAGACCACCCTCAGATTGCGTTACGTTAATAGAATATCCTTGGGCTGAGTGTCTGAAAAAAATGAACACTGACAAAGTAAACTGTGATCGTAATTCTTTTCAATCACTATTATCCTGTTCAGGAAAACTTGCAATATTTATGAATCTGAACAAGAAAACAGGCATTAGAAAAACAGTTTTTATTGGCGACAGGCTTCAAATCTTCATTCTTTAGAAAGACAAGCTAATGCATGTATTGTCTTAGGAGGTTGTTACGAAAAGGAAATAAAGCATCTGAAGGCTACGTTTACTTTACAGATATTTTGCAGAGGGAGACTTCCACATTATTACAGTTAAGCTATTAAAATGCATGTGTTGGTGCATGATCTCTCTCTTTGTTTTTTGACTAGATGTTCTACCCAATGTTTGGAGAATTTGTGACACCGATCGTAGTCACGTGACTTATTCTAACGATGCTTAGATGTGTTTGAAGCCCTAGAAGTAGGAAGCATAAATTTCAAATAACGTGTGCTAAATGTAAAGTCCTTACTTGTATTTTTAGCCCAGAGGGGACTGTGTTAACGTCTTTCCTTTTCTTTATTGTCCCTTTCTTCCTCTGGTTCAGCGTGTTCATTCATACCTTACTACTACAGAAAAGAAAAACCCATATTTTTTAAGTCAGGCTTAACTAGTACTTAAAAAGGGCTTTTGACTTTTGTGTCAAACATGATAGATGAGTGGAAGCTAAGTTGAAAGCCTGTTTAAATTTTCACATTGTAGCAGGTATCATAACTTGGTTCACTTGGGAAATCCATCTAACCTTTTATTGTGGTTAAGTAAACATTTTAAAGCTAACATATACAGACTCATTTTCTAGTTTCATGAAATAGTATGTTTAAAACTCTTTAAGGTAGATGAGTATCCTTTGAAAGCTGAGAGCTTCATTCACATTCTAAAGAAGGATAAATCTTAAAGAAGCATTAAAAACTCTGGCAACTGGCTTTTGTATGTGTGTGCCTGTCTTAGGTTTTCTCTCTCCTTGCCTAGATGTTAACTTCTAGCGAAAAGATTCAAAGAAGCTCATATACAGCTTTGACAGTGAAAGAGCAGTACGTGTACAGACATAGGTTAGGGTTCGGCAAAATGAAATGAGGTAAAATACGTGACATCATTTAACCTAATTATCTCATTAATTTTATTAGAGATAAGCTTCTCTTTAATGGCCCTCGAAAGAATGAACTCTTTTCCTCTTAAATATTTAAAAGCTTTACTGTCACAGGGTCATTTTCCAGATGAAAGGGAAATCTTTAGATACTCAAATAAAACAGTGATTTTCTCTTGAGTTGGAAAAAATAATTTCTAGCTGAATAAGATGTTGAAATGAACTTACTGAATTAGCATTTGCTCCGTGTTTCCCTTACTTGACCAAGGTTTTAGTCAACCATATGGTTTACGTGTGCTTATAATTGACAATTGCATTTGCATAAGCTGTAATATATTTCTTGAAAATACTTACATTGGCTTCCTTTGACATTTTAGAAAAACTTGACCACATACCCAAGAATAACCTAGCTAAGAAAACAAGCATTTGATTCTTAATTACCTTGTCACTTTAAAAGTATTTTAAAATGTTGGCATTTAATTTTTAAGACTGGGTTATGTAGTGATTGTTATTACCTGAAGCTATCTTTAACCAGAAAATATTATTTATAATGTTGCCAATATTACTGAAAAGGTATTTAACCAGATTTAGTATATTTTAGATAGTATTCCTAAATTTTAATAAAAACTTTGTTTTTGAAGGAAAAAAGCTCTGATGAATTATATGTTATTCAAAACTTCAATTTTATTGGAATTGCTTTGATTTGAATATTTCTAGGGGAAAAAAGGCAAAGCTATAAAGCAGAAATTAAAATCATATTAGAATTGCTTATCCTAATAATTATCAGCTACTTCATATGTTATATGTAAGCTCATGTTAAACATGATGTGTTATTTTGATATGATTTAACTGAGGCAGTGTCATTTTATAGTTAATAACAATGGTTCTTTAGAACATACTGCAACAATCTGATGAAAGGACGTTTGGCTTGGTCTTCACATGGAGGCACTCTCTTAAAGAATAAAACACAGCATAGTTAACCAAGTTACTAAAAGAATAGAGACAGTGGTTATAAATTAGCCATTTCTTCTGCCCTTCAGGAGAATAGAAATCGGAAAAGGAGTCTAGTTAAGCTCAATTTCCAAGTCCAAAAATTTCTCAACGCGCCAGAAGCAGTGCTTTCCAGCAACTTCTGCTCCTTTAAAACGTGTCCTTTTCCCCACTCCTGGTCCACTCAGCCGCCTTCAGAAATTCATTTGCTTCATTTCCTTTTCACGCTCTATGATTCTTGTTGCCAGGAAGATTATAGAAGGTTCTGTCAACAAGTGTCTGTACGTTGTGCTCCATTCATTGCGGGAGCTTGTCATCCTTCTAAAAATCGCATCTGTTTTTTCATCAAAGTTTTCCTTTTACATTCTATTCTTCCCTCCCACGCCCCCCTTGTTTACTTTTTTCCAAAGGTTAAAAGGTGTAGCCCCCTTTTTCTCTAGAAAGTTTCCTGTTTATAGCTGGTAACTCCTCTGTAGTCTCCATCCTCAACACTGCACAATGCCGTCCCTTCATCCGTCCCTGGGTCACAAGGAAGCTCTGTTTGCCATAAAACGGAAAGCCCAGCCTGCGAGCTGCATCGCCCTAAGACCTAGTTAAATAATCGGGGTTCTTATTGGGGCGATTGTTCGGGAGATGTCTAGATTTCTGTATGAGAGAGAGAGCGCGAGGGCGCTTGGTGAAATCGCAAGGCTCAGAGCATGACCGCCTCTTCCTCTGCTCCCCTGTGTGCCGTGCAGTGCTGGGCCTGAACCTGCTCAAGGAAGAGGTGCGGCTCTATAGCTGCACGCCTCGCAACTTCTCCGTGTCCATCCGGGAGGAGCTCAAGAGGACCGACACCGTCTTCTGGCCGGGCTGTCTCCTGGTGAAGCGCTGCGGCGGGAACTGCGCGTGCTGCCTGCACACCTGCAGCGAGTGTCAGTGTGTCCCCAGCAAAGTCACCAAGAAGTATCACGAGGTACGGACAGCCTTTCCCTTCCCGAAAGATGACAGACCAGCCTCTCTGAAGTGGATTTTGGTTTAGAAGGGAGATGTCGTCTTCCCGAAAACCAGACCAGACAAAACCAAGGTTTACCAAAGAGCTCAAGTTTTCATTTATTATTATTATTATTATTATTTTAAATTTATTATTATTGTTTTTTGGCTGCGTTGGGTCCTCGTTGCTGCGTGCGGGCTTTCTCTAGTTGCGGTGAGTGGGGGCTACTCTTCGTTGCGGTGCGCGGGCTTCTCATTGCGGTGGCTTCTCTTGTTGTGGAGCACGGGCTTTAGGCACGTGGGCTTCAGTAGTTGTAGCGCACGGGCTCAGTAGTTGTGGCTCGTGGGCTCTAGAGCGGAGGCTCAGTAGTTGTGGCTCATGGACTCTAGAGCGCAGGCTCAGTAGTTGTGGCTCGTGCGCTCCAGAGCGCAGGCTCAGTAGTTGTGGCTCACGGGCTCTAGAGTGCAGCCTCAGTAGTTGTGGCGCACGGGCTTCGTTGCTCCGTGGCATGTGGGATCTTCGAGGACCAGGGCTCAAACCCGTCCCCTGCATTGGCAGGCAGATTCTTAACCACTGCGCCACCAGGGAAATCCCTGTTTTTTAATTAGGACCTTGAACTCAGGAAACCAGACATCAAGGATTTAGAAAGCTTGTCCTCTGATAGCACATCATGGGTACTCAGTGGAGGTTTTCTGTCTCATACAAAAAAGAAACTGTTTTTCCAGGGAGGAAAATGGGTGAAACTTTTCACCTCTTCAAAATATGAAGGGACAATATTTTAAAGACAGACTTGGAGGTAAATTATGGTCTATTTTGGAGAAAATAAAGATCTTTAATATTTATCTTTCCATTTGGGGCCATTTGGGCACATAAATTCCAAGGGACATATTCATAATTATACTTCCTGTTATTTCATCATTTATATCTTCCTCTTATTCATGGTGCCCCAAATAGTATGTTAAGCTTTTTATAGATTCTTCATCCTTCCCTTTATTCCATGGAATTAAGGAAAATACAATATTAAATGTCAGTAATTATTCATTGTTTTTCAGAGCCTTGGGGACCTTAGAGTTTATACATTTCAAATTTTCATTATCCCCGGTGATACCCAACCCCCTCCAGTCCTCCCCAGAAGCACCTAGCTTTCGTACATCCGGAAGCAATCCCTTCCTGATGGCTCACCTTCAATTTTTACAAAATGTCTTTTACAAACTTTAATTTTCACAAAACCAAACCAAAATCTGCCTCCTGACTTCATTTGGATATGGCTTCATTCATTTTCACTTTTTTCTGCTAAATAAAAGAATAACACGAACTAAATACCCACTTAATAAATGAAATGATTTTACCTGTGAGTGGAGACGTCGGTGAAACCCTCATCTGTTGGGTAATCTGAACAGGTAGCTGCGCTCATGTGACGTGGTTGCCCAGCTCTTCCCCAATATTGTGTTGGCAGGTGATTAAGTGGGAGAAAAGCAGTGGATTCCAGACAAGGTGCCTGTTTCCCTCCTAGATCTACCATTAACTTGTAACCATCCACAGGACACTTAACCTCTGTAAAATATGTGCAAACTATGATAATCTCTCAGGTTTTTCCTAAAGGCGTTATCCTCTGACAATTGTTAGATGGCAAGTTTTAGAAGATGACATCCAAACCTGGCAGTCTGGGATAAAAGTAGGACTGTTGACTGCCGTCCTCATATTCCACTTTCGTTTCTACACCACACACGTCTAAAGATCCTTGTGCTGGGAACGGCGTGCACTCCTGTTCAGGAGGAGGTCCTCGGGAGCTTGCGGGAGCCCCAGCTCCACTCTGCCTAGAGGACGGCTTGTTGCTACTCTAAGAACTGGAAGTCTAGTCAAGAAAAAACCCTTAACGTGGTAGTTTTGTTACCGAGCCAGACTCGGGTCTGCTTGCTGGGGCAGTAAAGCTGCTGAACCAGGTCGTGGGGAGGAAAGTGCAGCATTCATTGCAGGCGCCAAGCAAGGAGACCAGGCAGCCAGGGCTTAAAAGGCCCAACTCCTCAAAGGCTTTCAGGGACAGGTTTTTAAAGACAGGGTGAGGTGCGTGATCAGCTGGTGGACACTCTTCCGACTGGTTGGTGGTGAGGTCATCGGGAGTCCACATCATCAACCTTCTGGTTCCAACCGGTCTGGGATCTACATGCTTGTGGGCAGCATGCAGTGAACTTCTCCCATCTGGTGGCGGTTCCAGTATCTGCAGAACAGCTCAAGGGACCTGACTCAGAATATCTGTAGCCCGTGAGGAGGAACTAAAGGTCCTTGACTTTGCTTAATGGCTAAACTGGTATTATTTCGTCTTGCCGTACTGTTTTCCTTTCTTTCTGCGTTTTCTCGTTTCTCTGATTAAATGACTAGAGTTTTTCCACAGACAAAAGACAGGCAGAGGACATGTGGCCGGGCGGGCGAGGAGGTCTGCTCTGGGAAGGCCTCCCAGGGTCCTGCTCAGTGACAGCCCTAAAGCACATGAAAGTTAAAAGGCCTTAAAGGGTCGGCAGATCTTAGAGTTTGTTGGCATAATGTAAAAGAATAGGGTGAGAGTAGGAATTAAGCTGGGGTGATCCTTCCCCACCTAAAATCATTTCATTTTGAACTTTCTAAAGCAGGGACTTACTAAGCAAAGTGTATCTGGGGACCTGATTTAGCCAACAAGTCTTGGGTTTATGACTCAACCTTGCTATGACCTGTAAAACCCAGAGCTTTTCTAAACAAGTTTATCAGATGCTGAGTTGGTATCATGCTTCTGGGGCAGCTGAATCAGTCCTCAGATCAAGTGTATCCTCCCCCATCCTATACTTGTAAATTTCTTTTCAAATACCGTTAGTTTTAGGTTTCTCCAGAAAGTTGCCCCAGAACGTGCAGTATCTGTTTTAAAGTCTGAGATAAAGTTCTTGTGTAGGGAAAGGCCATGGTCAGTGCTTGGACACTCACTGACCTTCTTCCAGAACGGTATTGATTTAGCCTCTCCAGTCTTCAGGTGGGGTTGATTATATGTATTCTCTGCATGTCCACACTTACAACTTCGGATGCTTATCTAATTGTACGACCCTGTAGTGCAAGTTTCCCACAAATATCTCTAATGTGTGTGTGCAGAAATATACATGGTTACCTATTCCACATTTCTCATAGATATCTCCAATCCAATCATCTCAGTTCTCTTCTGTGGGAATTACAAATTTTTCTGTGATAGTTATTTCGTTAACCATCAAATTACCCTATGAAAAAAGGATTACTTGTTTGGTGTAATTCATGATTTCTGAGGCCTAGATTTTTCTCAGTCTTATATTTTGCAAGTTCTGAGTCTAGTACTAGTACTACTCCTAAATAAGTGAAATTTTTTGAAAACGTAATTCAAAATAGTTCTTAAGTCATCGAAAACCATTCATCTGGATCTAGAGATTTAACTCATTCAAAGTTAAGCCCATCTTGGGCTTTAATTCTTTTTGATGATCATTGCTCCAATTTTCAGTTTAAAGATTATCCCACTTCATGGACAAGGCAAAAGCAAAGACAGAGCTTAGGCGTTTTAATTTTTCTCTCTTCCATCCAGTTCTATTATACCAGCTTCCCTGCATATTAAGCTGATGTGTGTCCGTTTGTATCACTACAAATATAACTGAGTTATTCCCTCTTTTGCTTTCCTTTAGCATTTTCCTTGAGTTTCATTCAACCACTGTATCAAAACTAAGTTTACAGACTTAAAAGTCTCATAAAATATAATGATATTACTGTAGTAGTGTTTTGGTATAATATTATAGCATAATAGTATCATTAAGATTGATTCTTTGTATCAAGCCATTTTAGCCAAAAACAAAAAATGTTTTTTCTTAATTTCCCCGTCTCCCGAATAGGAATTCTCAAAAAAGCAAGACGGGAGCTTTACATACGTATAAACTTAGATGTTGCCTCTTCCTTGAAACACTTTTGAGTTTCCCGCCAATCCCAGCGTAACTCATTCCTCCTCTGTGCATGTGTAGGACTTTAAAGATATCTCTATAAGCTAACTTTTTTTATTTCATAATTATTATTTATTTGTATTTGTTTCTCCCAAATTGAGAACTCAGAGTAAAGATCCCGTCACAGTGTAGCACTCAAGAGCGGGGACTCCAAGGCTGGGCATCCAGGGTTTGAATCTGACATTTGTTAGCTGTGTGACTTGGAGCAAATTACTTCGTCCCCTGGGCCTCGATTTCTCCATCTGTGAAGTGAGCTGTCACCCCTCGTGCCTTATTATGAATAAGGCTTAGAACGAGGTCTGGCACATTTCAAGCCCTCAGTATATGCCAGCGATTGTCTCACTCACCTTCACTTCCTCCCTGTTCCTAGCCTCATTAAAGTATGGCAAATGATCAGTAAAGATTTAATGAATTTGCCCAGAGGTAGGACGGTATTCTCTTTCCGGCAAAAAGACCTATAGGAGACTCTGAGGGAAGAAACAGATTCGCTCCTTCCTTCCTTTCTTAATCAGCATGATGAGTTTCACCTTGTTTATGTCCTCGCATATTTAGTGTCACTTCTTTCCTTAACACGTAGTGTTTTCTTGCTTAGATCTGTTTGTTTGGGGGAAATAAATATACCACCCAATTGCCTTATTCTAAGTGAGCCCCATCACTCAAGGTTCTATGCCGCCCAGAATTTTGGGCATCATTCCTTGATGGGTCTTTCTGTGCCTGATCTGTTCTGTCCGCAGTCTCTGGTTTTAGCTTTTCCCTGGATTATTTTTTCATGGCCTCGTAATTTTAGTTTGAACCTCTTCCTCAACATTTTTGTGAGATGTGCTTCTACCTTGTTTCTTTTCTGTGTCATAAGCTGTGTCCTAAAAACCAAATTCTCTTCTTTAACATTATCTGGGACCAGCTGGTCATCTTCCAAGTCTCTCTTTGTCTCCCAAAGTCCAAACTTTCAAAGGGAATTGAGAGGGAAAACACTGATTATCACCCACCCCTCCACACCACGCACAAGACCTTAACGTCACTGGAACATTATGAGATTCTTCTGCTATTTGTAAATGTCCACAGGTATCAGTGGATGAAGACTGGGCATGTGGGGGGGACGTTTATCTGGCGAACGCGTGTTGCGTAAGCACCGCGGAGGAAGGAAAGACTGTAGGATTGCAGCCTGGTGTCATCGACTGTCAGGACTGTATATGGCGGCCTCTCTAACCATTAGCCTTCATAGTTATTTTTCCCCTGCCAACTGGGAAAATGTATACAAGTGGACATAGGATTTAAAGACATTGTCTATGCCAATATCGCAGTGTACCTCCACCCAACCTCATTCCAGAAGCCATCTGTAGCGCGAGTGTGCTGCTAAGGTATAGTGCCAGCATCTTAAGAGAAGTTGGCTTTGACACCGCCTTCTGTTGGTCAAAAACAAGAAATCAGTACCAACCCGTGATCTATATTCAATACTCATTGGGTTCAGTTTCTCATTAACATAATAGTCTTAGTAATTTTTATTCTGGAATTGTAAATGTAATAGAGAATCTTTAAAAGTTTACTGTTTCTCATCGTTGTCATAAGATTTTGCAGTTTATCTCTCTAGGAAGAAAGTTACTAAATAAATAGAGTGTATGCCTAGTAATATTCTGAGTCTTGATGACATTAGATGACATTAGTATGACATTAGATTATGGATACTAATCATTTCTGTTTGGCAGAAGTACAGACACTGGCTGTGCCACTCATTCTCTCTAAGCTTCTGTTCACTCACATGTAAAATAGGGGTAATAACTGCAAATTACTTCGTAGAATTCTTGTGAGTTAAAGTATGTAAAAACATTATTAGAGCGCCTGGCAACCCATAAGCATTCAAAACCTTCGATATGACCACATACTCCAAATGAGGGACCGTTCTCTGTTTTGCTTTTTTAAATCTTCAAGTAAGACAGTCATAAAACCTGACCTTTGCCTTTTTGGATTAATGAATATTTCCAGCAACGCTATCTTTTAGAAGTTGCTCTATGAGGTTATCCGTGTCAGACCCAGAGAGCAGAGAAACTGGACAACTTCATATTGTTCTGTGCTCTAGGCTTTGTTCGTAAGCCGAAGCCACATAATTTCTAAAACTTCACCATTTCTGTCATAAGACCTAAAACGTAATAATACACACTGAGTAGTGAGTTCTTATCAGACACGTCAGATAGTCTCTTAGAGTACATAGCCGTGCCCTTCCGTCACAGTGTGAAAAGGGTGTGTTTGGTATCCGTGTCCGTTGTGCTATATTTCTGGTTAAGAATCTCAACCATCCAAACTGCAAATAACTTCATTTAATAGAGGCATTCTTGTCATTATTGCCAAACCGTCTACAGTGCACTAGGACCCAGCTGCAGAAAGTTAGCTGTGACCGAGGCTGATGTCTACGAAGTACGTGTAATCCGTGTCATCAAGTTGATGGAGGACTTGACCTTTGGCCAAGGGCATTAATGAGTGGCAATAACTGACTGAGACTCACCTGCAGACCATGTTTCTTTTCGCAGCATCGCAGTACTTGCCTGCCTTGCTTCAAGGATAAATATTTGCTAAGTGTGTGAGTAAATGAGTGAGTGAAAGAAGCCAACAAACAGAAATGCGCATTAGTGGTTCCAAGACACCTAACCAAGGTGAAATTCTTTCTAATACAGTTAGGTGTGTAAAGGAAAGCGGGCATGGCATGGTGGGTCTTTCCATTTAAGGACGGTTTTTTTTTTTTTTAGTTTAGTTTATTAAAGTATAGTTGATTCACAACATTGTGTTGATTTCTGCTGTACAGCAAATTGATTCAGTTATACACATATGTACGTTCTTTTTCGTATTCTTTTCCGTGATGGTTTATCCCAGGATACTGAATATAGTCCCCTGCGCTCTGCAGTAGGACCTTGGTGTTTATGCGTTCTATATGTAATAGTTGGCCTCTGCTAACCCCAGACTCCCACTCCCTCCCTCCCCCACCCCCTCCCCCTTGGCAACCACGAGTCCGTTCTCTGTGTAAGGATTGTCCTTTATTCTGAGCAGCCTCCTTCCAAATCGTTGGTATTAAAAGGTCCTTCCTTTCATACAGTGATGATGATCATTTGTGATTCCTCTGAGGAGCGGGGGAGTATGTTCATCCTGCCTTCAGTAGTTAAAAATTAAAACGTGTAGGTCGCTGTTGGACCCCGAGATTCTGGTCTGAAATTGACCTCGTCCATGAAACCAGAAGTTGCAGACGTGGCCTGATTTTAAAGGTGGTTTCCATCGTTCCCTTTCAGGTCCTTCAGTTGCGACCCAAGACGGGCGTCCGGGGGCTGCATAAGTCGCTCACGGACGTGGCCCTGGAGCACCACGAAGAGTGTGACTGCGTGTGCAGGGGGAACCCCGGGGGATAACGCCTCGCGGTGGCTCAGGGCTGCCACTGCGACAGAGCTCGTGCCTTATCTCCATCCACAATCCCGGCTGGCTGTTGGTTCCAGGGCCCTTTCATCTTCAGGATTTACAGCGTGTTCTGAGAGAGGAGATGCCACGCAGAAGTAGGGGTTGTGCAACGGCCCTTTGGACAGGAGAAAAGGCCTCACGACAGGAGAAAAGTCCTTGCCGGGGAAAGGATGAACCTTGTAGATTCCTAGTTAGTGGCAAAGTCCCCACGTGCGCCCTTGGCTGCATCTGTGTCTCTTGTCTGGATGTGGCCTAGGTTCATGTCAGCACAGGAAACACTGCCCCTAAGCCCCTGGTTCTGTCGCCTTGCTTAACTCTAAAGCCCCCTGCTCTGGGCCTACAGTCACAGAAATCTGGGATTGTTTCTCATTCACATGCATAAGCCAGAGGGTTCTAAGTTCTACCAACGTGGGTTTAAAAAAAGAACTGTGTTGCCGTGAATTAAACTTGTGTCACGCTGATAGGAAAGACTGGATTTTCCCTATTTCTTACTCAGATTTCTACCACTTAGAAGAACAGACCTCCATCCACGGTTTGGAACAGACAAACCTGAGAAGAAGAGTGGCCTTATCTTCACTTTATAAGTTGGTTTATTTGTGTTATTGTGTACATTTTTATAGTCTCCTTTTGACATTATAACTGTTTGCTTTTCTAATCTTGTTAAATATATCTATTTTTACCAAAGGTATTTAATATTCTTTTTTATGACAACCTAGATCAACTATTTTTAGCTTGGTAAATTTTTCTAAACAGAATGGTTATAGCCAGAGGGACGAAGATGATATAAAATATTGTTGCTCTGACAAAAACACATGTATTTCCTTCTTGTATGGTGCTAGAGCTTAGATCAGTCTGCATTTTAAAATACTGACATGGGAAATGGATAGAATTTGATAAGTGGCAAAGACTCTTGGAAAATAAGTAAATATGTCATCTTCCACTCCCCTCACTGGAGACGCCAGCAAGAAGCAGCATATTCCCGTAGGCATCCTGGAATTACTAACCCCTAACCCTTATTTTGGGAAATGTGAGCCTAGCTCAGTAGGACATAAAGCACCCTGAAGAAAGAGACCTGACAGCCTCCTGACAAAGCATGCTTGGCTGTCCTGTAGGACCACATCCTATTTATTGTGATGTTCTGGTTGGATTGTCTTTAAACTCTGTTCCATGCACTTGTATAAATACATGAATATTTTTATGTACAGAAGTATATCCTTTAACCGATTCACTTATTATACTCTCTGGCAATTAAAAAGAAAATCAGTCAGATCCTTTGCTTGTAAAATGTTTAATATTGTGCCTAGGTTAAGTGGTGACTATTTGAATTAAAAATGTGTTGAATCACCAAATAAAAAAATGCAGCTGTTTCGGGGAGAAACTGAGTGTGTGTCTGCAAGATTTGTCCCTTAAATGCCAAGAAAATAAAAGCGACAGAATTTTGTGTTACCATGATTTTTATTATGCAAAAGCTGGTATCAATTCAAAAGACAGGCAGAAAAGTGACCATTTCTGGTGAGACTTTCCTGCCCCTGGACTCCAGTGCTTTTGTGCAGTAGTTTTCTTTTTCCCAGTCATCTTGATAGTAATTGCTGGTAAATTAAATTGCAGATGGCTTGGAGTTGCGTGTGGTTAATGAAATGCTTGATGATAGCTTGTATGGTAGTATGAAACTGACAGTGGGCGGGGATCCGGTAACTTTCCACTCTTGTCTTCATTTCCAACGGCTGGTACTAGAGGGGCTGAGCCCAGGTCCATGTGGCATGTGGATCCACACAGTTTACACGGCACTCCTCCAGGTGGCGGCCTCAGTTTCAGAGGTAGATCTCTATGCAGGCTGGTATCTTCAACACCTGATCCCTGCCTTTGAACTTGCCTGGGAGCCATCTAGGTCCCAGACTCTTCTTCCAAGGCAATACCCTTTCCGGCACTTTTCCACCTGGCAGTCCTACCCTGCGCCCAACCATGTGGAAGACAAAGAAAAAGTGAAAATCCGTGCTGTGTCTTATTGACTTATTTTCATAGTTTTGTTGCAGCCCCCTGGAGGCTGTTTAGATACAGCCCAGCTGCTCCCCTGGAAGCTCTATGCTGCCTCTGCCTCTGGGCAGTTGACAACGCTCTTTAGCACAGTCAAGAGGCTCTGAAATCTAAGAGCAGTGATCGGTGGAACTGTGTTCAATCCAGCGTTTCCAACTGTTTGTTTTTAATTTATTTTATTGAAGTATAGTTGATTTACAATGGTGTGTTGGTTTCTGCTGTACTGCAGAGTGATTCAGTTACACATACGTGTATCAGTACATTCTTTTTCGTATTATTTTCCATTATGGTTTATCCCAGGATACTGAACATAGTTCCCTGTGCTATACAGTATGACCTTGTTGTTTATCCATCTTATATATAATAGTTTGCATCTGCTGACCCCACACTCCCGATCCATCCCTCCCCTACCCCCCCACCCCGGGCAACCGCAAGTCTGTTCTCTATGTCTGTGAGTCTTCCTGTTTCGTGTGCTAGCACTCTCTATGGACCAATGGTTCCGGACTCATCTATTTCAATAATTTTTTTTTTTTTTTTTTTTTTTTGCGGTACGCGGGCCTCTCACTGTTGTGGCCTCTCCCGTTGAGGAGCACAGGCTCCGGACACGCAGGCTCAACGGCCATGGCTCACGGGCCCAGCCACTCCGCGGCATGTGGGATCTTCCCGGACCGGGGCACGAACCCGCGTCCCCTGCATCGGCAGGCGGACTCTCAACCACTGCACCACCAGGGAAGCCCTATTTCAATAATTTCCTCCTATGTGTATTAAAATGTTCATTATATACTTTTGCACTCTGCTTCAGAAAGCATTTGAACAGCCACCTACACCAAATCCAATTTCTTTAGTAACTCCTAAGGCATTATAGTAATTTTTATTCAGTTTAAATCTATATAAAATTTTAGGAAGAAATTTAGTATTTTGGCAGGAAATATAGCTTTTAACATTAATAACTTCATTATTTTAAAAGATTATAAATGCAATCCCAGCTAGCTTTTTTTTTTTAACAAGTAGGAAAGCTGGTCCTAAAATGCATGTGAAGATGCAAGGGACCCAAATAGCTAAGAAATCTTGAAAAAGAACTACAAATTTAGAGCACTCACACTTCCCAACTTTGAAACTTACTACAAAGCTATAGAAATAGTGTGGTTAAGTCTAATAAATTTAGACGTGCAGCAAATTGAGAGTCCAGAAGTAAACCCTTACATTTACGGTCAATTGATTTTAGCCAGGCTGCCAAGACAATACAATGGTGAAAAGGTATTCTTTTTTCAGCAAATGGTGCTAGGACCACTGGGTATCCACATGCAAAAGAATAAATTTGGACCCTTACCTAACACCATATACAGAAATTAACTCAAAATGAATCAAAGACCTAAATGTAAGAGGTGAAATATGACACTCTTAAGAAAGACATATAGGAGAAAATTCTGAGGGCCTTAGATTTAGGTGATCATGTCTCAGATATGATGCCAAAAACACACGTGACAAAAAAATAAACTGGGCATTATTAAATTAAAAACTTTTGTTCTTCAAAGGACATCGTAAAGAATATGAAAAGAAAAACCACATAATGTGAAAAAATTTTTGCAATTCATATATCTGATTAGGGTCTTACATTTAAAATGTATAAAGAACTCTCACAACTCAACAATAAAAAGATAATTCAATAGAAAAATGAGCAAAGGGCCTGAATGCACATTTCTCAAAAAATATATGTATATACACAAATGGCCAAGAAGCACATAGAAAGATAGCTAACGTTATTTGTCATTAGGGAAATGCAAATTAAAATCGTGAGATAACCACTTTACACCCCCTGGAAAGGCGAGAATCCAAAAGACAGACAGTAATAAGTGTTGGGGAGGATGTGGAGAAATTGGAGCTTTATACATTGCTGGTCAAATTGTAAAATTGGGGGCTTCCCTGGTGGCGCAGTGGTTGAGAGTCCGCCTGCCGATGCAGGGGACACGGGTTCGTGCCCCGGTCTGGGAGGATCCCAGATGCCACGGAGCGGCTGGGCCCGTGAGCCATGGCCGCTGAGCCTGCGCATCCGGAGCCTGTGCTCCGCAACGGGAGAGGCCACAGCAGTGAGAGACCTGCGTACCTCAAAAAAAAAAAAAAAAAAAAAAAGTTGTAAAATTGTGTGGCCAGTTTGGAAAACAGTGACGCAATTCTTCAAAACCTTAAACCCAAACCTAATATATGACTCAGTAACTCCACTCCTGGGTATATACTCAAGAAAATTGAAAGTCTTGCACGTGACAGTTCATAACAACATCTTTCATGATAGTCAAAAAATAGAAACCACCCAAATGTCCATCAACTAATAAACGGATAAACCAAATGTTGTATATCCATGCAATGGAATATTATTAGGCAATAAAAAGCAAAGAAGTACTGATACAGGCTACAGCTTGGATGAACCCTGAAAACATTATGCTAGGGAGAAGAAGCCCTTCACAAAAGGCCATAGAATGTATGATTCCATCTATATGCAATGTTCAGTATTGACAGATCTATACAGAAAGAAAGGGGACTAGTGTTTTGCCAGTGGCTAGTGGAAGGGGGTGCTATTGGTGAGTACAGGTTTTCTCTTTGGAGTGATGAAAATATTCTGAAATTTGATAGTGGCGATAGTTATTTGAATATACTAAAAACCACTGAGTTACACACTTCAAAAGGGTGAAATTTTTGTGCTCAAATTATATCTCAATATTATTTTTTTAATTACAAGTGCAGTATTTTTTTAAATTATATACTGCAGCATTTAAGAAATAAAGCTCCCTTCAAAAAAACAAACAACAACAACAAAAAAAACAAGGAATAAAGTAAAAAAAAAATCTAAAATTCTATCACCCTAGCCCACACCATTTCTATCTATGCCTGTCATTGTATAGATAAGTGAATGGGTGGTATTAGGGGATTACTGGACTCAGTTGTGTCCCCAGTAGTAGTGCCTGATGTCTATACCTTTGCCATGGCTATATGTTCCCATTTGAATTTGGTCTTTGCCATGTCTTGCTCTAACCTACAGGAGGAAAGTACCTGTGACAGGTGCCATGTGCTGGCGCAGATGGTTTGCTGTCTTTGCTGCCATCACCAGAAGAGTGTGCTCCAGAGAGCACCCTGGACCAGAACTCCTGCTGCTTTTCTGAACCCAGTCCCTGCCATGGGGTCAAGTCCTGCTGAGCCCAGGCAACCCACATGCACTTGGGTGAGAAACGATCAATTCTTGCTGTAAGCTGCTGGGGTCTTGAGGGTGTTTGTTACACAACATTATTTGGCGAGAGTGACTAATAGGTATTTCATTTAAAAGGAGGTCATATCATACTTGCTGTTTTTTAGTGAAACTTTCCTGAATACCTTCACTTGAAACTTACGGACAGAAAATTGAAATGGGACAGAAAAATACGTACTTTGGAAAATGTTTCATCAACACAAGATATAATCTGCTTAAACGATCCCACTAAAATTGTGAAAAAATGTTCTTGAAAATGTTAAAAACATAAAACCACTTGCAAAGCACTTGCTTCTAGTTCAGTCAGCATCTGTCATTTTGCTGTTAAGAAAAGGAAGTAAGCTCTTGGACAGTGTGGTCCACCTCTTCAGTAACCATTCTCACTGTAGTATATTATTTATGTTTTTTGTTTGTTTGTTTGTGTTTGTTTTTTGCGGTACGCGGGCCTCTCACCGTGCGGCCTCTCCCGTTGCGGAGCACAGGCTCTGGACGCGCAGGCTCAGCGGCCATGGCTCACGGGCCCAGCCGCTCCGCGGCATGTGGGATCCTCCCGGACCGGGGCACGAACCCGTGTCCCCTGCATTGGCAGGCGGACTCTCAACCACTGCGCCACCAGGGAAGCCCTATGTTATGTTTTAATAAACGTTTAACTAATACAAAACGTTGAAACATTTAATAATAATGTTTAATGTTTATATTTTTAATAAGCTCTTTTATAACTTAAAGCATCTTGGGAAATTTTCTTCTGTTCTTTAGGTTATTTTTCTCTCCAAACTTTCTCTCTCTCTCACTCTCCATCCTTCCTTCCTTCCTTCCTTCCTCTTTCTTTATAAAACATTAGGTTATTTATATAATCTCCATGCCTTTAATTCTTTTCTGATTAGTTACATATGTATAGTTTACGTCCAGAATACTGTTTACTCTGTGTGGGAAGGGTAAATTCTTGACTCCTTTTTTACTTTTCTACAACTTGTTTGCCAACCAGAACTACAGTTTGAGGATTAGATACTATATTCTATTTAATTTTCTGTTTCTTGTGGAGGAAGGAGGTCAAGAGCATTTGGAGAAATGTGCAGATTTTTTTTTTTTAAGTAAGTATAGTTGATTTACAGTGCGTTAATTTCTGCTGTACAGCAAAGTGATTCAGTTCTACACAGATATACATTCTTTTCCATGATGGTTTATCACAGGATATTGAATATTATTCCCTGTGCTATACAGTAGGACATTGTGTTTATCAATTCTATATATAACAGTTCGCATATGCTAATCCCAAACTCCCAGTCCACCCCTCGCCTACACCCTTCCCCCTTGGTGACCACAAATCTGTTCTCTATATTTGTGAGTCTTGTTTTTGTTTCATAGATATGTTGATTTGTATCATATTTTCGATTCCACATTTAAGTGACATCATATGTTATTTGTATTTCTCTTTCTGACTTACTTCGCTTAGGATGATAACCTCTAGGTCCATCCATGTTGCTGCAAATGGCATTATTTCATTCTTTTTGATGGCATCAGAAAGTGATGTAAATAAACAATCCCTTTTAAAATCGCATCAAAATGTAAAATAAAATACTTAGGAATAAAGCTCACCAAGGAGGTGAAAGATGTTTATGCTGAGAACTACATAACATTAAAAAAGGAAATTAAAGACGATTCAAAGAAATGGAAAGATTTCCCATGCTTTTTGATTGGAAGAATTAATGTTGTTAAAATGGCCATACTACCCAAAGCAATCTACAGATTTAATGCAATCCCTATCAAATTACCCATGACATTTTTCACAGAACTAGAATAAATAATCCCAAAATTTATATGGAACCATAAAAGATCCAGAATTGCCAAAGCAATCCTGAGGGAAAAGAACAAAGCAGGAGGAATAATGCTCCCAGACTTCAGACAATACTACAAAGCTACAGTAATCAAAACAGTGTGGTATTGATGAAAGAATTCTGCTCAGCCCCCTTGTAAAATATCTCATGCTGGGATTCACTCTGGGAGAAGCATCCACTCTTCATGGAGTGGGGAAAGGAGAGAGGAAGGTTTCAGATCATATTCAAGCCTTGTGCAAAGACCTTGAGTCTCTCCTCTTGCCTGAGGACATCAGCCCCCACTCTCCGATTTCCATGTTTCAACTGCCTCCCCAGAAACCATTGCTCCTTGCCCTTCTACTCACAACAGAGAGAAATATAATGCTACCTCCTCTGACTGTTTCTCTTTAAAGTTAGCCATATTTGTGAGGATGCTTAGAATTTTACCTCAGTCCTGTATCTGGAAAGAGGGGTTGGAATGGAGATTATCCTAAGCCTCACCATAAACTCCTCTTTCACTCTTAAATTCTCATTCATGTAGCAGGAATATGTCCCTTTCTTGGATGCTACTAGCAACTGAACTTTTTGTTGGAATTTTGTTTCTGAGATTAAGCTCCCCTTGACTGTTATTATCCTGGTGTTAGAAACTCTTTTAATATTATAAATTATTGTGACTCTAATGATCATTTAATTTTTGCTTAAAAATTTTTTGCTACTGAAATAAGCTATTTCCATTTTATACGTATAAACTAAATATTATCTGACTCTATGAAATATGAACTCTGTCTTTAAATCTTGCTGCAGGTTTAATTTTTAAAATTATTAATGCTACTCAGTACTAGGTGGGTGGTGGATGTTTTGCCCATCTGTTCAGAAAGACTGAGATATTACACTAGTCTAATTTCAAGGTCTTCCACAGAAGTCAGGTAGAAAAAAAATGCAATTATTTTCTAAGCTAAATTGAAATTCCGTACAAGTGTTTTTTAATCTCCTGTTTAGGCAAAAAACAAAGTATTTTAAATTTTGTAATGGTCTTCAATCCATTTAATCAGTAAATACTAAGAAGCACAAAATTTAACTCCGTTTAAAGAGCTTAGTATTACCTCCTTAAGTGACACCTCCAATATAAGTCAAACCCATGACAACCCACTAAACACTATATGAGTTTCCTGTTAAAAGAAATCCTAGGGGAAAAAATTATCAATTTTAGTACAGTTATTTAAAGAAGTACCTGATGGACTTACCAATAGACAACTAGCTTCAATGACATCCCAGATAGAGAGATGTAAATAAAATATCATTTATATGAAATAACCTAGTTTCTGGTGTAACTAAAATGTGTATATATTTAATAAAAATAAGCAATAGACAAATTTTAAGGAGCAATTCCCTCCAAAATCCAGAAAATAAGACGCATTCCAAGTAACCTGCACAAGGAATAAAGTTAATATCTCCTAATGCAGGTGCTATTTTCTTCAAGATAGTATGTGTGGTAGGGCTTATCTTCCAAATTTCCAGACTGGCAGTCTTAATTTCAGAGTGTTCAGAGATCAGCAACTATGTGTCATATGTATCCGGAGCAAAATCTATTAAAAGGAGAGCAGGAAATACATGAATAATTCATTGACCAGATTTGATGTGCCTTGTTTTCAGTCCTAAAGCTGTGATCTGAAAACATGATTTGCCAGCATTTGAGCAGAAGCAGGAGGGAGGGAGCTGGGATCACTTCCAGCTTAGCTCCTGGAAACCCTGGAGCCTGAGGGGCTACTGGACTTGACTACCTTGAGAAGAAACTGACCAGAAGCAAAAAGCAGAAGACGAAGAGGCTCATATTGACCAATCCTATGGTGAATATCTTTAGAAGTCTTCTGGAAGACGTGATAATTCAACCGATGAATTTTTGACTGCCATCGTATATTTGGATGGCTTAACGTACGGGATTTGCTAAATCAACTTTTTCCTGTATTGCATAAGGCATATCTGCTTTGACAATATATTGTGTCATCATCGTGGAATTAAGGCAAACAAATAGTTGTTAACAAGACGTACGTCTTGCCGCCGTCAACTGGCATGGTAATAAATCAGAGTGATTTGTTTCTAAACTGCCTTTTATCCAAAACTACTTCACTACTTTGCAATGATTACCTTTGTGGAAAGTTTTTCATCTTGATGTCTGCAGCTGGAGACTGAGTCAGGAAGTGAGAATGTGCCATGACAGAATAATTACTTGGCATCACACACAGACATGTAAAAACGTTTGAAGACAATTATGAGGTCCATATTTGGTTTCTCTTCCTGGGAGAAGGCAACTGTTGTGCCTGCACTTGCGTCTGCTTTTAAAATTAGCCTGTGAATAAACAAAACCTGTGTTCTTCTCTCTGTAAAACAAGCTTCATTTTTACTCTTGAACTTGATCAAAGATGTTGCCCGATGTCTGTTTAGGAAAACGTAGACCGTGGGTGCTCAGCAAAATCCTGGAATCAAAACAGGTCATGAAGCCCTTTGCCTCCATCGCCAGACTGCTGCTATTTCTGTTCTTATAGAATCACTTTTTTTATTGAAGTAGAGCTGATTACAATGTTGCCTTAGTTTCAGGTGACAGCAAAGTGATTCATATGTATACGTATTCTTTTTAGATTCTTTTCCATTAAAGGCTATCAGAAGGTATTGAGTAGAGTGCCCTGTGCCACACAGTAGGTCCTTGTTGTTTATCTATTTTACATATGGTAGTGTGTATCTGTTATTCCCCAATTCCTAGTTTATCCCTCCCACCCCTTATCCCTTGGTGACCGTAAGTTTGTTTTCTTTTTCTTTTGAATTTTATCTTATTTTTTTATACAGCAGATTCTTATTAGTTATCCATTTACATATTAGTATATATATGTCAATCCCATGTTTTCTACGTCTTTGACTGTATCTCTGTTTTGTAAGTAAGTTTATTTGTACCAGTTTTTAAGATTCTATATATAAGCGATACCATATGATATTTGTCATTTTCTGTCTGACTTAATTCAGTCAGTATGACAATCTCTAGGTCCATCCATGTCACTGCAAATAGCATTGTTTTGTTCTTTTTATGGCTGATATTCCATTGTGTATTTGTACCACATCTTCTTTATCCATTCATCTGTCGATGGACATTTAGGTTGCTTCCATGTCTTGGCCATTGTAAATAGTGCCTCAATGAACACTGGGGTGCATGCATCTTTTCGAATTAGAGTTTTCTCCAGAGATATGCCCAGGAGTGGGATTATTGGATCGTATGGTAACTCTACTTTTAGGTTTTTAAGGAACCTCCATACTGTTCTCCATAGTGGCTGCACCAATTTACATTCCCACCAACAGTGTAGGAGGGTTCCCTTTTCTCCACACCCGCTCCAGCATTTATTGTTTGTAGACTTTGTGATGATGGCCATTCTGACTGGTGTGAGCTGATACCTTGTTGTAGACTACCGCTATTTCTATCAGACATGATCATGGTGCCTAAAGCCCTTAATGTGCCCACTTGTCACCCTGCAGTTACAGCGGATACACTCTGGGCTCAAAGATTCTGAGACGCTTTGACAGGGCACGGCCCAGCCCTCTCCTCCTCAGGTTTCACAGGCAGCCCTCTGTCCCACAGTCCTGCCATAGAAGTAAATCCATCAGTAGCCTCAATGACCACCCTAAGATCTCACATACGACACTTGTTCAATGAATTTCGAAGCAATAAATTTAACAGTCAACATCCAAATTACCTTCTTATCACCTCTCATGGTTCCAGTTGGTCCATGAGATGATTCACAGCCATTTAATCACGTGTAACCCATGGTTAAGTACCTAGGTAGTGTCCTGATTTTATTATAGATGCAAATTCCTGATATTTCTCAGAACCGCCCCCCCCCCACAAAATCCACTAAATTTCCTTTTTGTTTGCTTAACAAGTTGACTGTAAAATTGGTTCCTAGAATGAAGATCTGTACCTAATTGCTCAAGCTTATGAATGTAAACGATCATTCAGTTAAAAATGGCCTTTGAAGTCAAGGCTTCAATACAATAACCAGTGTTCGAACATAACCTGAGTGTTACATATAAACTTCTACCACTTTTCCTCATATGTTAAATCTGTGAATAGTTTAAACTACATGCCTTCTGAGATTTCTCCCTGCTCTTACATTGAAAACTTCATTTGATATCACTTATATGTGGAATCTAATAAAAAAATGATGCAAATGAATTTATTTACCAAACAGAAATAGACTCACAAACATAGAAATCAAATTTATGGTTACCAAAGGGGAAAGGTTGGGGAGAGGGATAAACTAGGAGTTTGGGATTAACATACACACTAGTATATGTAAAATAGATAACCAACAAGGACCTTCTCACAACTCTGTAATAACTCTTCTCAATACTCTGTAATAACCTATAAGGAAAAGAATCTGAAAAAGAATCGATACATATGTATGTATAACTGATTCACTTTTCTGTATACCTGAAACTAACACAATAGTATAAATCAACTATACGTCAATAAAAATTTTTAAAAGAAAAAACTTCATTTGAAAACATTCAGCGAGGGTAGACAGTACTTACTGGGTCAGGATTTCTTCAGACAGTTCAAAAAACAAATCTATTTGCCAGCAAATTCCACCCATCAGTCCAGGTTTTGACCTTTGTAAAAACTGAGGCTCTCTCCTTCACATATTGGAAGACAACTTGCCAGTTTTTTCTCTGAGTTGCCTTTTGCAAGTGAAGCTTGCCAGTGCCCATACCAAACCTCAGATGTCACGGCTTCATATTCTGTTCTGTGTGTAGACCACGTGTCTTAAAGTTGCATCCTGATTCCCAAAGCCTGTTGAGACCAGAACTTTCTTTGGCCTGGATGTGGCATTCTTGTTAAAGTAGCCTAGGCTTGCAACAGCTGGTCTAGCACCTTGAAATACAAGTGGGGTTCGTGCGCGAGTAGCATCACTTGGAGTTTGTAGAAATGCAGACATGGGTCTCCACAGAAGACCTACTGGGTTGGGATCTGTATTTTAATGAGCTCCTCAGTGATTCACATCCACATAAAGTTTCAGAAGCACTGACATGGTAGAGGTCTCTAGGTGTTGGTGTACCCTGAGCTGTGGTCAACAGACGGAACCAACGTCTGAAAAAGAAAAATATATATTATACTATTATATTGTGCCAAAAGAAAGTACATCATTATAATGCCTGTAGCCGTCAGTAAACGGATGTGATGCCACCAACCACTCGCTTTCTTGACACTCTTTCTGTACTTGTTTCCCAGGACGCCTTTGCTCTTAGTTCTCTTCCAGGACCTCCTTCAGCCTCCTGTGCTGAATTCTCTTCACTCATCTTGGTTCTTTACCTGCTTTTCCTGATTCAACCCCTGCACTTCCCTGACTTCAGTTCCCCACGGACTGGTCATCTCACACCCACCCCACCTCCAACCCCACTCTTCTTTCTGAGTTCGAGCTTTGGTCACCTAAACCGTCTACCTGAATGTTCTGTGGGTACCACTTAGAAGGAATTCACTTCACCCAATCCTCCTCTTTTTTTGTTTCTGTTAATTAGTGAGTGGTACCTACCAAGTTCTTACCTTGGGAGGCATGCTGAATGTATCCCTCTCCGTTCAGCATCTTATCAACCACCCAGCCTTGTTTCACCACTGAACCAGCTAATTCTGGACCCACCCCCACTGCTCCAGCCTAGATTCCCATTGTCTTTCAAGCTTTACTGTCAATTTCTTAATTTAGTTTTCCTCTTGAATATGATTTCTCTCTCTGCACTACCTCTGTTCTTTTTCCAGCCCCCCGCTCCCACCAAACACAAAGAACGTTGTATTTCTGTAAAGAGGCAACTAAATAAAACACAGGTCCATCCCCTCCTCAAAAATCTTCTCTGTCACCTGGTGCGATAAAGTTCCCACGGCTTTCTCGTGACCCTGGTCCAGACGGTCCACTCTACCAGCTCTTCCATTGCTTCTCTCACCGCGCATTGCCTCAGCTCCTTACCTTCATAGGTGCCTTTGTTCTGCTTTCAGCTCCTTTCCCCTTCTCGCTTATTGCAAAATCCTATCCATCCTTCCAGACCTAGCTCAAATGCCACTTGCCCTGCAATGCCTTCACAGATTTTTACTGCTTCCAAAAATGTGTGCTTCACCCCTTGCTTTATCCAGCAGGAGGTTGGGTTGTTCCGCCAGGGCTTTGGGGTCAATCCACCTCTACCTACATGACCTTAGACCATTTATTAATATTTTTGATTTCCCCCTTTGCTCCTGTGTGATGCAGAGATCAGAGGACCACTGCTGGGAACTAGATTAGGTAAGTAAGGTGTGATGCCACGTGGCTGGTACACGATAGGTGTGGAGTAGTCGTTTGTCCCTTCTGGGCACCAGCGACCATCATAGCTGAGTTTCTCTCCCTTAGCAGGTCGGGGGCCAACCTCAGGGAGGCACTGGTATCACTCAGTGGACAGCATTTGCAGCTTGTACTGATCTCACCATAGAAGACACAGTCCGCAAATGTTTGTTGAACTGAGAGCCCCTCCACGTTACACTTTGCCTCAGTGCCCCCTGACCGCTCTACAGGAGGGAACGTTCTCAGACCATAGACGGCACAGCCATCCTTAACATAGTCCAGCAACGCGCTCCTTTTGACATTCTTTTTTTTTCACCCAAGTACTCTCCTTTTTGCTCCTTTAAACAAAGTATACCCTGGCCTTTGCACGTGCCTTTCATCCACATCACCGTGCTCAGCTTTGTCATAGTCATAAGGCTGTGCTTCCCAGTCCTTTATGATTTCAATCCTCATTTTGCCTATTGGCCATATTCTCTGTATTCATGTACAGGTATTTCAGTCAAAAAGATACTCTGACCTCTGTTCCCCGGCACTTGCTCCACTGACATTCCCTCTAAGGCATACGTGTCCCTTTACCGGAACTTGTCAAAGGATTCTATTCAATCTGCCGCTGTCTCAGGCTGCAAGCTATTCTAACGGTGTGGCCACATCACCGGCCAGAGTTCCTTCCAGTCCTTGTGAGAGGTGTATATCCAGATGTGTTTTGAGGTGGATCTTCTAGGAAGTATGAAGGCGAAGAGTGAACAAATTTGATTTTTGTGAAAAAGAATCCATGGAGAATTTCTCCATTAAGATACATTTCCTCATCCTGCATCTCAACGGTTATTTTTAATTTCAGAATTTGCTGTTTATTAATCACGTGATATTGGAAAGCCCCTGTTTCTCAGGGATGCTTGTGTCTGAGTTCACTTTATTATATATTTCCGTATATATATATATATTTAGATATGCATCTCTGAAATAACAGTGTAAATCAGTGGGAAAATAGAATTCAGTAATAGAATTTTCTCAGAAAATCAACAGAGTTCTCCACTGGAAAGAGTCCCTATTCCAAGTGTCTACTACAGAAATCTGGTTATATATTTTAGCGCTTAGAGCGAAAGCTCTTAGACTGAGGTCCATGAATGCACTTAAAATTCCCTGTGAACTTCATGGAGCTGTATGTGGACAGTTTGTAAACACACGTACTCTGTCAGAGGACTTGATCCAGAAAAGGTTAAGAATCAGTGACATCACCGAGGGAGCTGGAAGACAATGTGGTGATGATTTTTACACTGCTAAGTTTCTGCAGAAGAGTGGCTGGCAGGACTAAGCCGGAATCTGTGGGTAAAGCATGCGGTAAACTTGATCTGTTGGAAAAGGCCACACAGGGGGAGGTGGGATGTTTTACTTAGAGATTGTCTCTTTTATCAGCACTGCAGTTGTTAACTTGTATTTAGCACCCGTGAAAGCTGTCCTACAAATCAGAGCCCGTGGGAACCAGGCTCACAGCCTGACTACGTCTAACATTTAAAGTTCAAGGATGCTTCAATGCAAGGTGAATTTGACTTACACAACTACAGAAAGACTCTCATGGATTAAGTTGCCAGATGTATGTCAGTGATAATTACTCAGAAAGGAAACAGAACCTTCTTGGGGGAAATTATGGGAAAGATGACACAGGGGACACCAAAAGCTTAAGCACATTAACCTCTGGTCGATTTTGGACTCACCTCCAGCACTGCGACCACCTAACGCGCACATGTTCAGATGTCGAGACCCTCCCCTCCCAGCCTCCAAAACCCTGAGAAAGTAACCCTCACCAGGTGCTCAGAGCAAAAGCATACGGCCCAAGCAACATAGCCCTGATTTACAATAGGGTAATATAGGAAAAGAATTCCTGCCTGGAGCATGACCCCAGCAGGGTTCTCACTCCTAAGTAAGCTGCGTCCTTGATGTGATGTTTTCCCAGTTAGAATTTGGTTCCATATTTGTTTCAAGAATTACACACACGTCCTTCAAAACCATTCAATCATAAAATTTACAGGTGATATTTCATTTCGCAACATGTGAAGCGAACACGACAACGGCAAGAAGCATTTCCCTTGATAAAATTTCAGAAGTGTTGGCTAGATTTTATTAACAAACTATTTTTCCTAATGGTATCTTTGGGCGTAATTCTTTTCACGTCTTATAAATTCAGTCTCATAATGTTGATACACATCCCCCCTACTTTTCGCTGGTAATATTGTATGATGAACGTTTTCCCCGTGTCATCAAAGTTTCATAATTTAAGGGAATGGTTTCATCCTATTCCAGTGCAGGGATGTACCAAAATTTAGGTATATCTTCTCCTCCGTTAAAATTTTATTTATAACTTTTTGTTGTTAGGTAAGCATCTTTGAGTCTGCTGGTGAATTTATTCCTATGAAAAATATGACAGTGGTTGGCTTTTAAATCCATTATAGATAAATTATAGCAAAACTTACGTGTGTGATCTATTGGTAGCAATAATGAAACGATAATCCAGGTAGCTTTTGGAGCGGAGGGTACCTTTTACTGACTGCTGTGCGAGTCAAGCTACTCATGGGCAGAGCCCCTTTTTCTACAGCCTGAACTGTGCAGTGTCAGCACACTATCAAGGAGGCAACAAAATTAAGTTGTCTGACCTCTTTTTTTTAATTTTTGAATTTAATTTTATTTATTTTTTTATACAGCAGGTTCTTATTAGTCATCCATTTTATACTTATTAGTGTATATATGTCTAATCTCTTCTTTTTTCTTTTGCTGTACGCGGGCCTCCCACCGCTCTGGCCTCTCCCGCTGCGGAGCACAGGCTCCGGACGCGCAGGCTCAGCGGCCATGGCTCACGGGCCCAGCCGCTCGGCGGCACGTGGGATCCTCCCCGACCGGGGCACGAACCCGCGTCCCCTGCATCGGCAGGTGGACTCTCAACCACTGCGCCACCAGGGAAGCCCTGTCTGATCTCTTTTGAGGATCTTTTTTGCACAAAGATTCCCTCTATATTGGAAGTTAATTTTTAAAATACATTTTAATAAGATTATTAAAAATTATTATTATTATTATAATTTTAAATTTTTAATAATCTGCATGTTTCTTGTATGCAGAGTGTTAACCCAGATACATGATTTCCTCTTATTATCTCTTAGAAAATGAGCTTTAGGTTGATTTTGCTGTCTGTTCAGCTCGACGATTTTTATTATTACATTTTTTAGGGTGAAAATAATTTTTTAGGGTTCACATCTTCATTCTTCTTTTAAAATTGAAGTATAGTTGATTTACAACGTGTTGGCTTCAGGTGTACGGTACAGTATTCAGTTATATATATATATATGTGTGTATATATATACAGACACACACACACACACACACAGACACACACACACACACACACACACACACATGTATATTCTTTTCAGATTCCTTTCCCTTACAGGTTATTACAAAATACTGAGTATAGTTCCCTGTGCCATACAGTAGGTCCTTGTTAGTTATCTATTTTATATAGTGTGTATGTTAATCTCAAAGTCTTAATTTATCCCTCCCCTCCTTTCCCCTTTGGTAACCATAAGTTTGTTCTCTATGTCTGTGGGTCTATTTCTGTTGTGTGTTCCTTTATGTCGTTTTACTCTTATTTTAATAAAATTGGGTAAATTAAATTATCTGGCAATATGACCTTTTCATGACATTGTTCCATTAATACAGGAGTAAAACTACCTGTATTCTCCCTAGTTTATTGAAGATGCTTTCTTCGCCTTCTGTGTCATGCAAGGAATTAATTCTGTATTTGTGTAGCTTTTGTAGCAATGGATAGACCTAATCTAGCCAGTTATACTAAAGACCCACAACTTACACTTAAAAGGTCTATCATAGCTTAACAGAGAACTGTAAAACCTCAAAGAGAGTGAGGGGAAAGAGGGTTTCAACCACAATGAGAAACAGGCACTGGCTGTGAAAAACTCCCTTCAAAATTCTTGGCAACTTTGCACTCACACATTGTTATGTTTTTCATGCCAAGGAAATCTCAGTATTTTGAAGAAGCAGCAGTGAGGAATAAGAACGGCATCATGACCTTGTGAATTTATTAACATTCCATGCATAGAACCTGACCAGACACACACGTGTGCGCATACATGCTCACATATACACACTGCATATACGTGTACACGATAGCAAAAGGTACATACTGTGAAGTTTAGAAAGAAGGGATTCAATATGGAACATTGTTTTCTAAAAGTGCTGAATACATCTTGGAACTGTGTCTGACACTTAATGAGTATGTGTCATTGAATAAATAATCGAAGAAGTAAATTAAAATATGAACGTAAACCAAGAATATTATAAAAGTTTAAATATTTAAATACCCAAGGTAAATAAGTTTAATGCTCTAAAGTATTCACCTTTAAAAAAAACGGGAAGGCAGGAGTAAACCTCTGGAGCTCATGTATATGTTTATCACTTTAATCGTGGTGATGGTTTCCTCCACCTATACATCTGTTCAATCCCATCAGATTGTATATATTAACCCTGTGCAATTTTCTCGTACATCAATTACACCTCGAAAAACTGTTAACAAAATAAAACAATGCAAATACCCAAAGTAAATAAATTTAATGCTGTAAAACATTCATATTTTATGTTTCCTTGACAAAACCCTCTAGAATCTGTGTTTTATCTTAAGTAACTAAATTTTGCCCTGGATCAAACGCACAGATTAGATCAAGTGTTTGAGATTCACTTTGCATCCAAGATTTATCTCTTTTGCATTTTTCATATTGTCGTCTCCCACTAGATCTCACATTCTTTCCTGTAATGTGTTTATATCCTATCTTAAATCCTGCTGGCGCATTCTAAGACCTAAGAGAGACATTTTTCAAGTTTTGGACCCACTTAACTCCTTTTACTCCCGATTCTCAGTGCTCTAGTTTGGGGAGGGACTCTTTCTAACTAGAAAAAAATGGATACATTTTTTCCATTATAGCAGTTCATTACTACATATTACCATAGGGAGTCACACTGCTAATATTGTATTTCTAAGAGAATTTCCTTTGCTCCTTTGTACCTAAATGAGAAATAGGATTGCTTCATTTCCCTTAAGAAAAGTCTGGAAGCAAGAAAGAGCCTCTGTTAAAACAGTTTTGAGCTCTGAAATCTGCGTTTCATATACGAAGTTACCTTCTTAAGGCACTTTCAGGGTGGAATTGCATTCACCGTCTTCCTCACTTCTGTCTGATTTCTGTGCAGTGACTTCTGGCATCTGTCTACGCACGACTATCTCGTTGTTGTGTTTCTGAAAATATGTTTCCTGTGGTCATTTCTGCATCCCAAGCAGCTATTTCCAGCGACTTATCGTGAAAGGCCACAGGCATAGAAGCTTATAGTTAGGGCTCAAGGACCAAAGAGAATTGGTTTAGAGCGAGCTACACCACTTACCAGCCAGGTTACCTCGGGAAGCTCACCTCACCTCTTTCATCTCGGAGTCCTCAACTAAGAAGAGGAGAGGAACAGCAACGATACCTACCTTTCCAATTCAGTTAAGGGTTAAATGAGAGCACTCATGAGAAACACTTAGTGCCTGGAGCGCTATTACGCAGACAGTAAACACGAGCGATTATTCTTCTCATAATTAGCATATAATTATGCAAATGCATGTATTTACTACAACAATTATACGATTATAGGTTTGCAGGTTCTCATAATTGCTCTCCTCCCGGTCAACCGCAGATCTCCTCCTTCAACCCTGGGGGTCTGACGCGTATAATGCAGGTGCTTTCCTGTCCACGCATCCCTGGAGGGGCTTCTTCTGACCACGGATGATGACCTGTGTACCCACATCTCAGCTCTCTATGGTCGATAGGAAGGTGAAAGTTCAACACACCTGAGCCTTCATTCTAGGGTTTTAGACGCCTTCCTCTAATCTTGGTTTATAGTCAACTCTGTTCCAAGTGGCCATAGAGCTCTAAGTCATGTTGGAGGGAGACAAGCCATGGGGTAATTTGAATGGAGGAATGAGGCCTGATGCTCACAAGATACGGGTACAAGCACATCTGTTGGGAGGGAAAAGGAAGGCCAAGGGCAGTCGCGTCCTCGAGAGCCCTGGGGAATTGTTTCAGGACCACTGCATGAGGAGGGATCTGGCTGTGGCCTCCGAGAAAGCCAGGCGGAGATGTACAAAGCACAGGGGTCGGTCGCGTTACCAAGCACACCACGGTAGGTTTCCCTGAGAACCTTTACGTTCTCAAAGCCAGTTTGAAAAATCCCCACTTTTAACCTTACATCTTATTACTTTTCTAATATTGAACTATAGATGGTTTCTGGAACAGGGAATTTCTTTAACTAGGATGCATAAAAGAAATCTTTAGGATGTATTAAAATGTCAAAAAGGCTTATTTCCAAAATTAAGGATTCAAACTGAAGAAAAGCAGTCTACATTTTTTTCTGGATGGGAATCGTGTTTTAAGTTACCTGGCCCTTCGTTTTTCCAGGATGCACCAGCTCGTGACCTACCTGACCTGTGTTTTCATTGAGCATATCCAAGGGCAGGCATTTGTTTTCGTGGTGCATCCCTTATTAGATTAAAAGCTTCTCGAAATGATTTCTAGGTCTTATTCTCAGGGCCTTGTCCCCAGGGCCTGACACATAACAGAGAGTTGGTTGGGAAAACAAAACAGAAAGAAAAACTCTGAAATCACACTGTGTGCTTTATTTACTCATTAAATTACGGAAAATGTACCTTTCTGATTTACGATCTTAAGATACCAACAGTTTAGCTACATCTATTATTATCTTTTGAATATGTTCCATTCCTGCAAGCTGTTGAGGAGCTTTGTTCAAGATGTCAGGTACTCTAGATATTCTCTAATTACATCATCAAGTTAGAATTAAATTCAGCATTACATCTTGTCGGTAAAAACCTACACAAGAAAGCCGGGCAGCACCTTAGCAACTTGTACAATCTCTTTTCTGAAATACGAGGAGCCCATCATGTTTTGAAATTCAGAATATTTTAGGTTTTTGGAAGGCAAATTGGTGAGACATATTCCGGATCAGACTCAAGTACTTTAAAATTTCTGTAGCAGGGCTTCCCTGGTGGCGCAGTGTTTGAGAGTCCACCTGCCGATGCAGGGGACACGGGTTCGTGCCCCGGTCCGGGAAGATCCCACATGCCGCGGAGCGGCTGGGCCCGTGAGCCATGGCCGCTGAGCCTGCGCGTCCGGAGCCTGTGCTGAAATTTCTGCAGCAAAATGTATGAAAAAGTACATAATAAATAAATAAATTCTCTAAATAACCAAATGTCAGCTCAGGTTATGTGTGTCTACCCATTAAGCTATGTTCAAGTCAGGTTTTGGGAATTTAATGAATTTAAAAAGTCCTCTGGGTTTCAGATTTTTTTCTTATAATAGGTTCTTCGCATAGCTTTTTCTTGTTTTAAAATCTTTTTCCCCCCAGAAGCACTGTGTCTCAGTTTTAGTAGATAGTGACTCTTTTCTAATATGATTACTTTATAATATTCTCCTTACACGCCTGAAATAAAGCATGGGTAATACATCTCTCTGCAGGAATATTTTTTAAAAATCAATGCAATGGCCAAACGTATAAGGCAGAAATAAAAGGAAATAAATGCATAATAGACGAATATATGTAACAACGTGTAAATGTTTAGACTCTACCCACCACAAAATGCAGTGAGCAACCCGATACCTGCCCAAATGGTTAGAATCACTGTGTTTGTGCCAGCTGCAACTGTAGACAGAAAAAAGATGTTTTATTGGCTATAGACACACCTAGAACGACGTTCCCAAGGGGGCACGATTTCCAAAATACCAAACAACCCTTGGTAAAATTCCTTTAAAAAGTATTTTTATGTATAATTTTTATAATAGCTGTTTTCCTGACCAATTTAGTATTTCATGAATCTGTTAAGACTTTGCAAGTGTATGTAAAGTGGAAGTTGTTCTAAGGTCAGATAATTATACGGTGACTTTCTCTCCACGTGAATGGGCAGCAGGAGGCTGGATCCCTGTGGACCTTGACCAAGCCTGCCACCTGCCCTGCAGGGCCCTCTCCTGCCCCTGCTGAAGGGCCACCACCCGTGGCTCTTTCCACTAAAAGTCGGCAGGGCTCCCCTAGTCGTGTTGTCGACAAAAACCGCCACCACACCTTGGCCGAATGCCCTCAGATTCCCGTGCGAACCATCGACCCTTCTAACCCTCACAGCTGCCTAGCAGCCTGGTCTTCTGAGTCCCATTTGGCATGGGAGATAACTGAGGAACAGAGAAAGTTATCAAAAGATGCTACTGAGCCGCACGGCAGGCAGGACTCCTCCCAACACAGACCTTTCAACCTCAAGTCCAGCTGTCTTGTCACCAGAGAGGCGACACTGACAGGTGTCGAATCTTACTTCTTCTCTCTCATTTCCATGTGCCTGGAGGTAACTCTGTGGCCTTGCCCTTTCTCTCCTCTTCCTGACAGCGCTTAATGCCTGACGTTAGCTACTCGGGATGTTTAGGTGCAGGAGGTAGTTCTTGACTGTCAGGTATGAGAAGAGCTGGAGTTATTTGCATTTTTGAATATTCAGCCTATTCTTACAGCTCTGCTGCATTTTATTTGAAAATAAATGACCTAGCCATTGCCTTGACCTAAAGAAAACCAGACCTACCAAGAAGATGCTAAGAGGTTGTATTAGCTCTTCCTGTAGAAGAAATTCCCCCAAAACGTAGCATCTGAAAACAATGAACATTTGTGGTTTCAAAAAGTCTCTGGGGCTCAGGAATTCCGGAGTGTCTTAGCTGGGAGGCTCTGACTTCCGGTGTCTGCAAGTTTTCGGTCAGGACACAGGCCGGGTCTGAGTGTGAAGGGCCCGGAGAGTTCACTTCCCAGCTCATCCTCATGGAGTCATCAGCACCTCACCACGGAGCCTCTCTTGACGGTGCCATGATAGCTGGCTTCCCCAGAGCAAATAATCCGAGAGAGAGAGAGGGAGACAGGGAGAGAGAGAGAATGACCACAGGAAGTCATTTTTGCCTTTTGTGGCCTCAACCCCAAATCACAGACCATCTCTCCTGCCTTGTTGTATTTTCTAGAACAGAGTGGCCAGTTCCAGCCATACTCAGACTCAGAAAAGAGAATGAAGCTTCCCTTTTTTTTTTTTTTTTTGAATTTTAAGACTGCCAGGTTTAATGGTAACGATAACAAGATGATTTGCATGCGAACGAATGCCTTGGTTAGGAGAAAGTTCAGAAGGGAAAGAGAGCTTTTATAGAGAAGCCAATAGCAGAAAGAATAAGACTGGGTGTCATATTGGGAGCCACCGAAGAACACGTGGGTGGTTTGAAGACAGGTCATCTGAACTCGACCCTTTCCCAGGCTTCTGTGTCTGCCCTTCTTTCCTTACTCAGGGACAACACTTCCTCCACAGCATCCCTCCCATTGTCCCCAGGGAGTGCAAGTAACTGGGCACACCTGCCATGCTCAATCCCCTTGGAAGCACTGCTAAGAGATCACAACACTCCTCCCACCCCACCAAATCTGGCCTCAAGATCCTCCTCAGCACAGCTTCCCAGAATGGCTCAGACACCCATACCAATGAATTACAGCTGGTTTACGAGGTGAAACATGGCTGCCATCTTGGTGACTTCACCCAGATTGGTGTCTGGTTAGGTCAGACCAGGACCGGGTGGCTTTGGAGAATATATTGTGTCGGCCAAAAAGTTCTTTCGGTTCATGACTACGTATGAAGTTCTTGGTAAAAATGAAAAATGTGTATTTTATTTTCTTTAACCTGAATGAACTGTTTGGCCAAACCAATACTTTCTGGCTTGACTATGAAGATGTTTGTGGAACAGAATGTCCCTTTCTCCATATACATGGCAACACCAGACTTCACTTCTTGAAGGAAGGAATAGCAACAACTGTGGACATATTTTTAAAAAACCGACAGAGAGGTCCCTCCAGTTCTGAGAATTGTGTCTGGTGTCTTGTTTCACTAGCAAAACAGCTCCACTCTTGAAGCTCCACCCAGAACCCCTCAGACCCTTTTCCTAGCTTTGTGCCTCATTCCCATCTCCCATTTTGCTGCTGAAGGCTTGCACTTGCCATGTTTGGTCACTGAACTCACACATACAGAAAGCCAGGGTGCCAGGGGAAGTCCCTCCATGTGACAAGCACACACGCACACCAACACGCACACACACACATGCAATCTGTGGCCAGTGGCAAAATAAACTTTAGGGTCTATTTCTACCCTTTGAGCTCAGGCTACAGCCAGGGCTTCATCTAAAATCGCCCCTTTACGTGGCTTTTTCCTCTTCTGCATCCTCTTCCTTCCCTCCTGGACTGGTTCTCCTGAGAGATGGTCCTTCATAAATTACCTGCACCAGAATCATTGTTTCAGTTAATTTTTGACCCCAGAAGAGAGCATGGAATCTTTTCTTTGCCCTGAGCTTTGCAAAAATTTTAAACTCAATATTTACGTATGGATAGTATTTTACTCAAAGTTACTTTGGTTGAAAGTTTCTTAAAAAAAAGGATTCAAGCTAGCTCAAGTGAACAGAAGGAATTATGTAGTTATAGGATCTCATAGGTATTTGTTGAAAAAATATGTAATATTATCCTGGAATCCCAGGGACGTAAAGGGGAAGATACTTTCTATGTCTCGGGGACACGTGACTTCTCCCGTCACTGTCTCTCTTGGTGGATCCAGTTCATCCTTTTTCTTTTTTCTCAGATGACTTCTTCAGCTTATTTTTCTAAAACGTGGTTCAATGCAGCTGTCCCCATGCCTCTTTCTATATTCATAAACTCTCTGGTCCATCACAGATTCCTTATTTCCTGCTTTGTTTCTTGTTTTAAATTCCCAAGACACAAACATCCCAATAAGGTTAGATTCTGTGTGAAATCAGACCACCCAAGTCAGCGATTCATTCAATCATGTTCCAGGAAGCAAACTGGGAGACAGAGATTCATAAAAAGTGGCTCATTGGCAGGTGGATCAACAGCTCTGAGGGTCAAGAGGCAGGAGCGCTGGGCAGAGGGGAGGGTCAGGCTGTGAGACGGTCACGGTCAAAGCCTCAGCCACCCTTCCGGGAGCCCTAGACCTGGGGTGCCCTCCCAGCTGTTCTGAGTTGGGACCAGGGGCCTGAGCCTTCACGCCCCATATCTCAGGGGTGCAGGGCAGGGAGGGGTGCTCTTGGGGATGGCTCTCTAGCTCCCAACAAGCACAGGGTGAGGACCCAGCCGAGCCTCAGTCCTGAGGCTGTGGATGTGGTGCTTCACCACAGCGCCCACCGACGCAGGTCCAGACCAGATGCCCCGCCGGTGGCCCAACCTGCACGGGGCGGACCCGGGACCTCTGCCTGTCGGCACTCAGGGGGTTACACATCTCAGTCCCTGAGCAGGGAGACTGGAGAGGTCTCTTGGAAGACCAGTCTCTCGAGATCTCTCCAGGTGGGGAAGGAAAGAAACGGTGGCCAATAAGGTTCTTGAGAGGTCTGATGGAAAGTCAGAAAATAGTTTAGGAAGGACAAATAATTGTTGCAAGACGCTTTGGGAGTCATTATATGTATACAACAGAGTGAGACCTGCCTGGAGTTCTGCACATTTAGGGCATGGAAAGAGGTGCAAAGTCGGCTTCTACACTAATCACCCTATAATCGCACACTTGAGTTAAATCCACATAAGTCAAAGCATGCTTTACTGATCTGAGATAAAAAGGCTCTTTAATTTAAAACAGTCCCTTTGGTGCTTGCCCTTTAAAACATACGAATGCATGTTTGCCCCCTCTGAAAATGTAAAGCACGATGTTTGTTTAAAGTACGGCATAATTCCCTTCCCGGGCATTTTGAGATGGCCCTTAAAGAAGTAAGGGCAGCGTTCCTTCCACACAAAAGCCACGAACAAGACTCACTGCATAAATATTTTGCTCCGTGGCACCAGCATTGACATGTCACAGCTATAAAAACAACACTCCATCATGGGGCCGGAGCTTGGAAACTGTCTTCAGTGTGGTAGCTGAGGTTTAAATGATTGTAAACACAGAAGGGTTTACAGATGATGCCTGGAAGGTATACTTTCCATGTATTTGACTCCTTCATTCTCCTTCTCAGGAGGGAAAAAAGAGAAGCAAGGATGTAAAACACTACCACAACCATGTGCACGACCAAGGTGGTCCAGGCGCACTGGGAGTGGCCTGGCCACGGTGTTCTCAGAGCTCACGGAGGCTCTGTGTCCCACAAGATTCTTCCTTACAAACCACAGAATCCTTTTTGACTGGTGTAGGCAGAAAAGGATCGAATCAAAGGATATTAGGTTGTTCACGAACCCTCTTCAAGGGCCAAAGATTCATGTTCTTTTCTTCTCTGCTTGTCTCACTCTTACATTTTCCTCTGCAGGTAGCCTCTACTGGGTGGTACCAATTTTTTTAAAAAAAGTGTATTTGAGTTATTAACTTTCATACTTATTTTAATTGTATTTGTGATATTAGAGCATTGTTGCATGCAAAATCCAAGGGTTAAAGGATTCCAAGTATTCCGTCCTGCAAACGTGATGCTTTATTTATTTGCTTATTTAAGCCTCATCTTTTAAATGAATAGTATCCTGATAATTATTACCTTAAACATATGATGTAACACACAAATTATATGTTTTAGTGGATTAATTTCAAATGCAATTAATTTTTAACATGTATTTCTTGTTACGTTTTCTGTTTTCTACTAACATTGTTTTAATATTTTTTGTTTTATAAAATTAGACATAAAAGATGAAAAAATAGAAAAATAAAAATGCAATTCTAATTCAGTTGTGAATTATTATAAGTTTCCCCCCCCTTTTATACTTCTTCTCCCCACCATCCTTTTTTTTAAAAAATAGGTTTATTTATTTATTTATTTTGGGCTGTGTTGGTCTCCATTGCGGCATGCGGCCTTCTCGTTGTGGTGGCTTTTCTTGTTGTGGAGCACGGGCTCTAAAGCGTGGGCTCAGTAGTTGCGGCACGCAGGCTCAGTAGTTGTGGCGCACGGGCTTAGCTCCTCCACAGCATGTGGGATCTTCTTGGACCAGGGCTCGAACCCATGTCCCCTGCACTGGCAGGAGGATTCTTAACCACTGCGCCACCAGGGAAGTCCCCTCCCTGCATTCGTTCCTTCCCTCCTTCCCTCCTTCCTTCCCTCCTTCCCTCCTTCCTTCCTTCCTTCCTCCCTCCCTCCCTTCCTTCCCTTCTTCCATTCCTTACTTCACTCAGTCAACCATTCAACAAAGACTTCTTGGTTACCTACTATGTACAGACTTGAGATCTATCCTGGGAAACGTAAGTAAACACCTCACTGTTACAGGTGTAGAGGGCCTCCTATTCTATTGGAAGACATATCCCTCTGCATGTAATATTCACCATAGTTCTTCAATGCAGTGAACGTCTGTTACTTACTCTCTAGAATTAATCCCCCCTTCTTTATGGCAAGAGTACCTTGGATTTATGCTGGGGGACGGGCCTTCCTCATCTACATTTTAGGGTTTGGTTGGAAGTGATATCAATCACATCTCCAAGGATGGGCCCTGATTATTCTATTTCCCCAGCGACAGTAGTCGGCATAGAAACAAACAGAGGATGAAATTAACACAGGGCTTAGTGATGGGCATTGGTGATAGTGCTTACAAACGGCTTCAAGCCAAAGCTTTGCCTGGGCCTCAGACACTGGTGACCTTCCCCTCTGGTTCCCTCTGTCACAATGACCAGCAGCACTAGAGAACCTTTCTTCTCCATCAGCAAGATGTGTCGGGAGGATGACGCCAGGCAACCCAGCGTCTATGGTAACATGAAAGAGGAGAAATATTTGTAGCTTTGGGGCTGTGAAATTTGGGGTCTGCTTATAACAGCAACATAACCTAGCCTATCTTGACAGATACAAGGTATTACAGAGGAACAGGAATCAAAAGCTTATTCGCAAAGGCACTTTCTAATTAATGGTGGTCTTACAGAATAAAAAATTATGGTTTTCTAGGTACATTTGCCAGTGTCATTAACATTCAAGCTATTATTATGAAGTTTTACACATGTGTGCTGCCGTACGAATTAAACAGTTGCCACAAATTTTTGTTCATTTTTTTGGCTTTAACCTCTTTTATTATTATTATTATTATTTTTTGTAGCCAGTTAGTTCTGATTTAGCTTGTCTTGTATAACTTTGCACTTTACAAAACCCTTTTTATTTTGAAATAATTATACACACACAGGAAGTAGCAAAATTAGAGAGAGGTCCCATATACACTGTCCCAGGGTCTCCCAATGGCTACACCTTTCATAATTAGAGTTCGGTATAAACCCAGAAAACGCATTGACACAATGTGTGCGCTTAGTTTGATATCACTGTATTACACGTGGTGATCCACACGAACACTACTGCAGTCAAGGTAGAGAACTACTCCATGACCTTGAGCCCTCTCTCCTGCTCCCCTTTCATGGTCACCCCACCACCCCTCTCCATCAGCTCCCTGCTCCTGGCAACAACTAATCTGTTCTCCATCCATATGATTTTGACATTTGGAGATCTATAGTGTTTTCGAGTATTTCTACTATAGAAAATCTATAGTATTTCTCTATATAGCTGTTGCTCTAAGCATTTATTTTTTGCTCTAGGTTACTGTACGTTATTATATATATATATATATATATATATATATATATATATACCTTATCATGGCTTATTGGTGTCAACATTTTTCAGTTCAAGAGAAGGGTAGAAATCTACTTGTCTTTACATCCCTTTACTTCCCCCATTTATAATATAATTGTCTTAAGTATTCCTTCCACATACATTGAGACAATAGACAGTGTTATACGTTTTGCTTCAACCATCAAATACAATTTAGAAAACTCATGAGAATGAAATATTTTCACTCCTTCTGTTGTTCTGTTTTTCTTCTTGGTTTTCCAAGATTCCTCCTTTATCATTTTATTCCTGGTTAGAGAGTTTCCTTTAGGCATTCTTTTAGGGTAGGTCTGCTGTTGATGGTTTTAGTTTTAGTTCCTAGTTTTCTTTCATCTAAGACTGTCTTGATTTATCCTTCATTTCTGAAGGACTTCCTCACAGGATGTAGAATTCCTGTGGACAGTTCTTTTCTTTCAGTTCTTGGAAAAGGCTATACTATTTCCTCTGGTTTCATGCTTTCACAAGAGAAATCTGATATCCTTCAGATTGTTTTTGCCTTATGGGTTAATGAGTAATTTCTTTCTATTTTTAAGATTTTTTCTTTGTCTTTAGTTTTTGGAAGTTTGCCTATGATACATCTTGGTGTGGGTTTCTTTGGGTTTATCTTCTTTAGTGTTTGTTTAGCTTCTTGAATCTGTAGTCTTATGTCTTTTGCCAAACCTGGGAAGTTTTCAGCCACTTTTTACTTGAATACTTTTTCAACCCTATCCTCTATATTCTTTACTTCAGGGATGCAGATGACATAAAAGTTAGAATTTTTGTTATAGTCTCCCATGCCCCTGTTCATTTTTTTTTTCAGTTGATTTGATGTTTGTTTCTCAGATTGGGTAATTTCCATTGTTCTTTTGAGAGTTTTTTATTTTAGTTTTGTATTTTTCAATTCTAAAATTTCAATTTTGTTCTTCCTTATATCCTCTAATTCTTTGTTAAAACTCTCTGTTTTTTAAATTTGTTTCAAGCATGTTCATAAGTAGTTCTGGAAGTGTTTTTATGATGGCTGTTGGGAATCCTTGACAAATGATTCTAACACCTGTGTCACTTGAGTGTTAGTATCTATTGATTACTTTACCTCATTCAAGTGGAGATCTTCCTGGTTCCTGGTAAGATGAGTCATTCGATTAGAATCTGGACAATTTTGGTATAATGTAATGAGTGTCTGGGTCTTATTTAAATCATGTGTTTTAGCAGACCTCTCCGGACTCCTCTTCAGCAAGGAAGAGGGTGCTGCTTCATGACTGCCAGGTTGGAGTGGACATCTAGGTCCTCCACTTGCTTCCACTGACACCTGGATAAGGGGGCTCCTTCTACTGCTGGAAGGAGGTGGGCAATCACATTTTCCAGGGACTTCCATTTGTAACACCCTGGCTGGGAAGGAGGGGCCACCTCATGACCCTTTTCACATGGTCCCCTACACTGTGGAGGGAGGTTCCATCACCTCACCACTGGGTTGTGGTTGAGGTCCTGACTCTCCACTGGGCCTCCTGTACTCACCTGGTGAGGATGAGGGGGCAACTCATTAGTACTGGTGGGTGGGATTCCAGGCTCCCTGCTTCTCTGACACCACACTGGGGGTTGGGGGGAAGGAGTCTTGTTAGAGCCTGGTGAGGGTGAAGTCTACCCTCTCCATGTGGACTGTGATGACAGGGATGGGGAAGGGCCACAGTTTTTTCTCTGGTTTTGCCTGGAGCAGAGTGGTTATGTTATAGAAGATCTCCATCTTTCTGGGATGTCCCTTTACTACTCCTTTGCTGAGAGAGCAGGCTTCGCTTGGGCTTTTCTGATCTGTCCCTGTTGGCATTTCCATGTTGTCTGCTTCTCCAGTACCTCATAGACCCCGTCTAAGGGATTCTAGGCAAAAAGAGAATCCAGGGCACTCACCACTGTGTCATTCTTCAGACTCCGAGGTCCTGATCTACTTTGCTTTCTTCTCTCCACCTTTCAGAGTACTCTTATATTTGTTTATATACAATATCCAGGATTATTACTTGTACTTACTGGGAGGAATTGAGAAATTATATGTACTCCATCTTTCCAGAAGTAGAAGTCAGAAAAAACTTCTTCAATAAAAATGATGATCTTAATAATTTAATCATGAGTACTTTAATATTTCTTTCTATTTTATGCCAGTTACTAGTAAAGTTTGAATAGTTATCTAATATATTTGTTATAATTCGCAGAATCAATGTAGATCGTTCAGTCAAAGGAGCCGGTGGTCCCCACTACTCTGTAAGACTTAATTTTAATGTACTTTTGCCTGAAAAGAATTGATGGTCTCGTTGGACACACCCCTATTTGTGGTAATGTTTGATTCTATTTCAAGTTCTCTAACACTCTCCTAAGAGTGATTTACAAGGAGTAAATCTCCTCGTGAGCTCACGGTGAGCTGAAAATCTAGAAAATAGCCCCTAACTTTTCATCCAGAGTTCCATCCAGAATTCTACTCTTTGGTCCAGTTTAACTCATTTTGAGAAGTAATACCTGTGGATCTATTGCAGCTCTTTGAACGCACGGATCTCTTATTCTTCATATTCTTCTTCATTGTGCTAATTTTCATGTCCTAATTTTGTCTAAATTCTCCTTACAAAGGGAGCATATAAAATGCAGTCTTTCAAAAATTAAGCTCTAACCATGCCAAGAGTAAGTTGGCACTGTTAGGATGGCATGATGTTAGCACTTGGACACCTCAGTTCATGAAATAGAGAACTATTTAAGGAACAAGTGGAAACATTTGTAATAGTATTAACCTATCTTTGGAGAAATTGGCTTCATGCTTCACTTTTAGACCATTGTTTCTTGTATTCATATAAGCCTTCACGGAACAAGTTTATAGGTTTGCATTTTATTTTATTTTTACTACCAAAGTGGAGTCATCTTTGAGGTAACTGAGACTTTTAATTTTCTAGCAATCTGAATCTGTTTCCTTTTATTAATATTGCAGTAAGCTGTTTACCAGAGACCAAGCTCTCAGAAGGTCTCCTGATAAAGTGCACATGTGGGAAAAGAAAGAAACACACCATATTTGGTGGGGGTGAGGAAGGTGGAGCAAATCCAACCATTTGTAACCTGAAAAGTATTTTAATAAGAAGTTGATTTTTCTTGTTACAGAATTCCATTGATAGATGGTTGCCATTTCTTTAGTGAGTTAGTATAAAATCCTGACTAAATATTGCCTACCATTTGTTCACCAAATACATAGTTTTGGGCAAAACATTGTATTCTACACTATGGGGTAGAGACAGAGACATAAAGGAAATGGCCCACATCCTACAGTGCTCTCAAGAAAATGCTAAGTCTGGTTCAAGAGGCAAGATATACACTCATGACCACGTGATAACAGGAAACTTAAAAAATGTTGAATGAATTGTGAAAGCCTGATGTTGGAAAGCCTACTGGATGAAATACTGAGGCAACACTCCTCAGAGGAAACCAAGTTGCATGGGAGGTGAGGTGGCAGAGGGGAGGTGAGGTGGCAGAAGGGACGTGAACAATGCTGAGGAAGTGACACCGTGTGGAGCACGCAGGGGTCTGAGCACGAGACCAGGAAGGGTGGAGGTGTCCTGCTGGGTGGAAGAAACCAGGAGAGAAGGAACACTTTGAGAAGAGGAGCTTAGTAGAAGGGAGGAAGGAAAGGAAAAGCAACTTGGAGCCGGATTTCACACTTTGACAGCTTTGGGGGTTTGGTGGAAGAGCTTCTACGTTGTCCTGAGGCCACACGAGCACATGGCAAGTTCAGATACAAGGCAGATAGGTGAGCAAAGTGCTATTCTAGGGGGTCACATTCTGCAGAGGTGTTATATATATATGTGTTGGAAGAGGAAAAGACAAGATGCAGAAGCACCATTAAAGGCTGAGATGGAAACTCAGCTGCAACACATTAAGGCCAGGAACCACAGCGGAAATAAAGGGAAGTGGTGCTTATGAAGGAAATGACAGAGACCATGGTTCCCGATCGTCTGCAGCCTGCTCACTAGGAGTTAGGAATCATCAGCAAGGGCTCAGCCTCGCTTTCTGCCGTCACTGGAAATCACTCTGTAAACCATTTAAACTTCCATGAGAAATGGAGATTACATTTTTAGAATACTTATCTGAGAAATCGTCAAAGGAAATAAGTACAGAAATAGGAAGGTGGTTGTAAAAGACAACAGCCAGGACATGGAAGCAACCTAAGTGTCCATCAACAGATGAATGGATAAAGAAGATGTGGTACATATACACAATGGAATATTACTCAGCCACAAAAAAGAACGAAGTAAGGCCATTTGCAGCAACATGGATGGACCTAGAGATTGTCATACAGAGTGAAGTAAGTCAGACAGAGAAAGATAAATACCATATGATATCACTTATATGTGGAATCTAAAATATGACACAAAGTAACTTATCTAGGAAACAAAAACAGACTCACAGACATAGAGAACAGACTGGTGGTTGCCAAAGGGGGAGGGGTGGGGAAGGGATAAATTAGGAGTTTGGGATTAGCTTGGTGACCTAAATAGGAAGGAAATCCAAAAAAGAGGGGATATATGTATACCTATAGCTCTGATTCACTTTGCTGTACAGCAGAAACTAACACAGCATTGTAAAGCAACTGTACTCCAATAAAAATTAATTAAAAAAAGGAGTTTGGGATTAGCAGATGCAAACTATTATATACAGGATGGATAAACAAGGTCCTACTGTATAGCACAGGGAACTCTATTCAATATCCTGTTATAAACCATAATGAAAAAAATACGAAAAAGAATATATATATGTGCAACTGAATCACTTGGTTGTACAGCAGAAATTAACACAACGTTTTAAGTCAACTATACTTCAATAAAATTCACAAAAAAGGAGAGAGACAGTGGAGGTGAGTGTGTATGTTTGCTGGTCCATAAAGCAGAGGAGGGAGGTGTTCACAGGATCAGTTGAAGGTACTGAATTAGTACGATGGAGTGAGGAGGGGAAATTCAAGAGATACAGGATGGTTATCCCACTGTAGGTCAGAGGATGGGATGGGAAGTGGCGATGGCCATTGGAGAGGAAACATGTTGGCACCTTTCCCTCTGAGTCAGGAGAGAACAAAGAGAAGATGAAGACATGTCTTGACAGGCAGCTTGTGTCACGGTCGATGTCACAGAAGTGGAGTTCATTCACTGTCTTTCCTGCTACTTCTGTGACTGGGGGCAAAATACTCACCTTTCTACATTTCAGAGCTTCCCAGACCTGCAGCTATATACCTATACGGGTGGGGTACTGTTAGGAATAAATGAGATAAATTACATAAAGCACTAGCACGATCTCTGGCACACTGCAATCTGTACGTAAATGATATTATTGCTGTTGTAGTTTTTTCAGATATTTCCTTTTGGGATGGAAATGGGCTCATGAAATTCCCTGCTTGAAATAGAAGGTAGACAGTTTAGCTTTTTCAGCCACTTGTTTTCCTTTGGCCTCAAGGCTTTTCTGAGAAAGATGATCTACCCAGAGAATATTTGCATTTTAATAAGGCCCTTCAAATCTCGGGGGAGAGGACAGGAGAGAGAAGGAGCTTTTCTCCTCCTCAAATAACAACCAGTTAATGGACACTTCTGCCTGCCTTTGTGTAAATCGATCGTGTTCTGTACCACGTTTGTAATAGTATTTTTGAAACACTTTCTAGTTAGTCTAAACTAGTTAAAATAATGTTTAGCTTTAAGTCATTTCTAAATTCTCTTAAGGTCATTATAGTTTGAGAAATAACTCCTGGAAGGTTGGGCCACCTGGCAGAGCCCCTGTCACTTCCCTTGTCACCCAGGTTTCTGTCTCAGGAAGAGTGTGCTTTCAGAAGCCTGGACCTGTGGGTGCATCTAGGCCATGGTGGAAGATTAAATCAGAAAATGACATAAATTTACTTGGTACTTTCTCAGTCCTGAATTAGCATAAATCAACACCAAAGATTATTTGTGAGAAGGAAACATTTGCAGAAATCGGTAAATATGTTTTGAGCCTAAGTTCTTTTTCCAGCATTAATTCATTGGCATAAATATATATTTACATTTTAATCATGTATGTATTTTTGCTAAAATGGCAAATACCAGAGGGCATCCATTTTATACTTTGGGACTTCCAAGTGTGTTTCTGTTATATCAAATAAAGATTTTGGACTGGATTTAAAAAATAAAATAAAATAAAGTGAAAGTTGGGCTCTTCTGAGACCCAAATAACTTAGTTTGCTTATGTCACTGCTTATAGCATGTTCGCTGAGGACAATTATTCGGAAATCTCAATGAACGTAGTAAAGAGTTTGATGAATATTGAATCAGAATTGAGAAATAGAATTGCATATCTTTGTGGTTAATTTCTTTGTTTTGGAGTTAAATTTAGGAAATGGGAAATTCTGTGAAGTATTATGTTGCATGGAAACAAATTAATTGACTTCTCTGCATCGTAGGGCGGTGTTTGCAGCTGAGACAGAAGAGAACAGAAAGGATTTGGCTCAGTTACTGCCAAGATCCACGTCGTGACCATGTCCTGGACGGGATGGGTGAGCTCATGTCCACAGCTATGCTCCCCCATCAGGACTGCTCTGTCTTAAGACATTTTTATTTTATATTGGAGTACAGTTGACTAACAATGTTGTGTTAGTTTCAGGTGTACAGCAAAGTGATTCAGTGATACACATACATGTATCTATTCTTTTTCAAATTCTTTTCCCATTTAGGTTGTTATATAATGTTGAACAGAGTTCCCTGTGCTATACAGTAGGTCCTTGCTGGTTATCCATTTTAGACATAGCAGTGTGTACATGTCGTTCCCAAACTCCCAGTCTATCCCTCCCACCACTTCCCCCCCGGTAACCATAAGTTTGTCCTCTAAGTCTGTAAGTCTGTTCTCGATCTGCAAATGCAACAGGTTTCAACTGAAACCTGGCACATGTTTTATTCCTCGGTGATAACAGGTTAGTTACCAACAGAGACAAGGTTGGCATTTTGTGTGGCAATTCTTCACATCTTGCTTCTCCAAAAAGTGTAGTTTTGTTTGTTTTGTTTTGAATGATTTGGCATCTCCCTCTTATACAATCCTGTTTTCAAAGAATACTTTAATATTCAGGTTTTGTTTTAAAAATAATCAACCGATTTATTCTGGTCTAAAAATAATGGTCACTATAAAAGTTAAGATACTTTTGTGTGCATTTGAATTTAATTCTTTTTTATTGAAGTATAGCTGATTTACGATAGTTGCGTTATTTTCTGCTGTACAGCAAAGGGACTCAGTAATACGCATATATATGGTTTGGTGTTGGCAAAAATGCAAACTATTACATATAGAATGATTAAACAGAAAAGTCCTACTGTGTAGTGCAGGGAGCTATATTCACTATCCTGGTAGAAGCCATAATGGAAAAGAACATTTGAAATTTTGACTCTTGTCTTAACTATCTCTCTGATCCAGAGTTTCTTAAACTTGCCAAACATATCTCCCTATTTATTACATAATTTAAGATAAATAAGCCTAAATTTTCTCATTAAACTTCTTTTTCGGTGAATGGTTTTGAAACTGATATTAACTCTTCTTGCTAGAGTAATGTTACCAGCAAAAGTATTCATTTATTGGGTATTTTAGATTGACTTATATTGGAGGTCTGGTTCCTGGAGTGCCGATTCCCAGAGAGATAGACATGCAGGAAGTTTACTGGGGAGAATTCTTGGGCTCAACACCTAAGGGAAAGGGAAGGAGGCAGGACTGGGCAGAGGGTGCTGCATGCTGGGCAGGCTCAACACAGACCCCAGCCCACTTTGCGGGAAGCTCTGGAGGGGAGATGGCTCTTCAGAGCAGACTTACATTAAGACCTGTAGGCACCAGGCTCATATCCTTCTGCACTGAACCAACAGCCATTAGGTGTGACCGCCCCCAGGAAGTAATCCTGCCCATTTCAGCAGAGGGCAGTTTCTGGAGAGGCCACGGGGTGGAACCTGGCTTCAGCTTGGGGTGGGATGGTACCCCCCCACAAAGAGTTAGTGTCTTTAAAAAATGTGCAGCCGAATGGATCCTCGACTCCATCATCACCTTAGAAAAATGAACTTAGTAAAGTTTGTGTAAAAAATGTATAAATGACTGGAAATCACTTAAATTATAATGTTGGGGTTATCAGAAATCCTACCCTTCAGGGAGACATTATTTTAGCTGCATTCTCTCTCCACCTTCCACTAGCTTCTTTTTTTCAAAGTAGTTTTTGGAAGTAAAGTTGTTTGGAAATAAATAACATGGACTTTGAAGGTAGATTTTTAAGGATTAAAACAGGGTTCAAAACAAGTTTTACTACTTAGCAGCTGTCTGATCTTGGACAGTAACATCTTGAAGCCTCTGTTTCCTTGTTCTAAGAAATGAGAACAATCATGGGGTGAAAATTATGTGAGAGAATTTTAATAGAGTCCACTTAGAGGGAGGTAGAGTTTGTTTCTTTTCTTCCAACCATGGAAAATCAAACTCCACAGCAATAACAATTGACGTCAACATTAGGAACTTTGTATTTTCTTATTAACTTAAAAATCATTCTTCCCTCTGTTTCTGGTAATAAAACTCTTCTTTGATGAGAGTAGCCTGTCCAAGAAGAAACTGGAGTCTACAGGTAGGGGGTTTAATTGGTGTTGCCAAGCGGGCTGGCGACTTTATCACTCAGAATTATAAACTTTTTAATGGTTTGTTAGAAAACAACATTTGAAGCAAAAAAAAAAAACAAAACTGACTAATTAACTAATTAATTATTATCAACTACTATTGATAATAAATAATCACTATTTATTGTCAGTCATTTTTTCATGGTCATTGGCTTTTTACTTCTCCCCATTATTAATATGTGATGCCTCAAAGACTTCACAAAACTAGAATACATTTATTTCAACATTATTTACCAAACTGAAAGTTCTCCCAAAAGAAAGATTGCCCAAGGAGGGCACAGACTCTCCGAGGCATGCTGGCTTGTTCCTTGCTGCCCCTGGGCACCTCTGGACTCTGGCAGAATTGATTTCTTCTTTGTGAAATTCTCCTCCTTTCCCTGCTGATCACAATTCTGAAGCTCATGGTTGAGAACCAATTTAAGCCAACTTGTGTGTTCTTTTTCAGAGCTAGCACAAGCCATAGGGAATTTTGAGGTGAAAGACGGTCAGATGTCACCCACCCACACCACGTCCAGACTTTAAAGAACACAAGTCTCAGACCAAATGCTGTCCCTCACATACACTTAACACACATGCACACACACACACACACACACACACACACACACACACACACACACTGGCTAGCAAGGAGTTATGAAACAGTACATGCATATTCCGTCTCTAGGGCAGTGCTCCAACCGCCATCTTGCAAGAAAAGTTCCCTCAAGGCAAGGACAGCTGTGTCCCAGCACAGGCTCTGCTCTGTGTAGAGTAGCAGGAAGGCTCCAGAAATCCATCGGACCAGAGGACAGTAGAGGAGCCACCGTGGGCACCGTGGTGGCCTTACACGTGGTTCACCCAAGAGCAGGGAGGGCCCACAGGTAGCTAACCCACACCATCCCAGCTACGACATCACACACCTTCCATCCATATGCTGATACACTACTGCTTTCCCAGATGCAAACCCTTTCCTGATATTCACTACTGTACTTAGCAAAATGTGTAGTATTGATTAAGACGGCAATGATGGAGCATTTGTGGTGGCCGACTGTGAGTCTGCCCTTCCTGGCACAGTGCTGGCTGAACAGTCCTGGAAGGTGGGGTTTTGCCTAGAGCAGCCAAAGTCCCCATTTTTATGTCATTCTCTGTAAACTACAGACATCAAAACAATCTGGCTCATGGCATGATGTGGGAAAAGCATATCCTTGGGGTGATCCTGCAGGGGCCAGGACTCTAAAACAAAGTAAGAACTCTTTTGGGCACAACCCCGTGAATTCCTGGACCACCAAAACTCCTGGGAAATCAGACAGATCTGGATGAAATCTAAGCACCACCACTTAGTTCTTGAATGACCCTGACACATTACTTAACTGATGCCCTCTTTTTTCATCTATAAATTAGGGTTAAGATCCAGGCATATACGTATTCTCTAAACAAGACATCCAGTGGGTGCTGGAGCCCCTGTGGAACTGGGGTGGTGGAGTCCAAATTTGCAAGAGTCTTATGGGACAGTTCTTAACACAGCTGTTAAAAGAATCATATTATATAGAAAAACAAAGGCAAGCAATACTCAGAACTTATCGCTTCCTGATTATTTTACTACATTTTCTGGTTTCTCTGCCCCTTAACTCTATAGCGTAACGTTGTGCAAACACAAGTATCTTCTCTGTTTTCACTGACTTCATGTAGTTCGGTAGCTTCAGATCAGACATGGTGAAGTGTTCATACCATGGAAATCAGCAGGCACGAAAAATCAGAGTCTGATTGATCATTTTGTTGGTTGTCTCTAGACTTAAGAAAAGTTTGAAGAGAATGTCAAGAATGTGGATTAAGCTTAAAAGTGTGTCATGTTCTTGCATAATGAATAGCATGAAAGATTGAAGAAATATAAAAACTATTACTAATCCTACAAAGTTGCTCACATCATTGACAAACTATGGAAGTTCCCACATAGGACATTTGCAATTACCCTCATTCATTAACTGCAAACATTGGCTGTCTACGGACACAGGAGTATAGCAAAAATCAATGGAAATGAGAACATTCTATATGGAAATTACAATAAAGAGGATTACTCAATTCATTCTTTGCTAACTGTGGGCTATGTATATCTATATCATTCATTTAAAAAAAATTTTATTGGAGTGTAGTTGATTTACAACATTGTGTTAGTTTCAGGTGTACAGCAAAGTGATTCAGTTATACTATATCATTTATTTTTATAATAAAATTATGTACAGACACACACATGTATATTTATTCTTTTTTTCTAGAGAACTAGTTGTTAAAAATTTACCAGCACTCTTTTGCATATACCTTTCTTTTAAGTCCCCAGTCAAATGCTACATCCTTCATGAAGTCTTTTTGGATCTTGCCTAAATCAGTACGAAATGCATCCTCTGTTTCCCATAGCAAGCTGGGACTCTTCGAAGTGCTTTTTATGCTAAAGAGTAGTTAGTTGTGCATATATCTGTTTATCTCTTTATGTTGTAAACTCCTAGAGGATAAAGTGTAATGCATCTTAATTTTAGCATGTACCATGTTTAGCTTTATGCTAGACATGTCCCAGCATGTCTAGCATAGAGCTCTACACAGTAAGACTCTCAGGAAATATTTGTCAAAAATCGAATATTTCACTAGGCTTAGTTTGTATAGCATTATAAAATCTACTTCCTTTTATCCAGTTGAGTCTAGAAAGTTTTTCCCTTGCCCACTCATAGATGAGCTGACAGTAAGAGTGGACTTGAAATCAAGGAATTGAACGAATATTTGTCTTTCTCCAGATTAGTGACATGGACAACATCAGTAAATCTCTTAAAATTTGTCTACTTCTTTTTTTCCTGGAGAATAAACAAGCTTTCTTCTTCTTTACAAAGCTACTCTGAGTAAGTGAGAAAAATTTGTGCCAGGATAGAATTATTAGAGTCAGCTAATAGAGTCAGGATAGAACTGAGTCAGCCTTTTCTTCCCTGCATTTTTCTGGGTCTGAGATTCTGCCCCTTTGCTTAATAAAAATAACAATAATGATAAAATAATAGTAATAATAATAATATTAGTTAATACTTTTATGTACCTACTGTGTTCCAAATGCTTTACATGTCTGAGTCACTGAATCCTTGTCACGTGACTATGAGTTAGGTAATATTATTAGTTAGGTAATTATTATCTTTTTAAGATGAGGAAACTGAGTTCCAGAGCATTTAAGTAACTGACCTAAGACTTCACAGCTAGAGAGGGACAGACAGTCTCGCTTCAGAGTTAAATTTGCCAAAGCAGTTTTGCTCTCCCGGAAAGAGACCGTCTTTTGAGAGAAAAACAAATTTTTGTGTTTTCAAAGATTAAAAGCATGAAGGACTCAAAACATATGGTTTATCTATAGCCTACAAATTTGAGTAGAATTCAAATCATAATATAAGAGGGAAATTTTTCCCAAAAGGAGATAAAATTTTACTGTTTGGGAGAGGAGGAGTGATAAGAGAAAATGTAACCACTGCAGGGGCAGATGTTGGTGTGGCCTCAGAAAAAACAGCGCTACTCTGGTCAGCTCTGCCGGGTGGTAAAGGAGAGGAGATTCTCTCCCAGATATTGTGGTGGGCACCCAAGGTCTCACTACTAGGATGCAGATGGGGGTACTGGTCTCCCAAAGAAGTCCCTACCAGCCCTCTTCCCAGAGAGAGCAGAGCATGGTAGCCTGGATGGTCTAAGGCAGGGGACCTGGGGGAGCTCCTTGGGGGGCTCTGGGGTCCCCGAGATCACACAAGAGGAACTCAACAGTTTCCCATCACAAACAAGAGGGGCTGAGAGGGTTGAAAGGGTCCTACCAGCCACGAGGAAGCCATGCTTTCAGCAGACCCAGGGGCTACTGAAAAGGCTTGTCTACAGACCAGACACAATGATGGCTCCACTTGGACAATGTGCTATGTAACCCGTTCTAGATTTAAATTCAGAGCTAACTGACTTATCACCTGGAGTTGTGGAGTATTTTCTACTTTCACCGAGCTACCTGAGGGGTGATTAAACAATGTTTCATGCAACAGAAAGAATGCAGATTTAGAGAAGATATTAAATTGGATCTAAATTTAGGATTCTCTCAAACTAGAGTTAGAAACTATGAAATCGAAACTTGTACGCTCTCTTCAACCAGTACCTGCCCACTGAAATATAACAGAGAATTAACCAACGTCCTAGTGGACATGTATTCGTTATACGTACATGTGTGTATGTATGTGTGCGTGTGTATGAACGCTCACACACACACACGTAGACACACCCCTTGCCAGACTGATGCACCAATTATTTCTTTGTCTACCTGTTCCTTTGTTTCTAGGACACCACACTTTCCTGAGACGTATTGCCATAGTGGATAAAAGTGCAGACCTGGGGCCAGACTCCTGGAGTTTAAATCCTGACCCTGCTACACACTACCTGGGCCACTTGGATGCATTGTTTAACCTTTCTGCAATGCAGTTTCCTCACCCCTGACTCTCATGAGGGTTGTTGAGAAAATCAAACATATTAATGTGTTTAACAGAAAAGCTCACGTGCCAGCCTAAGCCCGTAGGAGCGCTCGCTGGAGTTATCCCCTGTGACCTCTCTGCCTCGTCTTCATGTTGGTGACAGAGGAAGGCGGTCACTGACAGTGGCCTTGGCCCTTGCCCTGCGACCTCTGGGGTGTGGAGCATCTCAGTTGAGGCCCGGGCTCTTCCTGGGATCATTTCCTGTGAGCTCGGCCTCACTGTCCCAGGACACACTCCAGTCTCGCCAATCTCTTCTCTACCTTGCTTACGTTCTTGGCTTTTTATGGGAAAGGAGACTTTGCAAATAGCACAGGAGCAATTATCTCATGAATAACGATTCCCAGGAGATCACCTTTAAAAAATTAATATTATTAGAGGAGGGATAAATTAGGAGATTGGGATTGACCTATACACACTACTGTATATAAAGCAGAAAAACAACAAGCACCTACTCTATCCTACTTAAGGCTCAGGGAACGCTACTCAATACTCTATAATAACCTATATGGGAAAATAATCTAAAAAGGAACATAGATACATGTATATATAACTGATTCACTGTGCTGTACACCTGAAACTAACACAACATTGTAAATCAATTATATTTCAATATAAGATAGAAAATTTTAAATTAGTGTTATTAAAGAGGCAAAGTGAGTGTTGAAGAAAGAAGTTAATGCAGCTTTCAGTCCTGAGAATCATGTTTCCCTCACGTCCGTTTCAGCTGTCATGGTACATGGAGCTGTGGTTTCTATCTTTCACCCTGTTCTCAGCCTCCCATTTCACAGATCATCGCTTCCAAAGAATGAGTTTGATGCTAATGCTTGAAGCCATGAGTCCATTTTCTGATCTACTAGTTTTAGGGGTTTGTTTGTTTGTTTTTGTTTCTTATAAATTTATTTATTTATTTTTGGTTGTGTTGGGTCTTCGTTGCTGCGTAGTTGTGGCGAGCGGGGGCTACTCTTCCTTGCGGTGCACGGGCTTCTCATTGCAGTGGCTTCTCTTGTTGCATAGCACGGGCTCTATGTGTGTGGGCTTCAGTAGTTGTGGCATGTGGGCTCAGTAGTTGTGGCTCGTAGGCTCTAAAGCGCAGGCTCAGTTGTTGTGGCTCATGGGCTTAGTTGCTCCATGGTATGTGGGATCTTCCTGGACCAGGGCTTGAACCTGTGTCCCCTGCATCGGCAGGCGGATTCTTAACCACTGCGCCACCAGGGAAGCCCTGTTTGAGTGTTTTTGGAACCAGATTTTGTCTTTAGGATTTAGATTCCTGCGTGAATTTGTTAGCATGTAGTGAGTATTTACTTTCACATTTAAAAATGAGTTATCAGTACTTGGATAATTGTTTCTGTTTATCAACATGTCACCACTTAAGGCCTCTGGTTTCGGAATCACTTTTATTAGAGAAGCCAGCAAAAACACACACTCTGACAGATGTTTTTAAGAGGATGGTCTTGCTTGGGTTCCTAATGCTTCTGACTAAAACAGGGGCTATGAGTAGCTTGTGTTTCTCGCCCTAGGATTCTGTAGCTACTGAGTTATCAAAAGAATTCTGATCAAATGTGAATCTAAAGTGGGGTCGAACTGTAAAATTAAGAAAATCAGTCTCGTTTTAAATCCCTTGAAGATGACAACTGGAGATTTACTTTCTCTTCTTTTGTTTGGTAGAGTTTATATTCTTTCATTTGAAAGTATTATTGTGAATTTTTGTCGTGTAATTTACAGGAGAATTCCAAATCTGTAGTACAGAGTACATGAAATTAGGTTAGTGGGCTCTTATACTCTTTTGTTATTGAGAAACTTTAAAAACCAGTTCAAGGACTATGTATTCTGAAATATTCCAGACAAGTAAATTTTGAGGTAAATTGATACCAAGTATATGTTAAAAGCAAATTTCAGAACATTGGCTAATATAACACATTATTTTTTCTAAAACTGAAAGGAGTTACCTTACTTTATATTCTTTGATAATTGAAAGTTATTCACAGTTATAAGGGAATAGAATAGAAGACTGAAATGTAATGAGGCTATATATTTAGTAAAATTCTAATATTTTGTCCTTCAATATTTGATCTTATGTTTTTATCAGGGAACCATTATTTTCTAAAAATATAGTTCCTAAAACATAGGACCCCATTTTCCTCACTCTTGACTTAGGCGTAAGTGCTCCTTAATTAGGCTGACATTGAATTAAATTCTGAAATTTTAAGAAAATTGTGACATGGTTTCTTGGGGTGTCTGAGAAATCATTTAAAACGTGGTATAGTGTAATAAAGTCATTTACCGTCTTACTTGTCAGAATGTCAATTTCACATCTTTTTGAGAAAGAAAGCTTGAAATTGCATATCTCATTGGGAATAATGAATCTTTTGCATGAGACACATCTGATTTAAGGCAGACCTTAGGGCCCCAGATTTTTCACATGTAAGATGAAGTTTATTAGATTATCTGCCTAGCTCTAATATTCTTCACTTTCCTAAAAATTCTGAGTGAAAAATAAGCAAATATGATTCTGAAAGAAAATATTTATCAAAGAGGCTTCTAGTATTTTTTTCTACCCATATTTCCACCAGAGTAATTTGGAATTAATATAAAGCAACTCTGTAATAGAAGCGGCTTAGCTTGTTGCTACCTGATTAATTTCAGGCCGCTGCATTCCAAGATGAAACTTCAGAGTTCTGTGGCCTTCATCATACAATCCACTATAGTGCTGGGTGTGCGCTTGAAATTCGGGAAAACACTAGGGATTATAGCCCACCTGGAATCATCTAATAGTGGTTTCCATGGTAAAAAAAAAAATGACCTAAATGACCTCATAAGTTTCTACTTTCCGTGATGCCCTAATTGCATTGCCCAAGAAAAATGCCATGTTTGATTTCATCCACAACCTGTGATGCTTGATATCATTATTGTCCTTTGCATATGTGTATTCATTTCAGGACTATCTCAGCTTTCATCATAAAATCTCATTTCTTGCCTTAATGCAGATTCCACCAGGTTTTACTAACTTTCCAGTGCACCTGAGAACTTAAAAAAATTTGGTGGTGGGACTTCCCTGGCGGCCCAGTGGTTAAGACTTCACCTTCCAATGCAGGGGATGCGGTTCGACCACTGGTCAGGGAGCTAAGATCTCACATGCCTTGCAGCCAAAAAACAAACAACCCCCCCCCAAAAAAAAACAGAAGCAACGTTGTAGCAAATTCAATAAAAGCTTTAGAGATGGTCCGCATCAAAAAAAAAAAAAAATACTTTCAGTGGGAGGAAATGATTCCCCCTGAAATTACGTAGCAGCCTCAGCAGTGGAAACATACCTGCGTTTCACATAATTGAGGTTGGCTGTGAGCTCTCAGATATTGAGCAATATGTTTTTTCTCCAAAGGGTATTATTCTGCTTCAAACTAGAAATATCACTGGGACCAGGCATCCTTGGACACATTTTTTAACAAATACATCTGCGGCAGAGTGACATCAACATCACTGGGAAGTTCAGTGACGTCTGTCCTCGGCTGGGCCAATAGCAGGATGTGCTGTCACAGAGCCGTGCTCCTTTCCAGCGATGCTGATAATACGATTCCAAACTATTGTAAAGACCAGACGATGGTGCGAGGTGTGTGCACTGGTCACAATAGTGGCGAAGTTGCAGGAGCAGTCAAGGGCGCTCAAACTTCAGCCGGCCATAGGGATGGTACTTCTAGAAGCGAGAGGGAAAGACAGTCAACAAGGGTACTTCTGATTTTATACAATGAAAAAAATCGAGGATGGATACGCTACTATGTATAAAATAGATAACAAATGAGAGCCTACTGTATAGGTACAGGGAACTCTACTTGATGAAAAAAATTGTTCTTATTCTTAATGAAAAATGTGAGATTGAAAGATTAAGTCTTGCAAACTGGTACAATTTGATGTCTAAACAAATAATGGGTTACTAATTTTTGTCAAATGGTTGTCTTTTCTGAAAATGTAATAAACTCTATTTCTTCGCCAAATAAAGGATGGAACAGCAGGAGACTGAAGGTGGTGCCCCAGTAGAAAGTCATGATTCCTCCCCAAGTTCCTGGACCTGAGCCAGTCCTCACATCTGGAGCCACTCTCTGAAGGAGAAGCCAGATTCCCAGGAGGACGGACCCTGCATCGCTGCACCCAGGGTATTCGGTGGTAATTCTCCAGTCCTTCCCTGAAGTCAACTATGAACATTAACTCACGTAAGGGTGCACTGGGAAGACAGAAATGCTCAGACGTTCAGAGACCCTTCCCCAAGGGTCTAGATTAATGTCATTAGCTAGAGATCTCCAGTGCCAGCGAGACCACCCTGGGAGCATTGAGGCAGGTGGAGGCCAGGGAATAAGCGGAATCTTGGCCCAGGTTGTACTCACAATGGGTGACCTTGGTAGTTGACAGAAGCCTCAGCTGGTTCTTGATCTTTGATGTAAGGGCTACCGTAGTGGGAAGTAGAAGCCCTGAAACAGCCCCCTTCTTCCCAAGACAGCAAATTCATCCTGTGTCTTAGGAGTGAACAGCAGGGATAAGTGTCCTGCTCACAGAATGCAAGGGGGTCTCCATTATATTCCCATGAAGTTAACCAGTCTTGTCTTTACAGAAATATGATGGATGACAGTGGAATTCCACAAACGGAATCAAATAGGAGCCTTCATTGCAGTTGTTATGCTGGATGTGGTACCTTTGCTGGTACAGATTAACAAACATTCTGCCCTCTGCTAGGCTGCCGTTGATCTGATGAATGCCTTCCTTTCCATCCATATTGCAAAAGAGGATAGGAATTGTTTGCACCTTACTTAGGACAGACGTTTACTGTGTTGCTTGGGACCTGGGCTTGGCGTACTGTGGTGTCACATTGGTCTGCTGTATGAAAGACCACAAGCTAACAGGACCAGATGAGCACAAAGTGTGTGCATTGTGCTAGGTCTATGTTACATCTTCTACTGTCTGCGCCAGTGCAGTCAAAGGGGACCTGGGCTTGGCATACTGTGGTGTCACATTGGTCTGCTGTATGAAAGACCACAAGCTAACAGGACCAGATGAGCACAAAGTGTGTGCATTGTGTTGAGACGCATGAACCCCACCGGGTGGGAGACAAACCCCATGAAGGTTCAGGGGCTATACCACATCAACCGAGTGTGTAGGGAGCTTAGTGGCCCGGGGAGTTCAGGACATCCTTTCCAAAGTGAAAGACAAACTCCGGCATAGCTCACCTCCCACCACGAAGAAATACAACTCTAGGCCAATTTCTTTCAGGTTCTGGATACGACATAGTCTACTTTTGGAAATCGTCTTCTAACAGCTCTACCGGTTATGTGAAAAGCTGCCAGCTCTCCTCAGGGCCCCAGGCAGGAAAGGGGTCTGCAGCAGACCTAGGCAGCAGCGACAAACGATACGTCATTCAGAAAGCGGCAACTGGAATGTCATTGGTCCTTTGTAGAGACCTGACCACGGAACATCAAGTGACCAGCCTCGTGTGCTCAAAGACCTTCATCTTGGGGCTTCCCTGGTGGCGCAGTGGTTGGGAGTCTGCCTGCCGATGCAGGGGACGCGGGTTCGTGCCCCAGTCCGGGAAGATCCCACATGCCGCGGAGCGGCTGGGCCCATGAGCCATGGCCGCTGGGCCTGCGCGTCCGGCGCCTGCGCTCCGCAACGGGAGAGGCCGCGGCAGTGAGAGGCCCGCGTACCGCAAAAACAATAAAAGAAAATTAAAAAAAGACCTTCATCTTGAGCAAGATTATGCTGAACCCCCAGGATCGGGCAAGCCCAGCAGGGATCCAGTGTAAGAAGGAAGTGATGTCACAAGCCCCAGGCACAGGTGGGACCAGATGGTGCAAGTGAGCTGTGCAAGCAGGTGGTACAACCCTCTTCCCGTCCCATCAGCCACCTCTCCCCTCTGGCTTCCTGTGGCAACCGAGGTCCCTTATGACCGTGTGATGCAGAGGGAGAGGCTGGCTCGTTTCATTCATCAATGTGCTCAGCGTGTCGGTGACAGCCCAGCAGGAACTGCCGCTTACCGCAGTCTCATCCGGGATGGCCCTTAAAAGCATGGTGAGGGGAAACCCTCCCACTGGGTGGGGTTCTGAGAGGCGCCCCTTAGCCTTCGACTGCATGTGAACAGACAAGCTGAACAACGTAAGAATATGCACAGACTCATGGGTGTTGGTGCTGATCAGACAGGGGCCTGAATGGGGAAGATTGGAAGACCTGGTCCAGGAGGTCTGGGGAAGAGGCATGGGGATGGATCTTTAGGGATGCTTAGGCAGCCAGAAGTTCTTGTCCTGACGCCTGTGCTGGGATCAGACTAAACGCCCACTGGAAAGCGCCCACCATTGAAAAGACATTAAACGCACAAGTAGACTGAATGACCTGGCCAGTTAGCCTGTGTCAGTGACCACTCCAGTGCTGGCATAGGGCTGGAGAGGCGTCAGGGAGGTGGAAATGGAGCCTGAGAGCCTGGACTCCACTCGCCGAGTCTAATCTGTCCATTGATGCTGCTCAGCATTCAAGCTGCCAGCTGTAGGGACCAGCACTTAGCCCCTGGACAGAACCTCCTGAGACCAACCAGCCACTGGTGCAAACAGCACTGGACCGTCCCACCTGGAGAGGCCGTAAGCATCTTGATTGGATTGGCACCTCTCCTGAGTATGAGTTTGCTTGTTTTGCACACAGGGGCTCAGCCAATGGAAGTATTGGAGGGCTTGTAGAATCTTTGATCTGCCAACAGAAGATCCCCCAAAACATCGCATTATACCAAGGAACCGACTTTAGGGCAAAGGACGTACAGCAGAAACAGAAACCTACCACATCCTTCACTGCCCGTAAGTTACTGTCCTGGTGGAGAAACAGGACAGTCTGTTGAGGGGGCACCTGTCACCAGGTGTGAGGTGAGACTCGGAGAAGATGGACATTTACACGATGCTGTGCCCCCAGAAGTAGAGCACGTGGATCCAGGAAACAAGAGTGGAAGCGCGAATGGTATCATTACTTTTCGTGACCCATTATCCGCTTCCTGTACTCCTGAGGCTCTGTGTGTATACAGATCCTGCCTACACAGGAAGAGTCTCATTCAACTTTAAGCAAAATATGTTGCCTGATCTCTAGGCTCCTTGTGCCAAAGGACCAGCAGGCAAGGAAATGGATGATCCTACTGGTGTCGGCTACCGAACTAGGTTATCAGGAGAAAGTTGGGCCACCGTGACACAGCGGTGTGTGGAGGATGCTTGCTGCCTGGGGCCTCCAGTGGTGTTTCATGTCCACTTTAGGAGTAAATGGACAACAGAGCCTCCATGGCCTGAGGAGGGGCTCAGATTCACTGATACAAGACAACCTGCATTGCCAGCCCAGCATGAGGAACGTTCAGAGCGAGTGGTGGAGGAGGGTGCTGAGGGGTAGACCCGGAAATCAGCTGCTGTGCCTGGGCTGGACCCCTTCATCTAAGTGCCCAGGGGCTTTTCCCGGGAGGCAGACATACTCTGACTCCCTCCAAGAAGAAGTAGTGCCAGGGTGGGTTGCAGGGAGTCCAGCTGTACAGTCGTGCTCTGCCCAGATCCCTCCCTTCCTTCCCTCCTTCCTTCCTTCCCTCCTTCCCTCCTTCCTTCCTTCCTTCCTTCCTTCCTTCCTTCCTTCCTTCCTTCCTTCCTTCCTTCCTTCCTTCCTTCCCTCCCTCCATCCCTCCTTCCTTCCTTCCATCCCTCCTTCCTTCCTTCCCTCCATCTATCCCTCCTTCCTTCCTTCCTTCCATCCCTCCTTCCTTCCCTCCCTCCCTCCCTCCCTCCCTCCTTCCTTCCCTTCTTCTCTTTCCCATCCTTCCTTCCCTCCTTCCTTCCTTTCTTTCTTTCTCTCTCTCACACTTTCTTTCCTTCCCTATTTCTTTCTTCAGTGTTATTGAGATATCATTGGCTCAGACCCATCTTTAGGGCTAATGTGCTCCTTGGTGTATCAGCTGCTGGTTTCTCACAACCCAGTCTCTCCGCTCAGCCCCAAGGAGCTGCCTCACCTCCAGTTACACTCTCTCCTTGTGACAGGTTGGGGGCACTACTGGTGAGTGGTGGGCATACAAAGCCAGACCCCCTTACCTCAATTTGGGACACTCAGAAGGACCACTGAAGCTACACAGCTCCTGGAAGGATTGTCCAAGGTGTCAATGAAAGCCACGGTGTCCTCAGTGTCTCCTTCTGCCAAGCCTGCCCTCCTCCCTTTTTCTGAAAGCTTCCCTAGTAAATTTCCGCACGCCCCTCTGGATCTCACAGACCATTTCCATGGAACGCAATCTGAGACAGGTAGAGATAACATTCAGGTCATTTATAAACCAGAGTAACTTGGGGAATGTTTTCAGCATTAAATTAAGACCCACATATTTTAAAGAGTGGCAAGAGAGTCCTCTCCTACCTATCCATTAACAACTCTGTGGATAATTCGTACAAGGCATGATCTGACTATTATCTTAAAGTGAATTAATGTGATTAAAAAATAGCTTCTATATTAGCAATTTCAAAGACTACTTTCCCCACTCCTGTGCTCTTAGAGGTGGGCATACCGTGTTATTTAGCATGTAAAATCATTTTCTGTCATCAACTCAGTTTTCATAAAATTAAAGCATGAATTTTCTTTCTCCACTAGGGAATATTTTTTTGTATTCAATCCAAATTTCAAAACTTTTTTTTGACACAAATTCATGTAATTCAACTTCTCCAAAATTTAGAGTGTAATCCATGCTTTTAATAGCCCCCCATACAAAACCAAAATATTATTGTCAAGTACATATCTGTGGCTTAAATTTCTGACTCAGAATTTTAGTAAATTCTTTCTGGTAATGTCATATGTGTCACCAAGTAATACAGTGCTGCAATGATAATTATGTGCTATAAACGTGCTTTTGCATGGGGATCCCGAACTGGTATGTGAGGCCCACATCCTCTTAGCTACTCACATAACAGCTAGAGTTCCTGTTTTGTCTGACTAAATCGACTTTATGTCTTACTGTTCATTTTTTTTTTTTTTACTTTAATGGTGAATGGGAAGTTTTAGGTTTAAATTCTGAGTATGCCCTACTCAAATTGAAATAAAAGGCATTCTTTTACATTGACTACCACTTTCTACATTTTAAAACACCAAGATGTTTGACATCCAACTTCCAAAACACTGTATATTAAAATGATACTGGAAAAAAAGTGAAAGGAAGTTTTGCTTATTTTCTAAAACAAAAAACAAAAAACCTAAAATGCACATTTCTTTTCCAACTCCCTCAACACACACAAGTTATACCATATTAGTCAATAATTTGCACAACTGCTGTAGTTCCTCAACTTTGGATAGATTCAGAATCATTTGATTTTTATGTTCTGGAGATCCTGACCCAGTTGGGTTGAGGTGAGGCTTGGGTATATGGATTTTTTCCCCAAACTCTGGGTGATTCTAAGGTAACACCAATTTTAGGCACAAATGAAATAAAAACAGAGTTAGATGACATAAACTAGCTGTTAATTTTTTATATACAAATTGTACATGAGGAATTTAATGTCCATTTCTGGTAATGTAAATACTGTTATCTATCTATCTATCTGTATTAAAAATTACTTTGGTGATCAAACCAATGTTCTGAGATGATCCATATTAGGATATTGTTCACTTTTGTCAAAATGAAATGCCCGATGAACAATTTGGTACAATATTTGGGGTTTCCCAGACTATGTCTCTATAACAGTTTTTTACAATAGTGAAAATATCACCAACACCTAATTCTGTGACCCAGTGCATTCACAAATGGTGTCTCTTGTCATGTAGGTCAACTTTAAATCAGTTACACCCTCATATTCATACTGACATTCTCACTGCAAGAATTTCTTCCTTCTAGGAATTTTTTTGAGAACAAATTTAAAAGTTTAGTTGCCACTCTCTACCATTGAGCTCAGCAATCTAAACAAAATCATTTCACTTCCCTATTTCATAATTTCCTTATTTGATGAGTAGAGAATGATCCTGAGGGCCTCTTGTCGAACTACTTGTCTAAGTTGTTTAGTTCATAAAAGACAAAGACATACCTTCCCCATCAGCAACAATGAGAAAATTATAAAAATAAAGAGCTAAGCTTTGCAGGAGGGTGTAGAGGTTGGGGAGGTGGTAACTCAACTTTTCAGATTATTTAACATCCATTCTCTCATATCTGGAAACTCATCACTTCTTGAAGCAGAGAAAATTGAGGTGGTAAATGTATTCATTTCCTGTTTTCTAAATTTTACATAATGGATTGTTTGGAAGAAAATGAAAACTTAATCAAAAGTTTTAGAAAAAACTGAAGACGTAAATGTGCCATTTCTTCTTAATTTGTTGCAGAAGAGGGACCATTCTTTGGGCTCACAAGATATTTCTACCTTTGCCTGGGTGTTCTAGTTTTTTAATTAATTAGTTAATTTTTTATTGAAGTATAGTTGATTTGTAATGTTGTGTTAGTGCCTTGGTGTTCTTTTCTTAGTGAGGATGAGGGAGCGTTTTCCCTAAAAAGAGGATGAATTGGATAAAATTTACCTTCATTTTTGCTCCTACAAAAATCTAGCATCTATAATGAAGTCTCATTCAGAAAGACTCTCATTTTATGATACGTAAGATTACTTGGAGGATTCCACTTTGATTTCCAGTACTGTATTTAAGCACTACCTTTAGGACATTTTCTGTGGGTTGTCTACTATGAGATTCTCCTTTTTCCTTAGAAGTTAAATGATAATTTTTACAAGTCTGTTGGCAAATGAGAGTTTGATCATGTCAACAAGTCAGTAAGGACAGTTTCTTTCTCAAAATAGTATCATTCAGAAAATTTATTGTGAGTAAATTATCTGAAATAGAAAAAATTAATTTCATGATATTAAAGGATAATTACGCCAGTGAACATGGAAATATGAAAGGGATTTAGGGTTGAGGGAGAGAATAGGGGGAAGTCGCCGCCCCCTTTCTTTGTGGTTCAACATTAATTATCTGTAGAAATAGAATGAAGGAAGCTCGCCTCATAATTCATGTTTTGCAGTTTCTACATTATATAATTTTCATGAAATGAGGGTATATTCATCTTCCTCTTATTTTATTTCTCTCATAATAGGACCTGAGATCTTTTCGTGTGCCTTGAGGTATTTGGCTTTTAAATTCATGCACACATTTTTTGGGGGGTAGAAACAATTAATGCACCAAATGCTCCCTTTTAAGATTTTATTGATGCGGTTGATTTCTGTTTTCTTTTTTAAGATTTCTTGTTAATAGAAAAGTCTATAAAGACTGTTAGTATAATTCTTGCTAGCATATTACAATGTCTAAAATTGTTATATGAAAATCAGTCCTTGGTGTGTCTTCACTAACTTTGAAGTGCACATTTGACATCACTAATATCAGCACAGCTTGGTGATTTCTGAGGCTGCAGAAGAAGCCAGTGATCTTGGTGGGAGAAGAGGAAGAATATGTTTCTCTGCTGGGTGAATAACACCCCCGAGCCCTTGACCTACTTCCTGGTTGTCCACTAAGGCTGAGAATTACTCTGGTCATAAAGATAGTTGGGGCAGGATATAAAATTGTCTTGTAGAACTTGTTAAATGACAAAAAAATTCTAAACTCCAAGTTACTAGGATATTGCTCATCTCACAATTGTAAAGCTAGGAAATTTAAAGTCAGAATTTTTATGAAAAGGAAGTTCGTGTGTATATTTTCTCCACAAGGAATATACAATTCCTAGAGGATATTTTCAGAAATATAATGAATGATGTTCCTGCAATAGAGGGCACGGTCTTTCCAACACAATGCTTTGGTTCAATTGGAAAAGGGAAGAATACGTTAGGGATTTAGGAATTAGAGTTCAGATTATTGGCTCATATAACTATTAGTTTTTGAACATAATTGAAGTCAAGACTCAGTACCATCTGTTTGAGGGATTCAAAATTGGTATAAGACATGGTCTCTAGGCAAAAAACAAACAAACAAAAGCTAATAGATACACACAAACAAAAAAACTAGGGTCTAGAATGGACTTGTCTACTATTCAAGGCAAATGTGATAAACATCCCAAATCATATACAAGTAGTACTCCAGGACTAAAATTGAAAGATTTTTCTCTGACAGTTGATTATAGAGTGTTTCTGGCTTTGGGCTTTAAACAATGTGAGGGACTTAGATAAAAAGCTCAGAAATGGAATTTCAGTCACATCCAAGGAGTCTGGAATTGGGAAGCTCGTGGTATTCGTGGCCAAGAGTAGAGGATGGAGCCTGATTTTAGTGCCTTTTGGGTGTCGCAACAAGTTGGGACTGTATCAGCTCTAGGGGTTGGGAGTCCGTGCTGGCAGGTTGCCTTAGGTAACATGTCAGGAAGGCTTGGAACACTACTGGGTGCAGGAAGATGGAAATAAGCCCCTTCCTCCAGGCATGTCTGTCAAGGAAAAAAGTAAGAGCAGAAACAGTGGTACTAGAGTCCTGTGGAGGACAGGGCTCAATGTTGCCTTAGCGAGATTAGGGACACCCATCCATCCTTTTCTCTGTCCCACTGAGGAGGGTTCGTTTGCGCAAACCCTCTCCACAAGGCTCTTCTCGCTCTCTTTCTGTTTGCGCAAACCCTCTCCACAAGGCTCTTCTCGCTCTCTTTCTGTCTTAAACAAATTTCGTTTACTTTTATTTGAAAACAATCCCTCCTATTCTTATGCTATTAAGTACCTCACATAAACAGTTTTCACTCGCATCAGCCACATGCGAGATGTGAAATTGGTGGTTTCTGGCCAAGGATGGAGGTGAAAAGTAAATTTGGTGAAAGTCACCAAGTGGGTGATTCTGGAAGACCGATTCACAAAATGCAGACCATCAGGCCAGAGGACGGCAAAGCAGTCCAGGAGCCAGCAGAGCAGTGGCCCAAGATTAGCCAGGAAATGAGGAATCTTTTCCCTAACACTGGGCTTCTCAAACTCTCCGGTGCATAGGTGGATCGTGTCAAAGATGGAGATCCTGATTCAGCCCCAAGAGCCTTCTCATCTGAGAAGCTCCCAGGTAACCTGCAACTGCTGGTCATGAAGGCTGTTTGAGATCAAGGCTGTCCAAAGGCTGAGGAGGTCTCTCTAGATGGACGAGGGCAAGAAGTATAGTTTCCTTCTGGGATTATTGGATGGAAATTCAAATCAGGACCTTAAAATCCTTCTTTGCTTTCCCCAGGTCGGTCGTAAAGTCAATTTTAAGCTGTTTGATCTGTGTTTCGAGGGAAGTGGTACTCATTCAATGAAACGTTTTGAACAGTAGAATGGCACAAAAATCCATCTTCAATCACATGATGGTTGGACGGCAGGAAGGAAAGAAGGAAGGCAGGTAACCTGCCACTCATACAATCAGTTTGGAGGCTCTAAGTGCAGAGCAGAGGGGGTGGCCGGTGGAAGGTACGGGATGAAGTTGATGAAGTTTGACTTTGAAAGTGGAAGATGGCAGAGGGGAAAGAACAATTAGGGTGTGAAAGGGAATTTAATAGAAAGTACAGTGTAGAACCACGGACACTGGTCTTATGGAAAAGGTCCTCCTACTGTATGTGGGCACATTCATCCATTTTCTGTTTTATGGTCATTTCTCTTTATCTCTGTATGTCCATTCTCTTTATCTCTATTTTATGGTCCAGTGGGTATGGATGTGGCATGCTTGGGGCCAGGCTCACCTTTTCCCCCACTTCATGCCTCATTAATTGTGAACAATAAACAGCTAGGAACGACAGCTACTGGGGCAGGGACAGAAGACCAGAAATATGAGGGTTGGGATTTATCAGCAGCAGTCGGTTCTCTTTACCAAAGAGAAAGAATATTGTTTCTGTTGTTGTCCTAATGGAAACTGATGGTCACAGTTTTTAAGCAACTACCTTTGGTAGATTATCTTGAAACTTCAGAAACTTAGAAGAATAACCAGTGGGAAATGGAGTGCAGAGAAACCCTGATTTCAGTTGGAAAAGAAAGGGAAATTCAATACCCTGATAGCATTAGCGCCGTGCTTATAGCTGTTGCTGTGCCCCCATGAATAAATGCTCCCTGTGGACCCAGATCAAAGGTGTCAGCAGGGTGGGACAGAGCATGGGGCCACACTGTAATAATTTTACACATTTAGCAGGATGTTTCGAATGAAAGGGCATGTGATATCTGTTGCCAGTGTTCATAAACACGATGCAGGGTTCAAGCTGCCGTCGGTTGGGAGCTGAGCCGCTCTTCTTATTCTTTCTCCTGAAATTATGCCCCAGTGGATCAGTCATAACCACGGGGGTCCCCTTTGGGAGAAATATGTCAGTTCTGTGTGTGTGTGTGTGTGTGTGTGTGTGTGCGTGCGTGTGAGTGTGTGTATTTGGTACTTTTAATTTACTGTGTGCATTCTGGTATTAATGTTCCATCTCTAGTGGAAATTTTATCTATATAGGATTTAAAATTTTTATTTTATTTAAAAAATTTTTATTGGAGTATTGCTGATTTACAACGTTGTGTTCACTTCAGGTGTGGAGCAAAGTGAATCAGTTATAAATATACATATAGGCTTTTAAATGTTTAAATTGTATCTCTTCTTGTCCCTTATTTACATTTGATTTAAATGTGGTATAATGAACATGTAATATATATATATATATATATATATATATATATATATATATAAGCATATACATAGATCTTGAAAAGTGCTGTCTGAAAAGCTAGAGGGAATGCATTTTTGAAATTTTGCACACTCCCAGGCCTTTTAGTCTGAGGTTTTAATGGAAGTTAAGACGTGAATACTCCACATACCAGGGTGATTGACGGAGCCCACTCGTATGGTACTTTCCTGCTTTCCAAACACTTAATGACTCTATTAATTCGCGGTCTCCTTTATTGCCGGACAATTCGTAGTTATATGCCATTAGATAAATAATACTTAGGGCCTGACAAATGGCTCCGGCCACATAACTTCTGGCTCCATCTCGATTCTGAAACTGTGAACCAAGAAAACGACCAGTAGTCTGTAAAGCAATTGATTTCCTTTTTTTTTTCCCCTATTGTTGTCTGATTCCAAAAGAGTTCCATTAGGGCATGTGAACATATTGTGAAAGACAGCTGGACAACACTCATACGGTAACTTTGTTTAGAAATTTCTCTGGAAAGAATAGGCAAAATTCCGATGATTGATTTAACATTTGACTTTTTATGCTAATTTCATTTTTTAAAATTTTATAAATAAATGTAAATAATATATGAAAGTTCAAAGTGGCATATATGATAAGCATAGGATCTCTATAAATTAGGAAATTGTTTTTAAAAAGAAAAAAAGTCTGAAACTATGGAATATCTTATTCTGGCCACCCATAACTTCTTTGAAATTTATCTTAACAAAATTCTCTTTGAATATTTTTTCTTTTTTAAATTTTACATGTTTTCGAAGCAAACTTTACTTTCATAAAAATCTTGAAAGAAAGACACTGAACATTTCTACTTTATTAATCAAACACACTCAGAATTTTACACAACTGGGAGTATGAAGAAATGGCATTTTAATCTTTACTTTCTGACGTAAGTGTATTGCAGGACTTTAAAAATGTTAATTGAATAAACTATGATATTTTTCAATAAATGTTGGCCTGAAAGCACTTTTAACAAATTCATCGGAAATGATGGCTCTCCTTTAACAACTATTTGACCGTTTATGTTTCCCTGCTGTCCACAGACTAGATGTGAACATTTTCTTGGGATGGTCAAGGTCCTTCCTCCTAACAAACCCACCTGCCCATATCCATCTATTTCCTGGGTGGCAGCTGCCAGGTGACCACTTATCCTGCTCTGTATTCAAATGCTCAGAGGAAACCCCAAAGCCCTTCCCTCCCTGTTTTCAATATAATTTTGACCAAATGGCCCATTAGAAAGTCACTTGATTTTTCTTATTTATAAGGAAAAGAAAGCTACAAGAACAGTTAACAAGTTTGTTTTGAAAGCAGTACAGGTCTGCCCTAGGCAGTCAGCAGAAATTCTCGGGTGTCTGAAAGGCAGGGCTTTTGGGCTGCTGCCATTTCTGCATGCTGAGCAAGTGACCCCAACATTGGGGGACAACCTAGTGTGTGAAGACAGTAATTAAATACTTTTAACCAGGAGAGATTTGGGATTCGGTATTGAAACACAACGAAGCAACACTGTGATATTTATATTTTGTGTTGTTTAGCAATATTTTGAATATTATAAGTACTGTGATTCATGTTTGGGTATCCTTTATGAAGCTTTAAAATACGTAATTGAGAAGTTAATTTACATTCAAGTTAAAAATAAATTACAACTAATAGCAAAACATTTAAGAGAACTTAAGAATTACCACATTTATACATTCATTTACTAGATATTTAAGATCTTTTTAAGTGCGTGGAAAGTTTTCGTTGATTATGGCAGACAAGTGCAATATTTGTAAGGAAATGGAATATAGTAATTTTATAAATACATGTTGAAGTAACTCAGAGGTTTTAATTGATAAAAGGTTAACAGTCCTATAAAATGTGACAATATTTACAAGCTGAACTTTCAACTTCCAGGGGAACTTCACTCTTGACTTTGTAATTTTCATAAATTAAATATTGATTAGGAGTACAAAATAATTTCTGCCTATCAGTGCTATATACAAAAGGTTATCCTAAAAGCACCAAAAATGCTCCTGTTGATGGCTTAAAGGGCAGCGTGACCATTTCAGGATAAGAGGCAATGATGAAAGCGATGACAGCAGGGTGGGGAGATGGTGCCGGGTGATTGAGGGGAGAGTCCTCCCCTCTCTGAAATGGGAATCCTTTGATTCCGATTCAAACACTGCATATTTACTCAATATTTAGTGGAATTGGGAAGGAACCAATTTTCCATTCAGAGAAACTGTAGGCGTGAATACATAGCCATCGATCCATTCCTACTGGAGAAGGCGGGCTTCACGATATCACTCTTTTTTTTTCCCCAAACGTTTCCTATTTCTGTGTGTCCTTCAGTTTGTTTGTTTATCAGTTGGTTGGTATTTTTGTGCACACGTGTGCTATTTTCAAGCCAACTTCTCGGAAGCATTGTAAAGGTTTTAAAGTTGAGATTAAACATTTAAAGCACCAGCTTCTGGGACCCTAGCGAATGGGTTATTGGATTCCAGAGTGTCCCTTGGCTGCCAGGGACAGTAGCAGATGCATGTTGCAAAAACACTAGGTGAAGATTGGTTGGCATTTTAATTTTCTCTCCAGGTGGCTGGCTGTTTGGGAGATGAGGATGAATTTACACTCCTTGGCAGGTCCATAAAGGATTACCCGGGGGAGCATTATTATACTTCCTGACTCTTTAAAAGGGCAGTGGTGCAAATTGATCCAATTGTTGGACGTAGAAGTTTTACAAGACAAGAGTCAGAGCATTCCCGTAATTTTCCAACCTGAGTGAGGTGGGGAGTAGTGACGTCTCTAATAGGGACAGGAAATGCTGAGGGAGTGGAGGGGAGGTCAAGGGGGCCACTGAGTCTGAAATTCCAACCAGTAGGGGCTGGAAACGAAGGATGGAAGCACAGGCCAAAAGCCAGGGTAAGAGAGGAAGATTCAAACATATCTGGGGAAAACCATGGTCCAAAAGGATACCTGCACCCCAGTGCTCACTGCAGCGCTGTTTACAACAGCCAGGACATGGAAGCAACCTAAGTGTCCGTCGACAGATGAATGGGTAAAGAAGATGTGGCGCATATATACAATGGAATATTACTCAGCCATAAAAAAGAACGAAGTAATGCCATTTGTAGCAACATGGATGGACTTAGAGATGATCATACTAAGTGAAGTAGATCAGACAGAGAAAGACATATGTCATGTGATAACACATATGCGGAATCTTGAAAAAATGATACAAATGAACTTATTTACAAAACAGAAACAGACTCTCAGACTTAGAGAATGAATTTATGGTTACCATGGGGGAAACGGGGGGAGGGATAACTTGGGAGTTTGGGATTAACACATATACACTACTATGTATAAAACAGATAACCAATAAAGGCCTACTGTATAGCACAGGAACTCTGCTCAATATTCTGTAATAACCTAAATGGGAAAATAATTTGAAAAAGAATAGGTACAGGTATATGTGTAACTGAATCTCTTTGCTGTACACCTGAAACTAACAGAACTTTGTAAATCAACTACACTCCAATATAAAACTTTTTTTAAAAAGTGAATTTTCAAGAGTTGCTATTGAAACTGTGAGATTGCCAAGAGAGAGTGTGCAGAGGGGAGGGATCCTGGGGCATCTCAGCCCAGGGGACTGAGGGGAAGCTCTGGGGTGGAGATGGGTTCATGGCCTGGAATTTCAGAGCTGTGGGCTGGACTCTGCCGACGGGTACTCACACATTGTGTGTGTGTGTGTGTGTGTGTGTGTCCAGTATAAACCTATAATTAGTATGGGTGATGACACCTAAACATGCTATGTCCACACAGTCTTGAAGAATTCTCTGTGGCCTCAGCTGGTTAGAGGTTGCGGCGTGTACTCCCCTGCCTGCCATGTCCACACCGCTCACACAACCTGTATCATCCACTTATAGCCCCTGCTCCATGCCTGTCTCCACCCGCCTTCATGTCCTTGAGTTTGCAGCCCGTGGTTCACTGAATTAAACTGAGAGAAGGGCCATGATGAGTGCCGGGTATAGCACGGCGCTAAATTTTAGGCAGATCTGTTTATATTAGATTTAATTTCTGTGAACACTTACTGTACTTTGAATGTTGTTGTGGGATGAATTCCATGCCCCCCAAATTCACACGTTGAAGGACTAATGCCCAGTACCTTGGAATATGACCTTGTTAGGAAATAGGGTCATCGGAGATGCATTTAGTGAGGGTGAGGTCATACTGGGGCAGGTGGTCCCCAATCTGCTATGGCTCCATCCTTATGAAGAGCAGAAGTGCGGACACAGATGTACCTACACGGAGGGTGCTGCCTGAAGATGAAGACAGGGGTACACCAGCCAAGGACCCCAGGAGGGCCAGCAAAGCCCCAGAAGCTGGAGCAGAGGCTGGGAGCAGACTTCCCCTCACAGCCTCAGAAGGAATCACCCTCCCCACACCTTGATCTGGGATTCCTGTTCTCCAGAAAGGTGACGATAAGCTTCTGTTATTTAAGCCCAAGTTTTTGGTCCTATGTGAAGGTAGCCCTGGCAAACTGACTCAGAGAAAAAGAAGATTCTTTCTGAAGATGACTTTTTACCACTTTTCAAGATTACAGGAAAACATCTTTTTCCCAGTGACTATGAAGTATAAAATTTGAAAACTTTTTTAATATTCTTCATGTTCTTTTCCATTATTGTTTATCACAGGATATTGAATGTAGTTCCCTGTGCTCTACAGTAGGACCTTGTTGTTTATCCATTCTCTAAGTAATATTTGGCATCTTCTGACCCCAAACTCCCACTCCCTCCCTCCCCCACTGCCCCTCCCCCTTGGCAACCACAAGTCTGTTCTCTATGTCTGTGAGTCTGTTTCTGCTTTGTAGATAAGTTCATTTGGGTCATATTTTAGATTCCACTTATAAGGGATATCATATGATATTTGTCTTTCTCTGTCTGACTTACTTCCCTTAGTACAATAATCTCTAGGTCCAGCTATGTTGCTGCAAATGGCATTATTTCATTCTTTTTTATCACTGCATAATATTCCATTATACATATATACATATGTACCACATCTTCTTTATCCGTTCTTCTGTCGATGGACATTTAGGTTGCTTCCATGACCTGGCTATTGTCAATGGTGCTGCAATGAACATTGGGGTGCACGTATCTTTTCAAATTAGAGTTTTCTCTGGATATATGCCCAGGAGTGTGATTGCTGGATCATATGGCAGCTCTATTTTCTTTTACTGTTCTCCATAGTGGCTGCACCAATTTACAGTCCCACCACCAGTGCAGGAGGGTCCAGAGGCACTGTTTTAAGACTTCTGTGGAGTCCAAGTCCTCAGAGCTCACTGCACACGGGGCTGCTCAGAGCTTTACAGGTGTCTTCTCACCTCCGATGTCATAGCTGGTTTATGGAAAGCTGGGCTCCTTTCTACCACTGGAAGGTGAGCTTCTGGAGGGTGGAGGCTCTGTTTGGTCCTCTCTTTTTCTCTGGCTTCGAGACCTAGTGGTGTAATTAATGCTCGCTGGGCACATGGACAGCAATTCTCAGTAAACAGAAGGGAGAGGCAACAGTGCTTAAAGATGATGTTATGACCGCAGTTCCTCGGTCTAATGCAATTAAAATGATCCTGCGTGAAAAGCCGGGTAGAGCAAAGTTCTGGAAAATAGTTTCTTTCACCCTGATTTTATTTCACACTTTAATGATACTATCTATACTTTCTTAAGATTAAAAAAGCATTTTTGGATAATTTATGTTAAAGGGGTACATTTGTCTGGGCTATTTTTCAGAACTTTTTTTTACAGTTACATTTTTGGGAAATGCTTGGCTACAGTTATGCCTTGTTAAAGTTATTATTCAGTCTCTAAAGCCTGCAGTAGACATTTATGCATGTACTAAAGTTAAAAATTAGCATTTAACATCTAATTTTATTATTTCAGATCCACTTTATAAATCCCATCTTTCTAATTCACTTTAAAGGCAAGCTGTCTTGCAAACAGATATTCATAAAACCAATATTGGGGAAGAGACTGAAAAAAGGTATCTTTTGAAACAGAATGTTGTTTCTGACTTAGGTTTTTATAAACTCACTGCTCTTCTCTTTCACGTTACTCTTTAAAGTACGAACCAGGGATTAGAGAGTCCCAGCTGGAATATAAGATCTAGAGTCAAAGGCATCGCATCCCAAATTCCACAGAAAAACACGTGCATTTTATAATCTGATAAATGTGAAACTTATACATATATCTTATGGTAAAGTAATGCAAGACTTTATTTTTGATTTGTAAAAATATCTCCAAAATAGTATCAACAGAGAACAATTATTTCAATCTCTAGCAGATTTAACCATTTAAAATATGGTTATTATTCATAGTGATAGAAATTTGAAGCTCTTTGCATTTTTGGTATCCTATGGATAATGAGATGATCTCAATTCAGTCTTTGTTTTTTTCTTATTTTTTAATTTTCTTTTTTAAAATTTTAATTAATTAATTAATTAATTTTTATACAGCAGGTTCTTATTAATTATCTATTTTATTCATATTAGTGTATATATGTCAATCCCAATCTCCCAACTCATCGCACTACCCCCGCTTCCCCCCTTGGTGTCCATGCGTTTGTTCTCTACATCTGTGTCTCAATTTCTGCCCTGCAAACTGGTTCATCTGTACCATTTTTCTAGATTCCACATATAAGCATTAATATATGGTATTTGTTTTTCTCTTTCTGACTTACCTCACTCTGTATGACAGTCTCTAGGTCCACTCACGTCTCTACAAATGATCCAATATCATTCCTTTTTATAGCTGAGTAATATTCCATTGTATATATGTACCATATCTTCTTTATCCATTTGTCTGTTGATGGGCATTTAGGTTGCTTCCATGACCTAGCTATTGTAAATAAAGCTGCAAGGAACATTGGGGTGCATGTGTCTTTTGGAATTATGGTTTTCTCTGGGTACTTGCCCACTAGTGGGATTGCTGGGTCATATGGTAATTCTATTTTTAGTTTTGCAAGGAACCTCCATACTGTTCTCTGTAGAGGCTGTATCAATTTACATTCCCACCAACAGGGCAAGAGGGTCCCCTATTCACAACCTCTCCTTCAGTTGTTGTTTGTAGATGATGCTGATCACTTTCTGATGATGCCCATTCTAACCAGTGTGAGGTGATACCTCATTGTAGTTCTGATTTGCATCTCTCTAATGATTAGTGATGTTAAGCAGCTTTTCATGTACTTCTTGGCCATCTGTATGTCTTCTTTGGAGAAATGTCTATTTAGGTCTCTGCCCATTTGTTGATTTTTTTTTTTAATATTGAGTTGCATGAGCTATTTATATATTTTGGAGATTAATCTTTTGTCCATTGATTTGTTTGCAAAGATTTTCTCCCATTCTGAGGGTTGTCTTTTTGTCTTGTTTATGGTTTCCTTTGCTTTGCAAAAGCTTTTAAGTTTCATTAGGTCCCATTTGTTTATTTTCGTTTTTATTTCCATTACTCTAGGAGGTGGGTTATAAAAGATCTTGCTGTGATTTATGTCAAAGAGTGTTCTTCCTATGTTTTCCTCTAAGAGTTTTATATTGTCTGGCCTTATATTTAGGTCTTTAATCCATTTTGAGTTTATTTTTGTGTATGGTGTTAGGGAGTGTTCTAATTTCATTCTTTTACATGAAGCTGTCCAGTTTTCCCAGCACCACTTATTGAAGAGACTGTCTGTTCTCCATTGTATATGCTTGTTGCCTCCTTTGTCAAAGATAAGATGACCATATGTGCATGGGTTTATGTCTGGGCTTTTATCCTGTTCCATATTTCTGTTTTTGCACCAGTAGCATACTGTCTTGATGGCTGTAGCTTTGTATTATAGTCTGAAGTCAGGGAACCTGATTCTTCCAGCTCTGTTTTTCTTTCTCAAGATTGCTTTGGCTATTCATGACCTTTTGTGTTTCCATACAAATTGTAAAATTGTTTGTTCTAATTCTGTGAAAAATGCCATTTGTAATTTGATAAGGATTGCATTGAATCTGTAGATTGTTTTGGGCAGTATGGTCATTATCACAATATTGATTCTTCCAGTCTAAGAACATGTTATATCTCTCCATCTGTTTGTGTCATCTTTCATTTCTTTCATCAGTGTCTCAGAGTTTTCTGCAAACAGGTCCTTTACATTCTTAGGTAGGTTTATTCATAGGTATTTTATTCTTTTTGTCTCAATGGTGAATGGGATTGTTTCCTTAATTTCTCTTTCTGGTCTTTCATTGTTAGTGTATAGGAATGCAAGAGATTTCTGTGCATTAATTTTGTATCCTGCATCTTTCCCAAATTCATTGATTAGCTCTAGTAGTTTTCTGGTGGCATCTTTAAGATTCTCTAGGTAGAGTATCATGTCATCTGCAAACAGTGACAGTTTTACTTCTTCTTTTCCAATTTGTATTCCTTTTATTTCTTTTTCTTCTCTGATTGCCATGGCTAGGACTTCCAAAACCATGTTGAATAATAGTCGTGAGAGTGGACATCCTTGTCTTGTTCCTGATCTTAGAGGAAATGGTTTCAGTTTTTCACCATTGAGAATGATGTTGGCTGTGGGTTTGTCATATATGGCATTTATTATGTTGAGGTAGGTTCCCTTTGTGCCCACTTTCTGGAGAGTTTTTTATCATGAATAGGTGTTGAATTTTGTCAAAAGCTTTTTCTGCATCTATTGAGATGATCGTATGGTTTTATCCCTCAGTTTGTTAATATGGTGTATCACATTGATTGATTTGTGTATATTGAAGAATCCTTGCATCCCTGGAATAAATCTCACTTGATCTCAGTGTATGATCCTTTTAATGTGTTGTTGGATTCTGTTTGCTAGTATTTTGTTGAGGATTTTTGCATCTATATTCATCAGTGATATTGGTCTGTAACTTTCTTTTTTGTAGTATCTTTGTCTAGTTTTGGTATCAGGGTGATGGTGGCCTCGTAGAATGAGTTTGGCAGTGTCCCTTCCTCTGTAATTTTTTGGAAGAGTTTGAGAAGGATGGGTGTTAGCTCTTCTCTAAATGTTTGGTAGAATTCACCTGTGAAGTCATCTGGTCCTGGACTTTTGTTTGTTGGAAAATGTTTAATCACACTTTCAATTTTAGTGCCTGTGATTGGTCTGTTCATATTTTCTATTTCTTCCTAGTTCAGTCTTGGAAGGTTATACCTTTCTAAAAATTTGTCCATTTCTTCCAGGTTGTCCATTTTATTGGCATAGAGTTGCTTGTAGTAGTCTCTTGGGATGCTTTGTATTTCTGTGGTGTGCATTGTAACTTCTCCTTTTTCATGTCTAATTTTATTGCTTTGTGTCCTCTCCCTCTTTTTCTTGATGAGGTTGGCTAAAGGTTTATCAATTTTGTTTATATTCTTAAAGGACCAGCTTTTAGTTTAATTGATCTTTGCTATTGTTTTCTTTGTTTCTATTTCATTTATTTCTTCTCTGATCTTTATGCTTTCTTTCCTTCTAATAACTTTGTGTTTAGTTTGTTCTTCTTTCTCTAGTTCCTTTAGGTGTAAGATTAGATTGTTTATTTGACATTCTTCTTGTTTCTTGAGGTAGGATTGTATTGCTATAAACTTTCCTCTTAGGTATGCTTTTGCTGCATCCAGTAGGTTTTGGATCATTGTGTTTTCATTGTCATTTGTTTCTTGGTAGTTTTTCATTTCCTCTTTGATTTCTTCAGTGATCTCTTTGTTATTTAGTAACATATTGTTTAGCCTCCATGTGTTTGTGTTTTCTATGTTTCTTTCCCTATAATTGATTTCTAATCTCATAGTGTTGTGGCTGGAAAAGATGATTGATATGATTTCAATTTTCTTAAATCTACTGAGGCTTGATATGTGACCCAAGATGTGATCTATCCTGGAGAATGTTCTGTGTGCATTTGAGAAGAAGGTGTAATCTGCTGTTTTTGAATGGAATGTCCTATAAATATCAATTAAATCTATGTGGTCTATTCTGTCACTTAAAGCTTGTGTTTCCTTATTAATTTTCTGTCTGGATGATCTGTCCATTTGTGTAAGTGAGGTGTTAAAGTCCCCCACTATTATTGTGTTACTGTCGATTTCCTCTTTTATAGCTGTTAGCATTTGCCTTATATGTTGAGATGCTCCTATGTTGGGTGCATATATATTTATAATTGTTATATCTTCTTCTTGGATTGATCCCTTGATCATTATGTAGTGACCTTCCTTCTCTCTTGTAACATTCTTTATTTTAGTCTATTTTATCTGAAATGAGTATTGCTACTCCAACTTTCTTTTGATTTCTATTTGCATGGAATATATTTTTCCATCTCCTCACTTTCAGTCTGTATGTGTCTCTAGGTCTGAAGTGGGTCTCTTGTAGACAGCATATATATGGTTCTTGTTTTTGTATTCATTCAGCGAGCCTGTTTCTTGGTTAGAGCATTTAATCCATTCACATTTAAGGTACTTTTCAACATGTATGTTCCTATTACCATTTTCTTGATTGTTTTGAGTTTGTTTTTGTAGGTCCTTTTCTTCTGTTGTGTTCCCCACTTAGAGAATTTCATTTAGCATTTGTTGTAGATCTGGTTTGGTGGTGCTGAATTCTCTTAGCTTTTGCTTGTCTGTAAAGCTTTTGATTTCTCTGTCAAATCTGAATCAGATCTTTGTCGGGTACGGTAATCTTGGTTATAGGCTCTTCCCTTTTATCACTTTAAATATATCATGCCACTCCCTTCTGGCTTGTAGAGTTTCTGCTAAGAAATCAGCTGTTAACCTTATGGGAGTTCCCTTGTATGTTATTTGTCATTTTTCCCTTGTTGCTTTCAATAATGTTTCTTTGTTTTAAATTTTTGTCAGTTTGATTACTATGTGTCTCAGCATGTTTCTACTTTGGTTTATCCCGCCTGGGACTCTCTGCACTTCCTGGACTTGGGTGGCTATTTCCTTTCCCATGTTAGGGAAGTTTTCGACTATAATCTCTTCAAATATTTTCTTGGGTCCTTTCTCTCTCTCTTCTCTTTCTGGGGCCCCTATAATTTGAATGTTGGTATATTTAATGCTGTCCCAGAGGTCTCTTAGGCTGTCTTCATTTCTTTTCATTCTTTTTTCTTTACTCTGTTCCACAGCAGTGAATTCCACCATTCCATCTTCCAGGTCACTTATCCATTCTTCTGTCAGTTATTCTGCTATTGATTTCTTCTAGTGTATTTTTCATTTCAGTTATTGTATTGTTCATCTCTGTTTGTTCTTTAATTCTTCTAGGTGTTTGTTCTTTAATCCTTCTAGGTCTTTGTTAAATATTTCTTGCACCTGCTCGATCTTTGCCTCCATTCTTTTTCCGAGGTCCTGGATCATCTTCATTATCATTATTCTGAATTGTTTTTCTGGAAGTTTGCCTATCTCCACTTTGTTTAGTTGTTTTTCTGGGGTTTTATCTTGTTCCTTCATCTGGTACATAGTCCTCTGCCTTTTCATTTTGTCTGTCTTTCTGTGAATGTGGTTTTCGGTCCACAGGCTTCAAGATTGTAGTTCTTCTTGCTTCTGCTGTCTTTCAATACAGTCTTAAAGTACAGCTGACATCACTGCAAAAGTACCTAATGCATGTAGCATTTTATTTATAAGCAAAGCTCTATACAAGCACAGAAAGCCACCTTTATTGTATCACGGAAGTAATTTTGTTGACTTGGGAGATATTGGTGGAGGTGGGTTATTATTTAAGGTTTGGGTTTCAGTTTAAGTCGTTGTAAAAGATGTGTGTGTGTGGTGTGTGTGTGTGTGTGTATAGGGGTGTGGTGTGTGTGTGTGTGTGTGAGAGAGAGAGAGAGAGAGAGAGGGAGAGAGAGAGAGAGAGAGAGAGAAAGAGGGTGGGGGAAGGAGAATAAAAATAGAGTTTTTTGGGATGGATACAAATCCTCCTCAATCAGGACATTTTTTTAGTAAATATTCACCCAGTGTGGGTGGGAGAGGAACCAAACCCCCTACCCCGCATGTGGTAAGTGTTTTGTGCCATGTGCAAGGCCCTGCTCACCCTCCACCAGGTCCATTTTCTGGGTTGTCATTCCTCGGGGACAAAGACCCAGCTCTTCGTGTTGAATTTTCCAGGCTGTGTTTGTCCTCTGTGATCGATGCAGACCCACCGCGGGCCTAGTGAGCAACTGGGATGTGCTGGGGGCATAGAGGGGAATCCCCCAAACTAAACTCCCAGGTTGCTGGCTCTGCTACTTTCTTGTCTCTACCCCAGGGGAATGTGTGCTCCCTGCCAGTCCACAAAACTAGGCTAATTTACTAGTTTATGAGTATGGAAAAACCCCAGACCTAAGGGCATCTCAGAACTCACACTGGAAACTATGCAGTGAAAGAGCACCAGTGAGGGGGGTATAGAATTTGATTGTGTGTCTAGAATACCATTCCTGATGATCTATAAACAGCCAAAATATACCTACTATTTGTTTCAAATCACCAGTTTTTGGTATACACATCTCCAATGGAACCAAAATTAGTTACAAACCACATTCAACATAATTAGATGGAATGAAAACAAATCTTTTTGTGCTGATGTGACTTCTGAAATGTTAGTCTCAGTTCAGAGAAAATATTTTTGAACTACTTAAACAGCAGTTTAGGGAAAAAAAAAACACTTGGAAAGTCTTTGAAATGAATCAAGTAGTAGCATATTTTGAGTTGTCTGAGAGCAAAACGATGAAAATGATATTTACGATTTGGTGGTTCTGAGCAGAATTTATTTGGAGCTTGCACTTTCTCGTTATTGAATATAGTGTGGAATAATGAAACACCTGTAATGTAATTTTAATAATCCGGTTTTTCTTTTCTGAACAAATTTGGAAACTGCAAGGTTATCTTGAAAGCACTGGGTCTGCAGGTACTTGCCGAACATGGGACCTGGTGTATCTCTAAGAACTGCAATTAAAATGTGTTTGTATTTGGAGATAGGAGATTTTTATTATTTTAGGGCCTCTTAAATGAGGTGCAAAATGAGATGTTCATGTTTGAATTAAAAATAACCTGTCAGAGCTGCTTAACATCTGGCAAAACAGTCTTTTAGTTTAGAACAGAGATCACTGTACATTGATTGCTTTCCTCAGGATTATGCTACTACAAATGCATGCTGCTGCATGAACAGGGAGAGAAAATTAGCTCTATAAAGAAAGAAAGTTTAGCTACTGTACCTTAAATAATACTTCAGTTAAAAAATTGAGAAGAATCTTGGGGTCCCTCAATTTTACATTTTGCAGCTGTTCCTATTTTGGGGGTTTTATGGCTCAGAACTCTAATTTTATCATGAAAAAGTGCCTATTTGGGGTCATTCCATCCAATAATGGTGAGCTAGTGACTTCTTTTTCCATATGCATTTTCTTATTCCTCTCTTTTTAAAAAATAATTAATTTTCATTTTCAAATTTTTATTGAAATTTTATTTAATTGATTTACAATGTTGTGTTTGTTTCAGGTATAGAGCAAAGTGATTCAGTTTTATAAATAAATAAATAAATAAATAAATAAATATATAAACATATCTATTCTTTTTCAGATTCTTTTTCCTTATAGGTTATTACAAAATATTGAGTAGAGTTCCCTGTGCTCTACAGTAGACCCTTGTTGGTTATCTATTTTATACGTAGTAGTGAGTATGTGTTAATCCCAAAGTCCTAATTTATCTCTCCTCCAACTTTCCCCATTGGTAACCATAAGTTTGCTTTCTATGTTTGCGAGTCTGTTTCTGTTTTGTAAATAAGTTCATTTGTGTCATATTTTAGATTGCACATATAAGTGATATCGTATGATATTTGTCTTTCTCTGTCTGACTTATTTTATTCACTATGACAATCTCTAAGTCTGTCCATGTTGCTGCAAATGGCATTATTTCATTCTTCTTTATGGCTGAGTAATATTCCATTGCATCTATGTACCACATCTTCTTCATCCATTCATCTCTCAATGGACATTTAGGTTGCTTCCACATCTTGGCTATTGTCAATAGTGCTGCAATGAACACTGGGGTGCATGTGTCATTTTGAATTATGGTTTTCTCCAGGTATATGTCCAGCAGTGGGATTGCTGGATCATATAGGAGTTCTATTTTTAGTTTTTTAAGGAACCTCCATGCTGTTCTCCACAGTGGCTGCACCAATTTTCATTCCCACCAACAGTGCAGGAGGGCTCTCTTTTCTCCACACCCTCTCCAGCATTTATTCCTCTCTCTTTTTATCATGTAGTTTAATGCATTACTTCTTGTTAAATTTACTTATCTTCCTTCTTTTCATGTGACCTTTTAAAAATAACCTATGTATTTATCAGGAATAGGCTTAGGAGGTCGCCTGCTTTTTGTGGGTGGTGGTGTGAAGGAGTAAAAGAAGTAAATGTGTCTTTGTTAAAGTACACTGATGACCCACAGTGTGGGGATAGCACAACTTGCCCATTTATGAGGAAAGGATCTTTGGATTGTGTGCTCTCTTATGGAAGGTTCCTTGACATTTTGCTTATGAAATGCCCCCCGCTGCCAAGGCTGGCCTCCACGACTTTATTGGAGTCAAGTCCATCTTCATGTTTGCAGCTTTCCTCAATTGCATATTTTTTTCTTTCATTAAATAGGGTTTCCAAGTTTGTAGACATGGTCCATTTTAGAAAGTAAACATCACTCTAAAAATTGAAATACACCAGTTTCCATTCAGTTCTTCCATGCAGACTATTGAGGTCTAAGGGAAAAACACGAGATAGAATAGCGACCTCCGTTCCTGTTTTCCAGTGAAGGGGCTGCTTCTCGTATTATTTCCTTCCACTAAATTTGTTGCCACCTTAGCGGCAATTGCTAAAATATAAAATGGAGTTTCTTCTCCTAAAGAGGAATTTCTCTTCTCCTAAAGAGAAATAAAATGTGATGTCTCTAAAAATTAAATAAAAGAACCCGCATCTGTCAATCACCATCCGTGTTGACATTGGCCTCCATGATGGTCTCAGAGTAAAGCCAGGCAGGTTCGCTCTTGACTCCACAGCTGCTTCCCCAGGGGTCCCCCTCCCTCAGCCCCTCCCAATCGGGAGGAAAATTGCAACCTTCACACAAGCCAGCACCTTGCACCCTCCTTTCCTGCTTTATCCTTCCTGTGAGAACTCCTCACAGTCTAAGATAATGTTTATTGTTTTTCTCACTCCTTAGAAAATAGCCTGTTTGTCTGTGTCCTTCTATGTTATCCCCCAAACGTCGCCAGAGATGCCCAGAACACTGCAAGGAAGGACTCAAAAGTCTTGTTTGAATGAATGATTCAACGTTGCTCTGTGGCTCTGTCAATCATTTGAGGCAAAATGAGCATCTCTGTAATTTTTTTAGAGTGAAAATTCTGATCTAATAGACACCGACAGAGTTTTATCATTATCCATTTTGTTTTCTTGTGTTTTATGCTTAAAGGTATGGTATTGCCTGCCAGGTTTGCTTTTTCTATTTTGCTCTCTGGGAACCTCAGGTGCCCTCATTTCCTTTAAAAGATTATGTAGGTGAAGCCATTGTTATAGACCTGTGATGGTTGCCAGGAGCCTGAGAAAGATATAAATAGGAAGGGCATTCAGACAAGCTACCTGTGCCCTTGAATCCCACCATAGAGCTGCACCTCTGAAAGGGCCTCCTTCTTAGAATCAATCATCACCTTAGGAAAATCAACGAAACTGCTGTTGTATCTGCTTCCACATATGTTTCTTTGCACGGGGAAACTGCTTTTTAAACAGAGTAATGTGGCTTCTGCCTTTTCTCACCAAGTGTTGCTAAAAATAAACACATATTTCTTCTTATCTTCCATGACACACATCTTCCCATGCAAAAACTCCATTAACTTAAACGCAAATAGTAATCTTTTTCTTACTAAGTTAAAGAATTGTCAGAAAGCAAGGCAGTGGATCAAGCACATAATTCACACAGTAAAGTGACCCAGAGATTTATCATTTGGAATCCATCGGAGGATAACTTCCACCAGGCCCGTCCTCAGCCGTATCTGTAAACGGTCACGGGATCACCTCCATCCATTCTGCTGAGAGCTGCCCTGGGGCTGATGAGGAACCACTTTCATAGGATTGTGAAGGCCTTTCTAATTATTTCCTTACAAATATGCAAACTTGGCCATGCACATACTAAAGCATACCACCTCACATACTTTTATGCATAAACTTGCACAGATCAGAGGTAAGACCACAGATTACAGGATTAAAATATGTATTTTTCTCAAAATCTGTCATGACAATTTTCCTTATGTTTGTGGAATGACCTTAAGGAGAAACACTAGGATGAGCACGTGCTTGTCAAAATTTCTGCAGTATAGTTAGAAAGAGCAGACCCCACCCACTTTTCATTAAATTCACCAGCATAGGAATCTCTCTTAAAGATGCATCAAATTACTTGTTCTACAGGATGTAACACTGGTGTGTTTTTATTTCTTTGTAAGCATTAATAGGCAGGTTTCCAATGATTAGAACTAAATTAGTGTCCATCCTGTATCCTCCAGAGCTTTTTTTTTTTTTGCGGTACGCGGGCCTCTCCCGTTGCGGAGCACAGGTTCTGGACGCGCAGGCTCAGTGGCCATGGCTCACGGGCCCAGCCGCTCCGCGGCATGTGGGACCTTCCCGGACCGGGGCACGAACCCGCATCCCCTGCATCGGCAGGCGGACTCTCAACCACTGCGCCACCAGGGAAGCCCCCTCCAGAGCTTTTTGCATCTGACATCTTGACACACAAGTCACCACTTTTACACTTACGATTTTGTCAACCTCCATGTGGCCAGCTACAATATACACACATAAGTTTTATTCTAGGGGAAATAGTGACTTTAGATGAATATTTACACTCTCTGATGCTAAAATGTGAAAACGGTGCAAACCAAAATGTTTCCCATCTTTTGACTTTGCAGTCAGAAGCCTTCCAGCCAAATTTATTGCCTGAGTTTGGTCATCTACTCAACTCAGGTCTCTTAGAGCGGTTATTCAAATTTCCTTTAGGAAACTTTGTTACATTTATCCTTCAGTGGTTTATCTCATACTGTGCTTTAGTCTGTAATGTGCTACACATTCTTTCAGGATGTCAAACAATCAAATGCAAACAATGAAAGTAAGTTTGTACTTCCCTTACGAATAAACATGTATCTACCTTTAATTCCAACAGGGAATAAAATTTGGATTGCATTGGTTAGAACAGCAGACAGACCATCCTGAATGCTTTTCTCGAAGGAATACATTGTCATTAAACTTCTTTTGGTGACTAAGCATTCAGAATGTCTTTTCGCGTTTGTGCTTTTCATTAGAGAGTTTTTGATCCTAAGAGTTAGTTGTCCTAATGTTTTACATAGCATGTGGATGACTTTGTATGTTTTCATTGAACCCCTATTTTTTTGTAAATTCACTTCTTTAAAAAGATAACAATGACATTTATGGGGAATAATCTGCCCAGTGGTATAGACCAGCATAAGCCTGCGTCTTTCATGAGTTTAATACTGTTCTTGTTTTATCTAGTCACCCTGCAGCTCTGGTTCGTCACATTATGAAATCATCAGTGTGAGGCTTTTATTCTCGTTCCCAGCCAAAATGGATTTCTTTATAAACGCTGTGATTTCCCATGAATCCATGAATTTTGAAACTCCTTAGCACCATAAGCAGTGCCCTACTCTGAGGATTAATGGGAAAATATTTGGGTTTTCTAGCTCTGATTGAAGGCTGGGTGAAATCAATTATCTAAGCACCATAAAACAAGGGTTTGGGTCTCAGACAACGATTACAAAGCAGACACACTTTAACACCCAGAACAACCATGTGGCGCTTGTTGACTCTCAACCATGGCCGAAGGGCGAAGGATATATCATTCTATCTGCTGATGCCATGGAGATTCCTTCACTCCACGAGCAGCTGGAGCTCCCATTTATACACACACACACACACACACGCACACACACTTCTTTCTAGTCGTACAGATGTTAAATATAAAGAATTCCAACAGCTTTTGTTAAAGCCATCAGAAAAGCAGTTGACTTTGTTTTCAACTGGATCTGCAGTCGTCTTCTGGGTCTCAGACACTCAATTTGTACAAAGTAATAAATGTCATGCTTTAAAAAGGGAAAATATAATTCTTCTCACTGCCCTCTAGAAATAGTCAAGTGGTATGGAAAAATTCATTGACGACGTGATATGACTTTTAGAGACACCGAATTTTAAATGTCTAGAAGAGATGTGTTTTATTAATCACGGGCACTTAGCGATTGCTTCTACCCCGTGTTTCCCATCACAGTCGGAGGAATTCTTTCAAATGAAGGGCTTCCAGGGTGCTAAAACTTTTGATTCAAAGAAAATCAGGGCGTGTTTTCGATGGTATTGGAGAAAGTGGGGAAGAGGAAACCTTAGAGGAATGAGGAAGTGTTCACAAACAATCATGTTTAGGACTCTTATGTAGAAGATTATCACGGGCTTAGGGGCTTTGAAATCTAATCATCACATAAACCTTCCCTCAAAGCATTGCAGCCTTTGGTGTCAGTTATTTCTGTAGAGATCAACCTGGAGTGATATATCAAGATCAAGGTACATTTCAAAGAGAAAGTCTTTAAAAACAAATTATGGTCACTGTCAATGAATCATTCAAAATCATAAATCTTGTGTGGTGAGTTAACAGCGACCAGACATGGTCACTGAACTGAAAGAAAAAATAACAGAACCTGTCCAAAAGACTCACTACTTTTTATTGTTTGTAGGGACCACTGTGGGGTTTTAGACCCAGCACTGTCTCAATCAAGCGTCTTTTGGGTCTCTGATTTAGACTAGAGCCCTGGACTTCAAACTTTTATTCTTTTACTCTTAAAGGAATTTTGTAAAACTATGGACAACTTCAGATATTTAGCTGACCATTTTAAAGGTTTTAACATAAATATAAATATTGCAATTAAAAAGTCTCACAGCATATTGAAAATGATCACTACTAAGTTAAAACAATTACTTCATCTTTTGAAATATATCTTACTGATTTTAAACCCTATAGTAACTTGATATGTACCATCACCTGTTTTAAGAAATATATGAAATACACTTTTGTTTAAATGCCTTCTACTGATAATCTTTTCATACTAATATTCAACAAGAAAACATACACATAGCACAGGGAACTCTGCTCAATTTTATGTGGCAGCCTGGATGGGAGGGGAGTCAGGGGGAGAATGGATACGTGTATATGTATGGCTGAGTCACTTTGCTGTGCACCTGAAAATATCACAACATTGCTAATTGGCTATACTCCAATATAAAATAAAAAGTTAAAAAAACAGAACAAAACAAGAAAAGTTACACATACATATGGATAATTGAAATCTAATATTTTAAAACTTCCTGGGGTTGAAAATCTCAGACAAAAATTTTTTTCTAAATTGAGTTTTCATTAAACTTATATACCATTGATAAAAACAACATATATACTAAAATGCTGAAAAATAATAATTAAATATAACAGTAAGAACTTTATTGTCACATCTCTTTTAATAGCTCTCTGAAAGGATGGAATTAAAAAATTAATTTATGTATTAAAATTGAGCTGTTGCTACATTTAGATAGCGTTCAAGCACAATCCTGATCCTATTCTTTCTTGTTTGCTTAGATGTACATGTTCAGAAACTTGTCACAGAGATAAACAGGTGGAAATAGAAGCTTTATTATTAGGATTTGACATAATTATTTGAAGTCCTTCCTTGTTATCATTCCAAGTCACACAGATTGTTAAAAATAATCTTGAAAATAGATCGCTACTAGTTACATCTTTCTTCCATGTTGTTCAAAACAAAGAATTGTAAACTACCTGACTCACGAAAATACTTGTTATCAATCATCTCTCAACACCAACATTCGTACTTTTATAGCCCTGTTTGGCTTCCCTGGAAGTTTTATACCCCGGAATCATGGACTGTAATAACTTTGAGATGGGCGTAAGATATCTTGAGAGGGTGATTGGAAAGGAGGTCTTGAACCTCAATCTAAAGTGTATTCTCAGGGAGATCAGTTTGAGACAGTGTATACTTGGGAGTTTAAGAACATGGAATTTGCACTTATGGTCAATTAATCTTTGACAAAGGAGGTGAGAATATACAATGGAGAAAAGGCATTATCTTCATCAAGTGGTGTTGGGAAAGCTGGACAGCCTCATGTAAACTGATGAAGTCAGAACACACCCTCACAGCATACACAAACACAAACTCAAAATGGCTTAAAGACTGAAATATAAGACATGACACCATAAAACTCCTAGAAGAGAACAAAAGCAAAACATTCTCTGACATAAACCAGAGCAATGTTTTCTTAGGTGACTTTTCCAAGGCAATACAAATAAAAGCAAAAATAAACAAATGGGACCCAGTCAAACTTATAAGTTTTTGCTCAGCAAAGGAAACCCTAAACAAAATGAAAAGACTGCCTAAGGACTGGGAGAAAATATTTGCCAACAATGCAACCAACAAGGGCTTAATTTCCAAAATATACAAACAGCTCATACATCTAAATAACAAAAACACAAACAACCCAATCAAAAACAGGGGCAGAAGACCTAAATGGATATATCCTCAAAGAAGAAACACAGATGATCAGCAGACACATGAAAAGATGCTCAACATCACTAATTTTTAGAGAAATGCAAATCAAAACTACAATGAGGTATCACCCCATGCCGTGATGGCCATCATCAAAAAGTCTACAAAAAATAAATGCTGGAGAGGGTGTGGAGAAAAGGGAACCCTCCTACACTGTTGGTGGGAATGTAAATTGATACAGCTACTATGGAGAACAGTATGGAGGTTCCTCAAAAAGCTAAGAATAGAGCTACCATATGATCCAGCAATTCTACTCCTGGGCATATATCCAGAGAAAACCATAATTTGAAAAGATACACACACACCAATGTTCATTGCAGCACCATTTACAATAGCCAAGACATGGAAGCAACCTAAATGTCCATTGACAGAGGAATGGATAAAGAAGATGTGGTACATATATACAATGGAATATTGCTCAGCCATAAAAAAGAATGAAACAATGTCATTTGCAGCAACATGGATGGACCTAGAGATTGTCATGCTAAATGAAGCAAGTCAGACAGAAAATGACAAATACTGTATATCATTTATATGTGGCATCTAAAAAAATGATACAAATGAACTTACTTACAAAACAGAGATAGACTCATAGATATAGAAAACAAACTTATGGCTACCAAAGGGGAAAGGGGGAGGGATACATTAAGGATTTGGGATTAACATATACACACTACTACGTATAAAATAGATAAACATCAAGGTCTTCCTGTACAGCACAGGGAACTAAATTCAACACCTTATTAAAAACTATAATGGAAAATAAACTGAAAAAGAACGTATATATATATATATATATATATGTGTGTGTGTATAAATGAATCACTTTGCTGTACACTTGAAACTAACACATCATTTTAAATCAACTATACTTTAATAAAAATTTTTTAAAATAAAAAGCATAGAAGTTGAGAATCTGAAAGTTCATGTCTAACTACTCCTTGAAAAGACTTTACATATACCTTGGTGTATGTACACCAAACTTTGAAGACAGCTGATTTAGAGCATTTTAACTTACCACAAAGAATTTCTCTTCTTCAATTCAGGTTAGGTTAATGGCGTGGTCATAATCAGAGTTTGGGTGTTTTTTATTTCTGACATCCATATGCATCACCACTTTCAAGGGAGGTAAGAGGAACTAAGACAGCATCAAATACTCTAGTCAGGATATTCTGGTGCAATAAAGGATTAACATTTTTATAAGTAGCCTCACAACACATGCCTAAAGTCTTTGACTTTCAGAGCAGCGTTATGTGTGAAATTTTTTATAATGACTTTAATTTGTTGAGAAATAAATAAGATTTATTCAAAGATTTGTGTTGTATTTCAAGCTAAAATACAGGAGATACTGGAATATATTTAACTTTTAATTCACCAGTAGATTTGTATAAATTCCTTACGTAGAAAATCCAAGGAAATAAAACCCATTTATCTTTACTATGCTTTTTATTTTTATTATATCTCCTTCAGTCTTCATCTATGTAGACTAAATAACTTTTTTGTTTATTTCTATTCCCATTCAGAAATCTACCCATGTTTCTGAATTTTGGTTGCTATACATGTCCCATCTCTTTGAGGTCTTTCTTGCTAGGTAAGTAAAACTCCTGTACTGAGAATCATGTTATTTTTGTACTATGGTTGGCTGTTTCCATTTCCATTTAAAATATACTTTCAGTGATGTTTATGTTTTGTTTTCTTTCATGTCTTTTTTTTTTGGAATGACATGGCACATGAAAATTTTTTTTCCTGGAAATTGTGATAATAACTAGTTTTTCAAAACAGTGCTGTGATCAAAATCAAAGACCTCTTACTCTTAAAATTAATGAACTGACATACTTATATGTACTATACTTTTTTGTGTGTGTGTGGCGATACGCGGGCCTCTCACTGCTGCGGCCTCTCCCGTTGCGGAGCACAGGCTCCGGACACGCAGGCTCAGCGGCCATGGCTCACAGGCCCAGCCGCTCCGCGGCATGTGGGATCTTCCCGGACCGGGGCACGAACCCGTGTCCCCTGCATCGGCAGGCGGACTCTCAACCACTGCACCACTAGGGAAGCCCTGTACTATACTTTTTATAGACATAACATCCAACACTCATAATTACTCTATCAGAACGATATTATCCTTCATGTTAGGAATGAGGAAACTGAGATTTTGAGAAGTTGTGTATTTTGTTCAAGAGTATATTTCTAGAATACGGTCAAGCTAGGATTAAAATCCAGCCTTTTTTGTCCTCCATAGTTGTGCTTGGTTGAACTATTTTCTCCCAAATTCATTTAAGAATAATAGCTTTGAAGCTGTTCTTCCATGTTTCTGAATTTACATATATATGTCATTTCAATAGCATTGTGGCTTTATTTGCAGACTGTTAGACTCACATAGTCCTGGGTGTCTAAAGCCATCTCTTCACTAAAAGTAAAATTATGTTTTTATTATAATTATATATTCTGACAGTTGGGTAACTAGAATATTGTCTTATTCCCCTTTTCCCGAGTCTTTAAATTCATAACTAACCAATGGTCAAATCTCTCTAAGATTATAAACATCATTTTCCATTTTATTTCTCCCTCAAGACTCAAACCCCACCCTGAGTTTCCGATGGGTTAAAAAGTCTTTCTTAACTGTTTTTGGATGTTTGTTATTAAAAATAAAACTTTTTATGTGTCCAAATATTGTCTGATCCTAGGTTCTCATTGCTGCATTTCACTTACCATTGGAATATCCATCTCTTCTTTACTATTTATTTCCTGTCGCTCCCTGTGTATTTTTGGAAATGCAGGTTCCACCTGACCAGCTTCCTGCTGGCATTCTTGTTAGATTTCTCCTGTTTCTGAGGACTCGCTTACCCAGTCATCATATCTTATATCTATCCATAGTGGTTGGATGGGTAACATGTCAGAATTTTTGAAAATAACAGGAAGTAAAATAAATTCAGAAAGCTTTCAATACAAACATGGCAGAATACATAACTAGGTATCCTGGAAGAGGCACATTAAAGAACTGAAGAGATTCAAAGAGAGGTGGCAACTGGTTGGTGGTTTCAATGTCTATAATTTTATTTTTGATACTTCAGCATTGGTGCGTAGTATAACATGTTTCTCATTTGGATTAAGTTAAAACTCAATTGATGAATTTTGAATTCTAATGGGGAATGTAAACTCCAGGTGTTGTCAGCTAATATTCTAAGGAGAAATCCCAAGTTCTGGTGACTATACATGCTCTGTCGTGGTCAACACATGAGGCTTTTCACATCACGCAGTGAATGTCAGAAATGGTTCTAATTTGTGAGTTAGATGTTCTCTCTTGACCATAGGAAATGTTAAAATGGGCTCTCTTGGTGAAAATAAGATATTCAAGATACATGTGTCAGCTTAGGTGTTTCCCAGACATGTTCACCCTTTTGAGAACAGTGCATAAAAATCCAGCAAAGCTCATTGTCTTTATCCTTAAAAATGAGGGCCTAGCTCAATTGTATATAATCTTTTTGGTCTTAGAATCCATGTACACTCTTAAAATTGATTGAAAATCCCATGAGAACATATATTATGAAATAGAAAATAAGGAATTAAAGTATTTATTAATTTAAAAATAGTGATAATGTGTTAGACATAAATGTTTATGAAAAATAACTTTATTCTTAAAAACAAAAAATGGCAAGAGTGGCATTTCTTTACTTTTTTGAAAAGTTCTTTAGTGTCTGGATTATTAGAAGATGCCTGGTTCTCACATGTTCAGTTTGTTGAGATGCATTGTTTTGGTTGGAGCACATGAAGAAAATCTGACGTCAAACCTCATCTGATCTATGTAGCTGTAAAAAAAGTAACTAAGTATCTTTTGCAAATAATTTTGGATTTTTTTGATATTATATCACAACATAACAAGTGGTAGTTTATTGAAGATTAGTTACAGTGGGAAATTTGAAACTATATCCATGAACATTTTGTATTCTGTTCCATTAAGATCAAAGGGACTGCTTATCCACACATGAGTTTGTAACATCACACACTGGCCATTATGAAATATAGGTGCACCAACTTATCCAGATCTTCCAAATGTTAATACACTTCATTTTAATAAACACACACATACATAGAATCATTAATATAACCACCAATCTCATGAGAAAAATTTAAAAGTATTGGGAGACTGCCAATATGGTGAAGAAGACAAAGTTCTAAAATTCTAAATTTTGCATGAAATTTTCCATTTTGCACACAGAACACTAATGACACACTTTTTCAAGGGTCTAGGTGTAATAAAATTAGTAAATTTGATTGCTTTCTCAAGGCCATTTTCAGTGGAATTTCTCTACCCCGTGAATACACTGGCAGTGAAGAACACAAGACGCCCCAGGACAGTTTGGCAGCTCTGTCTTTATTTGTGCAAAGACACCGACAGTTTTACTCGCCACTGCTTTTGCATCATCAGTGGAGATGCTGAAACACTGATAAAAGACAAATAATATCTAAGTATTATTACAGGATCGTTTTGACCTTGCAGATTCCCTGAAAGAGACTTAGAGATCATACTAAGAACTGCTAGTCTAGCTAAATTAAAAAAAAAAAAAAAAGAAATTTTTGTATCCAAGCAGTAACACAGTGGGTTCAGGTTGCCCTTTCCTGGAATTATGGTAAACATAATCTTGCTTCTGGAATCTGGTGGTAGCCAGACCTCTAAGGGGGCAGAGCGCTGGGCCTTTCTGACCTTCCAGAACAGGAATATGAATGGCTGCTGACTCATAGGCTAAACACTGCTGGTGACCACAATTCCTAGCAAAAGCAGCCTAAGAGCTCTGCCTGGCATACCTGGATAACGTTGGTTTATAACGTTTGAGAAATCAAAAAACTCTTCTGAGAATGAAGGTATTTGCCATCTGAGCTCTTCTGCATATAAGGTATGAGACCTTGGACAGGTTATGACAATATTTCAGTTTTTCGTTAACAACAGAGCCTACCACCCAAGTTGCCCAGAGGAAGGAAGAACCTACTGCAGGTGTGAAGGGCTCCATTCAATGCTTGGCCCATGATGAGCCTGCACCAATGTCAGGTGCTACTCATCACTGTTGACCTCATCTCTACTATTAAATGTAGTTGGAATGGAATTTGAATTGGTCCATGGTAGTTGTTGGATGGCATTAGAGTCACATAGAGGAAAGCAGCGGATGAATTTGAAGAAGTAGAAAATAATTCACCTTTCTAAGAATTTGTCCATTTCTTCTAGGCTGTCCATTTGAAAAAGGAACCCTCCTGCACTGTTGGTGGGAATGTAAGTTCATGCAGCCACTATGGAGAACAGTATGACGGCTCCTCAAAATGTAAAAATAGAATTACCATATGATCCAGCAATCCCACTCCTGGGCATATATCCAGAGAAAACCATCATTCTAAAGACACATGCACCTCTATGTTCATTGCAGCACTATTTACAATAGCCAGGACATGGAAGCAACCTAAATGTCCACTGACAGATGAATGAATAAAGAAGATGTGGTACATATATACAATGGAATATTACTCAGCCATAAGAAAGAATGAAATAATGCCATTTGCAGCAACATGGATGGGCCTAGAGATTATCATATTAAGTGAAGTACACAGACAGAGAAAGACAAACATATGACATCGCTTGTATGTGGAATCTAAAAAAAAAAAAAGATACGGATGAACTTATTTACAAAACAGAAATAAGCCCATAGACATAGAAAAAAACTTATGGTTACCAAAGCAGAAATGTGGCGGGAGGGATAAATTAGGAGTTTGGGATTAACACATACAAATTACTATATATAAAATAGATAACCAATAAGGACCTACTATATAGTGCAGGGAAATATATTCAGTGGTTTGTAATAACCTATAAGGGAAAAGAATCTGAAAAAGAATATATAAATGAAAAAGAATATATAACTGAAACACTGTGCTGTACACCTGAAACTTACACAACTTTGTAAGTCAACTATACCTCAATTTAAAAAATACATGTATATAGAGAAAAAAAACTTTATGAATCAGAAAAAAAACAAGAAAAGTAATTGAGTGAGGTTGGAACTTAGGAATGTCCAAAAGAGAATAATAGAAGTATAGATGGAGATGTTGATGGAAGAGGACTTTGCATGTGAGGACAAGACTTAAGAATTTAACTTTGTAGGTAATTGGGGAGCCACTAACGACTTTTGAGTGATACGATTCCAACTCTGCTTTGTTAGGTTCATCTGGTAGCAGGATGCATATTGCATTTCACAGAGGTCCCTAGAGAGAGGCACAGCACCTGGGCTCATGGAATTTACCTTGCCATTTTTACACAACTGTCTATCAGATTTCAATTTTAAAAACATAGTATGAGTCAAAGTTTTAAAAGAGTGAGCCTCAAATTCAGGAATGCTGCCACTGTAAAATGAATAATGTGGTTGGAATTTCAGAGTTAGTTTTGAGCCAAAAACAAATGGAAGGCAAACACTGCCAAATATTAATTACATTTTGTGGTTACATGAGCTTTGTTGAGTTTTACTTTATTATATTGGAAGAGGTTTAGTATTTGGTCACAAAATTATTTCTTATGCCTGATAGATAAAAAAGTTGGGAAGAAATTCCTTTTGCACCATTGTATCCATATATTTATCTGAGCTCTGAAACAAAAAGTTTGGGCTTCATAAAAGTAGAATGATAAATTTGTTTTTCTTTGTCCCCATTTACTAACAGGAATTTAGTTAATCATTCCTAATCCCTTATTGTCTGGACCCTGAGAATACAGTTGTAGTGAAATTCCGATGCATACCTATTGAGAGGTAGTAAAATCATGATGTAAAAAGAGCCATGTGGTTTTGGTCACTATTACTGCTGAAAAACAAAAGAATTAATCTGAAACTCTTCATTCACCACTGCAATGCCCCTCACATCCGTTTTTAGATAATGTCTCTCTTTCAGGAAGAGAGCAGTTGGAAAGGATCACGTGACACATTCATTTATTTTCTAGTCACAGAAGAACAGACCACATATTTATGGCTATGTATTGATATTTAAGTAAATTTGTGTTCCTCTTGCATGGTTGAAAACACTGCTAGTTTCTAATTCAAATACGGCCAACATGATGAGAGATCCGTGGAGTAGAAATTGTACCCCAAATGCGACGGAGCAATTAGGGTTGCATTTCTGGTGTGGAGCAAAAATGTCCTCCTCGGGGGCTCCATGTGTTGGCATCACACAGCTGTTGGAAGAATTTGCTGGATGAAAGCAAAAACCGAGGGAGAAAGAGAAAAAAACAGGTGGTGGGTCAAGAGCAGGGTGTCAGTGTGATGTGTGCAGGTATCTCTGTGGATCCAGGTCAGACTGACTCGCTTCAGAAGAGTCCTCCTTGGGCTGCGTTCAGAGTCTGCTAACACTAAATGTCAGCTGACGGTGTGAAAAGAGTCTTAAAAATACAAGAAGAGGGAAAGAAGGTGTAGCAAGGCATCCAAAAAGTTCAGAAAGGGTTAGATCCTGTAGAATATATGTATTTATATATTAATCTGTATTCATATACACTTAATAGTCATATCACTATTATTTAGTGTCATATGAAAATTATGAAATACTGTATGTTTTATCATGCCCATAATTTCACACACACACACACACACACAAACCCCCCAAAACCTTTGAGACCTTCTATTGTCTTTTATTGTGGTCTGACACCAAACCAGTAGGATGTGCTCATAACTCAACATTCTGCTGGTGTTCAGCCACCCTGGCCCTCTGGTGTTTTCAACACAGGTAAATAAAAGCAGCACATGCTTAAGAGGTGAAAAATGCCCTGTTCACACATGGCTCGGACAGTCACTTTCATGCCTCATGAAAATGACATGTTAAGAGACACCTCCCCTCCTCTGGCTCCTCTGCTAAAATGTGGACCAACCTCTTCCCCAATTCTTTTCTTCACTTCTTCTGGGGAGCAATCCCTCAATCCAGGTCCCAGTCACCAAAGGTTCCTGTCTTCTCCCCTGAGTCTCCTTTGGGACAGCTGGCATTCTTCAGCTTCGGATACACGGATCTTTCTGGTAGATAAACATTTTTGTGAAATGAGATAAGCTAAAGTATGTGGCTGAATCATGGCCACACGCCGCCCCATGGTACCTAAAGAATGCTTAGAAGCCATCCAATCATCTACTCCATGGCTTTCAGCTTTTTAGGAGAAAACCTCATTTCTCTTGCTGCAAAGTGAAAAAGCACCATTTGGCAAAATGGGCTCAGGAGAACTGAGAGATGCAAATCAAGTGTGAATACGAACAGTTCCTTCTTGGGTAAAAGTAGTCAGCAGAACACTGCATTGCCTCTCTTCGAGACTTTCTTCATAATTTGTGGAGAAGGAATACACTTAGTAGCCTTCCGTGGCTGTGCATGTGAAAACTCGGCTGAAGCATCCTGACAAAATGGACAGTGTGAGCTCATCTGCCTCTAAACACTGTTGGTGGATGTCTGTGTGGGCCATTCTCGTTTAATGTTACCTGGCACAGCTGAAGAGAACTGGACCCAAACATTTCAAAGCATACACAAATTTAGATTGACCAACTGTGTGTCTACTCACATTGCTGTTAGGTCTACGTTCATTCTTCTCCACTTGAGATAGGAAATACCTGGCATTCTAAGACATCCTAGAGTTCTCATCTGTGTATCTTTACTTGAAGTATGAATATGCCTTTTCATGTTTTTATTATTTAATTGCTTTTTTTTTTTTTTTTTAGCGGTACGCGGGCCTCTCACTGGTGTGGCCTCTCCCGTTGCGGAGCACAGGCTCCGGACGCGCAGGCTCAGCGGCCATGGCTCACGGGCCCAGCCGCTCCGCGGCACGTGGGATCTTCCCGGACCGGGGCACAAACCCGTGTCCCCTGCATCGGCAGGCGGACTCTCAACCACTGCGCCGCCAGTTGATTACAGTGACTGTATCAGTTTCTATACCCACCAGCAGTGCAAGAGAGTTCCCTTTTCTCCACACCCTCTCCAGCATTTATTATCTGTAGATTTTTTGATGATGGCCATTCTGACTGGTGTGAGATGATACCTCATTGTAGTTTTCATTTGCATTTCTCTAATAATTAGTGATGTTGAGTATCCTTTCATGTGTTTGTTGGCAGTCTGTATATCTTATTTGGAGAGATGTCTATTTAGGTCTTCTGCCCATTTTTTGATTGGGTTGTTTGTTTTTTTGATATAGAGCTGCATTAGCTGTTTGTATATTTTGGAGATTAATCCTATGTCCATTGATTTATTTGCAAATATTTTCTCCTATTCTGAGGGTTGTCTTTTCATCTTGTTTATGGTTTCCTTTGCTGTGCAAAAGCTTTTAAGTTTCATTAGGTCCCATTTGTTTATTTTTGTTTTTATTCCCATTACTCTAGGAGGTGGGTCAAAAAAGATCTTGCTGTGATTTATGTCAAAAAGTGTTCTTCCTATGTTTTCTTCTAAGAGTATTATAGTGTCCTGTCTTACACTTGGGTCTTTAATCCATTGTGTGTGTGTGTGTGTGTGTGTGTGTGTGTGTCTGTGTGTATGGTGTTAAGGACTGTTCTAATTTCATTCTTTTACATGTAGCTGTGCAGTTTTCCCAGCACCATATATTGAAGAAGCTGTCTTTTCTCCATTGTATATTCCTGCCTGCTTTGTCATAGATTAGTTGACCATAGCTGAGTGGGTTTATCTCTGGGCCTTTATTAGAGAGGTAATTTCCTTCTATTCCTAATTTGTTAAGTGTTTTTTTCATGAAAGGTGTTGAATTTTGTCCAATTCTTCTTCTGTTCTATTGAGATGATCATGTGATTTTTATCCTTTTTTCTGGTAATGTGGTGCATCACATTGATTTTCAGATATTGAACCATTTTTTTTTAATCCCCACAATAAATCCCAATTGGTCTTGGTGTCTGATACTTTTAATGTGCTGTTGAATTCATATTGCTATTATTTTGTTGAGGATTTTCGCATCCATATTCATCAGTAATACTTCCCTGTAGTTTTATTTTTTTTTCTTGTAGTGTCCTTCACTTGCTTTGATATTAGGGTACATGTGGCCTTATAAAGTGAGTTTGGAAATGATCTCCTCTTCAATATTTTGGAAGAGTTTTAGAAGGATTGGCATTAAACCTTTAAACGTTTAGTAGAATTCTCCAGTGAATCCAATTGGTCTGGGGCTCTTTTGTTTTTGTTTTTGGAAGGTTTTTGATAACTGATTCAATCACCATGCTAGTTATAGGTCTATTCATATTTTCTCTTTCGTCATGATTCAGTCTTGGTAAGTTGCATACTTTTAGGAATTTATATTTCTTCTAGGTGAAACATTTTGTGATATGCAATCTTTTTTATTTCTGTGGTGTAAGTTATTGTCTCTTCTTTCATTCCTCATCTTGTTTGAGTCTTCTCTCTCTTTTCCTTAGTCTAGCTAAAAGTTTGACAGTATTGTGATGTTTTCAACAAACTAACTCAATTTTGATATTTTCTTTTTTTTATTCTTGATTTTATTTACTTCTGCTCTAATATTTATTATATTCTTTATTCTTCTAACTTTTTCCTTATTTGTTCTTCTTTAAAACTAGGTTGTTCTTTTTTTGAGATAATTCTTTTTTAATGTACATGTTCATCAGTATAAACTTCCCTCTTAATATTGTTTTGCTGTATCGCATACATTTTGGTACTTTAGTTTTTTCTTTTTTGGTTGTCTCAACTTATTTTCCAATTTACTGGATGATTTATTCTTTGATCCATTTGTTGTTCAACAGTTGTGTTGTTTAATTTCCACCATTTGTTAATTTTCCAGTTTTCCTTCTTCTGTTGATTTCTACTTTTATTCCAGTGTGGCCAGAAAAGATACTTTGTATGATTAAACATTCTTAAATTTGTTAAGACTTGTTTTGTGACTGACGTGTGATCTATCCTGGAGATACTTCTGTGCATGCTTGAGAAGAAAGTATTTCTGCTGCTGTTGGGGCTGTTCTGTATATATCTATTAAATGCGTATGATCTATAGTTTCATTCAAGTTCCTGTTCCCTTATTGATCATCTGTCTGAAATTTTTATCCACTATTGAAAGTGAAGTATTGAAATTTCCTTCTCTTATTGTTTTACTGTCTATTTCTCCTTTCAGTTATGTCAGTGTTTGCCTCATATATTGGTACCTTGATGTTAGCTGAATATATATTTATAAATGATAGCTCTTCCTGCTGAATTTACCATTTTATAATTATATAATTACCATCTTTATCTCTTGTGACAGTTTTAGCTTAACATCTATTTTGTCTGATATGATTATGGCCATCCATACTCTCTTTTGGTTATCACATAGCATTTTCATGGAATATCTTTTTCCATCCTTTCACTTTCAGCCTATGTTTGCTCTTCAATCTAAAGTGCATTTCTTGTAGACAGCATATAATTGTATCTCATTGCTGTTGTTTCTAATCCACTCAACCATGCTATATCTTTTGATTGGGGAGTTTAACCATTTACATTTAGAATAGTTTTTGATAATGAAGGACTTAACTATTGTCATTTTGTCTCCTGAGCTGTATTGGCTTCTCTCTGCTATATTGTGGGTCCTCTGAAGGAGGATGCACCCCTGCATCCAGGGTGTGTCGGGTCCCATTAGCACTCTGAGACAGGGAAGACAGAAAGCAGTCCCTTGGACAGCGCCCCTCAAAATGTTGGACATATGTTTCAGCTTTCTCTTTCTCTCCCCAGAAAGAAGAAGGGGGCCGGGAGTTTTCTCCCAATTATGTCACACTGAGCTGGGGGGTGGGGCTACAGCAGGTGAGTGAATCTTCCTAGCAGCTTTTCTGTGGCTGGTTTTGCACTTACCTGGGGGTACAGGAGTCTCTTAACTAGTTCTTGGACCTCACATGAAGGGAATTGGTTTGTGTTGTTTTTGAGCCAGTGTCTCCTGTCAGAAGGAAGTTCTAGGACTTCCTCTTCTACCGTCTTGCTGACTTCACCTCAATTTTATCCATTCCTTTAACCTAAAATGTTAGTGTGCTATGATTCATGAAGGCCTGCAGATGACGTGAGATTCTTCTTGAACCAGAAACAGTGGGTTTTATTACTCACATCACAGCAAGCTGCACACACATCAGTGTATTTTGTGCCAGGTCCCTAAGCTTCAATTCATACAGGATGACGGGAAGGCCAGGTGATATCTGCACATGCCGTGAGTTGTGTTACGGAAGAGAAAGGGCTTAGAAACTTGAGCTTTTTACACTGGATAGTAAACATGCCTGCCTGCCATTCCAGAGAGAGACAGCCTTCCCAGGGTGCAAGAAAACCTGCCTTTTGTTCTGGAGGGAGATACTATCTCATCTTCCAAAGTTGATCTCTGCACAGACATTCTTCAAAGAACAGTCCAGGCTAAGGAGAGTCAGGACTTCTGCCCCGAGGACTTGCAGAAACACAAGACACTCACAGATAATTGTCTCCCACTGGTAGTAGCTGAAAGAGAACATATGCTGTACCATAAAGCAAATCATCACCAAATTCAAAAATTTGAAAATATTCATAGCATATTCTCTGGCCACAGAAGAATTAACCTCAAAATCAATTGCAAAAGTAAAAGTAGATAATCTGTAAAAATGGTTGAAAATAAAAATGTACTTATCTAAATTATACCTTGGTCAAAGGTGAATCACAATAGCAGTAAGAAAATATGTGATTTTCATTTAGTTAAAAATATTAAAACTTGTGGTATGCAGCTAAACAAAAGCTGAGAAGAAAACCACAGAATTAAACCATACATTAATAAAGAAGTAATTCTAGAAAACAATTATCCAAGCAGCCTTCTCAAGGTCCAACAGAAACCACAGCAAATTAAAGCTAAAAATCCTAAGAGAAAAGAAATATAAAGAAGCAGAAACCAATGAAACCCCTAGTGAAACAAATAGAAAAAACCCAACAAATCAAAATTTGATTATTTGGGAAGAGTTATAAAATTGATGAACACTCTAGCAATACAAGTCATAAACACAAAGGGCAGGAAACAAACATACAATGCTATTATAAGGAACAAAAATATCATATTATTATAGATTCATAGACTGGAAAAGGTAATAAGCAAGCGTCATTAAGTTGAAGTGGGTAAATCTTGAAATACACAACTTTCAAAAATTGACACAAAACATAAAATCTCAATGCTCTTGTATTTTTAAAGGAACTGAATCCATGGTTAAAACTACTTATGTAACGCAAAGCTATACAATAACAAAAGAGCAAACTACTGCTGCGTATAACATGGATGAATCTCACAGAGAGAATAGCAAGGAATAAAGCTAAATACTTAACAGTACAAAATGATGTGTGACACCATTCACATAAACTTCAAAAACAGGCAGAACTAGTCTGTGGTGATAGAGGTAAATATGGCAGTTACTTTGGGTATAGGACAGTGATTCCACGGTGGCATAAGAGAGATTCTGGGGAGCTGGCGATGCTCTTCATCTTGATCTGGTGGTGGGTATGTGTGTGATAACCTTGTAAAAAATCATCGAACTATACATTTAAGACTTGCATTCTTTGTATATATGCTTATTTCAGTAAGCATTAAAGTTAAAACAACAACTATAAAAATTGTAGAGAGAAAATGTACTCATTTCTTGAACTTGATATCTGAGGTTGCCAGATCATTGTTCTGCCGTCCTCTCTCTGGACTTTTACATGAACATTGCATTAGTCTTTTGGGGAAGATTGTAAAGAGGATAATCGTTATTAAACTCTCTGTGCGGGGTTGGATTATGTCAGTAAAGAATGAAAAACCAAGTTTATTTTTAGTATTTAGGGCATCTAAATTCACCAGCTGACTTCAAGGAAGAAAAAAAATCCAGGGTTTATGAGGAGTCTCAGTGGGGAGTGTTTATATTAGATACTAAGCACTGCAGGATGCTGTGAGCTGGAAAACATAGGCAGATGCAGTTAACAGATTCTGCACTGTGGAAACTGAACCATATTAGGCTTTTGGACAGCTTTATGTGTGAATGTGAGAACATACTTATAAAAAATGTTATCGTTTTATCCCATATAACTTCATGAGAATTTCTCTACAGGCTAGGGATTTGTGATTAAAATAGAGATAGGCTGCCTCCTCATGTTTGGAATTCTCTAAAAAAATTCCTTGAGAACCATTATTTTAGGGAATAATACTGCTTTGGGGGGATGAGCACAACATATCTGCCTGTCCTGAGATAAGGAAAGGGAACACCTTTCCTTGCCCTAATGATATCTACCCTAATGATCTGGTCCTGCTGTACGGTTGAGGAACTGGTACTTACATGTGTGTCAAGTTTGCAAAGGTTGTTACATGTGACCAGCTGCTTCTGACGAACCTTCCAGCCACCCATCTGACTTTCTAAATAATGCATTATTTTGAAAAGACTCATTCATAACGGCCAACTATTGGTTACTGCAGAGGTGTATATTAAAAAAAAAAAAAGAATCTACTCATAAATCCCGGAGTTAAAATTTAACCAATGATCTCTTTAGAGATTAGTGGAATTTGGGTTGGATACCTTGTTTCTAGAAACTTATCCTGATATTTCTGACCTTACTGGCTGCATGGAATGTCTAGGAACACCGATTCTTAAACTGATATATGTAGATCTCTAGAGAATCAAAGCAAATAAATCCCTAAAAGTTTGCAAAAACCAGAGCTATGGAAACTTAGCTTCTATCAGAGTTGTGAGAGCTCTGAGATATTCACCTGGCTTTGTTTGCCAGGTGAATATCTCAGAGCTCTCACAACTCTGATAGAAAACAGCTTTAGTTTGGGAAAGGAGAAATATGTGTGAAAAGTCATGATAAAATCAGAGTGAGGCTTTCTGTGACAACATTGATCTATACATAACATTAGACATGACTGTGCAACCTGTTGTCAACAATTGATTCTGCAATTGTTACCTCAGCAATTTTTAAGGAGGGTTGATGGCATATGGGGAGGCTTCTGATTTTGAAAAATATATGCTGCTGGGTAACTCTGGCCAGTGAGTTTTTAGTTAAATGCATGCAGTTTACAAGGAAAAATAGTACAATTTTAATAATTCTTAAACTGGGAAACTCAGAAAGCCAAATCTTATTTTATAGGCTCCCCCGACCACCCTACAATCAGCCCCACCAACTACTAGTCATCCTTACTCCTGTTTCCTTTCCTTTTCATTGTGTTATTCACCTTCTAAATCGCCATAGTCTTGTTCGTATTTTATGTTCATTGTATATTTTTGGCTTCTCCCACCAGGAAGGGCAGGGATCTTTGTCTGTTGTGTATACTGATGTATCACAGGCTGGGAATGTTGTCTGGCACATGGTGATGCTCAATAAATATTTGTTGAAATCAAGGCGACTTTTATATTTGTGTTGGGAGAAATAAAACTAATAGACAACATTTATTGAGCCATTCCTATGTGCCAGGTACCTGCTACGTTCTTTCTTTAGTTCCATTTTTTCATTTAATCCCCACAAATAACCTCATGAAGTAGGGGTTGCACTTGGGACTGGCACTACCCCTTTTTAGAGATGAGAGACTGAGGCTCTGGGTGGTCACCTCTAGGTCAAATGGCTGGTGAATGGCCAATGAGAAGCGGAATTATGGATTGAACTGACATCTCTTCAACACCAGAGATTCTGTTTGTCATGTGAGGTGTCCTCCTTTAGGTAACAGTTTATTCTTTCCAGTGCTTGAATTTAAACAGATAAATGTGAAGTCTAACTGGTCTTAAAGGACCTCCAAATTATAATGAATAATTCTAGCAGTCATTAACAAATTTGTCTATGGAAACTGGCATTCCATAGGAATAGAATTGTATTGACCCTTATTTGCTAGTTTTCAGAATATGAAATGCTGGACACTCTACCTGGCAACACACAAAGAGCCAGAAGGTGGTCACTGACTGTTCTGGCTTGGCCAGGATTGACTCTTCCAGAGACTGAGGTCAACAGAAGAGCAGGATTGTGATGGTGACCATGTGAAGCGACATCAGGGTCCCGTCCCCAGGGTAAAATGTGAGTCTGCTGGTGTGGATGACATCAAATTCTCCCCAGTTATAGGCTGAGTGGTCTTTTTAAAAGTTCATGGTTATGGTGGTTAGTTAGTAAGGAGCCAAAAATGAAAGAGCCAGACGGGCTTGGCATCTAAGGAAAGCTCTGAGGGCCAGTGTTTGCTAATTTGATGTATGTGCAGAGTAGCTCTTAGGGTAAGCAAAGGTGGGTGATAAGAATTATTAATTTTAATTTTGATTCACCCATTGAGTGAAGTTGGCTCTAGATTTTGTCAATCTTTATATTTATATGTATGAAATATATATTTATATATGAATATATACATATATATTCATATATTTTTGTATATGAAAAGTGGGACAAATCTGTCAATAAATTATTAATTTGTTGAGTGTCAAGATTATAAACCAGGTAAGTGAGTCATCACTATCAATTATACAAGAGAAAATCCAACTAGGGTCATGAATCACCTGGTTTTAGAACTTGATTGTGAGTAACTTAAAAATATTTACTTGCAATTCTGATGTACACTCAAATTTTTATTTTAGAAATCCAACTTATATAATGGAGGATAATATGTCTATTACATGACATATTAAAAAAATGACCAATGAAGAATGGCAAAACTACTATATATATGATACTAAGGCATGATTTGGTTCCATAAATTGTATAATATATGTATATACATATATATGAATAATCTGACCTTTTTGGATGAAAAGCTACTTATACATTTGTAATATTAATAGCAATATAACAATGATTCTTCCCAGGAATATTTTTGGATATACTGTGGAGTTATGATGAATGACTAATATCTCTCATCAGATGAAGAGGGGCCCTTTAAAATCCTTAGTAACATGGGGAGTACTTAAGACAGAATTGGCTTCTGCCTATGGAAAGGATGCATAACATTTATTCTGAAGAAAGGCAATGATTAACCTTAGATTGCATCTTGATTGTTTCGTTCCATAGGGTTCGAATAAGTTCTAACAATGAAAGAATACTCAGGTGGACTATTTGCTGTGGTCTGGTCTATCAGGACCGAGTACTGCCACACGAGTCACATATTACCTTTCACTTCTGGATTTTTCTTTCTATGTACAAGTTTGTGCTCTGAAACAGACAAATCTCTAGTTGATTTTTAAGTCATTTACATTTTTTTAATGTTTGATTTTTCATTTATAATGATTGATCTTTAAAATACCAAATGTTTTCTATAACAATATCCATTTCATTTATGTTTAGATTTGCTTTTCTGAGTATAAAAATAAAGGTTTTTAGCAAGGGCCCAGGAAATGACCTAAAATCCTTAGAATGTCCAGGGAATTTACTACTCATGAATGTTAAATAATGGTCAGAAGCCATGGTCTGATGGGTGCAAACTGTGTGTAATGACCCTTTCTGTGACCCTCTTTGTTTCTCAGACACGCATAACTCTCTGGCTCAAACACAGCCAAGATTGTTCCAGAAGTTTTGGGGCATTCTTAGAATATACAGTGAGATGCCTGTAAAGTGCTACCTTGTCCCACATCCACTGAAGCAAGTGAAGAACTTTAATACATTGGTGGTGGATTTAGGGCATTAAAACGGTGAGGGCGTGGAACTCAGTCAGACTTGGGTTTACATTCTAACTCGGCCACTTAGTAGCAAAGTGACTGCAAGCAAGTAATCCACCCTCTCCAAGCCTTGGTTTCCTTGTGTGTGAGAATAAGGATTCCAGCACTTACTCTTTTTGTGTTGAAAAGATTAATGAAATGATGTATTCGCGCATTCATTCAGTGCTATTTATTGAGAGCCTACTTGTGTCAGTTGATGTTCTTCCTAGTTTCCTGTGATGGATGTAGTGTTGAACTTTAAGCTTAGGTATTAAAGTCCTTATTAGAGAAAATAATATATCATGAGTGTCCAGTCAATGTCACCCATGGTATGGGCATCAGATGAATAGTTTTGTCACATCTGAGAGCCCAATGCTGTTATAAGATAGCTTCTCTCAGAACACAAGCAAATGTGTAAAGGATAAAGGAAAATTTAATCTCAGTAGGTACAAAAGAGAAACACAACCACTTAGGTTACACCATATGGTTAATTGTTAGCAGTGGGGAAAATCATAGGAAGAGTGAAAACTGTAAATTAGTTAGATGTAGGTTCTTGATATATTTGAATGAACCCTCTTCTGCTCTCTCCCCTTACCCCCTCCATCCTCCGCAGGCATGCTGACAGGGGATTCTGCTATTTGTTTGGTTTACTTCAGGGCTATTGTGATAGCCTGTGATTAGTTGGAATAATAATTTTGAAAAAAATGATGAACATATTTACTTATAGGGCCTATTACAGTCAAATTATAACCGGCTGGTGTTTCAAAATCTGACCAGTTTGATACATTGGCAGCAGGAGTGGGGTAAAATTTATATGAATACTGGAGCCATGGCTAAAGATTTATTTAGAGTGTCACCCTCACTAAAAAAGAGATGTCAAATGATATGAAAACCTACAGAGAAATTTCAGGGAAAGTGTGAGACATACAAGTTTTGGGAGAAAGGCGCACAGATGCTCACTTTGGCCATTTTCCATAAAACCATATAAAAAGAAGCCACAAACCCGAAGTATGAGTTGGAGGGAGACTTCGGTGCTGGAAACCAGCCCCAGGAGTTCCAGAAGAAAAGACAGCGCATGACTTGTTACTTGGGAAAAGAGACATATTTTAAGAAACAGTAAGAGAAGAAAGAATTCCAAGACAAGACAGTGAATGAATGAAATATTGAACTAAATTCTTTGGTTTGTATATCTCCCCTTAGCTCTGGTGTTTGAACTAATAGGGACATATAACAGGCGAAGGGACAAAAGCGACATCAGGCAGAGGGCCGACCTGCGATATAATTATGATGCTTTGAGCTTTCAATTACTTTTATGTTTTACTGGCCTTTCACGTACTCATGCCTGTGTACAGATTAGTAGGTGGGAGAAGCAAGGAATTCTGATGCTTAGAGATAACTCAGTGGTGGCCACTTTCCAAGTTCTCAACTAATGGTGGAGAAGAAGAGGACAATGGCGTGAGTTGACCTGGCCAAGGTCACTGTGTGGAAAGTGGCCAAGCAGGAGGACAGCTTTCCTGACATGTTACTCTTGTGTTCTGTCTGTAAAACTGGTTTCCTTTTTCTTATTAACCTGAGGTTCAACTAGTGGAAAACATAACCATCTGGTAATTTATCTGTTCTTAGTAAAACATACATTTTATCAAGAATTTCAAGTGAATTAACACAGAATTGCACATACTATTATTTTTTAAATATTTAGCCATATCTATTTGTTAATTATTTCATTCAAAATTTTGTGTGTACCTCTCATCATTTGATTGGCCTGGCTCTTAGGTTTTATGGGTTTTTTAAATCAGCTTTTTAAAAATCTGTTCTAACATCTCAGTTTCATGTTTTTTCTTTTTTTATCTGTACCACTTTAGTCTACTTTTGTTTTCTTTCTTACTTTGAATGTTAATTTCATTTGTTACTTCTTTTCATCCTTCTGTTAATATTAAGAAAGCATTTAAAGGTATACAGTTGCCACTGACTAAAACTTTTGTCACATCACATATGTTTAATAAGCACATTTGCATTTTTACTTTCTAAATAACCTAATTTGAAATTTTGGTAGCTTCTTTGACTCAATTACACTATGTTGATAGTAAGTGTGGGCTGTACAAGTTGTGCTATAAAAAATGTCTTGATATGTTCTTTATGGATTAACATTTACTCAGATGCTTATATCTATACAGGTATTTTCAAAAGTTATGATTACAAAATTTGTATCTTTATTAATTAATTATTTATCCTTTTATTAATAATTATTAATTTATCCTTTTATTGGTAATTATGTTGTACCACATTGTTATTCTATTTTTACTTTTTTTGAATTTTATTTATTCATTTTTTATACAGCAGGTTCTTATTAGTTATCTATTTTATACATATTAGTGTGTATATGTCAATCCCAATCTCCCAATTCATCCCCCCCTTCGTGTCCATATGTTTGTTCTCTACTTCTGTGTCTCTATTTCTGCTTTGCAAATGGGTTATTCTATTTTTAAAGTTCACTAAATCATATTTCAAAATAAAGTAACTTACTTGGATTTACCTACTGCATTTTATCTTGCCACTCTACTTATTACAGTTTCTGAACTGTTGTCCTCTCCTGCCTTCTTTTTATAGTATTTGTATAAAAAAAGTTAACCACTATTTTATTTTTAAATTTTAGTGTCCTTTTGAATTCTGCAATCAGCACAGCTGGACATTGCTGCCTAGCCATGGTTTGTTTGCTTTATCTTACTCTATTATTTAAATGTTACAAATTTTGTTGGTATATATATATGTATATATATATTTTTTATTTATTTATTTTTTTGCAGTACGCGGGCCTCTCACTGTTGTGACCTCTCCCGTTGTGGAGCACAGGCTCCGGACGCGCAGGCTCAGCGGCCATGGCTCACGGGCCCAGCCGCTCCGCGGCATGTGGGATCTTCCCGGACCGGGGCACAAACCCGCGTCCCCTGCATCGGCAGGTGGACTCTCAACCACTGCGCCACCTGGGAAGCCCTGTTGGTATATTTCTGTCCAAACATTTAGACTCTATATAATACTAATTTTCCAATCAAATATTTGTTTTAGACCCCCTTTATCCCAGAAAGCAAGACATTTCTACACTCCAAACCTCTCATCTACCATCTTTGGTCTTTATTTACCTTTGTATTTCTAAGACGTTCCAATAATTTTGAATGCCTAGGTTAAGACCTGGTTAGCCCTGGCTCAAATCTCGAACACATTTTGTTTAGCACCCTCCAGTGCTTTTTTTCAATAGTTGGATGGTCTTTGTACATTAAAAAATTGCAATGTTGCATATAGACATCTGGCTTCTCTTGAAATGTGCTGACCTGCCTGTATTGTGGGGTAACGGTGTGAGTGGTTCTAGCAGCGTCTGCTGCCTTCGGCTGGCAGACACGTCCCCAGCTCAGCATGGCTGCCCCCACTCCCTGTACATCAAGACAGGGCCTCTTTCCTTATCTGCCTTCTATCCCAGGCCCCATGGTCACGTGAAACTGTGATCATCGATCTCGAGATTTCTACCTAGATAATTATTAAAATATTATTTATGCCATATATCTTATTTTTAGAAAAAGTTTCAATATTTCAAATGTGAACATATGCCATTGAAACATATTTACTGTCTATCTTTTTATGTGATGACATATCTGTTTAAAAATTATGTTTGATCATCTCTAGATGTTAAGATACTGTGTTTTTAATTAAGATACCCTTTTCTTTAATTAAGATACTGTTTTCTATTACTTTTTTCAAGCTATACATGTTAGCGTTATGTCTTCTGAGTTTTTGCATATTTGCAATTACCCTTTTTCTTGTGGTGTGTACCCATAGAGGACAACTTGACAGGAAATGCAGTTTGGGGGATAACTTTTTTTGCCTCAAACTCTAGAAATTTACTTTTATTTTTCTGCCATTTACCATTTGGAAGAAGTAAGGGCTAACCTGACTTTTAGTAAATAAAAAAAAATGTTCAAGTGCTTTTAGTATTTTTTAATTATTCTAACACCATTTTTCTAAACATACTTTAACTCTCTATAATTCTTATGCTCAAAGATTACTAAGCTTGGGTTTCCCTGGTGGCGCAGTGGTTGAGTGTCCGCCTGCCGATGCAGGGGACACGGGTTCGTGCCCCGGTCCGGGAGGATCCCACATGTCGCGGAGCGGCTGGTCCCGTGAGCCATGGCTGCTGAGCCTGCGCGTCCGGAGCCTGTGCTCCGCAACGGGAGAGGCCACAACAGTGAGAGGCCCGCGTACCGCAAAACAAAAAGATACTAAGCTTTTCTGATCTATACGTTGGCCATTTATTAGCATAGGAGCATTTTATTTCACTACATCTTTCCTTATTGCTTCTGCTTTAGGTACTGTGCTTTCTTCCACAGTAACTTCTGTTAATTTCTGGTTGTCATTTTCTGTCTTTCAGTTATGAATTTTTACGTACTGTTTTCTTCTCCTTGGGCCAGTTTTTCCTCTGTGTTATTCAGAGATGTATCTAGCTTAGTCTTCACATTAGGATTTTATTTTAATTCTTTGTCAATGTTACCATTTATTACCTTCAATATGCATTTTTTTAATGCTACTGTGATCTTTTCTTATTTAACCCATGTCACTTTTAATAGGTCGAGGATCTTTCAAAATATAAGATCTTTTTAAAACAAAAGGATTTAAAAAATTTTTTGCACCTGTTTCACTTGGGCCTTAAGTTCATCTTTTTTGTGTTTTTCTGAGAATGCCATATTTTCCTATAAATTTTCCTGGCTTCTCAGCTGCTTAGCCTTCAGAAAGTGGTTCTCTTTTTCTTGCCGTGCAGTGTTTTGCAAGACCACATGGTTTTCTTTTTCTCACTCTTACTTGACTGAGCAGAGATCTCTCTAGAACTCGTGTTTTCCACGGACAAGTTGTGTCGACTGCCCGCGCCCTTGTTTCACTGATGTCACAAGCATTTTTTCCAGTGCTGTCCTGTGTCACTGTGCACAGCTCCTAGCCCAGTTCTCAGAGCACTAAAATCTATCTTTCATAGAGCCATTAGGTTGAAAAGCAATGGAACATGTAAAAATTATAATCGCCAGACTTGGATTTATTAAGTCTTTTCCTGCTGTTTACAATCCTTAACTGAAGGGTTACATTTTCCAAAGTGACATCAAACACCCAATCCCTTTTCCTCCAAAGCATTTTACTCTCTCCTTGCCTAGATGTTTCCTTTAAGCTTTAATTTCTAAAAGAATGAAGAAGGTATTAATGAATGTGTGTGTTGGGGTATTGGGATGGAGGGTAGGATTAAGTTTAATTTGAGCACGAAGGGAACTCTGAACTAAGCAAACTGTGACATCTGTCCAATAGGAGGACAGCTGCTTTGTTTTCTTGTTGCTATGTACCTTGTGTGACTGATCCAGTGAGCAGGGCTGTGAAAGTACCTAAAGGGTCTTCCCCCCTTCCTTTAGGTAGGTGTGTGCTCAGTTCTGTCCAGTCTGCCTCGGGGCACGTGGAATCTGTTTCATTCTGGGTTTCATACGTTTTGGAGTTTTCATAGGCAATGAGCTGGGAAGTTGGGAGAAGCTGCTTTGGGGATGACTAGCTTGTTTTTTGATTTTTGTTTGTTTTTTGATTTGAAAGTCTCCTTAAGTGACACTTTGAAATAGCCAGATGACCTTGTTTATCATCGCACACACTACTAGGAGGGCTGAAGGGAAGGAGGCAGTGACCTTGGGCAGAAGTAGGCAGAGTGATAATAGAGACGATGCTGATTTTACAGCAAGTTAATTAGTTATGAATGCAGTGGAGAACATAAAGTATATGGAAAAATAGTTGTAGGCATCTAAATGGATTTTAAGACCAATCTGTCATTAAGAAAATGTTAAATTATATTAAAATTTCTTTTGAATGTGGTGATGTACATAACACTTTGCTTATAAAAAGGAAAACGTTTCAAAAATTCTTCATACGTGAAGAGTCTCAATTTTATTATCTAAAATATTCACTTAAATAGACTAACCATTTCCTCGATATTTTTCACTGAATTAGACATTATCGTGCATACATGCATTCTCTACATATCTACATGCATATTTGCCTTAGACTATTTGTCCTTGCCCTTTAGTTTTGGAGGAAATATGACTGAAAATTAAGATCCATAAATATACTTAAAAACATGACACCATCACCTCATGACAAAATGTGGGGACAAATAAAATGCTCTTTACTTAGCATCCCCTCTACCACCTGAAGAGCACACACACACTTTTCTTTTCAGGAATTCCAGACAGCCGGAAGCCTTTGCTCAAAAAGAGGAAGTTCCCTTAAAGCTAAATGAAGAGGTTCCGCAGTTGCTGTGGTTTCCAACCACCCACTTTTAAGCCTCATTTCTCGAGGCTGTGTCCCAGTGACTCTTTAAAAGTTATGATCTGCCTCACTTCAACTTGCTTTACAATAGCTGCCAGGGCTTCTTGCTTTCATCTGCACTCTGCACATGGTCAAATATTTTTATGGACAATCCAGAGCTGAACACTGCCATGGCATTCCTTCACCTGGGCTCTTTGACAACTATGCAGGGAATGGGCTACTAAAGAACAACACAGCCTGGGGAAGTTTTGCAGAGTGTTGAACCTATGTGACACCAAGATCCAGGTCTAATGCAAAGCCACTCAAGGGACTGTGTCTGAAGCCCTATGTGGTGTGAGGAAGTTTTCCATTAAATACAATGGAAACCCGTTTTTGCATATGCAAGCCTCCGTGTGTGTGTGTGTGTGTGTGTGTGCGCGCGCGCACACGCGCGTGCACGCGAGCGCACACAGACAATGAAAAACAGAGAGGGAGAAAGAAAGGAAGAGAGAGGTGGAGGGTGAGGGGTGGTTACAGAAAAGTTGGCAGAGAGGGTGTCTGTCCAGAGGATTGGGGATGTTTTAACACTACTCACATTTCAAAAAATTAATTTTTTAAAATATAAACATACAGTTTATCAGCACATAGAATTTGCAGAGTACTGAAAAGTTGTAGCATTCTATTATATTAATTCAAATTACAAATGTAATAATCTAATTTTTTAAATGTTTTTACTGCATTATCTTATAACGAATTCCTAATACTACTTACTATGTCATGGTAGTATATCATTCCCAGAATCTTTCTATGATTCTCCAGGTGCAAACTAATTTTTTTTTTATTGAAGTATAGTTGACATATAACATTATATTAGTTTCTGGCCTGCAACATAGTGATTTGATGTTTATATACATTATGAATTGATAACCACAGGTCTAGTAACCATCTGTCATGATACAAAGTTATTGAGATATTGACTATATTCCCTATGCTTACATCACATCCCTGTGATTATTTTATTACTGGAAGTTTGTACTTCTCAATCCCCTTCACCTATGTCTCCCAACCCACCACTCCCCTCCTCTCTGGTAACAACCACTTTCTTCTTTGTATCTATGAGTCTGATTATGTTTTGTTTTATTTGTTTGTTTGTTTTGTTTTTTAGATTCCACACATAAATGAAATCATATGGTATTTACCTTTCTCTACCTGAATTATTTCACTAAGCATTAATACCCTCTACATCCATCCATATTGTCACAAATGGCAAGATTTCATTCTTTTTTATGGCTGAGTAGTATTCCTACAAATATGTATACATATATACATAAATCACATCTTCCTTATTCATTTGTCTATCAATGGCCATGTAGGCTGCTTCTATATTTTGGCTATTGTAAATAATGTTGCAATGAATATAGGGGTGCATGTATCTTTTCAAATTAGTGTTTTCATTTTCTTTGGATAAATACCGAGAGTGGGATTGGTGGATTGTGTGTTAGTTCTATTTTTAATTTTTTTGAGGAATTTCCATACTGTGTTCCATAGTGGCTGTAACAATTTACATTCCCATCAATAGTGCACAAATGTACCCTTTTCTCCACACCCTCACCAGCATTTGTTATTTGTGTTCTTTTTGATGACAGCCATTCTGACAGGTGTGAGGTGTTCTCTCATTTTGGTCTGGATTTGCATTTCCCTGATGATTAGTGATGCTGAGCATTTTTTCATGGGTCTGTTGGCCATCTGTATGTCTTCCTTGGAAGAATGTCTATTCTGGATTTTTGTCCATTTTAAATTGGATTGTTTGGTGTTTTAAATTTTCTTTGGTATTGAGTTATGTAAGTTTTTAAAATATATTTTGGATATTAACTCCTTATTGGACATATCATTTGCAGATATGTTCTCCCATTTAGTAAGTTACCTTTTTGTTTTGTTGATGGTTTCTTTCGCTGTGCAAAAGCTTTTTTTGTTGTCCCATATTTTAAATTTGGCTTTTGTTGCCATTGCCTGAAGAGACAGATACGCCAAAATATTTTTAGGACTGATGCCAAACCGTACTGCCTATGTTTTCTTCCAGGACTTTTATGCTTTTAGGTCTTATATTTAAGTCTTCAATCTATTCTGAGTTTATTTTTGTATATGGTGCAAGAAAGTGGTCTCCTTTCATTCTTTTGTATGTAGGTGTCCAGTTTTCCCAACACCATTTATTGAAGACATTTTTTTTTCACCATTATATATTCTTGACTCTTTTGTGGTAAATTAATTGACCACATAAGTATGGGTTTATATCTGAACTCTACAGTATCCTGTCCCAATGATCTATGTGTCTGTTTTTGTGCCAGTACCATACTGTTTTGATTACTATTTCTATATCGTGTAATTTGAAATCAGGGAGCATGTTACCTCCAGCTTTGCTCTTTCTTAAGATTGCTTTGGATGTTTGTAGTATTGTGTGATTCCACACAAATTATAGGGTTATTAGTTTCAGTTCTGTGAAAAATGTCGTTAATATTTTGATAGGGATTGTGTTAAATCTGTAGATTTCTTTGGGTAGTATGAACGTTTTAATCATATTAATTCTTCCAATCCAAGAGCATGGTGTAACCCTCCATTTACTTGTGCCATCTTCAATTTATTTCACTAATGTCTCATAGTTTTCAGAGTACAGGTCTTTCACCTCCTTGGTTAAATTGATTCCTAGGTATTTTATTCTTTTGGATGCTATTGTAAATGGGGTTGTTTTCTTAATTTCTCTTTCAATAGTGTTTTATAACTGTATAAAAATTCAGAGATTTCTGTACATTGATTTTATATCTTGCAACTTTACTGAATTCATTTATTAGTTCTAGTAGTTTCTTGGTGGTGTCTTTAGGGCTTTCTATATATAGATCATGTCATCTGCAAATAGTGACAGTTTTACTTCTTCCCTTCCAATTTGTGTACATTATTTCTTTTTCCTGTCTGATTTCTGAGGCTAGGACTTCAAATACTATGTTGAATAAAAGTGGTGAGGGTGGGCATTCTTGTCTTGTTCCTGGACTTAGAATAAAAGCTTTCAGGTTTTCACCCTTGAGTACGATATTGGCTGTAGGTTTAACATATATGGCCCTTATTATGTTGCAGTATGTTGCTTCTATATCCACTGTTGAGAGTTTTTTGTTTTTGTTTTTGTGGTACGCAGGCCTTTCACTGTTGTGGCCTCTCCCATTGCAGAGCACAGGCTCCGGATGCGCAGGCTCAGCAGCCATGGCTCACGGCCCCAGCCGTTCTGCGGCATGCGGGATCTTCCCGGACCGGGGCACGAACCCATGTCCCCTGCATCGGCAGGCGGACTCAACCACTCCGCCACCAGGGAAGCCTGAGAGTTTTTAATGATAAATGAACATTTAATTTTGTCAAAAGCTTTTTCTGCATCTATTGAGATGGTCATGATTTTTACCTTTGGTTTTTGTAATGTGGTGTGTCACGTTGATTGATTTGCAAATATTTCTCTTCTTTATTTTTATTTTATTTTATTTTATTTTGGCGGTACTCTATGGCTTACAGGATTCCCCAACCAGGGATTGAACCTTGACCTATGGCAGTGAAAACACCGAGTCCTAACCACTGGACCACCAGGGAATTCCCCAATTTGCAGATATTAAAACATGCTTTCAACCCTGGAAAAATCACCTCTTGATTATGGTGTATGACCCTTTTAATGTATTGCTAAATTCATTTGCTAATATTCTATTGAAGATTTTTGCATTTATGTTTATCAGGAATATTGTTCTGTAATTTTTTCTAGTGTTTTTATGTGGTTTTGGTATCAGGGTGATGCTGCCCTTGTAGAATGAGCTTGGAAGCATTCCTTTCATCTTCAGTTTTTTGGAATAGTTTGAGAAGGATAAATGTTGATTCTTCTTTAAATGTTTGGTAGAATTCACCTGTGAGGCTTTTTTTTTTTTAACATCTTTATTGGAGTATAATTGCTTTACAATGGTGTGATAGTTTCTGCTGTATAACAAAGTGAATCAGCTATATGTATACATGTATCCCCATATCTCCTCCCTCTTATGTCTCCCTCTCACCCTCCCTATCCCACCCCTCTAGGTGGTCACAAAGCACCGAGCTGATCTCCCTGTGCTATGCAGCTGCTTCCCACTAGCTATCTATTTTACATTTGGTCGTATATATAAGTCCATGCCACTCTCACTTTGTCCCCGATGTCTTTGAGACTGTCCTCAATTCTCTTCATTCTTTTATCCTTATTCTGCTCTGCAGTAGTTATTTCCACTATTTTATCTTCCAGGTCACTTATCCATTCTTCTATCTCAGTTATTCTGCTATTGATTCTTTCTAGAGAATTTTTAATTTCATTTATTGTGTCGTACATCATTGTTTGTTTGCTCTTTAGTTCTCCTTGTTAAACGTTTCTTGTATTTTCTCTATTGTGTTTCCAAGATTTTGGACCATCTTTACTATCATTACTCTGAATTCTTTTTCAGGTAGACTGCCTATTTCCTCTTCACTTGTTTGGTCTGGTGGGTTTTTACCTTGCTCCTTCATCTGCTGCATATTTCTCTGTCTTCTCATTTCATCTAAGTTACTGTTGTTGGAGTCTCCAAACACAGTAAGGCTGCAGGTTCATAGTTCCCATTGTTTTCGGTGTCTTCCGCCAGTGGGTGAGGTTGGTTCAGTGGGTTGTGTAGGCTTCCTGGTGGAGGGGACTGGTGCCTGTGTTCTTGTGGGTGGAGCTGGATCTTGTCTTTCTGGTGGGCAGAGCCGCATCCAGTGGTGTGTTTGGGTTGTCTGTGAACTTAGTATGAATTTAGGCATCCTCTCTGCCAGTGGGTGGGGCTGTGTTCCTGTCTTGCTAGTCGTTTGGCATGGGGTGTCCAGCACTGGAGCTTGCTGGCCGTTGGGTGGAGCTGGGTCTTAGCGTTGAGATGGAGATCTCTGGGAGAGCTCTTGCCGATTGATATTACATGGGCCTGGGAGGTCTCTGGTGGTCCAATGTCCTGAACTTGGCTCTCCCATCTCAGAGGCTTAGGCCTTACACCAGGCTGGAACACCACAACCCTGTCAGACACAGGGCTCAGGAGAAAAGGGAGAAAAAAAAGAAGAAAAAATTTTAATTAAAAAAATTATTAAAATAAAAAATAACAATAATTTAAGAAAAGAATAGAGCAACCAAACCAATAAAGAAATCACCAATGATAACAAGCACTAAAAACAAAACTAAGATAAACATAAAACTCAGAAACAAATCAGTTGCAGCCGGCAAACCCCAAGTCTACAGTTGCTCCCAAAGTCCACCTCCTCAATTTGGGATGATTCGTTGTCTATTCAGGTATTCCACCGATGCAGGTACATCAAGTTGATTGTGGAGCTTTAATTCGCTGCTTCTGTGGCTGCTGGGAGAGATTTCCCTTTCTCTTCTTTGTTCGCACAGCTCCCAGGGCTCAGCTTTGGATTTGGCCCCGCCTCTGCGTGTAGGTCGCCGGAGGGCGTCTGTTCTTCGCTCAGACAGGACGGGGTTAAAGGAGCCGCTGAGTCGGGGGCTCTGGCTCGCTCAGGCCGGGGGGAGGGAGGGGCACGGTGTGCGGGGTGATCCTGCGGCGGCAGAGGCCGGCGTGACGTTGCACCAGCCTGAGGCGCGTGCGTTCTCCCAGGGAAGTTGTCCCTGGATCCCGGAGCCCTGGCAGTGGCGGGCTGCACAGGCTCCCCGGAAGAGGGGTGTGGATAGTGACCTGTGCTCGCACACAGGCTTCTTGGTGGTGGCGGCAGCAGCAGCCTTAGCGTCTCCCGCTCGTCTCTGGGGTCCGCGCTTTTAGCCGCGGCTCGCTCCCGTGTCTGGAGCTCCTTTAAGCAGCGCTCTGAATCCCCTCTCCTCGCGTACCAGGAAACAAAGAGGGAAGAAGTCTCTTGCCTCTTCGGCAGGTCCAGACTTTTCCCCGGACTCCCTCCCGGCTAGCCGTGGCGCACTAACCCCCTGCAGGCTGTGTTCACGCCGCCAATCCCAGTCCTCTCCCTGCGCTCCGACCGAAGCCCAAGCCTCAGCTCCCAGCCCCGCCCGCCCCGGCGGGTGAGCAGACAAGCCTCTTGGGCTGGTGAGCGCCGGTTGGCACCGATCCTCTGTGCGGGAATCTCCCCACTTTGCCCTCCGCATCCCTATTGCTGCGCTCTCCTCCTCGGCTCCGAAGCTTCCCCCTCCACCACCCGCAGTCTCCGCCCACAAAGGGGCTCCTAGTGTGTGGAAACCTTTCCTCCTTCACGGCTCCCTCCCACTGGTGCAGGCCCCGTCCCTATTCTTTTGTCTCTGTTTATTCCTTTTTCTTTTGCCCTACCCAGGTACGTGGGGGAGTTTCTTGCCTTTTGGGAGGTCTGAGGTCTTCTGCCAGCATTCAGCAGGTGTTCTGTAGGAGTTGTTCCACGTGTAGATGTATTTCTGGTGTATCTGTGGGGAGGAAGGTGATCTCCATGTCTCAGTCCTCCACCACCTTAGTCTAGTTTATGTTGATGGTCACTTACATTCTGCTGCATTCTAAAAGTACTATATTTTTACCCTCCCCACCATGTTTCATGATTTTGATGTCATATTTTACATCTTTTTTTATTTTGCATATTGCTTAACTAATTATTTTAGTTATAGATGATTTTACCACTTTTAATTTTTAACCTTCATTCTGACTTTATAGGTGGTTTATCCAGTACTTCTAATATGTATTTGCCTTTACCAGTTAGATTTTTTCTTTCATAATTTTTTTTTCTAGTTGTGGCCTTTCCTTTTCTGTTAACAGAAGTCTACTTAACATTTCTTGTAAGTGGTGGTGTAACTGGTTTAGTGGTGATGAACTCCTTTGACGTTTTCTTGTGTGGGAAACTCTTTATCTCTCTTGCAATTCTGAATAAAACCTTGCAGGGTAGAGTATTCCTGCTTGTAAGATCTTTCTTTTCAGCACTTTGGATATATCATGCCAGTCCCTCTGGTCTGTAAAGTTTCTGCTGAAAAATCAGCTGGTAGTCTTATGTGGGTTCTCTTGTAACTAGTTGTTTTTCTCTTGCTCTTTTTAAGATTTTTCCTATCTTTAACTTTTGACATTTCAATTATAATGAGTCTTGGTTTGGGTCTCTTTTGATTTATCTTGTTTGGGACTCTGTGCTTTCTGGACATGGTTATCTGTTACCTTATCCAGGTTAGGAAAGTTTTTCGCCACTATTTCTTCAAATATGTTTTCTGTCCTTTTCTCTCTCTCTTCTCCTTCTGACACCCCTATAATGTGAATGTTAGTAAGGTTGATATTGTCCCAGAGGTCTCTTAAACTGGCCTCAATTTTAAAATTCTCTTTACTTTTTGCTATTCAGATTGGGTGATTTCCACTCTTCTCTCTTCCACATTGATGATCTGTTTTTCTGCATCTTCTAATCTCCTGTTGAGTCCCTCTAGAGTATTTTTCATTTCAGCTTTTGTATTCTTCAGTCTGACTGGTCCTTTTTTATACTTTCTATCTCTTTGTTGAAGTTCTCACCAAGTTCATCCATTTTTCTTTGGAATTTGGTGAGCATCTTTATGCTTTAACTTTTTACCTGGTAAACTGCTTATCTCTGTATTGTTTGGTTCTTCTCCTGAGACTTTGTCTTGTTCTTTTACTTGGAAGGTATTCTTTTGTCTCCTCCTTTTACCTAAATCTAACATACTGTGTTTCTATGTATTCAGTGTGTTAGCCATGTCTCCCCATCTTTAAAGAGTAGCCTTATGTAGAAGGTGTCCTGTGGTACCCAGCGGTGCAATCCCCAACCCCAGTCACCAGAGCCAACTCTCCAGGGGTGTCCCCTATGTGGGCTGCCTTTGTGTCCTCCTGTTGTCCTTGGCCAGTGACTGTGGCATGTGGGCATGCTGGTGGGTAGGGGTGGCCCCTGGCTGGCTTCTTCCAGGCCTGGCTGCAACTGCTGTGGGCACGCTGACGTGTGGGTCTGGTGCCCAGTGGGACTGGCTACAGGCCTGGCCATGGCTGTTGCAGGTGTGCAGGTGTGTGAGCCTGGTCCCCCCAAGTGGGAACAGCTCTGGAGGTTTGGGTGGCAATGCTGATGAAGGCCAGCCACATTGTGGTTCAGAGCGAGAGCAGATGTAGGCTTTTCAGCTGCCATAGCACCTTCCAACCCAAGCTCAACACACATGCCCAATGAGCAAATTTATTGACAACAGTATTTTTTTTGTTTTGTTTTGTTTTTTGTTTTTATTTTTTTTTTGCGGTACCTCTCACTGTGGGCCTCTCACTGTTGTGGCCTCTCCTGTTGCAGAGCACAGGCTCCAGACACACAGGCTCAGCGGCCATGGCTCACGGGCCCAGCCGCTCTGCGGCATGTAGGATCCTCCCGGATCGGGGCACGAACCCGCGTCCCCTGCATTGGCAGGCAGACTCTCAACCACTGCGCCACCAGGGAAGCCCGGCAACAGTATTTTTTTAATCTAAGATTCTAAATAGTGAAATGTCAGATTTCATGGTCTTTTAGGAAAAAAAAAAAAAACTGGACAAGATACTACCTGATGTCATATGTCTGCAAGATATGATTCCTTGTCAGGAAATCATACATACATACATACATACATACATACATACATAAATAAATAAATAAATAAATAAATATATATATATATATATATATATATATATATATATATATATATATAGTATAAACTATGTTAGGTTCAAGGAGACCTTGAGGGTAATTTTGTATGAGGTAATTCTGAGATTCTGTCTCATTTTAACAAGTTAAGATGATCTTTCATCAGAGGTATCAGAGTTGAGGTTGAAGAATTATATTTTGAGAAAAAAATCTATTCTTTCTATTTCTTTTCCTCTGTACCTGATTATTTCAACAATAATGTGATTTTACATTTACTGAGAATGATTTTGTTTATAACAATGCTTCAGAAACGAACTGGAGACAAACTTCTCAGTAAGTTTGTCTGTATAGATTACAATTTGTATTAGAAGTACATGCATATTTTTGTTTTCTGACCTTCGAGTCACCTCTCATGTTTCTTTTGGAAAGGAATAAGTGCACATATATTTTCAGGGAGCAGCAAACCTTGGAAATTAGGTCATCTTGGACATACAATAAAAAGCAAATTAAGACGAGCCATCCTCAAGTGGATTCTGGATGGATCCTTTAGTAAAATAATTTTTTTCAACATCCCAATCACACTACCATCAATGCCACTATTAGAATATAGTTTTACTATTAAGATCCTTAAAGAATAAAAACACTTCTAATATGGTGGATTCAATCCTTGGTGGACACAAAAACATGACCTTTCTTTCCTTTTGTGAACTGCCATTCACTCAGATGGTATGTTATCAATCATGACATCTTCTCTGCCATGGCAGTGGGAAACCAGTCATTGCTGACTAATCATAGTCGTGTCCCACTAACCTTGGGGACTGTCTAGCTTGGTCACATGATCCAAGCAGAAGCAGTCAAGGCCCTTTTGGGGAAAATTATATGTATGCTGAAAGAGAAAGGGTCTTTCTCCTTCTGTGACTGTAGATAATAAGTGCTGTATAAAGTTACAGCTTTCCAGACCCATTTTTGCTCTTCATGGGCAGAACCTGCCTAAAAATAAATAATAAATGATAAAATAATTGATGCATGCAAGAGGGAGATTCCTAACAACGTCATTCAAAATTCTGGATCCATTTGTGCATAAAGGTTATACAGTCACTTGGATTTCCCAATTAAAGCAGCCAGTAAATTCTCTTTTGGCTTAAACTCCTTGATCAGGGCATTTGTCACGAGGAGAGGTGGAGGGAGAGGGTGATGGAGCATACGTGATTGTCCAGGGAGGGTATTTCTGGAGAATCCATTGGATTGGGGATCTTGAAAAAACTGAGGTGGAGTATGGAGACACCCCGTGGATTTGGGAACCAGAGGTAGAGGAAGAACATGGAAAGGAATAAGGGAGGCATGAAAATCAAACTTTGGTATAACCAGCATGTTGCTAGAAAGAGCCCCAGAGAAATCCTATGTATTTTTCTTTCACAGCATTTCAGATACTTATCAAATAGTAAATAATGAGCCCTTGTAGCCTGTGCATTTAGAGTTCTATAATTCTCTGAATTTTGGCAATGAGAAAATAAGGAATAAAAAGAATGTGGGTTGTAACATTGTACTCCAGAACTTTTGTTGTTTTAACTTTTTGAAAGTTAAGCCATTTTGACAACGTAATTGGGTAAATTCTATCAGCTTTCCTGTTTAATAAAGTGGAATCTTTAGTATTGCAAATAAGCCTGACATTTTATTTTTACATGTGAGGACATATTAAGATGATAAAAT